>NC_143263.1:21090374-21715374 GCF_984573655.1 Nuphar pumila
CGAGTATGGCCAAAGATTAAAGGCCAAAGAAACTAAACTATCCTCCCTTTGGGTTTTCTAAGGGAGAAAGAGAGGAGAATGAGAGCTTGGGAGGAAGAGAGAGAAGAGGGAGAGTTAGAGGGAGAAATAGAAACTTCTATGTAGAGAGAGGATGGGAAAGGGTTATTTATAGTCAAGGGGGTGGGATGCCCCCAAGGTGTCACCCAAGGAGGGAGGGGTGGCAAAGGAGAGGCTAGGTGACCTCTTATTTGTTCGTTTAGGGGAATTTCATTTATCCTCCTTTTATTTTTTGGTATTTCAAAATAAACACCTTAAAATCTCATTTTACCCTTCATATATTTTATTATTTACTAAAATGTCCTTGGTTTGGATTTGTTTGGATTAAGATCTAGATCTAATAAAAGATCCAGATTCAAATCTTATTTGGATCATTTTTTTTTGGATTTGGATTTCTCTATAGATCCAATCTAAAATTATATCGTTGATAACTTTTTATTCTATAAAAATCAAGGTTATTACAGGGGAGACCTGTCACACCGGGTAGCCTCTATCGACAAGTGGACTTGTCATTAAGTGGATCCAATAATGATAACTCATACTGATACTAACATGTGGTTGTACTGGAATCTTTCCTTTTTCCTTTGACGACAATTGGACTTGTCATTATATTAGCTTTCAAAATTGCTAACAACAACTAAAGGTGTCGTTAAAGATCTTTCCTCTCTACTCTAACGACAAATTAGACTGTCAGGATTTTTCTTTGAAAACTTGCCTTATGGACTGATGACAATTTTGCGTATCACCGAGACAAGGGCTTTATTGACAGTAAAGTCCTATTGGAGATCTGGTTCTAGGTGCATGTCCCTGATCTTCAACTTTCTCAAGTCCTCACGACGGAGAAATTACCAAAGAAATATGTTGATTTTATGGGGTCCTAGAAACATCGGTCTATGAAGGTCTATCGAAGGTTGCTTAACGACTTGGGAGGGTGAGTCCCTTGTGATATCTTGTTGTTGATCATTTTTGGTCAGTCTAAGTTCACGATACCAGTTTCTCAAAAGGTTCTTTGGTTGGTGGGACCTTTCTATAGGATTTCATATAGTCCTGATCGGTGCTTACATCAATTCTCACAGATTCAAAGGGACCATGAACAATAGGGCTTGTGAATACAAATTTTAATGAATACATGCAATTTAATGGATGAATATATATGCAAACACAAGAAGTATGGATGCAAATGCATAAAATTTTGTGTCCAGTTTTGCTTTGAAAATAGTCTAGAGCTCACAGGACCAAACGAGCTCTAATGATAAGTGATTCATCGTTAGAGGCAGGCGATAACAACAATTCTTGAGGAAAGGTTGTCATTATCGAAAGCCGGTTCTGGGTCCTTGGACATGAGAATGCAAAAGAGGTCTAACGACAACCTGGGTTGTCGTTAGCGAACCAGATCTGGACCCGGGTTGGATGACCCAAATCCCTGAAGACAAACTAAAAGGGTCTGGTCTGATGATATTCGCGTGGGTGGGAGTGAATTGTTGTCAAAGCTCTAACGGGTTTTTAAACTCATCTAGGGCTCTTTTTCCACCATCTTTTGAAAAAGTTTGGTCTTTTCTCAAAATTTTGTAAGATTTTTGCAACCCATTGCATGTACGAGTGGAAGGACGTGGGATTCGACCGAACGAACCCTCTCTATGTCCGAAAATCGCTTGGGAATGAGGTAAGCCGAAAACCCCCTTTTTCTAAAAATTCTGTTTTTGATTTTTGTGTCAAATTTGCCAGATTAAATCGATGCAAAAGTTTTCTAGGGTAAAAACAGAAACATGGGGAGTTTTTCTATGGATGGAAACATCGAAAACTGGTGTCCAAAAAAGCCCCAAATCCAATTTTGGCTAAAATCCTTATGAAAATCCAAGTTTTTTTTTTGTTTAAAATACTCGAAAACAAGTTTAAAAACCTTTTAGGAATGTTTGGAAACCCGGAACATGGGATTTAGCAGAGAAAATTGATCAGAAAAGGGCTGGACTGTCAATTGAAAACCCTGAGACGCTAATGACAATTCGTCGTTGGCATCACTGGCCTTGATGACAACTGAAAGAGATTTGCAGATAATTTCTGCCTAAAAGGGGTGTCGTTAGAGATTCTGGTTAAGGCTTTGATGACAACTAGACTTGTTGTCAAGGAGCCATCCTGGTTAGAATCGAACTTATCGTCAGAGGTCCCTTTAACACCTTGAGTTATCATCAGAGACTGTCCAATGACAACCAAATTTTTTAAAAGCAAGCCTGATTTCAGTAGGAAAACTTTAGCTCTGACGTTTCCCTTCTTTCACTGGCAGTTCTGGCATTTCTTTCAGACCAAGGGCGTCACATCTATCTCGAGCCTAGCTCTTATGGGAGAGGTACACCTCTACCCTCCACTTTCTTCTTGAGTACTTTCAAATTTATGCTGATTTGATTTATGGCTCAATTTTTAGGAGATTTCATAGAGGTGGGTGTGATCGCACCTCGAGCTCTTTGGCTCCCATGAAAGAGTTTGGTTATAGCTTCTTGGCTAGATGTGGCATGAACGTGGCCAACAGAAAGTTGATCTTGTTCTTAATCTAAAGGTGGAGGCGAGAGACCATCACCTTTCATTGATGACCATCACCGCAGATTATATTTATCACTTGTTGGGCCTTTTGATGGGTCTTGACCCAATGACGACTTCAGGCAAAGATCTGACCCGACTGTTTTAGGAGACTTTTGGATGGCCACCTCCTTCGGACAACACGATTCCAATAAGCTGGTTGCTAAAGGAGTTTGCAGCTTCAGTACATGGTGTTCACCACTATAAAATCCATAAATTTCTTGGAATTTTTAAAATGAATAAAGAGGAATTTTTATGAATTATTTAGTTAAATGCCATTTTTCTATCGATTAATAAGTAATTTAATTTTTAGTAATATTTTGGAATTAATTCAAGTTATTAGATGTTTAATCAAGAAACTTATGAGAATTTTATAAGGTGTTTTATGCTTCAGATCAACCCAAATGGATTTGGGTATGGTTTAGACCCATATCAGGGTTTAAATCAGACATAGAAGGGATTGGATCCATTTGAGACCCAAATGGATCCTCTTAAAGTAGATAATGTTTTGGATCCATTTGAAAACCCAAATGGATACTACTAAGCAAAACAAGATTTGAATCCATTTGAAGACCCAAATGGATCCCACCAAGTAAAATATGTTTTTGGAATCCATTTGAGACCCAAATAGATTCCACTAAAGTGAAATAAATCATTTTGATCCACCTTAGACCCAAATGGATCTTACTAAAAATAAGATATTGGATCCATTTGAAAGACCCAAATGGATCCCACTAAGAAAAATGTATTTTGGATCCATTTGGACACCCAAATGGATCCTCCTAAGTTTTAGATCCACTTAGAGATCCAATTGAATCCTACTAAGTGAAATAGGGATTTCAGATCCACTTGGATACCCAATTGGATCTCATTAAGAAGATAAAATTTTGGATCCATTTGGAAAGCCCAAATGGATCCTACAAAAATAAATATATATAATAAAATTTTGGATCCACCTAAGACCCAAATGAATCCTACTTAAATAAATAGGATTTGGTCCACTTGAGACACAAATGAATTTAATTAAAAAACATATATAATAGTAATTGAGATTGGATTCAGAATTAATGAGACCAAAATGGATTTCACCAAATCCAAACCCAAATAACATCCCTTCACCCCTCTCAAACCTCTCATTAAGACTCCACCATTAAGTGCCCTACCCCCTACCTCCAACATTGGGTGTCCTACCTCCACCATCCCCCTCCTCCTATAAATTCCAACTCCCTCTAATGCTTTAAACCCCTTATGTCTCTATCCCTCACCTTATTCCCTCTCCCCTTCCCCACTCTCCCTCATTGTGTGCCGCCTCCACTATTGTCCACTTTCACCATGATTGCCATATCTGTCGGCAACCACCACCACTTCCATCTACCACCTTGCCATCTCCATTGTCTGCCACCTCCCTATAACACCCTCACCACCAGCTATACCAACAGCCAACCAAACTACCTCCATTATGCATCATTTCAGCCACCTCTCTTACCACTAGCCACCTTGGTGTCGTTACTTCGTCCACACTGTCACCTTCAATGTGGCCTTTTTATCACCACCATCATCGGACCGTTAACCGAGATGAGTGTACGTGCCCTTGCTCGTAGCTGAATCTTTGGCAAAATCCAAACTAAATCATGCTTATCAAGAAGAATCATCTAAGGGTATTTTTTAGATTTCTCTATTTTTCATCAGATCACACGCATCACGAGGTAGGTTTACAATAACTTACGTACATGTGTAGTTTTAGGTTATGTGAAATATTTGGACTTTCATATTTACAAAGTTAAATATATACATACATATATAGTTTAAGAAATGATTTGTATTTCATTTTTTACAAGAGAAATTGTATATTTTCGCAAACACTGGATTCTTAGGAGCAAAAATGTGCATATGTTAAAAAAGTTTCAAAATTTTCTAATGTAATGAAAATTATTCATATTACACACTTTATAAGAAAATTGTATATTTTTGCAACCATTGAATTTTTATGAATAAATATGTGCATGTGACTCATGTTTTCTAAATATGCTTATTTCTAAATGGTTACATAATTATAAATATTTCAAGCCTATGCATAAATGAAAAACTAGATTTTTAATGGATGAGTACA
Organism: Nuphar pumila; assembly: GCF_984573655.1. Taxonomy (NCBI): domain Eukaryota; kingdom Viridiplantae; phylum Streptophyta; class Magnoliopsida; order Nymphaeales; family Nymphaeaceae; genus Nuphar; species Nuphar pumila. The sequence goes on from NC_143263.1 coordinate 21,095,113, forward strand.
ATCTGGATTTATGAAGTATGTTAGCATGATATTTATGCTTATGATATAATGAAATGCATATTGAATGATGAATGCATGTATTGCAATTGTTATTTTATGATGGCTTGACCCCGGATGAGTGACTCCCGATCTTATGCATGATCGACTGGACCAATATATGTTAAGTGACCCAGTTGGGTGGTCAAGAACCTTATGATGGGTTAATTAAAATCATATGTACTTGAAAATATATAAATTTTGCATGTGTTAAGAGAATTAAATTAAATGATAAAAAATATATATCTTAATTCTCTTATAGCTTATAATGAGAGGGTGAGCGGTACACTAGGTTCTATGTGATATTGTTAAGCACAAAGGGTTGCTTCCCCAGACACAGAGATAGGAGATAGTTGTCAATGCTGTTGCAGGGTAGTAGTGAGATTGTTTCAATTGAAAATAATTCTGATATATCAGGTTGGGGGTGGTGGGAGATTGCTCTCGACATTGTCATCCCATATCTAGAACCGAAAAAGATGAGCAAAGTCAAGGTAATAAGCCACAAATTGATTGAATATACCCCCTGGGTCATGCCTCTAATCCAGATATTGTCTCTGTTGTACCCACAGAGTATTGTGAAAGAAAAATAAAAAGTATATTGTACATATAGTGAAGCATGGCATGCATCATCTAAGAAATCAAAACATAAATAAAAGAATTGTAAGTTATCCATACCTATTGTGAACGCTTTGCCTGCACATATAAGTCATGCATGAATTAAATAATCACGCATGAGTAAGATTGTTGCATATGATATTTGACTGCATTGTAATTATCTATCATTTCATGTATGTCTGTTTCTATGTGATTATGTTATATTATTGTATTCTTCTTGGGAGCATGTGGATATTGACTCCCTACAATTACAGGTACTCCATAGAGCGATATCGAAAAGTTATGGCGATGTCGAGAGTGAGTCGTTCTCCTTTTCCAGGATATGTATTTTGAATACTTCATTATACTAATTTTGTACAGATATTATGGTTTGTTTTGGAATGAGAATACTCTGATTTTGGATCTGAATCACTTATATGAGTTATTATGTCTTGCTGGTATTGATTGTTTTGTAACCTGCCCAAGGTTTTCAACCAGAGTCAAAAAGGTCATTTTTCGCTCCATAAAAAAAGTTTTACATGTTTTTCAGGTTTCAAATCTTGGGGCGTTACAACCACTCTATTTTTGTTTGTCAATCTGGCTAGCTTTTGTACTTGATGGGCGACATTCTTTTCCCTTTAGGTGACGAGACATGTGTGCCTCTTAGGTTCTTGGAGTATGTAGCAGAGCCGAGCCAATATGACTGGTGCAGCGATACGCTAGCTCACTCCTATCACTACTTCAACCAGTTTGCATTAAGACTGCATATGTTATGATAGGTTGCACTCTTCTCCTCGAGGTATGCACTTCTTATTTCTCTTTTCTAGTTTTTTTGGCTACTTCTGAGTTTTTTCTTTTCGGGCACTTTCAGTTGTGGGGATATACACAGATCCCCATCAGCAAGGTGAACATTCCACTACCCTCTATTCGCCCCAGGTTGGCTTGGTGGCCATCCCCTCACTCGAATGGATAGTATTCACAGTTGATTCTCCAGGCGGTGATCCACTCGTTGAATCATTTAAAGGTACAAATTTCTCTCTTCTTTTTCTTTTGATTCTTGAGTATAGTGCTTCCCGATGTCCATTTTCTGCCTCTAGCCTTTTCTTTGCTTTTCTCTTTCAGCTGGCATGGAGACCCTACACCATGTAGCATGAGCAGTCCATGGGAGTTGCCCTCTTATTGTATCGTGCCCCTTGTGTTCTCTTGTTTGATTAGATCTGAGAGCCTTACTATCCAGATAAGGTGATGAGGTAGTTCGGTCTCTGACATGTCCCAACAGCGCCTACAGGGAAGATGATTTACACTTCTTCTTGGTACGAATCAAGGGTTGAGAAGATGATGGCAACTGAAATTCTTATAATGTAATGCCTCAAAATTTTAACCCAAAATATACTTAAAAACTCTCTTTTTTCTACTCTTTAGAATGCAACAAAATTCATATTTTGTTCTAGTTCGAATTTTGAGCAAGTTATAAATACTCTTCCACATAGGACTGGAACCATTCCCCGTAATGAAATCGAGTCCAAGTTAAAATCGTGGATCATGTCCAATCAAGAATCCAAAATCCAAGATGAAAACAAGGCATTTCAATTCATGAACCAAATTAAACCATTCATTAAACAAATGAATTGTTTGTAAACGTTGGATTCTAATGTATTCGACTCACAACATTGTTAAAACAAAATAATAAGTCTTAATAATCATAGACTACTTTTTTAAAACAAAATTCAAGACTAAAATAGTTGGTTCTCGACATCGCCTGTAGCATCATGCCTTCACTCTAGCTCATTCATTCATTACCTGAATGTTTATGATATAGAGGTCAGACTCATCGAGTCTTAGTATGAACACAATAACATTGCATGTGTGTACATAACTAAGTATACATGTAATCATACATCATTTCAGAACATATACAATGCAACATAACAATAATAATGCATTCAACTGGACAACTATAGAAGCTTTTAGGTATTTATTTATTAACAAATAATAAATAAATAATTTTAATTTATTCTGAGATTTATTTTTAGAGAGTTTAGGACTCTTTATAGAGCCCTTATTCATGCCTTAGAAGCTTTAAGAAAGACTTTTAAAAACACTTAACTTTGAAAAGTCAACACTTAAAGAGTTTCAAAAAATTTGAGAAAGTAGGTGAGAGAGAAGAGAGACTCTCTTCTCCAGCCCATCTAGAGCTCTATAAATAGATAAAAAAAAAAGAGAAAGAGAAGGAAAAAGAGAGGAAGAGAGACAAAAAGAGAGAAGGGGAGGAAAAGAGAGAGAAGAAGGCTTCCTTCTTCAATCATTAGTCGTGCCTACCATCAAATCCACGTTTCTTTTCGATTCACGATTAAAGTATGAGTCTTTCTCTTGTCTTAGATGAGAAAAGGAGACTAAATAAGCTTTAGGCAATATTTTTATGAGGAACCATGAATTTTATCTTGATCTTTCATGGTTTAATCCATAGGAATAGATATAGAAATGTTAGATTATGTGAGATTTATATTCCTATAATTTTTTTGCATGTTTTTATGTTTTTTCCAATGTACATATATATAAATATACATGAAGAAACATGTATATAGATGTATATATACGTTTTTGCCTTGTATGGACACTTTGGATAGGTCTGAACAATTTTGTTCCATGCTTTTGGGGGGCAGATATGGATAGATCTGGCCATCGTGATGATGGGTCGATTTGGTCAGATTTGAGCCCCTATCTGTTTTATCCGTTCTGGATAGATCTGTCTCCTGATGGGTGTTTATGTATGGACAAGTGGACACGAGACTATTGTTTCTAAAACTGAATCAGATTTATGTAAATAAATTATGTGCATATTCAGTTAATATGGAAAATTTGGATTTTTGGTTGTTTTTTGTCCGAGACAGGATGGACAGTTGTCCCATCCCAGCTTAGACAGTTTGGCTGGGACAGGACAGCCTGCTATCCAGTCCCAAACAGCTGTCCAGATTGGTGTCGGACTGCTGTTCAAGTGAAAAACTATATTTGAATAAAATATTTATTTTAGATGTTTTGTACAACTAAAAAAAGAGGTAAACCGCCTGGCGATGGGAATCACTATACTATTTCTACCTGGACACACAAGATCCTATTAGCTCAATTTACTTATGGGCACCGAACATGGTTGCCCAGAACAATCAGCCCCTCTAAAATATGTGCGAAGCAGGGATTTTGCCCATATGTTGAAGTTTGCTGCTTACCAACTAGACTTTCAACTTGAGCCATTTAATGTAGGTACTTTTGTGAAATATCGTGCTTCATAACTGGGGGTTTAACCATCATTGCAAATATGAGGGCACTTAGGTTGCTTCAACGTGTACCAAAGGCCTGGAAAAAAGCTTTTATTCTCCCCTTTATATGTTGCTACCTGCAAAACCTATGAACATTAGGTTCCTACATTGACAGGAGTCCAATATACGCTGCATGTAATCATTTGAGCATACATGGAAACGCTAGTTCTACGTAGTATCCCCTGGTCAGTTTGAAGCAGATCTGCAGGGCAACCAACAGTCAGCCTAAAAAGGTGTTGGGCGAGTTTGACAGCATACCAGACACAGCCGACCGGGTCGGCTGAGTCTTTTGTCTAAAAAATAATAATTTTATGTGTGAATCCAGTGTTTGGGTTTGGGACAGATTTTAATTGACTGAGTCTTAACCTACGCTTCTCAATGATTTGTATTCATGATGGGCCTTTTGTTTTGAAATTTTTGTAAATAATGTTCTAGCATACGCAGGTATGTTGTGTCCTTGTTTATGTTGAAATAGTAACCCTGCGCTGAAATAGAATTCTGGAAATTTATTCAGTGTTCCCAATTGTACTTAATATGAGACAGTGGGTCAAACCAAAACAGTGTGACCCTGTCCAGAACATAGACAGTCTGTTTTTGGCATGTTTAGAACTAACGTGTATGCTGATTTTTCTAATATGAACAGAGTTTCACATACTCTGATAATGTTCTTCAGGGATTAATGATAGACTTAATGTATGATCTTTGAACAAACTTTTATGCTCAGATTTCACTAAAGATGTTTTTCTTTGTTGATTTGTAAACTTTAGAAAAAAAAGAGAATGTGAACCATGAGCATGTCAATTCTATTAATGGTTTGTTCAATCTGATTTACTGAACAGTTGCGTTTGTGAATCATGGTATGCGTCATGCATTTCAAAAAGATATTTTCCATCGGGTCTGGACCTGTTAAAACTGATTTAATGAAAGCTTCATAAGGGTTTTACAAACCTTGGGAAAGGGCCTGATCATGTTAGTCTGAGTTTATATGTGTTTCGAATTTGATCTTTTTGGTACATGTTCATACGACATGTGCTTTCTTTCTGTATATGCCCATGTGACTTCAGCATAATCGGTTGTGTCGTGAACTGTTGTTTTATTTTAAACAAAAAAATTTATATGAGTTATGTGAATACATGTTATCCTGACCATGATGCATGTACAGACTGTTTTTCTTTTGTCACATCATATCATAGAATCATGTTCTTTTGGAGCTGACAGATTCTGGGATAGATTCTTGAATCAACCAACATTTATATGTAGATATTTGTGTAGGCCAGACCATATATATACACTGGACAGTGTACATGTAAACATATAAATATACATATATTGTAACAGCCAGAACAGGGCTGATCGATATATATATATATATATATATCAGATTTGGTACTTGACCAAAATTTTCCAGTTTATGCATATTGTTGTTACCGATTCGAGCTTGAATAGAGACCCAGTTTCATCCACAAAATTTCCAGATTTGTTATTTCAAATTGGGCTTGGCTTTATGCATGTAAAAGAACAAAATTTTTGCATTATGGCAAAGTTGTTTCATGTGCATGTGCATACTTGAATGGATTATGCTTTCGCATATAATAAACGCATGAGTGTTCACATGTTTGATTCGTGAATGAGGGCATGCATTTGACATAAAAATATGCATTAAATGAAAGTATGCAATTAACATAATTATGTGAACTCATGCACATGCATATGAATATTATTGTTCCATGCACATCTCTAGATTGGCATATATGATTGTGCATTGAAAGAAATGTGGAATAAATGCATAGTGACATGTTATTCATGATTTTTGCATAAGAATGCATTGATGATCAAAATGGATCATCATGGGTTGTGCGAGCCTTGAGCATGTGTTGCTCTCTGTTTGGGATGTTATGCATTGCAAAAATCAAATGTGATATTATTGTTCTAATTACACTGTTCTATGATGCCACGGGTTGTGGTCCCGTGAAGAGTTGTCATGTTGATTTACGAGCTTGTGTTATTAATTCTGCATGTTGAATTGCGAATTAAAAGAAATGAATTAATAAAAAGATAAAAGAAATTAAAGAACGGTGTAATCTACGTTTCTTTGATGTCCCTTCTTTAGTGTGAGAATCTTGGATATTGCGGTTTTAGAAAAACTGTGAGGATATTAAAACTTTGTGTGCATTGATGTTGCCCCTAAACTCGATATTGAGGTTCTTCTCCTGGCCACGGTTTTAGGAAGAGTTCGTCACTTTTCCTGAGGGTGGTGTGTAAACACAGTTGTTGTTTTGGTATACAAAGAAAAATGACATTATGGTTGTTGATTTTCATAGTGTCCCGACATTGGTTGTTGATTTTCAATATTCTGATAGATTGTGTTGATTCTTAATATCGATCAACGGCTAAGCTTGGAATCCAGTAATAAAATACAACCTATGTGCTAAGTTACATTGGGGACCCTACTTGACATCGAGAATTCTTACCCATTTTGAGCATCCGCGGGCAATGATAATTAAAAAGAACTTAAATTTGTGTGCATTTAATAAGGACATGCATATAAAAAGGAAACCCTAATAAAAGATAATAATTTATTCATGCATTGCACTGAATCATGCATATTCATGTTATGCATTAGATCATGCATATTTACATGTTTCATTAACTGTGATATATTGGTGAATGTATGATGTTCCTTAATGTATGTTAAATACCTTTAATGCTTAAGTTGTGATCCCTGTTATTTATTAAATGTTTCTGCATTCTTAATAATTATTTTCTATTGCATAAATGATTAATTGAATTATAAATTTGTCATAATTGTATCCCTCTAAAATATTGCATGAATCTTATTTATATTCTTTTTACTTGTTTGATTCATTAGAGGGATTTGTACGCAGGATTCTTTGGATTCTGACACCCTACTTTTTATGTTTTTTGCAGCCTCAGATGCCTAGTGGAGAGGACTTGCTTTTGAGAAGAGTCACGAGGAGACTACATGACTGTGTGACAGATTCTTGGGACGACGTGACTCTTTTTTTTGTTTTCTTTACTTTTATTTACTTATGTCTCAAACTATATGCATTTGAATAAATAAAGTTTAGATTGGTTTGGTATGAAAGATGAGTATAAGATCCCTTGTGGTGGTAGTTGTGTTTAACTGTAAAGGCCCCGGGTCTTTGGGATTGTTTCTGCAATTGTTTTATAAAAAAAAAATACCACTTTTTCATGGGTACAAGTTGGGGTCGTTACAATTAGTCTTATATATAAAGACTTCTTAATTGCTTACAACTAATTCATTTAATAGATAAATGATTTAAGTTGTTTAATAAATTATATTCTCTCTGTTACATTTTGTATTCGAATACAATAGGAGAATGGGATCTAGTCTCATGTTGTGTTCTAACCAAAACCAAAATAAATATTTTCGGTGTATTTCTGTTTTCTTTGATAAAAGGGTTCTCATCCTTGATCGTTTCTTTCTCAAATTTTATTTTAGTGGGCTAATATATGCTCGCGCTTGCGCTTAGATGAACTTCTTAGTGCTAAGTTCGATTTGAGCAATACCCTCAATAAGGTCTTACATAAAAAAAAATCACATATTTTTGGGCTAAAATTTTAAGGCGTTACAGTCACTATATTATTGCAGCTCTTTAAGAATTTTGTTTTATAGTTATACGTGATCACATGATCTTTTAAAATTTTACAATGCTTTAGATTATTAAACCTTTGGCCAACAATAGTGTTTTTAGCATTTGAGTTTGTTGTTATCGTTATTCTTTAATCATTTTAGATGTCTCCGCTTTAATGATTTTCAATTGTTCTTCATTGCATGAGAATAAAATTAATGAAAACTTACTCAGCCGTCTCATTAATAAAAAAATTTAATTATAATGCCCAATAAATGTTCATATAACTTATACAATGTACCAAGGGTTTGACTTTTCAATTGCTATTTTCACATCATTTTCATTTGTCATTAAGTGTCCCATATCATATGTGCTTTGATCATCTGTCATTGTTTGAGAGTCACCCTAATTTGATACGATATAGTCATTGTCATCATTTGATTATCCGTTGTCTAAAGAATCATTGTTACAATTAATTGGTTGTTCGGATGCACAAACTAAATAACAAGGCATCATATTTATCTTTTCTTTTGCTTGCATGAATGCATCATTTTTGCATTTTCAAATTTCATGATTAACCATAAAAATAGCACTCATCGTAACACTTACATCTCGAGCATAGATTACATAATCGAACAAATTGTAAAGTGTTATATCATTTGCTTTAAAAGAATAAATGTTATCAGCATGATTGCACTAAACATCAATAGCAGCAGTTTACTAATATACATGCACATTCTCTGCACACATCCTCTAATCATGTACAACATTAATTAGTTACAAAAGTTGAATATTGCTTGCACGTACATCTATATCCCTAATTGGTTTAAACAACTACATGCCCTCTGCGTGCATGCTACGAACATCCATATTGCCAACTGTTTGAGAGAGTTGGATGTTCACTGCATGATTGACCTTAATAGATATTGCCTAAGATAAATACACAATTTTCACATGTTTTCCATCATCATTTAAAGCATTGCTTCTTCGGTGGCTACTTCGTTCAGCAATTGCTTATTAAAAATCACTTTCAACTATTTCTTGTTTAACTTGGTCACGTAGTATGATTAAAACAATTATGTAAACAACACTACATAAATAAAGTCTATATCATCATGTAGAACAAGTATCAATATTTTCTAGTTTTTTATGTTTGTAGAATAAGTATACCGAAATCTCATATACTCTTTAGCATATCTGATTGTATAAGACATCAAAGTCATAAATTCCTTAAAGCTACTATTTTTTGACACCATTATAGATCTCCAATGAGGGTTATCAATGAGACGGTAGTGTACTTTAATCATTTATGAGGTTATAATTAACTGACTACACCAACCATACAATATATCATGTATCAAAGAAAAATAACATATAACAAAAGCTCATTCATGTAGAGTTCATACATTCAATCAACATAACGGTCCACACTAACCATGATTGTTGTCTTACACTGAAAACTAATAAGTTTAATCTTAGCCCTCATTACATCAATTGAATACTAGTGCAGAGTCAACCCTAACCACATTACACCATAACAAACCATAAATGTACAATATAGTGTCAAATACTAAATAAAACACAAGCAAATAAATCATCTATGACAATAACCAAACACAAATACTACAAGACCAACAAATATATATATCTATAAAAAAACCTTAAGAATGCAAAATAATATATGCAATTCGCTTTTCATCCTAAGTTTTGAAGGTAGAAAGATAGGGAAGGCTGACCAAAAAGTTGTCACAACCTCATTGAAAAGTTGCAAGATGAAATGCTCAGGAATCACTACAAAGAAAAAAGAAAAAATGTTTGGGTTTTAAAAGAAAAGGGTTAGGGTTCTAACAAGAAACAAAAAATAAAAAAAGAATCACCAAAATAAAATAAATTTATATATAAATAAAAAAGCATGGAAGGTAAAGATATTCACAACATTAAAATATAATGTCATTGCATTAACAGGAGGTTCACATATAGTATTTGCGAAAGTCACGCCATACATTTGAAGATATCTCGACTTTATGTGATTTTTAGTTAAAGGTGATTCACATGATATTTGCTTGCAAATGTATGATGTGTACCAAACAAGCTCGAATTAAAAAACAGGCAAGTTTAAGGATATTTGCAACACATTTGCAAAAGTCACAACATACATTTGTGAACATACATCATAACTTTATGCGAGAATTTAGTTAAAAAATGTTCGCATGACATCTGCGTGAAAGTCAAGACATCTACAAATGTATGGAGCAAATCTGTTAAGCTCAAACTTTTATATTCTAGAAGGTTGACATCAGGCTTGCCGATATCAAAAGATTTGTTCATTTCAAATGCAAATCTCCTGTGTAAAATTAAGTTAGTATGTTCACAAATTTTTTATGAAAATTTTATTACGCCTACAAAATTTTCATGTGAATCTCCTTGTTATTGAGATGTTGGAACATTCATATGTATCCTGTGAACATGAGTATGTTAGCTTGTGCAAGGATTAAAAATATCCTAAAAAAGATGAGATTTTGAAATTTTGGGCATGAGAATTTCGGCAAATTATGAGACATTTTCGAAAATGCACCATTTTATAAGGCCAGTACAATCATTTTCCAAATTTTTTAATTTTGTCAAAAATTGTCAAAAAATAAAAATGTGTCACACGAAAAATCAAAGGTGGAGTCAAAACTGTAGAACTGAACAAACGCAAATGCCCCAAGATAGCATGCATTGCATCAACAGTAATAATCGCTTTCATTTTCCCTCATCAATTATAAATGAGAGGAAACGCAAAGCAAAGCAAAGATAAACTTAAGAAACGGCCATAATAAAATGCTACAACAATTAATATCTCTGTTTTTCATAAACTTAACGGCCATAATAAAATGCTACAACAATTAATATCTCTGTTTTCCATGCTTCCCAAATGGGAGGACAAGGAGAAAGAAAATGCTTGAATGATGTGTACAATTGAGGCATCACTGGAAGTTTATTTGTTATGACAATCATTGAAACCAAATCAGATTTTGGATAAGAAATATGAATTGATCCGAGAACAGCAGTGTTGCAGAGCATTGAGAAAGAACCATCCAACAGAGACCAACCCATCATTCAAAACAGTTCAGCACTTTCAGTATTAGTAGGCACTATTTTTTCTTCACAGATAGTGTGATGTGAACAGCATTGGAGCATCTTTTGTCATCCCAAAGAAACCAGTTTTCTACAACTGATTAGTTCTAGGCCGGTAAAGTGGGATTCTTGAAAAGAATTCTTCAAACTGCTCTTCAGAAATCACCACACCTAATGGCTGCAGGAATACACTATCCAATATGTCATCTATCTTGGTTACAACCTCCTCCTCTTGAATTGTCATGTACTGATCGAGATTGTTCACAGTGCCATCTGAATAAATGATAGAGACAAGCTTGAATATTAAAACAAGAAAAGAATTATTCAATGCTCTAAGAAGTCCAAAGCATAAAGATAGGATGCATTTTATACAGGAAGCATGAAATTTGATGAGGCATGCTCTTGCAAGGGCATGGGGTACGTTCAGATCTAAACAAGGACACTAAGAATGTAATGAAATAACACAAAATTACAAGATATATCACTGGGTTCTAAGGCTAAATACACGCCACTATGAGCAAATACACGACACTATGGCCAAATACACAAGCCACCAAGGGCAAATAACAAAGGCACTAAGGCATAAGAGAGCAACCAAGAGAGAACACAAAAAATATTAAATTTTAATTAGTAAAATATATGCAAAATGGGAGACCAAAAGAGAAGATCAACTAACTGTTAGGAATTCCTACTGGCTTGTCCAACTACCTGTTAGACTAGCAGCTAGTTCAAATAAAAAAATATATAATATATATATATATATATATATATATATAGAAACACCAAAATAAATACATCTATTGTTTAACACTCCACCTCAAACTTATGGTAGAATTACCAAAAGTTTGCCAAGAAGAAAAAGAAAACGAGGTGATGGCAACACTTTAGTGAAGAAGTCTACAAGTTGATATTGTGATGAAATGTACAACTCTATTGTTCCTTTAGAAATTTCACTCTAACATAGTGACATTTCATCCTTATGTGCTTTGTACGCTTGTAAAAGGTGTAATTGCTAGCTATGTATATTGTATTTTTGTTGTCGCAACACATCTTTGAAGGAGCTGAGATGACTCCCATATCTCTAATCAAGCTTTTTAACTAGACGATTTCGGTAGTCGTGGTTGCTATGGCACGATACTCAACTTTTGTTGACGATATAGATACCTTTTGTTGCTTATAACACCAAATAAGAATCCCCTACAAAAACACAAAAACCAGTAATTGGGACTCTATCATTTGGGTTTTCACCCAAATCGACATCGGTATAAGCAATCAAATTTAAAGAGAAAGAAGAGGATAAAAAAAACTCTTTAGTGATAGTGCTCTTAATATATCAGACGATGCTAAATACAACACTCATGTGCATGGTTGTAGGGGTATGTTGAAACTAACTTCTTGTGTCCTTTGCATGAGCTATGTCAGGTCGGGTGATTGAAAGATAGGTCAATGAACCAATTTAGCTGCTTGTAGGGTGTCAGATCTTCCAATGGAGTCCCATCTTCAACCCTCATCTTGTTATTAACAACTTCAGGCATGTCTACTTTTTTATCATCAGAAATTTCTGACCAAGTTACGATGTCATATCAAGCTTCATATAAGATAAAAGATAACCTCTTGGAGGATATGCCACCGCGATACCTACAAATTATTTAAAACATCCAAGATCAATAGTATCAAAATAATTTTTAACAACAATTTTAATTTCATATGCTCTATTTTTAGCGCTTTCAGTGATCATATCATCCATATATAGTAATAAAATGACAATGTTAGAATTTGTTTCTTTGACAAAAAGAACAATATCAATATAACAAGATCTATATCCCAAACTCATCATCACCTTGCTAAACCTTGTTATATATATATATATACTCTTTTATTCCTTGTAATGCCCACTAGGGGCAATTTAGTCTTTTTTTCTATGTAAAACTCGTATGTCCATTAAAGTTGTCTTTTTAGTTTTTTTTTTCTTATTTTTTTGTTTTACTTTTTAGTTAAAGAATGTAAAGGGCCCACAATAGAGCCATTGGGATACCCCCCAACGACTAATGGACGTAAGTATTTGGTTCATTTTTCTTATCTATGGGAGCCCCCTTGAGTGTAATATCTTGTATTCTCACACTTAGTTGAATTTAAGTTTTTTAAAAATTTGGATAAGTATAGAAGAAAAATCGGGTAAACCTCGATAATGGGCCTATGTTCTTTGAGTCTAGAACCGACCCAGGTCTCATCGACAAGGTCTAAACAAGCCAATTAAAAGGTGAAAAAACAAATTATTTTCAACCTTTAAATTCAAGCGAATTTCGAGTGAAATTCAGGTTAAATTCTTCTGAAATTCAAAATATATGTCGTTGCATGCGTCTCAAAATCCTGAGTCTAACGATATTTTACTTTTTCCAATCTAAGCTACGGGTGACCCAAAAATCAATTTTTTTTTCAAAAAGGGACTGCCTCGATGGGTCGGGTTCGGATTTGGATCGAACTGGATCCAATGCTTTTGATCCAAATTAACATGGATCTGGACTCTGTCCAAGACCCATATTAATTAGGATTTGGTCCAGCCCAGGATCCAAATGGGGTTTGGACATGGATTTGGATCTTAGATCTGGATCCATATCCAAACTCATACCCAACAATGATATATCTGTAAATTCATTTTTATATTAAATTTAAAGTTAAATTAAAGTTAAAAAGGCCTCTAGAGGGATAAGATACCGTCTGAAAGCTTCTGGATGGTTATTTAGTAATAAATAAGTCATAAATAATTAATTTATTATTTAATGGATATTAATTCCAAATTTCAAAACTTACCTTATGGTTAATCTTGAAAATAATCTACCCTAACTATGAAAGAAGGAGAGAAAAAGGTAAGTAAAGAGGGTAAAGAAGAGTAACTTGTCAAAGAAGAAAAGTAATAAAAAAGTTTGAAAAAAAGTTAACAAAAGGGGTTGAGGAAAAATAGGGAAGGTGGGATTTGGAGATAGAGTAGGCATCACCTCTAGGGGCTTCCTCAATAAAAAGAGGGAAAGAAAAAAAAAGGAGAGAGAGAGAGAGAGGGGCGTGTAAAGAAGAGGAAGAAGGGAAGAAGCATGTGGGGTTCTTTTTACATCTCAAAAAAAAGGTACGAGCCCTTCTCTCTTCTCAAATGGGAAAAAGAAAATATGAATCGGATTTTACAAAGTATGTTAGTTGAAATACAAAGAAAAATCTGATTCATTCTCCCTTGATAGTGTTAGGTACGACTTTATCATGTTATTGATTTCCCTTTCATGAAAGTAAAATCTAGAAAAAAAATCTGAATATATGAATTTGTATGCAGATCTATCCACTTTTACAATTAGACAGATTTGCACATATCAGCCACATGTAGTGTGGGCCGAACTGGACCGATCTAACACACACATGTGATGGGGTTTTGAAACAGATCGACCATGACTGCCATACGCAGATCTGACCCAAATCTGTTGTAGGGTGATTTATAAAGTTCTTTTTCAATGCATGATGAACCTGTAATTTCTAAAGTTTACATTCAATGCATAATGAATGCTAAAGTGGTGATATATAGGATTTTTATCCAATACAAAATGAATCGGTTATTTTATAAAGATGTGGCTCAATGCATAACGAATGTTAAATTTGGGATTTATGAGGTCAATGTCCAATGCACAAAAGATGTTAGATCTGATGCAAAGAGAATGTTAAACTTATTGTGTAACGACCCCAACTCCTACCTTTGAAAAATGCGGAATATTTTTTTTTTTTTAAAGAGTCGCGGAAAACTTCCCAGAGACCTGGGGTCCCTACAGTTCCAATTTCAGTTGGATAACCACACACCACAAAACAACTTACATTTATCAATCATAACCAATCCACTGAATTCTTTTATTAATGAATCAATAAGAGTAATATGTTCCATGTCAAAAATGAAATATCAAACTACAGGAAATCAGAAGAACTAAAAGAAAATAACAGTAGAGCCACTCTGTCCGTAAGTGAAGTCGTCTGAAACAAATGTGACCCTCGTATCTCTCAGAAGCTAGTCGACTTCACTGATCACCTGTGCCTGGGAAAAACCAATAAAATAAGAGGGTCAGAAATCCGAAGAATTCTGCGTACAGGTTTCCCTAATGAATCAAATAAGGAAAAGAGCATAAATAAGATCCATGTAATATTTTGAGGAATACGATTAAAATCAATTACTAAGTCAATTAACCATTCATGCATAATTAAACATTTAACAAGAGGGAACACGAAATATGCAACATTGATTACAACTTAATCAATAAGGCAATTAAATATAAAATAGATCAACATCATACAATGATCAACATAAACAACTAAGTGAACAGGTAAACATGCATGAACTAATGCAGAGCAAGAATATGCATGGTTTATGTACAATGCATGAACAATTTATTATCTTCCATTTAAGTTTTCCTTTTTCCATATGCATGTCCTATTAAATGCACACATCCTTAAGTTCCTCTTTTTAATTACAGTGGCCCGCGGATACACCAAACGGGTACAAACCCCGAGGTTAGGTAGGGTTCCCGGGGTAGCTTCACACACAATTTATATTTTATTACCGGGTTCCAAACTTAGCCCTCGACCGATATCAGGAAACAGCACCATCCATCGGAACCTTGGAAAACAGCATCCAAAGTCGGGGACACCAGGGAAAACAGCATCCACTGGCGCCACTTTCTTGGTATACCAAACAAACTCACAGCTGTGACTAACACACCACTCCCGGGTAAAGTGGCGGATTCTCCCTAAAACCGTGGCCAGGAGAAGAACCTCAATATCGGGTTCAGGGGCAACAACGCACACAGAGTTTTTGTATCCTCACAGTCTCCCCAAGAACGGATATCTAAGATTCTCATACTCCAGATGAGATATCCCAGAATGTATATTACACTGTTCTTATTCATTAAGTCCATTTCTTTAAGTTTGCCACACATATGCAAAAGTAAAGTGAAAACCCCGCATCCGCCCTTGCAGGGACCCATTCGGGACTCTAGCCCGTATAAACCACTAGAACAGTATAATAATGTGCCCAAACCATCTTATGTGGTTTAAGTGATGCATTTAAAACATAAGTAAAAGAAAACCAAACCCACGACTCTCCAGGCCGATGATGGTCCATTTAGGCCATCGATGCATCACATAATAAAACCAAGTAGTGTTTACCCATAACACTATGCCAATAATGCCAAAAGCATATACACTCATGCAATCATACTCGACTATATGCATGTCGTTTATTAAACAGATGCATTTCCTCTATGTGTGTGTCACACACCTCTCATACAGATATAAATCAAAGTAACTTCTTTGAATGTGGGAGTGCATAACTCCAGTATTCTTACCCAAGGAGAATTATCCATAACCAAGTCATGCTCACATTCCAGGTTTCACAACTAGTATGATGAAAAGCAAAACAACATTTACATAATTACTGGCATAGACATTAATCAATTTTGCTACCAAGAAATTTAACAATCATGAAGCAAATGACCACTTACACATGAGTAAAAATAATATAACCATGCAAAGCTGAACTAACACAGATATAATGTAGTCTTATTTGAGAAGCAATGACCCGGCCAATATATTGAAACCAAATTAACGACATAATTAACACGTAACAAAATTTGAATATTAAACATAAACTCAATCATTTCATGTATCAAAACATAGGTAACTTATGAATAATCAGATCAATAGAGAAAATCAGATAACCAAAAGCTTCATAAGATATTAATTGAAATCTTGAATATATATAAATATATATATCCTGATTGTGATCTACCTATCCTAATGTACAGGATTGAGGACAGGGCAGTAGACTCATTCAGGAGCCCCCTCCACAGATCAACCCGAAATCCAAACCCATCTCTCCTTTGAATTTCAGTCGTACCCTTGGTTTCGACATACCCAACAAGAGCTCGGTTCACACCGACTCTTGTGCTCAGCTGGACATGTACCATAAACAGATTTAGTAAGAGAACTTTAAATCTGTATAGATACAGAAACTACATAAGGGGTCAATTTTAAATCCATGTCCAACATGCTAACTCCAAAGAATTCAAGGTCTTTTATACTTATATATACTAAAAAGGAAATCTGCGCATGTAAATAGGTCTGAGTTCGTTCACAAATTTAACCACGTAAATCTTTTAACATGCTGTCCACCATATCAGCAGCAACTGTACAGGCCATCAAATCTGGATTTCATGAGGTTCTGTTTATACCTCCAACAAAAATTTTATCACAGCCGAACAACAATTTCTTAACAAGAGCACCACACACAGTTTTACTTTTTCTTTTTACCATGATTCGAGACTGTGGCGGTCTCACCCAAACACAAATACCAACATACACCAGACCGTGTGACATATCAATTCGTAATCAACCAACATAAGCTAATTTTTCAGAGCTACTGGACCTGTTAACTAGTTTCATTTGTTTTGTTTTGTTTTTCTTTTAAAACAGATTCAACAACACAAGACCCAATATAAAAATATTGATTTAACAATATATATATTTTTATGATTATGCAACGAGCCTGTAATAACATGTACATATATATACATAATATGTCATAAAAATTTTCTTTCAATAAGCTGCCAGCACACGAAAATGTTATGTATAGACATCTAACTTCTGTTTTTCTCTTCTTTTGAGGATATGTGACCCCAGTCCAAAAATGAAGCCACACCAGGCCCAAAATCGTTATCCAGCCGACATGTAATCGGCTGGGGCTAAGGCCGAAAAATGCCCAACTGATGCACTCGGATGAGTCCCGGCCACCACCATGCTCGACCCTGAAAACTGAACGGGAGCAACGAACATAGAAAAAAAAAAAACAGAAATAAAATGCTAACAAGTAAGCAATGCTGAACACTACAAACCAAACACGAGTCTGGGTTTGGGCAGATTCTTGGCTTCAAGTCTGAAATGCAACAAACAGTAAAAAGAAGCACAAACACCAGAGATAGAGTGGAAAACTGTACATACAAGAAAAAAAATCAAGATCTACCACACCCCTTTTACGTATCTCAGGGTAAACACTTAGAGTTACCCTTTTTCCCAGGAATTCCTCTCAAAAACACCACATGAAAATCAAACTTATGATCAAATTCTCATCCGAAGCAAGAGGGGAACCCGTACCTTGTTGAAGATTTCTCCGACGGTCTTTCCGGCAAATCGAAGGCTGCCGTGGCGGAAACAACGAGCTAGCTGGAGTCGCCCCTTCCCTGCTACCGTGACAGGGAGTGTGGCTATTTATTGCCGCGGCCCTCGGTGGTTGTGGGTGGCCAAATCTCGCCGGCGACCTCCACCACTCCAATGCACGCCCCCACGAGAGAGAGAGAGAGAGACGAGGGAAGGGAGAAACGAGAAAGATGAGGGAAGAGGGTGAGACCCCCTCTTCCACCTCCCTTTATATTGCCGAAACCCCCCTCTTCCGAGAGGCGCGGGGTTCGGTTACGCCAGCCGAACCCCCCCTTCCTTTCTGGAAATGGCAGGAATCGTGCCCTAGGCACGATTCTTGCTCCTTCCTCCTTTAAAAACAAGAGCAGCCCGATGTAGGGTTTTAAAAAAAACCCTATCGGGTTATGGATCCGGGTCGGGTTCGACCCGGGTCCAAGAGCTTCTTACCTTTTAAACTTAAATTCCTTTTTTTTTCCTTTAACGAGAGGGCCGGGTCCGGGTCTGCGACCTGCGGCTCGGGATCCAAACCTGACCGGACCCTTGCCTTCCACTATGTCATCCATGGATTGGATCCAAATGGATCCAATCGTGGATCCCCTAAAAATTCTCATATAATATATATTTTTATATATTTTTAATCAGGTATACGAATATATAGGGTATTTTACCTATATCCAAATGGATCCTATCTGGGTATTGGATCCGAAATGTGGATCCCACGCCCATACATACATTATATACGTAGTTATCTCTTAAATAATTCGCCAAATCGAAAATTTTTGCACTTATGTAATTACATATATGTTTTATGAGATAAATACATATATAAAGACCCCTTTATGGACCCCGGATCTGCGACTTGGATCCCGGGCCCAAATCACATTGTTAAGAAATATATATCATAATATATTTAAATAAAAACCTAAAAATTAAGGTTATTACATCCCTACCCCCTTAAAAGAATTTCGTCCGCGAAATTAGAACATACTAACGGTGAGTAGTACCAAAATTAAATATATCATAGGCCTAAAGGTCGATAACCAAGAGGATACCTTCGATCAAAACAGTCCCATCCTCCTGCGTAGAGGTTGTAACAGCATAAACTCTCCCGTTGGTCTTTCTTTGGCCTTGTTGCTGAGGTCTCTGTTGTTGTTGTTGTAGCTGCTGTTGTCCTCCCTGAGCTGCTGGCGGGTTGGGACAGTAGGGAGCAATGTGCCCTGGCTGCTGGCACCGATAGCAAACTCCCTTGAACAACGGACAAAAACCTTGTGGATGACTTTCATTACATCTATGACACATTGATTGGGCTTTCCCCTGCTGTTGCCTCTGCTGAGGTTGTCCCTGATGCGCACCCCGCTGACGTCCTTCCTGAGTTCGCTGCTTCTTGCCAACCTGAGTCTTTTCGCCTATCGGCGGGTCCTTCCTTTTTCCGCCCGAAGCATTCCCTCCATTCGTGCCTCCCTTATGTGATACATTCCGAGACCTCTCCCAGTCCTCGGTCAGTACGGTGGCCGACTCGATCGCCTCGGCCAGGGTAGAAGGACGACCCCCGAGCACACGAGTCCTTAACCCATCTTTCAGTCCACGCACGAATCTAGCCGCCCTTGCCTTCTCATTCTTGAAGATGTTTGGGCTATACTTCTCAAGACTCCGGAACTTAGTAGTGTATTCCACTAGACTCATGGTCCCCTGAGTCAGATCGAGGAACCTTTGTTGCATCTGCTCCTCGGCGTAAGGGGGAAAGTAGGCGTCCAGAAACTCCTCCCTGAACGTCTCCCAAGGAATCTCATCCCAATCAGCAAATTTCACCCTTCGCAGGGTGTCCCACCAGTTCATGGCATCGCCCTTTAAGCGGTAAGTGCCAAAGGGCGTCTTTCTCTCCTCAGGGACAAGTAAGACATCAAACACCCGCTCAATCTCCTCGACCCAGCTCGCAGCGGCCTCTGGGTCTGCCTTTCCTGAAAAAGAAGGCGGGTCCAACTTCAGAAACCTCTCGAACGAAACGCCACCTGCGTTGGGAACAATGTTGACCGGAGGGTCACGAGTAGCTGCCTGCACGGCCGCCTGTGCAGCTGCCTGTGCAGCCTGTGCCGCTTGGGCCGTTTGTGCAGCTTGAGCTGTCATAGTCTCTGTCAGGGTATGGATGGCTTCCATCATGAAATCCCTTTGCTCCTGCCAGTCTGAGGGAGCAACAGTAGAGGACGAAGCACCTCTGCGGTTATAATGCGACATCTACAACGTGCATCCTTTCTACAAATTAGACTCCTACTGATCCTACCCCCTTAGGGTTGATCACGAACAATAATAGTTCACGTGATCATACCAAGACTTATTAAATTCACAACAAGGAATATTAAACTATAATTTCAATCAATCACACAAAATTCACATACTTAAAGTAAAAGTATTAAATAGTCATACCAGTGAAGAAGACTGCTCTGGAGGACGAGTCACACATGTCGACGCTTCAGGACAGTGATCATATACCAAAATTTAGAAATTTAACACAAGAAAGATGATAAAAGTGTAAGTCTTTGTGGTTGCTCTGATACCAAACCTGTAACGACCCCAACTCCTACCTTTGAAAAATGCGGAATATTTTTTTTTTTTAAAGAGTCGCGGAAAACTTCCCAGAGACCTGGGGTCCCTACAGTTCCAATTTCAGTTGGATAACCACACACCACAAAACAACTTACATTTATCAATCATAACCAATCCACTGAATTCTTTTATTAATGAATCAATAAGAGTAATATGTTCCATGTCAAAAATGAAATATCAAACTACAGGAAATCAGAAGAACTAAAAGAAAATAACAGTAGAGCCACTCTGTCCGTAAGTGAAGTCGTCTGAAACAAATGTGACCCTCGTATCTCTCAGAAGCTAGTCGACTTCACTGATCACCTGTGCCTGGGAAAAACCAATAAAATAAGAAGGTCAGAAATCCGAAGAATTCTGCGTACAGGTTTCCCTAATGAATCAAATAAGGAAAAGAGCATAAATAAGATCCATGTAATATTTTGAGGAATACGATTAAAATCAATTACTAAGTCAATTAACCATTCATGCATAATTAAACATTTAACAAGAGGGAACACGAAATATGCAACATTGATTACAACTTAATCAATAAGGCAATTAAATATAAAATAGATCAACATCATACAATGATCAACATAAACAACTAAGTGAACAGGTAAACATGCATGAACTAATGCAGAGCAAGAATATGCATGGTTTATGTACAATGCATGAACAATTTATTATCTTCCATTTAAGTTTTCCTTTTTCCATATGCATGTCCTATTAAATGCACACATCCTTAAGTTCCTCTTTTTAATTACAGTGGCCCGCGGATACACCAAACGGGTACAAACCCCGAGGTCAGGTAGGGTTCCCGGGGTAGCTTCACACACAATTTATATTTTATTACCGGGTTCCAAACTTAGCCCTCGACCGATATCAGGAAACAGCACCATCCATCGGAACCTTGGAAAACAGCATCCAAAGTCGGGGACACCAGGGAAAACAGCATCCACTGGCGCCACTTTCTTGGTATACCAAACAAACTCACAGCTGTGACTAACACACCACTCCCGGGTAAAGTGGCGGATTCTCCCTAAAACCGTGGCCAGGAGAAGAACCTCAATATCGGGTTCAGGGGCAACAACGCACACGGAGTTTTTGTATCCTCACAGTCTCCCCAAGACCGGATATCTAAGATTCTCATACTCCAGATGAGATATCCCAGAATGTATATTACACTGTTCTTATTCATTAAGTCCATTTCTTTAAGTTTGCCACACATATGCAAAAGTAAAGTGAAAACCCCGCATCCGCCCTTGCAGGGACCCATTCGGGACTCTAGCCCGTATAAACCACTAGAACAGTATAATAATGTGCCCAAACCATCTTATGTGGTTTAAGTGATGCATTTAAAACATAAGTAAAAGAAAACCAAACCCACGACTCTCCAGGCCGATGATGGTCCATTTAGGCCATCGATGCATCACATAATAAAACCAAGTAGTGTTTACCCATAACACTATGCCAATAATGCCAAAAGCATATACACTCATGCAATCATACTCGACTATATGCATGTCGTTTATTAAACAGATGCATTTCCTCTATGTGTGTGTCACACACCTCTCATACAGATATAAATCAAAGTAACTTCTTTGAATGTGGGAGTGCATAACTCCAGTATTCTTACCCAAGGAGAATTATCCATAACCAAGTCATGTTCACATTCCAGGTTTCACAACTAGTATGATGAAAAGCAAAACAACATTTACATAATTACTGGCATAGACATTAATCAATTTTGCTACCAAGAAATTTAGCAATCATGAAGCAAATGACCACTTACACATGAGTAAAAATAATATAACCATGCAAAGCTGAACTAACACAGATATAATGTAGTCTTATTTGAGAAGCAATGACCCGGCCAATATATTGAAACCAAATTAACGACATAATTAACACGTAACAAAATTTGAATATTAAACATAAACTCAATCATTTCATGTATCAAAACATAGGTAACTTATGAATAATCAGATCAATAGAGAAAATCAGATAACCAAAAGCTTCATAAGATATTAATTGAAATCTTGAATATATATAAATATATATATCCTGATTGTGATCTACCTATCCTAATGTACAGGATTGAGGACAGGGCAGTAGACTCATTCAGGAGCCCCCTCCACAGATCAACCCGAAATCCAAACCCATCTCTCCTTTGAATTTCAGTCGTACCCTTGGTTTCGACATACCCAACAAGAGCTCGGTTCACACAGACTCTTGTGCTCAGCTGGACATGTACCATAAACAGATTTAGTAAGAGAACTTTAAATCTGTATAGATACAGAAACTACATAAGGGGTCAATTTTAAATCCATGTCCAACATGCTAACTCCAAAGAATTCAAGGTCTTTTATACTTATATATACTAAAAAGGAAATCTGCGCATGTAAATAGGTCTGAGTTCGTTCACAAATTTAACCACGTAAATCTTTTAACATGCTGTCCACCATATCAGCAGCAACTGTACAGGCCATCAAATCTGGATTTCGTGAGGTTCTGTTTATACCTCCAACAAAAATTTTATCACAGCCGAACAACAATTTCTTAACAAGAGCACCACACACAGTTTTACTTTTTCTTTTTACCATGATTCGAGACTGTGGCGGTCTCACCCAAACACAAATACCAACATACACCAGACCGTGTGACATATCAATTCGTAATCAACCAACATAAGCTAATTTTTCAGAGCTACTGGACCTGTTAACTAGTTTCATTTGTTTTGTTTTGTTTTTTCTTTTAAAACAGATTCAACAACACAAGACCCAATATAAAAATATTGATTTAACAATATATATATTTTTATGATTATGCAACGAGCCTGTAATAACATGTACATATATATACATAATATGTCATAAAAAATTTCTTTCAATAAGCTGCCAGCACACGAAAATGTTATGTATAGACATCTAACTTCTGTTTTTCTCTTCTTTTGAGGATATGTGACCCCAGTCCAAAAATGAAGCCACACCAGGCCCAAAATCGTTATCCAGCCGACATGTAATCGGCTGGGGCTAAGGCCGAAAAATGCCCAACTGATGCACTCGGATGAGTCCCGGCCACCACCATGCTCGACCCTGAAAACTGAACGGGAGCAACGAACATAGAAAAAAAAAAACAGAAATAAAATGCTAACAAGTAAGCAATGCTGAACACTACAAACCAAACACGAGTCTGGGTTTGGGCAGATTCTTGGCTTCAAGTCTGAAATGCAACAAACAGTAAAAAGAAGCACAAACACCAGAGATAGAGTGGAAAACTGTACATACAAGAAAAAAAATCAAGATCTACCACACCCCTTTTACGTATCTCAGGGTAAACACTTAGAGTTACCCTTTTTCCCAGGAATTCCTCTCAAAAACACCACATGAAAATCAAACTTATGATCAAATTCTCATCCGAAGCAAGAGGGGAACCCGTACCTTGTTGAAGATTTCTCCGACGGTCTTTCCGGCAAATCGAAGGCTGCCGTGGCGGAAACAACGAGCTAGCTGGAGTCGCCCCTTCCCTGCTACCGTGACAGGGAGTGTGGCTATTTATTGCCGCGGCCCTCGGTGGTTGTGGGTGGCCAAATCTCGCCGGCGACCTCCACCACTCCGATGCACGCCCCCACGAGAGAGAGAGAGAGACGAGGGAAGGGAGAAACGAGAAAGATGAGGGAAGAGGGTGAGACCCCCTCTTCCACCTCCCTTTATATTGTCGAAACCCCCCTCTTCCGAGAGGCGCGGGGTTCGGTTACGCCAGCCGAACCCCCCCCTTCCTTTCTGGAAATGGCAGGAATCGTGCCCTAGGCACGATTCTTGCTCCTTCCTCCTTTAAAAACAAGAGCAGCCCGATGTAGGTTTTTAAAAAAAACCCTATCGGGTTATGGATCCGGGTCGGGTTCGACCCGGGTCCAAGAGCTTCTTACCTTTTAAACTTAAATTCCTTTTTTTTTTCCTTTAACGAGAGGGCCGGGTCCGGGTCTGCGACCTGCGGCTCGGGATCCAAACCTGACCGGACCCTTGCCTTCCACTAGGTCATCCATGGATTGGATCCAAATGGATCCAATCGTGGATCCCCTAAAAATTCTCATATAATATATATTTTTATATATTTTTAATCAGGTATACGAATATATAGGGTATTTTACCTATATCTAAATGGATCCTATCTGGGTATTGGATCCGAAATGTGGATCCCACGCCCATACATACATTATATACGTAGTTATCTCTTAAATAATTCGCCAAATTGAAAATTTTTGCACTTATGTAATTACATATATGTTTTATGAGATAAATACATATATAAAGACCCCTTTATGGACCCCGGATCTGCGACTTGGATCCCGGGCCCAAATCACATTGTTAAGAAATATATATCATAATATATTTAAATAAAAACCTAAAAATTAAGGTTATTACATATTGTTAAAAAAAATACATATACTAAGATGTATTATATTGCCATAGTTCAACTCTTTAAATATTTTCATTTTTTGTGCAAGTTTAGATCATGGGCTGATAAAGCATATACCGTGATGATTTTATTTTTGCCAGGCCCAGCCGAACCCTGGGTTTCGTCTGGGCATATGCAGGTGACTGGACCCAGCCAACTGTGTTGGCTGGGTAAGTCTTGGCAGGGCATAAACCCAACTGAACTGGGTTCGAATGGGCCAGGTGCCTGCAAGCAAATAAAAGACATTTTTTTATCATAGAGCATTCTCGCAGTTGCCCAGCTGAACCGCTGTTGGGCAGTTACAGGGCCTGACAGGCCCAGCTGAACCAGGTTCAGCTGGGCCAGACGGTGATGGCTAGTCCCAGCCGAACCAATGTCAGCTGGGGTTGTTTGACAGCTTGTTAAGACCACCCAAACTGGGTTTGGCTGGCAGGTGGGCTGGAAATCTGTCAATATATATATATATATATATATATATATATATATATATATATATATATATATATATATATATATATATATATATATATATATATTGTAACGACCCCAACTCATACCCCTGAAAAAATATGGAATTTTTTTGTTTTTTAAATCAATTACGGAAAGTTTCCCAGAAACCCAGGGCCTTTACTGTAATGCCCCGAAATCTTAACCCAAATTTTAAGGATTTTTTTTGAAACAATGGAAACAAGTAATACTATAAGGTTAAGTATTTCAGAACATTATAGTGGGGAGCAAGACCAAAACATTTATTTCATTTCATTATCAATGAATAATAACATCAGAGTTTCTCAAACTAACCCTGGATCAGTAAATCCAAAATCTCGATCCAATGCCGCATCTCGCAACCGCTCATAAGCTCTACTCTTCACCTTTTCCCGGCGATTGGAGGTTGTTGCAGCGAGAGGGCGTCGGTTCCTCGCTTGCTGTGAGGAGGTCACTGGCTCTGGTGAGGGTGACTGGCGACAGCAATAGCTGGGTCGGGAAGCACTCAGACGTCGATGATTCTGTCGGTGTGCACGAGACCGAAAGAGAGGGAGAGATGAGATATAAGAGGCGATCGGCAGAGGGAAAAAGAGAGGTACAGTGGGAGGAAGAGAGACAGAGGGAGATGCAGAGGGCATCGGTTGCCCCTGCTGGCGCGCAAAAACGAGAGGAAAAGAGCGTGGGAGGCAGAGAGTGGAAGAGAAGGGGTTTGGGACCCCTATTTGAGGGTGGAGGTCCCCGAAAAGGCAGGAGCACACCGTCCTCCTGGCGACTGCGCTCCAGCCCCCCTCCTCCCATGCGATATCAGTTAGGGTTCACACTGAACCCTAACTTTCCTTTTTCTGTTTTATCGGACAACCCATATCGGGTTGCCTTTTTTTACCTTTTTTTTTCATTTTGCAAGGTGCGTGCCTGGTCTGGGTTCGAGACCCGGGTCCGACCGCAGTTTCGGACCCGCACCACTCACGTGATATGGATTCACGGGTTGGATCCGAATGGATCCAATAGTGAGTCCATTGATATACCTACGTGTGTGTGTGTATATATATATATTTGTCTTAAGCATACATTTATATAAGGTATTATACCTATTTTATAGACGTCATATCGGGATCCTGGATCCGGAACGTGGATCCCAGGCCCAAATCACAATATTATGAAATTTGTATTATAATATATCTAAATAAATGCCTAAAAAATGCAGTTATTATATCCCTACTCCCTTAAAAGGATTTCGTCTGCGAAATTAAAACGTACCGAATAAGTGTAGGTAGTACCAAAATCAAATATCACAAGAGTCTAATGATTGACAACTAAGAAGATACCTTTGACTAGATCAGTTTGATCATCCTGTGTGGATGGCTTCCATCATAAAATCCCTCTGCTCCTGCCAATTCGCAGGAGCAGCAGTGGAAGACGAAGCACCTCTGCGTGAGTACGTCATCTACAACGCATATATTTCCTACAAATTAGACTCTTAACGATCTTACCCCCTTGAGGTTGATCACGAATAATAATCGTTCATACCATCACACTAAGATTTTTAATTCCACACCAATAACAATTGAACTATAAATGCAATCACTCGTACAAAGTTCACATGCTTGAAATAACAGTATTAAATAGCCTTACCAGTGAAAAAGACTTCTCTAGAAGATGAGTCACAACTTGTTGACGCTTCAGGACAGGGCTCACATACCAAAGAATAAAAATTTTAAGTTATTCTTGATAGTTGTTTTACTTCTTGTTATACTGATACTACTCTTTTTGTTAAGAATGAAAGTGATCACATAATTATTTTATTGTTATATGTTGATGATATAATCATCACTGAGAATGATAAAAAGGGCATTAAATTTATTAAAATGTTCTTAAAAACAATTTTGATATGTCTTACCTTGGATTTCTAAGGTACTTTTTAGGGATTAAAGTTGCATATTCTCTTTGGAGATATGTTTTGTCTCAAATGAAGCTTGCATCAGATATTATTGCTAAGTCCGGCTTGACTGATGAAAAGAAAGTGGAGACTCCAGAAGTAATCAATGTTAAGATGAGAGTCAATGATGGACCTCCTTTAGAAAATCTCACTCCTTATCGTCAATTAATCGGATCTCTAACATATTTGTCTATTACTAGGCCAAACATTACTCATGATGTACACGGTGCAAGAGTTCCAAAATGCTCCTACTACTATTCACATGGCAGCTGTCATGAGAATTAACTATAACTAAAGGGTTATTCTTATCTTCTTCTTCATCTTCAAATTTATTTGCTTATACTGACTTTGACTGGGTGGAAACTCTACTGATTGTATATCTAACACAGGTTATTGTGTTTTTCTTAGAGAATCATTAATTTCTTGAAGATATAAGAAGCCGCAGAAGGTTTCTCTATGAAGCCGAGTATAGAGCAATGGCCATCACTACAACTGAACTTGTTTGGTTAAGAAGTTTGCTCAAAAAATATGGGAGTTATCATCTGTATTCATTTGAAGCTATGTTGCGACAACAAAAGTGTCATCTGCATTGCTAGCAATCATGCATTTCATGAACAAACGAAGCACATTGAGATGGACTGTCATTATGTTCGAAATGAGTTTTTACGCGGCACTATTGAACTTTCATATGTCACTTCAGAATACCAACTTGCGGATTTTTTTACCAAAGCTTTACCATCCCTTAGGTTATCCTTTCTTCTAAGCAAACTTTCGGTGATCTCATCGTCAGTTTGAGGGGGGTGTTAAAATTTATGTATAACATATATATATATATATATAATTTCTCTTTTATTCCTTGTAATGCCCACTAGGGGCAATTTAGTCTTTTCCTTCTAGGTAAAAACTCGCATGTCCATTAGGGTTGTCTTTTTAGTTTCTTTTTTATTTTTCTTATTTTTTTGTTGTACTTTTTAGTTAAGCAATGTAAAGGGCCCACAATAGAGCTATTGGGATACCCCCCAACAATCACAAATGTGATCGTTGGGGGCTCTATGGGAGCCCCCTTGAGTCTCATCTCTTGTATAAATAGGGGTGAATACCCCCTTCATTCTTAATGTTTTCTTAAGCATCTTTTAATATATTGTGACTTATATTTTTAAGTTGTCACTTCTCTCTTTGTGTGTGTTTGGTGTTTTCACTTTGTAGCACATTATATTTGGTCCATTAGAGACATATTGCATATGCATTTGTGCCTTCTTGTAGTCACTTTGTGACATTGTTTTTTGGCACTTGTATTTCATTACAAACCTATCATATCAAGCTTTAGAAGATTGTTTAAGACCATAGAGAGCCTTTTTTAGCTGAAAAGTCCCGCCCCCCCTCAATTTCAAGACTTAGGGGAGGATCCATGTACAGTTCTTTATTCAAATCACCATTTAAGAAGACATTTTTGACATCCAAGTAGATAGACCAGTTCCTAATGAAAGTCATGACAATGAGAGATCTAACACTAGTCGGTCAAGCTATATGAGCAAAAGTTTTTTCTTAATATATTTTAAATTCTTGAGAGTATCATTTGGCCACTAATCTAGCCTTATATCCATCTAGAGATACATTTTCTTTGGTTTTTACTTTAGTGGTCCATCTATACCTTATAGTTCTCTTTCCTATAGGTAGAGATTGAATGTCCCACGTTTTCGCTTGTGTAGGACATCTAACTTTAGGTTCATGACATCTACCTATTCCAGAATGTACTTAGCTTTGTAGGATGAAGGTTCATATAATGAATGAAACAATATAAGGCAAACTCTATATTTTGGGAAGGAGTCATATGAGACGAACCTACTTGGTGGTTTAGAAATGTGTTCTAACCTCCTAACACTAGGTTCTTCTACAACTTGGTTTTGAGTATACCTATCAATTGCGTATGGAGGGTTCTCGACCGTTCTACGAGAATGACATTGAATATCATGAATAGGCTCATCTACACAAATATTATCATTTAAAGAATCATTAGAGAAGTTCTCAACATGCTCTACATTTTCTCTTTCTAAATCAAAATCATCAATGCCCAAATTATCATTTCTAGATAACAAATCAAATAAAAGGAGTACCTGGTATCTTCCTTAGGCTTGTTCCCATCAAACCCATTTTCATTTTCAAGATATGTGACACTTCTAAAACATAAAGCTTGCCATTTTCTAAATCACAACATCTATAACCTTTTGGTTTTCCGCATAACCAGAAAAACACATTCAATAGGAAAGAGTTTGTCATTCTTTTCAATTAAAAGAAAGCATTTGTATCTAAAGTCCCTCAACCTTTTTAAATCCAGATTTACTTTGTAAAGTCTTTTAATAGGACAAACAATTTGAAGTGAAGATGAAGGCATTCTATTTATGAAACACATGTAAGTAAGAGTGGCATCGGCCCAAAAAATTTTGGCACGTTTTTAGAAATTCGCAAAGTTCTTGTAGTTTCAATAATACGTTGGTGTTTTCTTTCGGGTAACCCATTTTTTTGAGAGGTTTTTGGGCAAGACTTTTGGTGAGAAATATCAAATTCTTTCCAATAGTTTTTTAAATCATTTGATAAATAATTTCCTCTGAATCCATATGAAAAATCATTATGTTAGTTTCAAATTGATTTTTAACTAGATTGTGAAATTCTTTAAAACATAAAAAAACTTTAGATTTAAGTTTAAGGAAGTAAATCCATGTATACCTAATATAATCATCAAAATTTATAAAAAAAGAAATTAATCATTAATAAATACAACATAGTAGGAGAAACCTCTTTTTGATATGACAGGAGCATTCTCCACACATCCGAGTGCATTAATTCAAAAGGTTTTTTCGAAACAAAATTCTAGAACCAAAAGGAATATGTGTCATTTTACCAAGAATGCAATCATTAAATATAAATTCCTTTTCATTACAAAAATCCTTTAAGAAAGGAAAAAGAGTCAATTTTGATACATTTGGATGCCCAAATTTTTTGTGTCATAATTCAATATCCTTCTCTTTTACATAGTTGCAAAAAATTTATTTTGCATTTTATTTCCTGTCACACTTAGTGCACTTGCTGATGGACATTATTAATGCTAAGGCATCAGATAATTGTTGAAATCAAGCACAAAACACTTGAATAGTCACTTTCTTGCCTTAATGCATCTAGTTTTTGCTCCAATTGATACCTTCTAGCCCAGTTTGATTGCTCATAAATTTGTTTCAAATACTCTCAAGCATCCACGGCCACCTCATACTTCATGATATTAACTGCAATATTCTGTTCTACTGAGCCCAAGAACCATGATTTCACCTTTACATTATCCTTCTCCTATTCTACAATGTTGGTATCATAATTAGCATCTCCCTTCTTGACTTTGGATTTAGTGCCTCAAGATACTCAATATAGCACCTCAAGTGGGGTTGGCGTAGTGGGGTGCGGACTTGGCCACTAGACGGGTGCTCAAGGATCGATTCCCATGGACTTCTCCCTTCTACACAAGCTGACGCCCAACATAGGCCCTCGGGGTGGGGGTTCTAGCCTCGAGTTTTACGCCACCGGCACGATGACCACCGGTATGGCAGGTTGAGCCAGCGTGGTCAGGTCTTCATTCTCGTTGCGGTGTTTTCAGGTTATAAAAAAAAAAGATACCCAATATAACCAAAACCCCTAACACGGTCCTCACAAATCCAACCCAATAGGCACAGTTAGTCCCATCAAATTTTATTAGGATAACTTGAATAGTCTCCTTCTCCATACTACACCAAACCCTCAACTACAATAGTCAATTGCCCTGCACAAAAAAATTGCTAACAGCAAAACGACAACCAAAGTATATCAAACCTGACCATATAATCTGTCAAAGGAGTCTAAAATCAATGCTACGGCCAATAGCAACAAGAAGCACTTCAATATGAACTTAGCCAATGATGAGAACTAAGCAAAATTTCTTCAAAACATCTCTCAATAAGGCATGATCACAGTCCAGAATAGTCTATTTATGCAGATAGCATGCTCAAACTACAATATGTTGTATACCCAAAGACAAATACAACATTCAATAAGGTACTGATATCACCCTTCAATTACCGCCATTTGAAATCCTTCAAAATATCCACAAAACTCGGCCAAAATAAGAAAAATCCCTTCCAAAATGAGTACCAGAATATTCTACATTCAAAAACAACCCAGATAGACTGAAGTTGGATGATAAAAAACCACAACCAAAATCAGAACAAACAAATTTTGTAGATCTGGTCATGCAAGCACCCAATATTCAGAAAATCTTCGAAAATTCACCAAAATTCCAAATCAACTCTGATGGTCATGAATTCTGATTTGGGAGACCTCTAAAATTGTGTTCTACAAAATCCCTAATCATCCAAAACAGACCAGTCGTACATCCATGCTGATGTCAACACCTCTACGCCCAAATCCCATCTCTTTTCTCTCTCCTGAGAATGACTTCAATCTCTTCTTCCTCCAATCTGATTGACTCTGATACCATATCAAATAGGCAAGCACAAGAAAGAAGAAGAGTAGCAATGAAGAGCAACACAAAGAAGAAACTTCATTGATTAACCAAGAAGGAAATACAACCATAAAAGGGGGATCATTCCCCTACTCTTCACAAAAGGACACAATTAGATGACTTTACAACAAGAGTAAAAGTACAAGAATATACTTATAAATAATGAAATGTACAAGTGAAATGGGGTAACACACTAACTATGATACATGTATTACATTTCTCAACACTTACTGCATGGCAAGATTAGGCTTGAGTTGCCCATCCATATAAAAAAAAATCCCATCGAAAAAAAAGATTAGGCTTGAGTTTATGGCTTTTGGACTGCATATGCAACCCAAACCTCATCAATCTTGGGTCAGGTACCCAAAGCCCATCCAATACCCAACCTGATGTCTGCCACTAGGAATCATTGT
Source organism: Nuphar pumila (assembly GCF_984573655.1). Lineage (NCBI taxonomy): Eukaryota > Viridiplantae > Streptophyta > Magnoliopsida > Nymphaeales > Nymphaeaceae > Nuphar > Nuphar pumila. The sequence goes on from NC_143263.1 coordinate 21,127,419, forward strand.
AAAAATGAGCTATTAGTTCCACATACATACCAACACCAACAATGGGACTGGATGTTGGGGGAGGAGAAATCCAATTCCCATCTGCATCCTTCATATGTTGTCGATCAGATGCAAAGTGATAAAGAAAAACTGGAGCATGCACCACCCGGAAAAGCCTAAAAGGCAGAAAGTAGACCGATCATGACATGCATATGAGATGGCAGTACTTAGATAAGAATGAAAGACTACCTGTTACAAAATCTAAATTGACGTCTTGATGTAAACATCTAAAATGGTCAATTGACAACCTAACAAGCTTTGTAGAACATTTTTGAAATGTTAACTGGAAAAAATCATAAAAACGTGAATTTGATTTGTTTAAGCAAACTTTTCCAACTTTAATAGCCCTAGCAGCTTTAAGTTTCATGCTTTTCATTATCACTCAATAGTTCTACTTCATGAACAAAAAACCTATAAAATATTCAGTAATGACATGCTTTCTGCATATATGACAGGCCTATATAATTGAATGTTCCCAAATTTACCCAGGCTGTTATATCACTATATCCATACCATGCCGACAGAGACTGTGAATGGCCCACATAAAATTCCTTGAACAACCAATATGTCAAAAAATTCTGTTCTCGGTGGTGATGTGCGCACCGTTTATGTATTGGGAAGGATTTCCAAATAGTTGGTATTCTAACAAAAAAATCATTGAAAAAAAGAAAAGGACCATGTTTGCAGAATATAAAAGACAAAAATTAATTTCTCCAAGTGTAATACTAAGTCTAAGATATCTACATTACAACTATGATAGGGAAGTCTTCTCCCATATGGAGAACACTTAAAAGGGCATGAATGGTTACCAGCCATACCATGTGGCATGTACAGATCACTGTCATTTACATCGCTGCTATTTTGAAAATATCACGATAATATTGGCAAAATCAAGTAACTCAACAATATCGGCAAAGTTATCGTGATACTTTCAAAATATTTCCACAAACAAAAATACTGCAATTTATCACAATATTTTTGCAATATTTTTTATTCTTTTATATTATATATTTTAAGCCTAGTTTTTGTATTAAAAAAAAACTTTTCAAAACTTTTTCCCTTATATTTTTGCAAGAAAAATTATACAAAACCTATTATTTTCTTATCTTATTATTTTTTATATTTTTTATTTTTAGAACTCCCAAGGCTTTATCTTATTATTTTTTATATTTTTTAGTTTTAGAACTCCTGAGGCTTTCTCGAGATTTTTTCAAGAAAAAACACTTATTGAAAATTTGTCAAGAAAAACCCTCAGCAACAAATTATCTTGAATGATACGGGTGATTGTGGTATAGATAATCCTCCCATTGTAGGAAGTAGGAACTAGCATGAATTACAGCATAAAGCATGAATCGGATGCCAATGAGAACCTTAAATTTACTCATAAAAGTGTACATTTTAATAAAATGTTACGAATTTTTCCTGACAATCCTGAAGCATTTACATAAGAAACATAGATGTCCTACAAGAAACAAATGGCTCACTTGCCTGTGAAAGATTGGATGCAACTCAGCTGATGGTTGGATGGCTTCAAACACATATTGGTCTAATGAAACAGGAAATGGAAGGGTTGAATCCAAATCCCATACAACATCAGGAGCATTTCCTTCACAACTTTTCTGTTTTCGATTATGCATCCATTAATGAAAAGAATAGTTGTTAGTCTAATTCAACAACACCTTTATTATGATCTGGAAAAATCACTAACTGATAATTCCCAGCGGATATTGTTATTATACTAAATAGTACTTGCTCACCTGAATACAGACCACATGATAATCCCATACTACAAGTCCATCAGTGCTTTTACTAGCCCTTTGATGCCATAAGGGTACCTACACAATCAAAGTTTAACAAAATCAGATTCTTAGAGCAATCAATGTAACACTTAATGGTTTCAATGAGTTCCTTAAGGCTTCAACATAGGCAATGATAATTGACAAGCAAGAAGCACCTGATGTAGCTAGGATAAAAGCAAAACTGATCACAAACATCTCAATTAACATGCTACAAAGTTCTCAAATTCATCAGCATGTTTAGTATCACAGTAATGCCTAGTATAATGCTTACTACTACTTTTGGTCGAGGTTGTAAAAAGTGTCGTAACCCGTATTGATCATGCCCAAAATAAGATATGAGATGTGCTTCATTGTACCATACTCTCGTGCAAGGTTTTAAAACTCGCCGAGTCAACTCAGCTGACTCGGCTCGGCTCAGACCTCCAGCGAGTCAACCCGGCAAGGTAACCTCGGTTTGCGAAGACTCGACTGCAACTCGGCATTGACTCGACCTGACTCGGCATTGACTCGGCCTAACTCGAGCGAGTTTTGGGCTTGATGAATGATGCCCAAAAGCATAATCTTGATGTTTTTGTTCAAGTGAAGGCAGGGTCTCCATCAATGAAACAACATTAAAGAAGCTAATCTTGTTGATGATGAAGGTGGTGATGGAGTTGAAGATGAAGATGCAAGGGAAAATGCAACCACTAGTACTCCAATTCAGCCATTAATTTCTACTTCCAACTCAAGAATTGATTCAAATGAAGTTTCAAATAATAGCATTTCGCCTCTATTTAAGATTTGACTCTTGACTTGAGATATCATATTTTGCAAAAGTGGATGAATTGTGGATGTTTGAAATTTGATTTTTTGGGTATCAATTTGGTGATAGACTTTGTCATTGTGTTATGATTATTAACTTTATACTTATGAACTTTGTAATTGTGTTATATGGCCATGGGCCTTATGCTTTATACTTTATATTTCTTACTTATACAGTTGTACTAGATTGTGGTGAATGGTTTACAACTTTACCTTATCATGTGATGATTTCTAAATTTTCAATATATTAAGAGTTGGTACATAAAAAATTAAAATTGTTGTCACTCATTAAATTTGCAGATTACATATGATACAATACGAGTACAAATTGAAGTGAAAACTGAAAAACGAAAGTTGATTGCTGAAATGCAATGCAGATTGCTCAAGTATGGTTATCTTTACTTTAGTTTTTACTCCTACTCTTGTAAGTTTTTAACTTAACTTTACTTTAGGGCTTGTTTCTATTGAAATATTGAATTAATGTTTTGCTTGGTTGTTCGATTTCTTGCTATTAAATGAGTAATTATAAGTTTGATATAGTTTTACTTGATGTTATTTTACTTATTAATCAATCAAACTAGTAATTAAGTCATTCTATAAACCTTTATGTGTTTAAATGACAATTTATATATTATTTTTCTTTTAAAATCAAAAGTTAACAAAACCCGGTCCGAGTCACCGAGTTGACCCGCCGAGTCACGAGTCAATAAAGAACGAGTCAAGTCCAGAGTCACTGGGTTTTAAAACCTTGCTCTCGTGTGCTACCCTCCCTTATGTATATATGTTTATTATTGAGGGGCGCTTTTGTTTTTTTAGCCATAGAGCTATAGTCAACTATTTTTGTCCTCTAGTGATGCCAAGAGGGGACATCTTTATGGTGTATCCGTTAAATTGTATTAATTATTCCTATATATATCTAGATATATAGAGAGAGAGAGAGAAACATATACAAATATATTATATATATATGTCTATGTGTCTATCTATCTATATATATATATACATATCCATATATATATATATATATATATTGTAATACCCACTAGGGGTAAAATAGTCATTTCACTTGTAACACGCATATTCATTTAGAATATGCTTTTCCTTTTTCTTCCTTTTTCTTCCTTTTTCTTCCTTTTCCTTTTTCTTCTTTTTATTTTTTTTTCTTTATTACATCATAAGAGGGTTCCACCATAGAGATGTTGGACCCCTCCAACAATCATAAATATGACAGTTGGAGGGGCTCCAACGACTTTATGGGGAGCCCCTCCTTGGGTCCCCTTTGTGTATAAATAAGGGGCTTTGGCCCATGTAATTATTAAGCTTCTTGAAACTTTTCTCTATAAAAGTTCCTATATTTTTTAGCTCTCTTTCTCATTTTATGTTTGTTGTCATTTTATGGCTTGTTGTATTCTTGCCCATTAGTGGCCTATTGCTTGTGTGCTTGTGCATGCATTGGAAATCATGACAGTTGTAGCCCCTCTTCTTTTCTTCATCTTCCTTTTCTCGTGAGACAGATTCTGGTGAAATCTGACATGGTATCAAAGTAGAGATTCATCTAGGGTTTTAAAGTTGCTTTCCAAAATGTCTGACCTGGGAGATCGACCTCCTTCCAATCAAGAGGTTCCTTTCTTTCTTCTTTTCTCCTTTTTTGCAAATCTGACCTGAAATCTATCTACCTTCTTCTTGTCTGGAATATTCACATCTGATGTGAATCCCTAAAATCAACCTACTTTTCTTCTTGTCTGGAATATTCAGATCTGGTCGTGAATCTGTGTCAGATCTGAAGTATTCTAGTTTCTGCGTATTCTCGGCTTTACATTCTGTCTTGAATATTCAGAATATTCAGACTTGATCGTGCATCTGCATTAGATCTGAAGTATTCAATCTCGGCGCATTCTCAATTTTCTTTTAACAACTTAACTGAAATATTCAGATTTGATCGTGAATCTACATCAGATCTGGAATGTTAAGTTTCTGATTGACATTAATTCTATATACATCAGACCCAAAGTTGGATCTGTGTTTTGTTTCTGCTCAGACTTGATATTTGACATCAAATCTGAAATCTGAGTCCAACCTATCAAGTATATAAAGACTTCTTCTTGCTGTCACATCTAATATTCATATAATATTTTGTTCTTTGCCCACACAATATCCACCTGCAACTTATCTGAAAACACCTTCAGATTTTAACTCTGTCCAGCGTGTGTTGTTCAGAACTTCTTCCTGCATCAATCTCAGATTAAAAAAAAAAAGAAGAAAACTTTCAGATCTGGTTTTCTCTTCGGATCTAAAAGCTTCTAATCACTGATTCCTTGATGGTTGCCTAGCTTCAGCAAAAAAAAAGGCGACCAGCAAGACTGTGCACTTCGTGAATATCTTTGTTAAAATTTTAAGTTATGGATTCCTTCCATTCTCCCCAATATGGTAATTATTCGAGTTTTCTCAATCAACTTGTTTCTGAAAAGTTAACCACCTCAAACTTCTTGATTTGGAAGAGACAGATCATTCCTTTTATAAGGAGTCAAGGTATCTTAGGTCATCTGGATGGAACCACTCCAGCTCCACTAGAATTTGTTACGAGAGAAAAGAAAGATGACAAAGGGACAATTTCAATTGTGTATGTCAAAAATGCAGAATATCTCAATTGGGAGAGGAAGGATCAGTCAGTAGTTGCATACATTACTTTTACATTGTCTCAAGAGGTTCAGACATATTCACAATTTTCACAGGCAAGGATGGTTTTTCTCAAGAGGGAATTTCAGTTGCTGAGAAAAGATTCTATGACCATCATGGAATATCTAAACAAGATGAAGACTATCACGGATCAACTTGCAGTTATAGGATGTGCAGTGAGCGATAGTGATATGGTGCAACAAACTCTGAGTAGATTGGGATCCAAGTATAATATGATTGTCACTTCATTATTGTACATGCAAGCCCTTCCTACTTTTGATGAGTTGCGAGCTAAATTAATTTAGTATGAAATGACTCTGAAAGGCTTTTCTGAGGAAAATCACGCTCACGAATCCACAAGAAGTTTTTGCCATAAGGGTGACTTACGGTCAAGGACGAGGGCGAGGGCGAAATAGACATGGGGGGACGTGGATTGCTTCCCACTCCTAATATGTCGACCATTGCTCAGGGACAAAAACGCATCCTCACTTGCTTTCTTTGCAACAAAAGGGAGCATATCAAGGCGAATTATTGGTACAATCCAGAAAATAAAGGAAAGGCTCCACAAACATAATCTAAAAGGAAGCCCAACAGCACTAGAGACAGTGGAGAGATTAGAGAGTTGTTGATATCTGCCTCTAAATTAATTCAGTATGAAATGACTCTGAAAGGCTTTTCTGAGAAAAATCACGCTCATGAATCCACAAGAAGTTTTTGCCATAAGGGTGACTTATGGTCAAGGACGAGGGCAAGGAGGACAAGGGCGAAATGGATATGGGGAACGTGGATTGGTTCTCACTCCTAATATGTCGACCATTGCTCAGGGATAGACTCATCCTCACTTGCTTCTTTGCAACAAAAGGGAGCATATCAAGGCGAATTATTGGTACAATCCTGAAAATAAAGGAAAGGCTCCACAGACATAATCCAAAAGGAAGCTCAACAGCACCAGAGACAGTGGAGAGATTAGAGAGTTGTTGATATCTGCCTTGTCAGGATTGAATCTAAAGCAGAATGACCAAGAAACTTGGTTTGTTGACTCCGGGCAGCAACCCCTATGACTGGTGATGCAGGTAAACTTTTCAAACCTATTTCGTATTTTGAAAAAAGATAATGTAACGCCCCAAAATTTTAACCCAAATTTTGAGAATTTTTTTTTCTTTGTCATGACAGCAGAAACAATTCACTTTATTGGGTTAAGCATTCAGGCACATTACAGGAGTAATCGAAGCAATAACATTCATTTTATTCCAAATAAATGATGAAATCAGAGTTTCAAATAACATGAATAACAAATAATTAGAAAGTTATTATTCGTCGCCCCAAAAACACAATAAATCAAGCATCTCGATCAGCACCCTATCCTGCAGTCGCTCATGATACTCTACTCTTCACCTGAAAATTAGTAAGATAATTGGAATTAGACTACAACCAGTTTAAGTAGGAAAATACTGTGATTTTAGCAAATATACTAAGTAACAAGTATGCAATGGATTTGTTTAATTACATACAATAAAGCATGACACTACGCATAGCATGAGAATCTGAACATGACTAAACTATTGCGCCTTGCCAATTTAAGTTTCTAACTAGTATATATGAACACTAACATGATCAAATCAACAATCATATGAATAAAGAATTTTTTCATGTTAAGTTAACTAATAATTGGTGAAAATGCAAAGTAAATAACATGAACTAAAGTATTACAACAACAATTCTAAGAATCTAACTAACATATGTGAACAATAGCAGGCTCAAATCAAACTTACAGTTATACTGAATTTATTTTATGCTAATTTAAATAATCACATGCTAAAAGTAACTATTAACATGTTAAAGTGCAAACTTGACGATCCCTTATTCAACTGATGTACTCAATATGTTTTTATTTAATGTTTTTCTTGAATTATCCGGGTAAACGCGGGCCAAGGCAACCATAACAGAAAAGAACATTTGGGGGTTTATTATGCATTGGTGTTTTATTAACCCGAACGTTCTAACTAAAATTATAATCCTAAGGGAGCGGTCAGTAACCGAGAGAACCTCTCAAAGGCCCAAACAAAGAGGATGCATCACTAACTTCTGAAGAAGAACTTGGATCTACCGCCTAGGACAAATTTAGTAGTCCACGTCCCCTAACTCCGAGAACTGGGGGCCAACGAGTCATTGCCGCTGGAAGCAAGAAACACATGTCCCAGGAATTGTATACCACCTACCCTCTCCAAGGTAAGCCTGAATCTGAGTGGGTTGCTCTTAATAATTTATATTTTTTGATCTATCCGGGTATTCCTTGTACCGAACCCAATCGCTCAAAGACACTGGAGTTTCTCAAAGTTTGATTTCTACTACTGAAGTAGTAGGCCCCCAACCATTCATACCTTCAAAAGGTATATTAACCAAAACTTTATTCATTTAATTGTGCAGACTCACTCAGAGTGCTCCGGTACCTTTAAATCGTCAAGCACAAAAAACCCGATACCTTTAAACCAATCAGGCTCCATTACCAGATCACCATTCATCATTATTATATATTTTTTTTCAATAGCAAACTACCACAACATATCATTAGGTTTTAAACTTGCAGCGTCCCAACACAGGGTGACGTGCACTGACAACTCTTGCCAAATAAACAGAGATCCGTTTGTTTCCTTTAGAGAGTATGCAGTGTAATCTCAAAGATTTGGTAATACAACTATATGCTCTTCTTCCAAACACATTCACATTTGAACATTCCATAAGATATACAGCTTAGTTGGCATTTGATAATTTCAGAAAATATGTGGTTTATTAGGCATTTGCACTTCAGAAAAATATGCAACTTAACATGCATTTGCACAATAGAGAATAAGCAGCTTAATAGGCATTTGAACATAAAAGAATATGCAGCTTAGTATGCATTTTGAGCATCAACTTCATATGCAGTTTGAAAATGCATTTGGACCTTCAACTTAATATGCATCTAAATGTGCATTTGAACATTTCAGAGAGTATGCAGCTTCACTTATATATATCACCTATATACTTCCATAAACCTACCCTAAACTGTGTAGTAAGAGTATGTCATCGCTGAGCGAGAGAGAGCCGTAGGAATATAAAGACCTTTAAACATGAACATGAATCATTTCTTGTCTATATGTGCACAGAGGTGTGTAAAAAGATGTATTTTAAGATGCAAAAACACAGGCATATAGCTGGGTTTTCAATATAAAATACACAACCGCATATCGTTGTAGCTTCAAATGCTGACACTGAAGATTGATTTCCAGTATGTATGAAGATACAGAAAAACAGACATACAGTTGAAACTAACATTCAAAGACCCAGACACATGCCTCTTACACTGTAATTGACCCATTTATACATTACGTACATGCTTCTATGATATCAAAAATTGTTATGTACTAACCCAAAATCCAAACAATAATCTGAATATTCCAAATATTGAGCTTGTGGTACTTTACGCACAGAAACCAATTAGAACATGACATAGAGTATCATTATGAAGAAACAAAAATATAAACGTTCCAAAGCATACACCTTAATCACTGAGCCACGTAAATGATCATAGCTCTTAGATAGAATGGTTTCTGACCTGTACTCAACAGAACAAAAATTTCTGCATTCTAGAGTACTCAACAGAATTTAAAAACATGCAATGTATTTAACACAGAAAAATCCTCGTTGTCATGGAGTTTAATCTATATTCCATTCAGCCAATATTTATACTGCAGGTCAGCATTTACCGTATATCTATACAGGTATACCAGAATAAATTATATGACACAACTAGGGATTATTTTCCAAAGGCTAACATATTCAGCCAAATCGCAGGCATGCATAATTAGCAGACTATTTTCTGGATCTAAGCATGTAGCATCGACACATTTTATCGCATAAAAAAAATAGTTTCACACCTAAACTCAGATCAACCATATCAGTTGGTTTATGCATAATAACCTCGGATTTAACTCAAACACCTCGATTTATAGTTCATCATATCCCCTCATGGTTCCAGCTAACCTGATTTCGAAACATACAGATATGCACTCACAGATTTTATTCCTTAAAAGAGATTCGATCATAAAATGAAAGAGTCCAATTTGCAGTACTTCAAACTATTACACTTACGCAGGCCAGACTCTAGTTCTGAGAGTTTTTTTTTTTAAAGTCCCAAGTTGAAACACGTTGATCCAATCACCTGTAGTTTGTAATACACGCAGAAAATGGTTCTGCGTTTACACGGTTTCATCTCTTATTAACAACCAGGATTTAAAACACAGTGAAGTCTGAGCATACAACAATTTTTTTTTCTTTGCTAATATTTTTATTTCACAGACATTAGAAAAGCCATTTCAAATCCAAATACACCAATCAACATATTGCAATCTTGGAACGAAATACACTGCGAAGTCGTAATAATCCTACACCTAAATCCCAAAAATTTGATTTGGGGATTTACGGGAAACCCAAAACCCCAATTTTTTGAGTTGGAGTTACAGCAAATCCAAAGCATGCTAGAAAACTTAGTAAATATGCGAAATCACAGTAAAACCTACCTTTTTAAATCTTTCCCCCTTTTTTTTCTTTGCAGCGTTTTGTTGCAGCCGTGCCCTTCTCCAACTCGTGTGGCAGAGACGAATGAAAGGGAGAGGAGGAAGAGAAGGAATAAAGAATGAGAGAGTGAGGGAGAACACGCAATAATAGAGGGAGAGTAGCGGTTGGGGAGGGAATGGGGGAGGAGGAAATCGTGAGGGAGAAAATCATGGAGGAGAGGGGTCGGTTACCCCTCCCCAGCTGCATGAAAGGCATTTTCACGCAGCTGCTTCCCCTTTCCTAAAACAAAAAGAACGAAAACCCTAAGTAGGTTATCATATACCACCTTTTGTGTTTTTTTTTAACCATCACTCATTTTTAACGTAAACCCCCTTTTTTTTACATAGCGTGCTCGTGGGGCATGGCTTGGGACCGGGTCCGTGACCCGCGATCCAGCCGCGGTGTGGATCTGTGGCTCGCCTACAGCTTGGGTCTGCAGGTTGGATCCATACGGGTCCAACTGTGGATCCAACTAAAAAAAACTTTTTATTATATATATATTTTTATAACCATTCCTTGGATACGGGTTTGGGTTTGGTCCCTCGTACGACCCGTGTCCCAAATTTCTAGTGGTTCCTTACTCGGCTTCTCCAGATCCGTTCGTGGATCCGGATCTCTTTCTTAAGCTTTAAAATATTATATTCTTAATACATTTGGTTTATTCTTCGATACGATCTTGTGGGTCTTTCATAGGTTAATATGGATCCCAAATCCAATTGAATTTTAATTGGATCCTTACAATACTTAAATCTTAGATGTTCAAGATCCATGTGAAGTAATGTGGATTCCAAACATCGCATAGGGTATTACGAATCCCCATAAGGTGTTATAAGTCCAATATAGAAATTTTCTTATTAAGAATCTGATTTAAACTTCGTGGATCCATTCAATTCGACCTGGATCCAATATCAAATTTGACCATGATATGGAGGATCCAATACCAGAGATCCGATCCATTTGAACTGTCTGGATAATGAGTTCAAATCAAGAGAATAGGCTTTCAGCATTCCAAGCATGTAACTCGCACATTTTTTCATACATGTTCTTACATTTAACAATGGTATAATGTGCATGTCTTAGATGATAACAATTGTAGCCAAAGTCAGGCCGACGCTTGCAACCAAAAATGCTACTGTTTCAGCTAATCATGTTCATTCAGCAAATTCATGTTCCACCAAGCAAGGTCTATAAATAAGCAGCGAGTCATGACACCTAAATGCTGTTCAATTCAGTTAGCAGTCAAAGCAATAGCAACCTTAACTTCAGGTATCTATTCATCATCCAGAAAATCATAATGCAATCCTACAAAGAAGTAATGCAATGGAATAAATGAAGCATATACGTGCCTGTTTCCTGTCATTAGATATAAAAACAACAAAAAGGTCCAAACCTCCTACATCAGCAAGTCCAGAAGTACACAATTGTTTGGAAAGTAAGTAGACGTTCTCCTCACTACACCAAATGCTTAGAGAGTATGAGTTGTCAAAACTTCAAAACAAAGTTAAAAATCACTGAAGAAAGTCCAACACATGTAAGTGGTCCTAACAAAATAATTTATACAGTAATTTATTGGCCAAAAGATATAAGACTTGCAGCAATCAAAGACAGGTGTTTGATAAGTGCAAAACTATGAGGAAAATATAAGTAGATTGATATGGATCTTAACATGTAAGAAATGCAATTTCCATCATAAGCTCAAGCTTAAGAATGCTAGTAGTTGTTTGAGATTAAACAATAACATGTCCTGGAAAGTACAGAGACACCATGAACTCAATGTAAATACAATTAAAGATTACACAGAGCACAAGTTATGTGTTTGAAATAAAATTGAAATGTAGAAGCTTGAATTAATAGATGCTGATCATATATGCTGGATTTTACATGTATATGTTCCCATGACACTAGTATTTTACAATATGTAAATAATCAGGCAATAAAAGCTCAAGACAAGAGATCAACACAGAAAATCTGAACAGAGGGGGGGGTGGGGTAGTGGAGGTGATAAGGACAACAGATCCCAGTTCAAAAACACAATGTTCTGACACAATGGGAGGGCTGCCAGCAAAAATTTTGTATAAGAGAATGCTGCAAGAAGTTGAAAATGTTAAATCAAAACCATCAAATGTGTTCAACGCATCATCCTTTTGTTATTATGATTTTCATTCTTTCACTAATAGAAGAAATCACAATCAACAGTTTAAATTGCCAACATCTTCCAAATAAAGAATCTGCATCACGCTCTTTCCAGTATAGATAGTCCTATTAGGGAAGAAGAAAATTAGTCTATTCAATTGAGTGGCTGACAAGTCAAAAAAGCTTCTCCCTTGCTCTCTCCACATTCATATATTCTAATCATTGTTGGAATATCCTCATGATTTGGTATAAATCTTCTCAGGTTTGTTATATGCAAGCAACTAACATGTTAAATAGTGGCAATGATCATGAATGTCTCAAGGTAACATCTTAAACACCGTTGGCTAAAAATATAGCTATATGCATCAACTTAATTCAAAAGACAAGAGTGACAACAATACATGATGTGATGACGTGAAGGTCATGATATAACTCTGCAGAAAGTCAAGTTTACCCGAAAGGCTTAAAGATGACAATAAAAAAGACAAAAAACAGTTGAAAACATGTTAAAGTGCAGATCTGTTAAGAATGATCCTTTCTTCCAAATGCATAGAATGCAATATCTAAATGCTTCCAGAAGTAAAAAGAAAAAGATGAAAACACAGCAAAATTATAGATTTCAAAATAGTAAATTCTTCAAGCAGCCCAAGGAGTTTGGTGTAGTGGGATGGGGCCTAGGCCGCCAGGCAGGCAGTCTAGGTTCAAATCCCAAGGGTCCCCTTGTGCAAGCCGAAGTGTGGCGACTCCCTGGGGGCAACCGGGTAAGCCCACGGAGTTTTACGCTGTTGAGACAGTGATCGTAAGTACAGAAAGCAGTCAGTGTGGCTAGGTCTCTAATCCCGGGGATGGTTTGTCCGTGTAAATATAAAACAAAAAGTGGTTCATTTTAAGTTTGGAGATGAGAGATCTGCTAGGGTTCCCGCAGGCCTTCACCCATGAGATCGTCGGCATTTGGCCAGCCGGTCCCCTTTGAGCCTCTCGAAAATCCTGGCATGGTTGTGCTCCCTCCCACTGTTGGTGCTTGTCAATGTTGTGAAAAGCGTTGAGGCTTAGCGAGGCGCTCCACCAAAAACCAAGGCGAGGCATAAAGCGTAAGCCTCATTTTTTTTTGAAAACCTTAAAAAAATTATAAAAAAAAAATATCTAAAAATATAAAGAAATAAAAATATGTTTTATTGATGAAGTAACAATAAATAAGAAATAGAAAATCTCAAATAAGTACTAAAAAATATGAGAAGGGGGTGTCACCCCTAGAGCCTTCCAGAAGGGAGTGTCACCCCTTAGGGGGACGGCCAAATGACCGAGAGAGAATTCTCCTTATGCCACTTGTTATAGAGAATGCATCCAAACTTCTACAGAAGTCATTGGAATCTACCACCTAGGATAATATTTGGTAGCCCAGTCCCCTAATTCTGATAACCACAGACACTGAATCTTTGTAGCTCGAAAAGCATAGTTGTTAACAACTTCTCCATCGAAGTTTTTGTATCATCATATCCTCTCCCTTGAGAGAACCAAAGAATAAATGGGTACGTCAGGTCTTATTTTATTTGAAAACTCATTCAATATGTTCTGGTCTTTTAAACCAAATCGAGCATCTTGCCTGTGAAGGCGATCATCTCCATTTATGTGATTTTCTTTTAATCATCGTGCAATGTCGAATTAGGAGGTTACTATAAACCTCAAGTCCAATCATCATCGTACTAACATGTCGTGCAAGTCTAATAGTACTACTACGATGAAAAAGATGTTGGTTTCTCAAAAAAAAAAATCCTGACACAACATTTGAAAATTTTAATATCCCGTCTTAGGCTGGGAAATATCTGAGTCATTACGGATACATAAAAGGACCTTACATGCGTACCACCGAAGGCTATGTAATTGAGGCCTTTTTATTATGTTGGTTCGAGAAGAAAACTCAGTTGTGAATATGCAAACGCAAAACACTTGCTTTGCTTTTTGAGACATCGAAAATTACGAGCTTGAAATCTCGCATGTGAAATCTTTTAAAAATCGAGTTTCGACGAGGATGCGCAAATTTGTGTCTTTAAATACATACTACCGTAAATCTAAAGTAGGCAGGAGTACGCAAAACTGCGACCTTTATAAAATTATATATGCATATAGAATACATATATATTAAAACATAAGCATGTGCACATTATAGCGCGACGGCAAAGTAAATGACATAAAGCAAAGCCCGATGTGTGAAACCACACATCGAGCTAAATAAATTTCGTAAGCGAGGCCCGGTGTATGAAACTGTACATTGGGTTAAGTAAATTGCGTAAGCAGGAACCTGTGCACATTATAGCGTAGCGGCAAAGTAAATGACATAAAGCAGGGCTCAATGTGTGAAACCACACATCGAGCTAAATAAATTACAGAAAGATAGAGCTTGTGCACATTACAGCGCGACAGCAAAGTAAATAACGTAATTTAAAATGAACAAGAATATGCAAACCTGCGTCCTTGAGTTGAAAGCATAAATATGTGTGTATATATAACGTAAATATAATACGTATAAGTTAGAAGTATTATAACATTGTTCTCGTATGCAACTTTCCCCTACCTCGAAGATGGTCAAGATCTCTAGCGATTTCGAGTGTAGGTTCTTAAAGGATTGTACCTCGGTAAGCATGTTTTGTCCATTGTGTCGATGTGGCGCGTTAAAAATATTTTTGTCGCACTGCGTAAAGAACGAGGTTAAATTCTCGTTTTTGCAGAAGAAGCGATGATCACGCCGCAGGGGTTGAACCTGAACCTAGTTCGGGCCAACCGGACCGAGTCGGGCTCGGTTCAAAAGGACACGAGGGACCCAGGGTGCAAGGTCGAGCCGATCTCGATGGCCAACCGAGGCAAGGAGAACCGAGCTGGGCTCAGTGCTAGCCAAGCTCAGCTCAGTTATGCCTGACAAAGCAAGCAGAGAGAGAGTTGGCAGGGTCCAACCGAGATGGCTCGACCCCGAGTCAGACTCGGCGCACCCGAGCTGGCCCGAGATGCTGGACCGAATCGGGCTGAGCTCGGCCTTAGCTGGGCCCAGCTTGGTTCGGCTCGACTTGAGACAACAGCAGCAGCTTCTGCTGCTGATTTAGTACAACCAAGGGGACGGAGTGATGGCTCGGCAGTCAAGTTGAACCTTGCCCAGTCCCAAACCGGGACAGGACCGAGCTAACCCAGTCCACCTACAAGGGGAAAGAAAGAGGGCCAGTGGCGAGGCCACTGCTGGAGGCAGTGGCCACTGCAGCCACCGGTCAAAACAGGGAGGCCAACGGCCAAGCCACTGCTGGAGGTAGTGGCCGCCATGGCCAGCCAAAAATAAGAGGGGTGGTGGCAGCAAGAGGGGGGGGCGTTAGCTAGCCACCCAACGGCGACAGCAGCGCTGTTGCTGCCATCCTCAAGGAGAAAAAAAGGGGGGGTGCATGTTTTTAAAACAAACCCCTCCTGTCGGGGGTTTAGCTAGGAGAAACAAAGAGACGGGGGGGGGAATGGTCGGGCCACGGTTGTTGTGGGGCTGATCACAAAGAGAGAGAGAAGGCAAGCTCCGACAAAGGGGGGTTACGCAAAAGGGGGGAGAGACGAGGATCGGAGGGGAAAGAGAGGTACGCATAGGGGAGAGAGAGACAAGAGGGAGTCGGGTCTATTTTTCGGTGAGGGATTTGGGGGGAAAGAAAGAGAGGCGGGGGTGAATCGGGGGGAGAGAGTCGAGGGGCGTCGGATTTAGTTAAAAAGAGAAACCCCCTATGGGAAATTTAAATAGGCTAACAGGGAGGAATGTTGACTTGTATGTTGACATTCCACCTGGATCCGGGTTGGATTCGATCGGATCTAACCTAGATCCAAATCTTCTTCTTCTTTTGAAAACTCCTTTACAAATCTATGAATTTTATATTATGTGAGGATTCCTAATGTTCCGATGGATGGTGAGGATTCTTGATATCGGTCGAAGAACAAGTGTAGAATCCAATAATTAAAATACAAATTGTGTGTTAAGGTACGATTAGAAATGCCTTGAACCTCTAAAACTTGAACCGTTTTGAGTATTAGTGGGTTTGTAAGAAAGTGAAAATTAAATTTGTGTGCATTAAATAGGACATGCATGCAAAAGCAATTCTGATAAATTAATTTAAAAAGTTTTTCATGCATGTTGCATTGATTTATGCATCCCTAAATGTTTAGCATTTATTTCATTCATCCCTAAATCTTTAATTTAGCATGAAATTATGATTTGCTTGCTTGAACTGCTTAGATGGTAAGTTTGTTCTGATAATATGTTACCTGTGATTCATCTTAAACTTATGTTTGATTTGATCTATATTAAATTCCTTACTGTTGGATTTTGAGAGGATCTCGTACGAGAAATTCGATTCTTACCCGTTTTCTAAAAATGTTTTTTAGGTAATGAGGCTCCGTGATGATGGAACTGACTGGCTGGAGGACTCAAGGTTTATGGTCTGGTGGCCCAGGTTCTGACGTACACTGGATCAGCTAAATTTGATTTGATCATTTATTTGGAACCTTATTGACATTATTTGATTTAGTAAATGAAATTTCAGTTCATGGTTTAAGTTGATTCTATGTCTGAAATGGTTGATGGTTTGTGAATATTAAATTTGTAATGTGCCCCGGGTCCTTGTGAGGTTTTCCGTAATTGTTTAATTTTTTAACTCACCTTTATAGTCTGTTTTGAAACACGTAGCCATGTCATTTTTGAGTCCCTTAACGGCACGGTTTCGTGCACAGGTTGTTTCCAGCCACATGAATATGTGGTGGTGTAGCACACGCATGTGCAGATATGGCTATTTGCAGAAGTGACCTAAATTTAATATGCTAAATGTTCGAATTTTTAAAACAAAGGCAAACACTTATATATATATATATATGGTAGGTACCTTCTCAAAACTGAAGGTATGTAGATCTACTACAAGACTGCATGAGCATACCTTGCCCGAACTGCTCATATATGTAGGACTTGATAACCTGAGTTTTCAAGATCCTTCCCTTCAACTTGGTGATAATTGAGAGATCTCTTTTGTAGATAATTAATTATGCTTGCATGATTGGAGAAATTGAGTGGATTATTTATCGCACGGGATATTTCCACTGCCATATTGCCAGAAAAATTGTCTTTAAAAATGCGTCATAGCTATGATCAATATCAATTCATTTCTGGCTTTTCAATATCATTGAATGTTCCTTTGCGGTCATATCGGGGATTTTTCCTTCATCATTTTGGTTGACCAACAGAAAAGAATTGAATTTTGCTCTTTTTCGCAAAAAAACTTCACCTTTGTTAAAGAAATACTAGAGGTAATTTGAGATGATTCTTTTATGCGATAAAATTTTGAAATCAACAAATATTTTAGTAACAAATTGGCAAAATGTCCTGGAATCCTTGGTGAAAGAATTACCTGATGTCCGGTTAATAATTCTATGGTTGAAAATTACTTCTCTTTTCTCCAAGAGAAGTTCAGGTTTAACTCTTGGCCTGAACGGGGCGGCAAGAAATACTCCTCTTTTCCCTAAAGAGGAGGTGTTTGCAAAACGGAACTTTCGAAGAGAAATTAATTTTTAGTCAAAACTCCCTAATCTTAGGCTTCTCTTATGGAAAGGTGGCAAAAAATGGAGTCGAAAAATATATCATAGAGGAGCGAGTCCATCACACTCTGATTCTTTTGTGCAATAAAATTTTGAAATCAACAAATAGTTTTAGTAACAAATTGGCAAAATGTCCTCGAATCATTGGTGAAAGAATTACCTAATGTCCGGTTAATAATTCCATGGCTGAAAATTACTTCTCTTTTCCCAAACTCGAAAGGTTGAAAATGTCCGGTTTAGAAACGAGTCCCTTCAAACTCTCCCTGAAAAAGGGTTCTTGCGAACAAAAATGGGTTGCTTGCGAAAGGAATGAGCTCCCTCGAACTCTCCCTAACAAAGGGTCCTTCACAAGCGAAATGATTGATTGGGATATTGGGCCAACTCAAAAAGTGGGTTCAACTCGAAGGTTGAAAAGACCATCATTGGCAAAATTGCAACCCGAAGGTTGGAGAATTATTATCTTTTGACAAAATTGCAACCCGAAGGTTAGAAAATGGTTGACATTTATAAAATTGCAACCTGAAGGTTGGAAAATGATTTGGAATTGATAGAATTGATGACCCGAAGGTCTGATGGCATTAAGCACGAAATTGAATTTGAAAGTTTGACCAATCTGAAAGCTAGATTTTGAAAGTAAGTCCAACTCAGAAGTTGGATTCTTGAAAGAAAGTCTAAGTCGAAACTCAAATCTTGAAAGGAAAACTAGGTCAACTTGAAAGTTGGAATTTTGAAAGTAAGTCCAAGTCGGAACTCGGGTTTTCGAAGGGAAATTAGTCCAACTCAGAAGTTGGATTTTGAAAGAAAGTCTGAGTCGGAACTCGGATCATTAAAGGAAAATTAGTCTAACTCGAAAGTTGAATTTTGAAAGAAAGTCCGAGTCGGAACTCGGGTTTTCGAAGAAAAATTAGACCAACTCGGAAGTTGGATTATTGAAAGGAAGTTCGAGTTGGAACTCGGTTCTTTGAAGGAAAAATAGTCCAACTCGAAGGTTGGATTTTGAGAGAAAGTCCGAGTAAAAACTCGGGTTTTCGAAGGAAAATTAGTTCAACTCGGAAATTGGATTCTTGAAAGGAAGTCCGAGTCGGAACTCGGATCTTTGAAGGAAAAATAGTCCGACTCGGAAGTTGGATTTTGAAAGAAGGTATTCAATCTGAAAATCGAATTTTTAAAAATCGCCAGTGCGAGGACTGGATTTTAGAAAAAGGGTTTAATCCATGGTTGCCAGTTGAGGAAGCGGGAGCGGGAAGCGATACGGGAAGCGGGAGCGGGAAGCGAGGCACTTTCAAAATTTTAGGAAGCGGGGAAGCGTGGGACCACTTAGGAGCGATTCGGGAAGCGTCTCGGAAGCGACCTAGGAAGCGTCTCGGAAGCGACCCAGGAAGCGTCTCGGAAGCGAGGGGGAAGCGAAAAAAATAAAAATAAAAAATAAAAAATACAAAAAATTTGAAAAAACAGGGGAAGCGTGGGGGAAGCGAGGAGGAAGCGTGGGGGAAGCGTTGGGGAAGCGTGGGGGAAGCGCGCTTCCCATTAAAGGGAAGCGCGTCCCCCCATTAAAGGGAAACGCGTCCCCCATTAAAGGGAAGTGCGCTTCCCAAAAAAGGGGGACGCTTCCCCCCACGCTTCGGAAGCGCGACGTTTCGCGCTTCCGAAGCGCGCTTCGGGGAAGCGCGCTTCCCCTTTTAGCTAGGCGCTTCCGGTAACTCTGGTTTAATCTAAGATCGAGAATTTTGAAAATGAGCAGTGCTAGGACTGGGTTTAGAAAATGATTTGATCTATGATCGAAAATTTTGAAAATGACCAGTTTGCAGATTGGGTTTCGAAAATGGTTTGATCTAAGATTGAAAATTTTGAAAATGACCAGTTCAAGGACTGGGTTTCGAACATGGTTTGATCTAAGATCGAAAATTTTGAAAATGACCAGTTCGAGGACTGGTTTCAAAAATGATTCGATCTAAGATCGAAAATTTTAAAAATGACCAGTTCGAGGATTGGGTTTCGAAAATGGTTCGATCTAAGATCAAAAAATTTGAAAATGATCAATTCGAGGACTAGGTTTCGAAAATGGTTCGATCTAAGATCGAAAATTTTAAAAATGACCAGTTAGAAGACTGGGTTTGGACTTGTAAGCGGATATGTGTGAACCATGACATGTACTAGTGTGGTAAATCTTAAGGATATGAGTACACTGGGTCGCCCAACTTTGGGCTTGGGGTTGAAATAGACCCTCGGGGTGTTGCAGATGCACCCAAATTAAGAAATTTAAAGTACATGCACACATAAATAAATTGTAGATCCCGACTAGTTTAAAGGTACCGGGGCACACCGAATGGGTTAATTTAATGAGTTGAACCACATCTTATACACTACTGTGAGTGGGTTGTTTGGGAAACTGATGCAGGGCAGGACCCGATTGGGTCCATCGTGCCACTCGATCCACCACAAAGGGCAGATGAAGGACCACGCGAATATGACTCACTTGCAGGGACGGAGCCACGACGCAGGGAGGTACCCCTGCGCACCTACGTCAGGCGTGGTGGAGCTCGCACGCCCCAGAACCAGCTGCAAAGAGATACTGACCCGGATCGTGGGTCGGATCCAAATCGGGACCCACGACCCGGTCCAGTAAACAGTCTTTAAAAAGCCCTGCCTAGGGTTGCGTGAATCAGAGAAGATTGAAAAGCTCCAGCCGCCTTCTTTCCTGCAGTTTTTTCCCTATTCTTTACTTGCTTGCTGTTTTTCCTTTATGTTTCTTTACTGTTTATTGCATATTCTCATTGTTTATTGAACATTTCTGAGTTAATAAAGAAGTTCAGCCACACCGATTCACGGTGGGCCATTATTTTCTCTCCTCCTCCAACGTGGACTGCATCAAAGTGGTATCAAAGTCGCACCCTTCTTCATCAGTGAGATGGCTCTTGAAGCAGGGAACGATCCGGTGCGAGGCGAGGAACGTGAGGAGACCGGCAGCGAAGACCCACTATTGCGTGTCATGGATGTGTTGACGAAAATCCAAGAAAACATGCTGCGAATGAGTAGGGATATCGCCGGCCTGTCAAAGAGGATGGACGGGTTTGAAGATCGCGTGACATCACTCAAGAAACCCCAACAGCCGTGCGCAACATTGTGCGCAGGCCTGGATCGGGGATCGAGTTCAGACCAAGCCTATTATCCCCAAAACTCGAACCTCGATCCTTCCCATCCATATCTGGGTCCGACGAGTAGTGTAGGAGTGGGCCCGATTCACATCCCATCGGGCGAGTCAACCCACCCATATACCCACCAAGCCCCATACCCATACCCAAACCCAAACCAACCTGTTTACCCAAACCTGACCCAAAACCCAACCCAATATCCGGCCCAACACCATACTCCTAACCCACAACCATATTATACCAATTCTACCCGTCCGGAACCAGAACCTCAACCGAACCCTCCCCCGAACCTTGGACTTCCCGTCATTCCAGTACCACAATACCGACCGCAGATGGTGCCCGCCCACGGGCAAACCCGACCGAGGCAATGTCAGCAGGAACCGGGGCGCCCCGACCGCCGACCCCCCATTGGGAGAGTTCGACAGCACCAGCATCCCGGCGAACAATACCGCCATACGGGCAATGAAGCAGCTTGGGACGACGACATTTTCTGGGACGAGCATCCTGCAGGAATAGTGGAGCCGCGACAACAGAGACCACCAGACCACTCCTCCACCTATGGCGTGAAATTGGATCTTCCGGAGTTTGCGAGGTGATTCGACGCTGAGCAGTTTTTCGACTGGTCTTATGCAGTGCAGTTCTTCTTCGATTATCACACAGTTGCTGAACATCGTCGTGTCTCGTTAGCTTCTACACGATTGAGAGGCCTAGCACAGACATGGTGGGTGGAGCTACAACGATCAAGGGAGCGGCAGGGATTAGAGCGCGTACAGTCGTGGGAGGAAATGCAAAGACTGATGCAGTCAAAGTTCGTGCCTTCAGATCACGCCGAGCGAGCCTACAAGGAATACCTGACCCTGCGCCAAGGTTCCCGAACTGTAGCAGAGTACACCACGGAGTTCCATCGTCTTTCCTTGCGTGTGCAGATTGAGGAAACAGCTCGTCAGCAGGTCACGAGGTACATTTCGGGTCTCTGACCTGCTATCTCTAATGATTTTAGTTGTGTCACAGTCGAAACATTAGATCAAGCCAGCAGTTATGCCATGAACATCGAGGACAAGCTGAAGCGGAGGCAGGAATATCGGACGACCCGTAATGAGCCCTCCAGCCGACCCAAGCCGAGTTTCCCAACCAGGGGAGCAAGCTCCCCTAGTGATTCAAAACCTAGGATAGACCTTAGCAAACCTGACCAGTCAGGTCCAGCTTTCCACACCCGGTCCAAAGCCAAACCTACTGAGTCGACCCTTCGTTGTTTTAGGTGTCAAGAGTTAGGACATGTCGCGTCCAAGTGTCCGACCGTGAGCAAGAACACCCATCTGGTTGAAGGGATTGTCGAGTCCGCAAGTGAGAGTGATAGTGATGACAATTCATTAGTTGAGGTTGAGGATGAGAGGGGAGTTATAGAGTTCGACGGCAACGTCGAAAGTTTGTTGTCCATCCGTCATGTGTTGACCACACCCCGAGAATCGGCTCCATCGAAATGGCTAAGGAATAACATTTTTAGAACCCGGTGCAACTGTGAGGGTCACGCTTGTGATGTCATCATTGAAACCGGAGCATGTGAGAACATGGTGTCTGAGAGTGTGGTGTCTACCTTGAAACTCAACACCGAAAAGTTATCCCAACCCTATAAGATGGCCTGGTTCAAGAAAGGAAATGAGGTTCCCATCACTCAACGTTGCCTAGTCCGGTTTTCCATGGGGGAACACTACCACGATGAGGTGTGGTGTGATGTGGCCCCTATGCATGCGTGTCACATTCTTTTGGGACGTCCCTGGCAGTTTGATCACCAGACCACTCACGATGGCCGCAAGAACACTTACTCTTTTATCTTTAATGGCCATAAGATCGTCCTTCTACCTATCCGGGAGACAGGTTTCCCCACAGTGGACAAACCTGAGCGAGTCCCCCGACTCGCAGGTCTCTCGTACCGGCTTTTCCTGGACCACTGCCAGGAAGATGGCTATTGTTATGCCCTGGTGGCTAAGCCAGTGATGAGTTCGTCTGTGTCCATTCCCGCGGACGTTGCCCCTCTTCTCGAGGAATTCCGCGACGTTATGCCGGATGACCTTCCTGATGGATTACCCTCGACAAGGGTGGTTCAGCATGCCATTGATTTTGTGCCCGGGTCGAGTCTACCCAACCTCCCCGCTTATCGCATGAACCCCTCCGAGCACACTGAGTTGTTAAGACAGGTTCAGGAATTACTGCAAAAGGGTTTTATTCGTGAGAGTGTTAGTCCTTGTGCCGTGCCTGCCTTACTCACTACTAAGAAAGATGGGTCCATGCGCATGTGTGTCGATAGTCGTGCGATCAATCGCATCACAGTCAAATACCGTTTTCCCATTCCTCGTTTAGATGATATGTTTGATATGTTATCTGGTGCCTCCATTTTATCTAAAATTGATTTAAAAAGCGGATATCATCAGATTCGTATACGCGAAGGAGACGAGTGGAAAACGGCATTTAAGACACGTGATGGATTGTACGAGTGGTTAGTCATGCCGTTTGGGTTGTCTAATGCCCCCAGTACCTTCATGAACATGATGACCCAAGTCTTGCGTCCGTGTCTTGGGAAGTTTGTTGTCGTCTACTTTGACGACATCTTGGTCTATAGTTCTTCATTGTCTGATCATTTGAGTCACCTGCGTCAAGTCTTAGATATTTTGAGAAAGGAAAAATTGTATGCCAATGCCAAGAAGTGTGAGTTTATGACATCCAGTGTCGTGTTCTTAGGGTTTATTGTGTCTTCTGATGGCGTCAAGGCCGACCCTGCTAAAGTCCGCGCGATTGTCGATTGGCCTACCCCAAAGACTATAGGAGAGATCCGTAGTTTCCACGGGTTAGCCACCTTTTACCGACGTTTCGTGAGAAATTTTAGTTCCCTTAGGCCCCCATCACGGAGTGCCTAAAAGGTACTAGCTTTCATTGGACGCCAACAGCTAGCAAAACCTTTACGATCATCAAAGACAAAATGACCAGTACTCCTGTCTTAGCCCTCCCAGATTTTAGTGCAGTCTTTGAGGTTGAATGTGATGCTTCTAAAGTGGGGATTGGCGCCGTCTTGAGTTAGAATCGTAGGCCCGTTCTCAGGCCAGGTGCCAATACTCCACCTACGATGTTGAGTTCTATGCCGTTGTCCAAGCCCTTCGTTATTGGAGACATTATCTCATTTATAAGGAATTTGTCTTGTACACGGACCATGAGGCATTGAAGTATCTGAACAGCCAGAAAAAGTTCAGTGTTCGTCATGCCAAGTGGGTCAGCTTCTTGCAAGAGTACACCTTTTCGCTTCGGCATCAATCGGGTACCCTGAACAAGGTGGCTGACGCTCTCAGTAGGAAGAACAGCCTTCTGATGACAATGTCGGTACAGGTCATTGGTTTTGAGCAATGCAAAGAGTTATACCCTACGGACCCTGATTTTCACAAAGTCTGGGAAGGGTGCACCTCTTCAGATCGCAACCTCGACCCCCGTTTTTGTATTCATAATGGTTACCTCTTCCGTGGTAACCAATTATGTGTACCCAATTTCTCCCTTAGACTTCAGTTGATTTCTGAATTACATGAAGGAGGGTTAGCAGGGCATTTCGGGCATGATAAGACGTTCGCTCTCTTAGATGAACGATACTTTTGGCCCAAAATGCGCAAAGATGTTGTCAAGTTTATCCAAGGCTGTCATGTGTGTCAAGTGTCCAAGGGTCATCGTCAGAATAGTGGTCTGTACACCCCGTTACCCATTCCTGAACGACCGTGGGAGCATGTATCCATGGATTTTATCGTGGGCCTTCCCCGTACACCACGTCGTTTTGATTCAATTTTAGTAGTTGTTGACCGGTTCTCCAAAATGGCTATCTTTGTTCCGTGCAAGCGCACCACCGATGCCTCTTTAGTCGCCTCATATTATTTCAAGGATGTTGCCCGTTTCCACGGTCTACCTCACACAATCACTTTCGATCGCGACACGCATTTTATGAGCCACTTTTGGAAATTGTTATGGGCCCTGTTGAAAACTAAGCTTCAGTTCAGTAGTGCGTATCATCCCCAGACTGATGGCCAAACCGAAGTCGTGAACCGTACCTTAGGAAATTTGTTACGGAGTCTAGTGGGTGAAAATGTCAAAACTTGGGATCTCGTATTGCCCCAAGCCGAGTTCGCCTATAACAACTCCATTAACCGTTCTACTGGTAAATCTCTGTTCCAAGTAGTGTATGGTCGGTCTCCCACCCATGTCGTTGACCTAGCCCCTGTGTCAGATCTCTCAGCTCCAGCTTCGGATGCCTTTGATGTCGTTGAGTATATGCGTGACGTTCACAGACAAGTTCGGGCCAAACTTGTTGAAAGCTATGAGACCTACAAAGCTTTCGTAGATCAGGGTCGTCGTGATGTCCATTTCGAGGTCGGTCAACTTGTCTGGGTGTATCTGCGTCCAGAGCGTTTTCCTGTAGGCACCTATAGCAAATTGAGTCCTAAGAAGTATGGCCATTTTAGGATCCTTCAGCGATTGGGTTCGAATGCTTACCTCCTTGAGCTGCCCGATGATTGACATATTTCCCCTATTTTCAACGTGGTTGATCTATATGCTTACTGTGGCAACAACAAGTCGACAGAGCCAACTTCTTCCCAACCAAGGGAGAATGATGCAGGGCAGGACCCGATTGGGTCCATCGTGCCACTCGATCCACCACAAAGGGCAGATGAAGGACCACGCGAATATGACTCACTTGCAGGGACGGAGCCACGACGCAGGGAGGTACCCCTGCGCACCTACGTCAGGCGTGGTGGAGCTCGCACGCCCCAGAACCAGCTGCAAAGAGATACTGACCCGGATCGTGGGTCGGATCCAAATCGGGACCCACGACCCGGTCCAGTAAACAGTCTTTAAAAAGCCCTGCCTAGGGTTGCGTGAATCAGAGAAGATTGAAAAGCTCCAGCCGCCTTCTTTCCTGCAGTTTTTTCCCTATTCTTTACTTGCTTGTTGTTTTTCCTTTATGTTTCTTTACTGTTTATTGCATATTCCCATTGTTTATTGAACATTTCTGAGTTAATAAAGAAGTTCAGCCACACCGATTCACGGTGGGCCATTATTTTCTCTCCTCCTCCAACGTGGACTGCATCAGAAACTATATCAAATAGGCAATGTGGTAGGTTACTCGATGTAGGGTACCTGGGATATTAAGACATGGATGCAATATCAATTGCGCATATGTGAGGTAAGTTAATAAA
The DNA here is from genome assembly GCF_984573655.1 of Nuphar pumila. NCBI lineage: Eukaryota > Viridiplantae > Streptophyta > Magnoliopsida > Nymphaeales > Nymphaeaceae > Nuphar > Nuphar pumila. Next base: position 21,153,438 of record NC_143263.1, read on the forward strand.
ACCTCGAAGGAAAAGAATATATATATATATATATAAATCACAATAATAACAGATAACCCATTCAGTCTTGGGCTTACCTGCAAAGGGTAAGTGGTACAAAACTCTGAGGACATTCTAGTTATGCTCTGAGTGGCAATGGCTCGGTCAGTCCCCAGACCTTGGAGTTAGGGGACCGGACTACCAATTTTATCCCTGCACAAGTTTAGTATGCATCATGTTTTGGGTTTGGCCTTTGTGGTTCTCTCTTGGTTTAAGTGTCGTCCCTTTGGATTTCAGTTTCAATTAGATTACTCGAGTTGTCAAAATATTTAGAATAATGAACCCCCGAGTAGTCTTTTCTGTTACGGTTACAGTGGATCTGCGTGTACCTACATGAAAATTAACAAGATGAACAATTATTAAATTTGTGTAAAATGATTTTATTGAATTAATATTCACTTTGATAATGTGACTCCTGTCTATCAAGTGTATACTTGTCCGGATGTTACTGAATGGATGTATCTTGTTGTAAGTTTTCTTAAACTGATTTAGGTAGAAATGCATTGCATATGACTGATGTATGAATGTATGTTGGTGCATACTTGTTACTGAGTACACACCTATTTTTTCGATATTTCTACTGTTCAGACTGGTTGTAGTCTGACTCTACTATTTAAACATTTCAGGTGAGGAATAGAAAGTGCAGAGCGGTTGTGGAATGTTGTAGGAGTGCCTTAATGCATGAATTTTTTATATTCCCGTGATAGCTTTTGGATAATTTAATCATTTGCATTTGAACTCATTGTAATGAACTTATAAAAAAAATTTATGTTAAACTCTAGTAAATATGTTGAATGATATCTTTGGTAGCCTAAGACGTTTAACCCAAACCAAACTTATTACTTCCATTGTGTTTCAAAAAAAAAAATTTGTCACATTTTTGGGTTAAAGTTTCGGGGTGTTACAACTGGTGATAGTGATGAGGGACAACGATTGTCCCCAGGGTTCTTGGTCGAGCAGGTATGGCGGTTGATGATGATGTTGGTGGTGGTGCCGATGGATGTGAGGATGAGACCCTTACTGGTGCTTGCAAGTCGGGGGCGCATTCTTGGGCCCAAGTGTTGGGATGTGCTTCGATCCTCCCCAACCCGAACTTGCCACCACTCTTGGAGGTTAAAGGTAAGAGGTTTATTCACATCCTACAGAATTTTTACGATGAAAAAAGAAAATCCTTCTCGCATTGCTTTGTCTATAAGTGGGATACGAAGTCGATGGAGAGGGAGTTTTATGTGCGGGAACTCTGTAGGTTATGGAATTTGGGTTCGAAGCCGGTCTTTTATGTGTTGCCTGATAGTGAGTTCTTGGTTCGGTTCAGCAGCCATATGTTGTTAGTGATGCGTCGTGGGCCTTGGAGTGTTGCTGGTCAGACTCTTTTAAGGGAACCATGGGATGGAATTGGTATCCGTAAATTCCATGGTTTGTGTTCTGTCCCAGTTTGGGTGAGGGTCTTTGGTCTTCCCCCTGCGATATGGTGCAATAATATATTTTGTTTAATCGTGAAAGTGATTGACGGAAAATTGATTGTGGTTGATGGACTGCCTCTCAAGTTTGTTTCCACTTTGCCAGGATTTTAGTGGAAATGCAAGTGAATGTCGAGCAACCGAATTTGATTCCTATTACTTTGGGAGACTCCTTTGCAGGAGATCTTCCTTTTGAATTCAAGTCTGGTACGTGTGTGTGAGGTATGTAAGGCTCGGACTCATGATTCTTCCAACTGCCTGCAGAAGAAAGCAAAGTCTACCATTAATGCAAATGCCAAGCACAATGGTTGGTAACAGGTCTCCAAAAAGAAGGTAGCCCAAGTCTGGGTTCCCAAGGCTGTTTCGGGGAGGACCAATTCGTTTGAAGTCTGTCATAACTTGGAAAAGAGCTCGAAGGAGGCTGTTGATAGGGGTGTAAGTGTGCTGCAGGAGCCCCCAAAACTTGATCCGGCTAGTGGACGCAAAACTCAGGGTGAGATGAAGTTGGCTTCTGAGGGAGAGAATCTGGAAGATGTGCTTGCTGGTTCAGACTTGGAGCCGTGTGAAGGTAACTCTATCAAGACACCTGCAGGTGTGGCTGTTGACCATGGGGAGGCTGGCAGCAGCCTTGAAGTCCGCCAATGGTTGATCAGCTTGGGGATGTCAACATTATTCCTTATCAGCTACCTGAGAAAATCCCTTCTTCCCATGACAGCGTCGTAGTGCTGGCTGAGAAAACGGTTTGTGTGGAGGGTTGTTCTCGTGGTCCGGGTGATAGTTTGGACCGGGCAGATGAGGTTTCTAAGGAACCTGTTAATCCTCAATGTCCTAGCTCTAAGGATGTTGTCGAGACTGATATAGAAGATCCAGGTGTTGTTCCAGTGGTCGTGGTTGAGGAGAAGGTGACTACCAAATCTAAGAAGTCGGGCAGACCGAAAAAAGGTAGCTCTTCCGAGCATCCTACGGTGGTGGGTAACATAAACCTTCGGCCTCGTGGAGGAGTAGGAGGCAAATCTAAACCCACTTCTCAATGAAGATTTTATCATGGAATGTAAGAGGATTTGTTAAGGCCTCAACTCATAGAGAGTTGCAGAACTCTATTCGCTCTCTTAGACCGAAGATGATGTTCATCATCGAATCGATGATTTCGCTCAAGAGGTTCAACTCTCTGAAATTTTAATCTTGTTCATGATGCTTCAAATGAGGATGAGTGTATGTATATTATGTGTTTCTGGGATCCTTTGAGAATAGATTGTTCTAAAATCCATGTGAATGATGGGTTTATTTGGTGTTCGGTGGTGGATAGAATTAAGAATAAAAAGTTCATGATGGCTAGTTTGTATTTAAGTAATCATTATGGGTAACGATTATAACAGTTCAATGCTTTGTTGGCATGGCAAGAATGAAAGCAAATGTTCAGTCGTGGGTCATTATTGGGGACTTTAATTGTGTTCTTAATGCAGAAGAGAAGATTGGGTTGGCCTCCAAATATCCACTATGTAGGTCGCTTTCGAGATTTTATTTGAGATTTTATTTCAGCAAGGTGTCTGTTTGAGATTGGTGATCCTAAAGATAGATATACTTGGATTAACAATCAGAAAGGTAGATCTAATGTCCAATGTAAACTTGATAGGTGCTTTGTAAAGTATCAATGGTTTGATGATGTGGGTATCGATAGTACTTTGAAAGTATTTCTTAGATTTGTTACAGATCATAGCAAGCTGATTTTTTACTTTGAGGCGGTGGTGAACCAGAGGAAGAGATACCAGTTTAAATTTTATTTTTGGTGGTTGTTTGAACCCGAATGCATTAATATTATTTCAGATAGATAGAATTCTACATAATTTGACTGCCCTATGATTCGGGTACTCAATAAGCTTGATGAGGTGAAAGCTAAGTTATCATTTTGGAGAAAAACTAAGATAGGGAAATTTGAGGAGAGAATAGTTGTTTTGCGGGATCATCTCCTTGCGGTGAAGCAGAGGATGAATTGCCCAAATCCGGCCTTTGAGGATGTTGAGCAAGCGATTGCTCTAAAGCAAGATTTGGAGAAGGATTTACTCCAATAGGAGTCCCATTGGAGACAGAAATCGCGTGTTCAGTATAGATAATGCAACAAACATTAAGCAGTAGGCAGGGAGCTTGCATATAGATATGGAACTTTCTTTTGGACTCCTGCAGCCTACTGCATAGACCTCACGCTTGAGGACATTGAGAACATGGACTGACAAAAAGAAGCTATTATTACAAAGTTTATCTATAATCATGTGTGGGTCTTAAGTTTGATGAAAAAGCATATGCAGAGGGATGAATTGATTTGTAGTGCAGTCATTAGATTTAGTATGAGCATATTTACAGTGCAAAGCAAAGTGAAAAAAAAGAATTGCATTGAAGAGATGTTTTCCTCAAATGAATAGGCAGCATATCCATATGTACAAAAAAGAAAACCAAAAGAAATTGTAGATATTGTTTTCAAGAGAAATTTGTAGGAGTCGTGTGAAATTGTTGCATATCACTATGCCTTTGGTTAAGGTGCACAAGATGATAGATAATAAAAATAAACCAGCCATGGTAATCCCTATAAGGATATAGACAAAGCAAATGAGGCCATTAAAGATCATTTAAGGAGAGAAAAGAATCTATACATGCCTATATGGCTAATAACAAATGAGAGATAGATCTGGCAAATTCACCATCCTCTTCATGCCACAACCTATTATTTGAATCTTGCTTTGAGATATCCAACTGATTTCATACTTGACATAGAGGACAACAAAGGCCATTAGACTGCATTGAAAGGTTAGTTATGAGATGTAGGGTGAAATTTATAGAGAGATGGAGATATATGACAAATGCTCTTTGTGGTATGGAAAGACAAGGAGCAGTAAGAAGCCAGATCACAACGTGTCCAGGTAATCTAGTTCACCTTTTATATTTTAATTTAATTTCTTTCTTTGCTTAGAGTATTATGTTGTTCTCCTATATTGCTTAGTAGTGCAGTAGGTTTGGGAGTGATACTCGCAACTTGAAGGCCTTGGCAGTCCAAATTTTGAGCCAGACTTATAGTGCAAGAGGATGCAAACACAATTGGAGTATCATGAAGCAAATTCACACAAAGAGAAGGAATCAATCTGAACGCAAAAGGCGCAATGACCGCATATTTGTTCGATATAATTTGTGGCTGAGAGAGAGGCATTATGAAATTCTTCTTTTGACATTTTTACATATATGTTTTAAAAAATAGGATACCAAAAAGGACTCACTATTAATATCTTATTTTTCAAGGCAACTACAAAAATTATCCGCACAAAAGCACAAGGAGCAAATTGATCCTATTAGTATAGAGAATTTTGATGTGTTAGATGGATGGGGTTGGAGAAAAGCCTAACATACTGACTGAAGAAAGCGTTGAGTGGATAAATTTGGAAGGGGTGATAGTGGTGGAGGACAAGGAGAATGCATATGTGGGAGATGATACCAATGAGAAGGGAGATGAAGAAGAAGAAGATGATGATAATGATGATTGATATGATCTTGTATTTTGTTTGAATTTTAAAAAACTTGGTTGTAAAGAAACATTTTGGCTATTGTATAAGCATATGTAACTTATATTGTTTTGTGAGTTTTATGAGTTGTGATTGATTAGATTGTTTTCTTTGATGATACTCATAGGATTAGATAATTTGCATTCCTCTTAATGTCATTAATCGCTTATTATCTTGGTTCTTAGGCATTTGATGTTTTATGTGGTTGATTATTATTTGTTATCTGATATTTTGGCTTGGTTTTGTAGTTAGTAGCACTGTTTCTTGCACTCTAAATTCTTTTTAATTTTCTTTTTTTTTATTTAAAATTTTTAAGAAATTGTTTATGATTTTTATGATACGTTAAGATATATTACCATATGATACTCATTTTTAACATTTCTGATATGGATTACAATTCAAATTTTACAACCTTGCGACAAACTTATTGAAACATATGATTGCATGAGATTGGCAGAAGATTTTTTTTTATTTTGATCAAGTACCACAAAGCATCGACTTTGACAGAAATTTCACACAACCATCTTTGCAATATCATACCCACTTTCACAAGAGCAAAAATCATGATTTGAATTAGTTTTGGGAGCATTAAAATGCATGTAAAAAGCTGTTGATTGCCTATATGTGAAATTCATTGACATAGGGTTAGAATTTACAGGCACCCATCTCCTCTGCACCAAGAAGAAGGGATCCGTACCTTGTCTAAATTCCAAAAAATACTGATTAATTGAATTCATCAGCATGACCTAGAATTCTACGGATACCATTTTACCTAATTTTAGAAAAGAAAAGGACTAACTGAATTCATCAATATGGCTAGAGTTCATAAGCACCCATATCTTGTGTAGGTCAAGAAAAAGTTCACTAAATTGCCAGTAACCATAATTAGTCGAGAAAATAGTACAGCCTTGAATTTCAGCTAACCATATTCTCTAATTTCAGGAAAAGAACCATGATTACTCAACAAATGTCAATACAGAATAGAATTTTACAGACATGCATCACTTCTGAGTCAAGAAGAAACAGGTACCGTCTTCTATGAGTTGCTAACAACGATGACTAGTCCATAAATCAACGTGGGATAAAATTCACGGGTACCCATCTTCTCTAACTTCATAAAAGAAGCGATGCTTACTCAAAAATATCAATATGGGCTGGAGTTTTACACAGGCACCCCATCACCTCTACATCAAGGAAACATCTTCCTTAAAATGCTAAAGAGGAAAAGCTACGACGAGCCCAACAGAAGGCGAATTGATTCAAGAGACAAGGATGAGAGGGACGAACCAATAGCAAGGGGTGTGAGCGAAATCATCACGTGCGAGCGACGGCCGACTAAGGGTCGCAGCGGAGGGAGAGGCAGAAGCAGAGAGCGCCATGCGATGCGCCGCCCCAACTCAGTCCTCCTTGGGCTATGGCCCCCAAGTTTGCTTGAACTCCTTTCACATGCTTCATTTGGCTCTCTCTCTCGCGCGCGCGCGCGCGCGCAAGGAGGTATGGACACGAGGATACGGAGTAGTTTTTTTTTTAATTAGACACGAGAACACAGATTTTTTTAATTTTTAATCAATAAAAACTATTTTTTGATATTTTAGTATTAAAAATGCATTTTTATTGAAAAAATATTTTAAAATATTAAACAATATTATAAAATCGACTGTACGTATCAGTGTCCGTATGCACGTCTGAGTGTGTCTGCTCGTGTTACCATGGACATGACACCAAAAAGGTGTGTCCCTGTGGCACAGCTATCTGGTTTGGGATCGAGTTGGACATCAAACAGAGTCCATGCCGGTCTAGTTAGACTTGATAAGTAAATTCATATGCATTTGGTTACAGCAATCTCACATTCGAGTCTGAAATCCGATCCAAGCCCAACAAGATTTGACCCAAGCAACAGTTCCGTGTGGTTGGTAGGATCTGTCAGTGCACGTCCCGTTGTAGTGGGACGTTGCAAGTTCAAACCTTAGTGGTACGTTGAATAGTAACTGGTGGGGTCTGCCTAACCCCCAGCTTGCTTTTAAAAAAACAATTAAAAATATTGAAGCTTTTTACAAGTAAATAAATGAATTATTTCTTTTTGAGAGAAATATATATTTAATGATATAGCAATAAGCCCTATTCAGTCTTGTTGGTGTGATGTGGTATCACCCCCTCAATTCCAAATGCAGAATGGAGAATCAGAAATTCATATATTCAGATACATCATAGAATGCATAGATCTTTAACCAAGAGATCTATTAGAACTGATCCAGTGAATGGCCTGATTTGGCCATTTTCTGCGCACCCTACACAATAGCTCCCACTTCAACTGAATAAGAAGACAATCTGGATTTCTTTTCGTACCCCTGAAAATACACTGATTGTGTTCAAGACAGATTAACTTCCATGCTGTTAACACCTAAACACACAATAAGAACTTCCATTTCTTTCCTTTAGAGTTGAGGTGACTCGCAATCAATATTTGCCTAGGGAATCCTAAATCGTCCCAGGCCATGTTCAGATCACCCCAAGCTTGTTGCAGCATATACCTGATGAAAGAGCAGTCCCAGAGTAAATGTTGAATCGTTTCCTCATTGCAAAAACATAAAGACCATCTATTGGCCATGTGAAATCCTTGTTGCTTCAACCTGGTTTTCGTTTGTAACTTTCTTTGTATGATTAACCAGCCCATCAACAAACCTCTCACAGGTAACACCCCCCCCCCCCCTCTTCCCAAAGTGAGTTTTTTGGCAGCCACGTTGTCTGCAGAAAACTATCCATCGGTAGACAGAGTCCAAACAATGTCATCAGCTTGTTGCGTCAAGGAAACAGTAGCCAAATCAGACATGAGAATAGTCTATTGCTGAAATGCTTCTTTACCTTCTCAAAACAATGTCCCATTCACTCGAGGTAGGGGTTCAGACGTGAGAATACCCTGCAGTATTTCCTATGAGCAGCATGATATAATTCGAGAAACTTCTGAAGAGATCATTCACCCTGCCACTGACAATTCTTACCAGAATAAAGTATGATTGTCAACTCCAACACTTACCCTTAAGAACTGACAATTCTTCCAATACAACGGTCCACCTCTTCCAAATTTTCGAACCCCCATTCCATTTATGGTTCTTCGTCCAATTCCATGGTAATTCTGATAAGACATATTTTCTAAAGAACTACACAATCTTCATTCGTACTTGCAAATCAACCACAACTATTTTTTAGAAAATCTTTGCCAACCTCTTTTTCACTTTTTTTTGGCATCTTACAAATTTGTAGGAAATGTAAACTATGGTAGAAATATTATATCGTACCAAATTTATTCCGCCCACCCTAGATAAAAGGCATGTTGCACAAGATTGTGTTATTGCTCACACGGTCTTCCACCTTACTCTAATGCACTTCGCGAGAAACCTCCAAGTGAAGGGAAGGCCTAAATAAGTCAAAGAAAACCAATTTCACACTAAAAAATTTGTGATGCCCTACTTTGCACCATATCATTAGCATCATTAAAACCCAAAACTGCCTATTCATTTTCAACCCTAAAATTTCACCAAAACACCTTAAAATCATTAATAACGTTCACATATTTTCCTCGATAGCCTCCCTAAATACTAATAAGTTGTAATATCTGGCATTCTCTTGATTTTGTAATTTCTAAAAAATAACAATATAGATAAAATTTTCATGTAAATGACGTGTCTAGTTACGTTCTTATAGATTTTTCGATAAGAATGTCTTTATTTCGTCAAAATTATAGTTGTAACGAGTTCAGAGCTCGCCGGACAAGTTTTGGAAGCATTTTGGTCAATTTGGAGTTGCTTGAGGGTATTTTTATCCCAAAGAATATAGTCTTCCAACCCAGAGTTGACCATATCAGCCAATTGCATGGGGGCATATCTAAAATTATATGAATTGATTGAATGGCATTCTTATAGTTTTATTTTGGATTAAGGCTAGATTTGAGTTCTTTTAGCTTGTTTGGCCAAGAATTATTTTAAAAGGCAATTTGGTCATTGCGGCTGAGGCAAGCTCCCGCCCAACTCAACCAACTCCAGCAGGTCAGACCTACCAAGACCAGCTAGGCCCATGCTAGAGGGTTGTTGCAGCTGAAACAGTGTCTAGAGGTGCCCCAGTCTCTGACGGGCAACTCTCTTATTTGCGTGTGGTAGCTGGGAATCTTAGCTTTTGTGTGTGAGTTGTGCATAGTGCATTGAGTGGACCTATTCATGTCATATAAGTGATTCAAGGTAGGTGCTTGATTCTCATTTTGTAGGTAGTGAGCATGCTAGGACTGCATATAGTACATATTGGTCTTTTATGAAATAGCATGCCAATGATCATGCTTAGAATGCTTTTTTAATTTGTTGGAAAAAATCGATTGTTCATGATGTTATGGTGTTTATTGAAGTGTATTTTGATTTGAAACACCCCAGATGTGTTGAGGTTGAGTTTCAGCCATGTTAATTAGAGGCTTCAAACCCTAAGATTTCAGTGTTTTGAAGGCATAAAACCGAGTTGAAATGTCTCAGAGTGTGACTCATGCAGTTTGGGGGTCGACTCCTATGAAATTTCAGGTTTCGGTGGACCTAAGGGTCGACTCCTATAGACTAGAAGTCAACTCCTTCTTGATTTCCCTTGTCTGGTGTTATTAAAAGGTAGAGAGTCGACTCTTTTATTTAAGAGTTGTTTCATGCACCTTAAGATTTGACTCCTTTAGACAATGAGTGTAATATCTAAATAATAAACTTTTTGAAGCATATTTTTTATTTTTGAGTCTATGCTTGCATTCGTATCGAAATTTCAAAAAGAATGGTCTTCATTTCGTAGAAAATAAAGTTAAAATGAGTTTGGAGTAGGCCCGACAAGTTTCAAGAGTATTTCAGTTAATTTTGAGTTGTTTTGAGGGTATTTTCATCTTGAAAGACATAGTTGTCCAACCCAGAGTTGATCATGTTTGTCAACTTTGTGAGATAACTTATCTGGTATTATTTGAATTATTTCAATGGCATATTATAGTTTTATTTTGGAAAAAGGATAGCACAAACCTTTTTGCTTTTTAAGGGCAATTTGGTTATTTTGGCTTGTGTAGCAACTTCAGCTTAGCCAACCCAATAGGTCAGACTTGTGAGGGTCAATTCAACCATGACACTTGGCTAGTCTTTTTTTTTGGGTTGTATTTTAGTTGGTTAGGTCAACTAGGTTGGGACCTAGTTAATCCAACTAGTGGACTAACTAGAAGCCCACGATTTTGGTTGGTTTGGATATGGTTAGAGCTCAACCAGGTCTGGGCCTTTTAAGATCCAGTTTGCCTAGGCACATAGCCATTTCATGTAGGACCTTGTTTAAACCTTTTAAGGCCACACATCTCTCTTTCTTTCTCTTGTTGAACCCTTTCAGCCTTACACTCACTCTCTATACTCATTTTCTCACCTTCTTTCTCTTCTTGGTGGATGACCCATCTGCTTTGCCACCATCGAGGTTGAGCTGCACCATCTCCCTTCGTCATTCGGCAATTGTTGGTGGTGTGTTGCTGTGTGGAAGAGCTTCGAGTAGGGACCGACCAAAGTAAGTCGGCCCTCTCCTTTTCTTTGCTTTCTTCTTTTTGATCTTCTTTGTTTCCCCTTCTCATTTTGTTGTCTTTGATGTTTTTGGGCATCCCCAAGGTAGAGAATAAGTTGCAACATTGTGGTTGCTGCAAGGGCACAAGTGGTGTGACGAGTAGTTGTGTTGTGGACATATATTGGTTGAATTTGCATTTTGAGGTATGAATTTGATCTTTTTTCTGTAGTAGTGGCATGCGTAAGCAAGATTGTGCGTTCAGAAATATGTTTTTTGATATGTATATAATGATTTTGCAAAATGACATCTACAAGACTATAACCAATACTGCATAGTGCAACCTCTAAGAATCATCAAAAGTGCATTTGATTTAGTCGATCCTTTTGATCCTCTGACAATGTTATAAACCACTTATGTGCTTAAAACCAATAGAACCGAATGTGATAATGACTATGAATCATCTGCTATATATGACTATAGATCCTTTAATGATAATAGAATTTGCATGAAATAAGTCATATATCACAATTTAACATGCTTCATGCACACTCACATATCATAATTTAATAATTGAATCAACATTAAAATTGATTCATTGTAGTATATTAGTTATAATTACACACATCAAGAAGTAACAAATCCACTAATGCTCATCTAAATCATTGAATATATGATTATAGATTATAATATATAATTGGTTCTCTTAAAAACATGTTTCATACACACTCGTATATAATAATTTAATTATTAAATCAACATCAAAATTGATTCATTGTAGTATATTGGTTGCAACTGCATACATCAACAAATAATTGATCCATTATTGTATACACATCAACAAATTTAAAAAGAATTTGTCCACTAGTCTCGATCTAGGCACTGGACCTTCTGACCTGCAACAACCTTGTTATGGGAGCATGCACTTCCTCCTCCATCAGATGATCTTACCCCTCCTTCTTCTCCACCCTCTTATCATCATCATCCTCCACCTTCTTTCGATTATCCTCCCTCTTTACCCTCTCCCTCACCTCAGCCTTAGATTACTCCATTTGTTGAAGTTTCTCCCTTGCCCTCTTACTATACCTACGATGACTCTCCACCTTAGCATTGGTCTCTTTATTTGCTTGAAGTAGATATTCTTTTTTTTCCACCCTTTCCTCAACCTTAGAGTTGGCCTCCTCCCTTTGTTGAGGTTTCACGTCTACCCTCTTCACCCTCATGATGTCCACCCTTTCCTTCTCCATTTCATCATTGATACTACAAGTGGCTTTGTCTCCTGCTTCCTCTAGTCAGGCATGCAAGTTAGTAATGATCGAGGAATCAAAAGTCATAGGCTTCTTAAATTTCTTACTCACTAATTACTCACTAACACTCTCCTCTTTAGATGCTTTATGGATGGAAGACATGATACTTGACACAAATTCAACAACCTTTTTTTTCAACTAATTTTCTTATAGATGGCTCTACTATCAATGCTTTTTTATGTTGTTTATTTGATTGCAACAATCCCGGCCTTCTCTTACTACTTTTGCATTTTTTTTGTGAATTACATCAAAAACCCATACTCTTGGCCATGAAGCAAGTTCCCTGATGATCCATCAATAAACCTTCTACCATATAATAGTGTGTGAACTATGAGTCATTAGAATTTTTTTTGGAACGATCAGTATTCAAGAGAGCAACTTCACTATACTACACAAAATTTATGGTAGAAACAACAATTTCAATCAGCTTTTTTATAGCATGTTCATATCCTATATGTTTCTCTGATTGACCTGTAGGTGTTGGTGCCTTTATGACACTTTTTTGCGTTGTCATCTTTATAATACAAGATAAAAAAAAACTTATACAACCAAATTCAAGGATAAAAGTGCACAAAGAAGACTCACATGAAATCGAATTACAAAAAAAATGAAATAGGCTATTAAAAATACAAAAATAACTTGAGATCCATGTCATTGTTCACTCGTCATCTTTATAATACAAGATAAACAACAAAATTCGAGAATAAAGGCTTACCACATTAAGAAAAAAAAAAGTGGGTAAAAGAGACTCACATAAAATTGAATTTTAAAAAAAATAAAATTTAAAAAAAAAATAGAATAAGTTATTGAATATGCAAAAATAACTTGAGAATCATGTCATTGTTTTACAAAATAACTGATTTATGACACTATTTTCCAAAATAACCGATTCAACCATTAGAAGGAGCAAAACTTGTGCTTACCAAAAAATACTGTTGTCAATAATGTGTTGAACGCTAAAAATCTCGTCGATAATATGCCGCTACACGACGGAGCTCAGGCAATAACAATGGCACCTCATCAAAAAAAAGTCACTAGAATAACTTACCAAAAATAGGTCAAAGACCACAAAACCTTCTCAAATAAACCCTAATCTTGTGTGAAAAGGGTCCTCAAGTGTAAAACACAACTTTTATACATATACATACTCACATTTAATGTACATGCAGAGCTTCGCGAACATAACGCGTGAGGGTCAAGAGATTTATGCAAAGGTAACGAGAATATTTGTGAAACTGACAAGTTCACATGCCAACATGTGAATGTTCAATATGTCCACAATTAATGTCAAAAGGTATGCATATATAAAGGAGGTTTGCAAGTAGTATGCACGAACGTCAGGAGGACATCCACAAATGTATGTCGTGAACATGTCAAACTCAAACTAGAAAACATGTAAAGGTAAGAGCATTCACAAAATAAGCTGAAGACATTTACATGTTAAATAGATTTGGATTTCATTAACAAGAGGTTTTCCTATAATATTTGAAAATGGCAAAGGTCACGACATAGATTTGTGGTCATCCTAACCTTATGTGAGTTTTAGTTAAAGGTTGTTCACATGTTGTCTACGCGAGGGTTAGTAGATTCACGCAAAGGTAATGAGAATATTTATGAAACTGACAAGTTTGCATGCTAAATATGCAAATATCCAGTAGGTCCGTAACTGAAATCAAAAGGTTCACATATATGAAGGAGGTTCACAAGTCTTATGCGCGGACGTCAGGAGAATGTCCACAAATGTATGGTGCGAACATATCGAACTCGAACCAAAAAACATGCGAAGGTAAGGACTTTTGCAAAATAAATTTAAAACATTCACATGTTAAATAGATTCACGTTGAACTAATTGGAGGTTCGCATATAATATTTGTGTGTCAAACATTTGTGAAGGTCACGACATACATTTACGGACATCATAACCTTATGTGAGTTCAAGACATACATTTACGGAATTTGCCGAGCTCAAACTTTTAAATTCTAATAAGTTCTCACTAAGTTTGTGAATATCAAAAGATCCATGCATTTCATATGTGAATCAATCTCTCGTGTAGTGATTAGAGTTAGTGATGTTCACAAATTTTTTTATTCAGATTTTATTAGGTATGCAAAATTTTCATGCAAATCTCCTTGTTATTGTAATGTTGCGACCTTCGGATGGCGTACATATCTATCATGCGAACATCACCATGTTTGCTTGTGCAAATGGTAAAAATGTTTTAAAAAAACCAAGAATCGACAATTTGAGCATGGAGAGGATTTTCGGTGAATTAACGGTGCATTTTAAAAAATGCACCATTTTTTAATGACAGTACGGTCATTTTTTGGTTAAAAAAAATGTTATGGTGGATATCTCAGAAGTGACTCCCTTATTTTGTAATGGATTTGTAAGCTGCCCTCATCAAATTTAGAGCAGGGAAGAAATTAAATGTTATAGGGATAAGAACATAATTTGTCAATTATTATAAATTAGGGAGGGGTGATACTGACTTTGTTTTCATTTTCATTCTAAAGTATCTTTAAATGGTAGAATCATGTCTTATTGGTGTACAATATGATCATGATGCCCATCAGGTACTGTAAAAGTTTTTATTGGTCAAATACCACGTTAGCACAGTGTAAACTTTTCTGTTGGACTTGGCACTGAGTGACAATGGTTGTCAGTTCATAAATGCTTTAGATGGATTCTTCAATGTGACTCCCATGATTTGGTGTTTTGCTTAGAGAAGATTAATGGTCATCAAACCACAAATACTACAGTTTATTTGGAAGACAAGAGTCGATTCCCCCCTCTAATGAAATGGAAAAACTTACTTTTTTTTTGTCTTTTTACACCCTACCTTCAATAGCTAAATTCAAAATCAAAACAAGGTCCTCCAGGATGAATCCACCACACGCCGCTACCAGCAAGAACGTTACTTAGAATGTCTTTGAACCAGTTTCATTCGTGTTTGGTTAGGTTCCTTTCTCTCACCAACCATCTCAAGTACCCCAACTCACCTTGGTGATTTCTAACTGTGAACCTTACATGTCACTTATCATACCATAAGCTGTACACATGAACCCAAATTTATGAATTGGTTTTGGGTTTTTGTCAGTTCAAGTTATAAAAGTTATGGATATAGCTAATGTGCGTATTGGAAATAACCGATTGAGTCAGGTTAGTCAAGTACAGAATGGGTACCTTTTGGTATAAAAACTTCATATGTTACATTTGTTCGGGTTTTATTCGCCTCTTGACCCAAACCACGTCTAGTAAATTTGGGTGAGGTTGGGCGTAGTCAGCTTGGATGGAGTTTGTTAGGCCCACAACCTTTGTTATTGAATTCTGAAAACAAACATGAATGTCAGCTCTCTCTCTCTCTCTCTCTCTCTCTCTCTCTCTCTCTCTCTCTCTCTCTCTCTCTCTCTCTCTCTCTCTCTCCACACACACATATTGCTCTGGGAGCATCTACTTCCACCCAGTAGAAACCATGGATGCAGGTTGCATCTTCTCAATCAATCCTCAAATTATTCAACAGAATTTGTTTAATAGGAGCCATATCTTGGAACATGTTTTTGAAGGTAAAAATGCCATTTATTTATATTCAAGTCATGAAACTTTGGTACATTGTAACTCATTCATCTTTGGTTCAACATTCATAAGCACACAGCCTTTTCAAAAATTGTGTTTGATACATGTGTGTGTGCACGTGCAATTGCAACATTGGCACGCTTTTCGAAGGAAGCCCCAAATTTACAACAGAATAGAAGACTTACATAAAAGGATTCACGAGAGCTACTTCCCCATTCAAGATTAACTGCTATGAATATCCATTACAACATTACTGTCAAGAATAGTTCTTCCAGTAACCACTGATTCAATGTACCATCAGCAGAAGAGAAATCAAACATCGTCTACAATCAGATTGAACTGTCATTTGTGACATCTATCTAACCAGGAAATGCAAGATGAATTGCTCCAGAATTCCATAATTACACATCATTTTTTTCTAGAGTGCTCCAACAAACAGGATTGTTAATAATGATTATGTATTGTAATTTAATGAAACAAGCTTAAAGCCTTGAATATTCAAGCATAACAATAGTTTTAGGATGCTATTCTATTTTAACAGGGCTCAGTGAAGCGTCATTTGCTGTAATAAAACACGACTCAGAAGACAAAGAGCCCCCTTGCCTTTTTTCACACACATAAATGTAGTGAGATTCGGGATCTTCCAGAACAAAACCTGGTGGAAGCAGACCAGCCTCAGTAAGTGGGACAGGTTCCAAGATCGATTTTGGAGAACTGGTAGATGGAATCTCAAATCCTGGTCTAGCTGCAAAAAATGGAATTTACAGTAGCATGTTAACATCAGCTTCCAAAAAATAAAGGAGCCATCAATGGTTCAATGTGGTAATATGCTTAATCATCTCCACAATTCCAAGAAGCATACAAACTACTATGTGAGACATACATATTACTATTTCAGCAGCATCAATTTCAAACACAAACATGAATAGAAAGTACCCCGGGTCCCCGGAATATTTTTTTCAATGTTTTAAAAAAGTATTTAATTAAGAAAACTATATTTTTTAGGGTCGATTTGGGGTCGTTACATCAAGAATCTGAAAATTTGTCTTAAGAACTTGCTTCCGGATCATCTTGATCAAAATGGGTCAAATCAAAGCATTTCATCATGCATCATCATGTCATGTCATATGCATTCTTTTTTCATGTTACTAACAAGTTTTCTTTGCAACTAACATAGCACTTAGAAACTCTTAGAAACCCAATTAACCCAAACCATTAGGAAAAGCCTACCCAATACTCTTAAATAGATGGACATTAGGTCCTTAGATTGACCCACGGATTAATGGAGCAATCTGAAACCCATTTGGCGAGCCCATAAACCATCTTAAACTCAATCATATTCCCAAAGGCACATTTCTAAAAAGGCATCATTTTATTTCGTCCCGTCAAAATTAAAAAAATGTCTTAGTCTTTTCGATGCTTTTTCCCCAAAAAGTTTGTTTGTCTTTGTCTTTTCAAAAAGAAGTCTTTGGCTTGATTAAATCGCCAACGATATTTCGTGCGATTTCAAACGACAAGACACTTGCTTCATCTTCATCTAACCTCGTTCATCAAGACTTCTTGCTCACAACACCGAGTTCAAAGGAAAGCTCTCATGTGAAACAAGGTACTAGCTTAGTCTGCAAACCAACCTCGTTTGGCCAGACCTTTGCCTATTTGTATCAGGCACCATAAAAAGACTCGTGTTGTGTAAAACCCGTAATTTTTAAGGATTATTAATAAATAAAGAACTCATTTTTTTATCTCCAAATTAGAAATGTGTTTCTAGCTTTTGAATTTCATTTATTTATTTATTGCATATTCATTTGTTCATTCAAGTCAATTAGGGTATAATTTGCATTTATAGAACTATTTTGGGTTATAAATTACTATTTATATATATATATATATATACAACAACAACAACAACAACTACGCCTTCATCCCAAAACAATTGGGGTCGGCGATATGAACCAAAAAAGAAAATCATTCTGGGTCTTCCACATGAATCCTTCTCCGCCAATCATTTCTATCCAATGACATGTCCTCGGTGAGGTTCAAAGCATTCATATCCTTTCCTATCATCTCCATCCAAGTCTTCTTAGGCCTACCCCGACCTCTTTTAACTAATATATTTTCTCATTTCTCCATCCTTCTAACTGGAGCATCATTAGGCCTTCGCTGAATATGTCCAAACCACCGTAAACGATTCTCTCATCTTATTTTCAATGGATGCAACGCCTACCTTCTTACGTATCTCCTCGTTTCGAATCTTATCTTTTATTGTATTTCCACACATCCATCTAAGCATATGCATCTCAGCTACACTCATTTTTTGAATATGATGTCTCTTGGCAGCCCAACATTCCGTACCATATAGTAAAGCAGGCCTAATTATCGTCCTATAAAACTTTTCCTTCAACCGCAATGGCATTCTACGATCGCACAACACTCCAGTTGCACTTTTTCATTTCATCCACCCAACCTTTATCCTGTGATTTATATCTCCATCAATCTCTCCATACTTTTGAATGATAGATCTCAAATAATTGAAACAGCCATCTACCGGTATTTCTTGCATACCAAGCTTCACTACACTCACATCACTACTTCGTTGCTTACTAAACCGACATTCCATATATTTTGTCTTACTCTTAACTTAAAACCTCTTGCTTTCAATGTCTGTCTCCATAATTCTAACTTAGCACTAACCCCAGCTCTAGACTCATCAATCAAAACAATATCATCAGCAAGCAACATACACCACGACACATTTTCTTGAATTGATCTCGTAAGCTCATCCATCACTATAGCAAATAGGAAAGGGCTTAATGCAGGTCCTTGATGTAACCCAACCGTTATAGGAAAATTGGTTGTCACCCATCCACAAGTGCGGACATTGGTTACTACTCCTTCGTACATATCTTTAATTATACTAATGTATTTGAGAGAAACACATTTTTTCATCATTGTCCACCAGAGAACATCCCTAGGTACTCTATCGTATGCCTTCTCCAAATCAATAAAAACCATATGCAAATCTTTGTTTTTCTCTTTATATCTCTCAATAAGTTGTCTAAGAAGATATATAACTTCCATAATTGATCTTTCAGGCATAAAACCAAATTGATTCTCCGATATCATGACAACCTTCCTCAACCTATACTCAATCACCCTCTCCCAAAGTTTCATAGTATGACTCATGAGTTTTATACCACGATAGTTTGTGCAATCGTGTATATCACCCTTATTCTTATATAGAGGCACCAAAGTACTCTTCCTCCACTCATTAGGCATCTTATTTATCTGTCAAATCTTGTTAAAAAGATTTGTCAACTATCCTAAACCTTTCTCACCCAAGCATTTCCAAGCCTCGATAAGTATACCATCTGGGCCAACTGCCCTTCTTGATTTCATTTTCTTCAAAGCCTCTGCGATTTCTTTCTTTTGAATCTTGCGCATGAAGTCACGATTCATCTCATGAAAAGGAATGGAGAAGTCTCCAAGATCCTAAGCATGACTTCCATTAAATAGCTTATCAAAATAATCTTTTCATCTCTCCTTAATCTCCTCATCTTTGACTAAAACCCTTTGCGTTTCATCTTTGATACATCTAACCATACCCAGATCCCTTGATTTCCTATCTCTCATCTTTGCAAGCCTATAAATATCATTCTCTCCCTCTTTGGTATCCAACTTGTTATAAACCTCTTTATATACCTTATCCCTCGCGTTTCGAACTACTTTTTTTAGCTTCCTTCTTTGCTATCATATACTTCTCCAAATTCTCATTATCACGACTCTTACTTAGAGTTTTATAACACACTCTTTTAACCTTAATAACTAATTTGACATTCTCGTTCCACCATGATGTATCATTACCTAGCGGTGCACCGCCTTTAGACTCACTCAATACCTCCTTAGCCACATTTCTCATGCCACCCGTTATCTTATTCCACATTGATTCGGAATCCTCCTCGAGACACCAATCAACTTCCTTAACTACCTGCTCTACAAACATTCATTGTTTAGCTCCTTTCAGTGCCCATCACTTAATTCTACGTTTTATCCTATGTCTATCCTTTTTGCGGCATTTTCTAATTCTAAGATGTAAAATTAAGACTCTATATTGTGTAGCTACAGTTTCTCCCGGTATAACCTTACAATCGATGCAACAACCCCTATCTCTCTTTCTAAGTAGAAAAAAATCTATCTGACTCGTATTAACCCCACTTTTAAATGTTATTATGTAAGAATCCATCCTAAACCAAGTGTTTGCTAAAATCATATCATAGGACAAACCAAAATCTAAAATCTATTCTCCACTTTAAAACCCAAAACAGAAAAAATATGATTTGACCCTTTTTTTAAGTGTGTTGACCTTGTATCGTACGATATGGGTCTGTATCGTACGATACATATCGTATCGATATTCCTTATAGTAGCGATACGTACAACATTGGTTTACCATATGTAATCTCAAGAAATATATCTTCATGACCAACTATTGATTATAAAGAACAACCTATGTAGTCAAAAGCAATGTTGTCATTATCGGAATTGGACCTATATCGTTTGCCCAACGATTCAGGTGAATCGGCCGATACCGATTCTCAAGTGAATCATTCTGAATCGACCAAAAAATAATTAAAAAAAATTTGTGTCAATCAAAAGTGACGTGTTAAAGCCATTAAAATAATTTTAAAATTAATTTTAAACTATTTTTTACATTTATTAAAAAATAGCTGATTCACGTGAGTCTTGTATCAATTTTCTAGCGATGTGATATGTATTGGCCGATTCAGGCTGATACACACCGATACTGACAGCATTGGTCAAAAGCACTAGGTAATGCATATGCATGGGCCTCCTAGGCACCCAGGAATGCCTAGTTGACAACTAGGCATCAATTAGAAACCTATATCAAACAATACTTAAATGTTTAAATATTTGAAAAACTTCAAAAACTGATTTTCTTTTGTAAACATTACTAAACTAGAATTATAATAATTTCAAGCATTGTGTGTGATACTTGTGCAGGTTGGAGGAGGCAAAGCTTGGCCTGATATGTTTTTGTAAGTGGATGTGGCTAACTGCATTAGGGAACTCATTGGAACCCACAAACATGAGGAAGAGCAAAAGGTGGCGCCAAATATGGAAGTGATAGTTGTTCTCAGTGTGATGGTTCATTTGGATGGAAAGGAATCAAATGATATCTCCAAAAGCTCTTATATACATAGTTTAATTCCAAGGGATGTAAGATTATGCAGTTTAGCTAAACGACCAAATTGTGACCTCTCATGGACCAGATATAACAGGATAGGACAAGCTATAAATCTTTCTTCCGTGACCACTTGTTGCTTTACATCTTATTTAATAATATTATTTTCTTCAAAAAAATCAAGCATCATAAATAAGAATATATGATTGCTTTTAAAGTGCCCAGCTAGGCACCTGCCTAGCACAGAGGTGCTGCTAGGTGCTAGGCCAGGACACATGTTACCTAGGAGCCTAGGCATGATTTTTACTAGTAAGAGGAAAACACAAATATATCTCAATTTTACTGTTGGAATAAGTGTGTCTTCATAATGTAATCCTTGGTGCAACCTTTGGTTACAATCTAGCCTTGAAGTGATAAAACATTCCTCCCAGTTTTAAACTTAAATTTACAAACCAATTTGCTGATTTTGTCATTGACAGTCGAGAAAGTTGAAAACTAAGCAATTTGGCATACGTTGAATACTACAAAGACAAGATTATTTTAGGCTGTGTTTGAATGCCTCGGCTCTCAAATCCAAGGGAGATCCAAAGATTTGATAACAGACTTGCCCATTATTCCCTTTATACCAGGGATCTCAGATCCTTCATCTGAGATCACTTGTTTGATTAGCCTTGGATCCTGGCATGAGGTTTGCATTGCACCACATCAGTGTGTCCCATGCCATCTGAGATCCGAGGCTTTTCAAACGTCCCCTTATGGATGACTTTCATGAGCAGCCAATCCACAAACTCTCATGAGCAGTTCTATCTTTTCCCCTCCCTTTTATATAATTCTTGTTACGTTTAATATTGTAAAGAATACTTTTGTTATTAATCCCTTAAAGATATTTGACCATGTAAGGGAATGCAAAAGATTGAAAAAAAATTAGGCAAACATCTAATATTTGCATCATCAGTTGTTAAAACTAGTTGTCAGCTTCCAGAATGATAATGTAAAAGTAACTTACGTATAATGTACAATGTGATCTTCCAGTTGTACCTTGACTGGTTCAAAAGAAGCATTCTCGTTGTTGGATCACCATATGTTATCTGTAGGAATTGGCAGACCAATTGCACTTAGATTGAGTTAATCAGAAGAGAAAAAGAAAAAGGCACAGAAGTCGCAGAAAAGATTTTATGGGAGTACCAACATAAAGATGCCTCCAGGTTTAAGAAGTCTACAAGTCCACAATGAAATAAGAACATGTGAGTGCAGAACCAATAGTAGAGTCTTAAGATTTAGGAAGAAAAAAAACACTAAATGAAGAAATGGAAAAGATCCTATCATCTAATCTAGTGTTTACAATTATGATGCAACTCCGGAGATGATGAATCCAAAACCTGCTTACTTCCTCCAGCATACTGGCAGCACTAATAGGAGCATTGTAGCCACACTTGGAACACACATTTAGATTTGAATATCAGAATTTTATGCCCAAAAGTTGAAACTGAGACCATACAAAATCATTCAAAGAACCTTACCATCAAAGAATCGAGAGTTCCTACATTGAAAATCGATAACATGAAGAAATACAAGTTAGATAATGCAATAAAAATGGCAAATTATGAAATCGTAATGATCATCTTTAATTCAAATTTCAAAATATGAAGCTTCATTCAACTTTGATTCAACCACTCCATAGATGAGAAAGAAGATTCAAGAAAAATTACCTTTGTCAATAGCACTATCAAACAACTCATCACCAAAGAAACTCATGTCTGTAGCATCCATTTGCATATCTAACCATTATGTAAAAGATATAACAAATAGAATGAAAAATTCACCAAACATCGGTCTTGCATTTCAATAAGTCAGTCCTTTCTGAGGATACATTCCAGCTGAGGCACATGCGCATACTTCTTTTTCATCATGCAAATTGCAATGGATGAAATGTCGATATTCATTATGCATTCATATCCATCTTTCACCATATCTTCTGACATAACTACCAAAAAAAAAACTGTTTTTCATCATACAAAGCCAGTTGCTAGCCTAAGAAACCAGACCATATGTCTTATCAGACAGAGACGCCACTTTGTTCACTTTTAAAAATGGATTCATTCATAAGCAGTGCATTAAAAAATCAAAATAAAAAATAACACACACAGGAGAATACCCAAATAGCAAATTAAGAACCCCCAACGGCCACATATCCATACTAGAAAAAAAAAACATTCAGATAACCACAACTCAAATTTCTTAAAATTCTCCACATATGAATCAAAACAATTGATGGGTCCTGACTGAGACGTCCTAAAGATCAAAATTAACATAGGGACTTGCATCATTTCCATCACTATTCAAAAATTTCAAATACCAATGAGTATTTCTTCAAACCGTCCATACATGATAAAAAGTATGTTAAGAGGTGTCGAGCACAAGAGCGAGGCAAAAACAAAGGTTTACGTGGTTCGGCTATTCAGCCTACATCCACGAGAAGAGGGAGAAGAATTGTTATTCAGAAGCATACAACAGCCCTCAGGCATACAGGGTATATATATAGGCATTACATGAGACGTTTTTGGGGCACAAAGGAGGGGATAAGGATGAGCCCCATCAGTAACTGTGAGAGGTGCATCCTTGGATGAGAACATGAAGAACAGCAAGAGGCACCTCGAGCAGTGAGGCGTCGGCTGGTAGAGTGCATGCACGAGGGAGCATACCAGCCGACTTGGGGAAATTAACACTCCCCCTCAAGTTGGTGCGCTGATGTCGATCAACCACAACTAGCTAATAATGTTTTGGAACTTGTCCTTTCCTGATGCTTCGGTAAAAATATTTACGAGTTGAATTTCGCTCTTGACATGCAAAGTAGAGATTCCCTTAGCTTGAAGAACTTTCTCCTTGACAAAGTGACAATCAACTTCTACGTGTTTGGTGTGCTCATGAAAGACAGGATTTACACTAATATGAATCGCGGCCCGGTTATTGCATTTCATCTTGATTGGCTCAGGATTGGTCCCCATGTCCTTGACTAAAGCCTTTATCCATATGAGTTCACATGTGATGGATGCCATTTCCCTGTATTTGGCTTCGGCACCGGATCTAGCAACGACAATTTGTTTTTTGCTCTGCCAAGTCACAAGATTTCCCCAAACAAAAGTGCAGTACCCTGATGTCAATCTCCTATCGTCTGGATCTCCAGCCCAATCGGCATCCGTGTAGCCGGTAATTTTGTTGTGGCCATTCTTGCTCATCAAAATTCCTTCCCTGAGGCTCGACTTCAAGTACCTTTGAATCTTGTGTACTGCTTCTAGGTGAGGAAGCTTGGGACAATGCAAAATTGGCTGATTAAGTGTTAAAATATGTAAAACAATCTTGTAATTTCGTATATATATTTTATATATATAAGGTGATACATATACATATATTATATATGTATATGTATCTACCTATTATATATATAAAATATATATATATTGCTAAGGGTAGTTTAGACATTTTACACATATTCATTTTTGTGAATATGGTTCGTATTTTTCCCTTTTTTTCTTTTTTATTTTTTTTTCTTTAATTAATGCATTGTACTTGCATTGGGAGGGGCCCAACCCACTAGACGTTGGACCCCTCCAACGGTCACATTTGTGACCGTTGGAGGGGCTCCAACGACTATGTGGAGCCCCTCCCAAGGCCTCCTAAATGCCCTATAAATATGGGCAGCTCCTCTTGTATTTTCTTAAGGGTTTTGGGATTATAGCCCAACCTTTTAGTTGTTTATGAATCTTATGAGTGCATTTGCACATTTGTGATTCTGTGTGTTGTGCTTGTTGTGCACAAGTGTTCTTGGTGTGTGTATGTTCACACATTTATTCTCAAGGTTATTGCGTTATCGATTAAAGTATCTTGTTGAAGATACTTTCACATGGTATCAGAGCCTCGTTGAAAAAGAAGAATTGTGATTCGCCCTCTCTTGCATTCCTCGAAAAGCGTGCCTTCAAGTTTTTTGAAATCAAAGAGAATCATCTTCTTCGAGCAATATTTTAGGAGCCTCTCTTGTCAAAAAAGACGCGAAAAGTATTTGAGGTACGTATTATTCTTTGTCTTCTTTCCTCTCTAATGGGCGAAAAAGACTCTCATTTCTCTCTTGGGTTTAAGCTTAATGGCTCAAACTATCATGTTTGGGCCGGTAATATGGAAACCCATATTAAAGGAAAGGGGCTTTGGGGTTACATTCATGGATCCATACCGGAACCGGAACCCAAAATCACCGTCATTGAAGGAGGGGATATTAAGATCCTTGAAGGGGATGAAAGACAAAAGGCTCTTGAAGAGTATTCTAAAAAACATGATGATTGGGAAATGAAGAACTTCAAGATCTTATCTTGGATTTTCTCATCCGTTGAGACCAAGATAAACGTCAATATCATCAAATTTAAAAAAGCTTCCGAAGCTTGGGTGTATCTTGAGAAAATGTACACCTCAAGAGATCTATCCCACAAGTACTTTCTCCAAAAGAGGGTTTTGACCCTCCAACAAAATGATATGTCCATTCGGGAGTACTTTGCCGAATTATCCTCTATTTGGGACGAGCTCGCAATTTTTGAACCTAAATGGAGTGGAGAGGCAATCGAATTAAGGCACAAACAACTTGAGGAATACCGGTTCTTCAATTTTCTAAATGGCCTTAGACTTGAATTTGAACAAGTTCGGTCCTCTCTTCTCTCCGCTTTCACATCACCCTCACTTGAAGATGTTATCACCAAGCTAAGTGGTGAAGAAACCCGTATGGGGATTGGCAAAAATAATTCTAGCATTCTTGTTACTTCTACTCAAGAAGATGGTGAAATGGTTAATGCCGTGTCAAGACCGGAAAATAACATGAAGACCTATAGACCTCCTCATTTCAAGAACCAAGGTCAAGGAGAAAATGATCGGTATGACAAAAGAGACTATAGCAAATTGAATTGCTACTATTGTAAAGAACCCAGACATATCAAACCTATGTGTCCTAAATGGAAGAAATTGATTGCAACAGCTATAGCATCCCAAGCGGAAGAACGACCTTCTTCATCAAGTGAGTCTCTTTCCCTATAACAAATCGTAGAGGCACTACAACCTCTTCTCAAGGGAGGCACTTCCGGAGCCGCTATGTCATCATCTTCCCCCGGTAAGACATCTTGGCTTTTAGATTCCGGGGCATCCTTTCACATGACCCCTAGCTCTTGCTCTCTTTCAAATTTTTCTAAAAATTATTTTTCATCCTTTGTCTCAACTGCGGACGAAACATCTCTTGAGATTAAAGGAATAGGTAATTTTGAAAGACAAGACTTCTTTGTTCCAAAAATTCGTTTTATCCCAAACCTTAATTTAAATCTTCTTTCTGTCTCCCAACTCTCGGACCATGGTTGCGATATAAAATTCTCTTCTAATAAATGTTGGATACAGGATCGCCAGTCTGGGAGATTGATTGGGGAAGGCTCTAGAAGAGGAGACCTCTACTATGTAGATTTTCTTCAAGTTCCCAAGAGTCAATTTTGCAACGTCGTCCAAAACAAAAATATTCATGTGTGATATAAGAGATTGGGTCATCCCAATATTGTTAAAATCTCCTATTTGCCTTTTGTTAAACATCTTTGTAAAAGTGATTTTTTATGTAATTAATGCATTCTTGGGAAAATGAAATGTTTGCCTTTTCCTCAAAGATCCATGTTTACGACAAAACCATTTGAAATTGTCCATTCCGATGTATGGGGACCGGCTCTGGTAATGTCAAAAGGAGGATTTTCATATTATGTGATTTTTGTGGATGACTACACTAGGTTTTGTTGGATTTATTTTCTTAAACATAAACATGAAGTGTTCTCAACTTTTAAAAGTTTTCACATGATGATTTCAAATCAATTCAATGGATGCTTAAAAATCTTTAGGTCCGACTCTGGAGGATAATACCTCTCAAATGAATTTAAGAGTTATCTTGAAAATTTTGGTATTCTTCACCAAAAATCTTGTCCGAAAACCCCTCAACAAAATGGGTTAGCCGAACGAAAGCACAGGCACATCATTGAAACAACTAGGACTTTACTCATTTCTCAAAATATTCCAAAGAATCTCTGGGCTGAGGCAACCCTTACTTCTGTCTATCTCATAAACAGACTCCCATCGAAAAATTTAAACAAAATTTATCCCTTTGAAAAATTGTACGATAAGGAACCTGATTATAGCAGGTTAAGGGTCTTTGGGTGTAAATGTTTTGTTCTTACTGATAAGAATGACAAACTTTCTCCTAAAGCCATTCCTTGTGCCTTTCTTGGCTATTCTGAAACCCAAAAGAGGTTTCGTTGTTATGATATCAAAAGTGATAAATTGTATGTTTCCAGAAATGTGAGTTTTTTGGAAAATCTTAGTGGATTCGAACGTTGTGACCCTCATAATGAAAATGTGGATTATTCCTTTTTATTTGATTTACTGAATAAAGACGATGATACTAGTGATGATGAGTCAGATCAAAATAACCCAAACGAATTTGAAACTGAGGAAAACATCTCCTTGCTTCCTTCGTCACATCAACATATTGATGAAGAATTACCTAGAGACCCTATCACCTATACTCATAGAGATCGAAACAACTTTAGGAGTGCTCTTGACAGATATAATGATGTCAGTCCCAGTGCCTCTCAGAATGAAGTGATCCCTCGTAGAACCGAAAGAAGTAGAAGGCCTCCTTCTAGGTTCATTTCCTATGACTCCTTTTCACCAAGATATAGAGTCTGCCTTAGTGCCATCCACTCCTATATAGAACCTAAAAATTTTGAAGAAGCACGTAAGTGCCCTGAATGGATTAATGCAATGGACAATGAACTTGAGGCTCTGAGAAGAGCCAAAACTTGGGAGTTTCAAAATCTTCCTAAAGGCAAGAAAACAATAGGGTGCAAATGGGTTTTTAAAGTAAAAACTAAAAGTGATGGATCCCTTGAAAGGTATAAAGCTCGCTTGGTTGCAAAAGGATATAGTCAAGAATATGGTATTGACTATGAAGAAACTTTTGCTCCTGTAGCTCGTATGGTCACTGTCTGATGCCTTATAACTGTTGTCTCTATCAACAAATGGAACATCTATCAAATGGATGTTGAAAATGCCTTTTTTTAAATGGCGATTTAAGCGAAGAAGTTTATATGGATGCTCCTCCTGGAATGGAGACTCCTAAGGGAAAGGTGTTTCGTCTTCAAAAAGCACTCTATGGTCTAAAACAAGCCCCCAAGGCTTGGTATGATAAATTTAACTCTGTGATGATTGAGAATGGTTTTTCCTCTTGTTTTACTGACACTGCTTTATTTGTTAGAAAATCCAATGCAGGGATTGTAATTTTACTATTGTATGTTGATGACATGCTCATCACCGGGAGTGACTCTAACGGGATTAAGAGTATAAAAGATAAATTTGAAATGTCTGACTTGGGTTTTCTAACTTATTTTTTGGGAATTGAAGTAGCATACTCTCTTAGGGGATATTTCTTATCTCAAACTAAGCTTGCTTCTGAGATCACTGACAGGTCAGGTATTACAGATGAGAAGCTTTGTGAAACTCCTGCGGTAGTAGGGGCAAAGATGAAAATTGATGATGGGGTTCCCCTTTTGGATCCTACACCCTACAGACAGCTTGTATGATCATTGATGTATCTGAGTATTATCAGACCAGATATATCCCATGCAGTCCATACTGCAAGTCAGTTTCAGCATGCGCCTACATCAATTCTCATGAGTGTCATCTTACAAGTCGTAAGATACATAAAGGGTACTCTAAATAAGGGAGTTTTTTGTCCTCTTCTTCCGACTTAAAATTAATTGTTTATACTGACTCTGATTAGGGAGGTGACCCAAATAACCGTCACTCCACCACTGGTTTTAGTGTATTCTTAGGAGACTCACTGATATCGTAGAGATGCAAGAAGCAACAAAAGGTGTCGCTCTCCTCCGCATAAACTGAATATCGTGTCATGGCAACTACTACCATGGAGATTGTTTGGATTCATCAATTGCTAGAAGACATGGGGATTACAATAGAAAATCCCACTTAGCTTTGTTGTGACAACAAGAGTGCAATCTACATTGCGAAGAATCACACCTTTCATGAGCGGACTAAACACATCGAAATGGACTGTCACTATGTTCGTGAAGCATATCTCAGAGGAGTCATTGATCTTCTTTATGTCACGTCCGAATATCAGTTGGCAGACTTCTTTACTAAAGCCTTGTGCGCTCCGCGGTTCAACTTCCTTCTTGGCAAACTATCGGTCATCTTGCCCTAAGTTTGAGGGGGGTGTTAAAATATGTAAAACAATCTTGTAATTTCGTATATATATTTTATATATATAAGGTGATACATATATTATATATGTATATGTATCTACCTATTATATATGTATATGTATCTACCTATTATATATATAAAATATATATATTGCTAAGGGTAGTTTAGGCATTTTACACATATTCATTTTTGTGAATATGGTTTGTATTTTTCCCTTTTTTTCTTTTTTCTTTTTCTTTTTCTTTAATTAATGCATTGTACTTGCATTGGGAGGGGCCCAACCCACTAGTTGTTGGACCCCTCCAACGGTCACATTTGTGACCGTTGGAGGGGCTCCAACGACTATGTGGAGCCCCTCCCAAGGCCTCCTAAATGCCCTATAAATATGGACAGCTCCTCTTGTATTTTCTTAAGGGTTTTGGGATTATAGCCCAACCTTTTAGATGTTTATGAATCTTATGAGTGCATTTGCACATTTGTGATTCTGAGTGTTGTGCTTGTTGTGCACAAGTGTTCCAAGTGTTCTTGGTGTGTGTATGTTCACACATTTATTCTCAAGGTTATTGTGTTATCGATTAAAGTATCTTGTTGAAGATACTTTCACATTAAGTTCACAGCATGTGTAATATCTAGCCTCGTTACAGTGAGATATACGAGGCTTTAGACCCGTCTGCAAGTTTGGCCCCAAACATTTCAGTCGCCTTGAGAAGATCAAGGTTGTACTCTCTGGCAAATGAAGATTCCTTTAGAAGAATAGGCAACTTCGATACCAAGGAAGTACCTTAACTGGCCAAGATCCTTGATTTCAAATTTGGAGTCTAGGAGATCTTTGGTCTTTCTTATCATTTCAGCATTGTTGCCAATGACAATTATGGCATCCACGTAGACCAGGACAACCATAATTCCATTGGACTCTCTTTTGACGAACAAAGAATAATCAATGAAGCTCCTTAGAAACCCAAAGTTTGTTAGAGCTTCACTGAGCTTGGCAAACCAGGCTCTTGATAATTATTTGAGGCTTTATAGAGTCTTCTTAAGTTTGCACACCGATTTGTTGTTGTTGTTTTGTTGGTAATAGTACCCCAATGGCATCTCCATGTATACTTCCTGCTCGAGGTCCCCATGGAGGAACACATTTTTTTACATCCAAAAGGTATGTGGGTAAACTCCCGTTAGTAGCAATAGATAGAATAACTCGTATTGAGTTCATCTTAACAACAGGTGCAAACATCTAATTATAATTAATTCCCTCGCTCTTTGTGTAGCCCTTGGCCACCAATCTGGCTTTGTATCTTTCTATGGTTCCATCACTACGGTGTTTGATCTTATAGGTCCACCAACAACCTTCTTTCCTGAGGGTAAGGAACAACCTCCCATGTTTGGTTCTTATCAAGTGCAGTGAGTTCTTCCTCCATGGCCTTTCTCCAAACTGTTTGTGAATTTGCATCCACAAAGCTTGATGGATCACTTGCAAAGTACACATTGTATAGGAACGACACCTAGGCTTGAGACAAGTTTTTGAGAGCTTTTGCTAAAAAGCTTAAGAATACAAGGGGGTTGAACCCTATTTATAATATAAGAAATAGAGGCCTTGGAGGGGCTCCATATAGACGTTAGAGGGGCCCAATGTCTATATTGTGGGGCCCCTAATTGCTGAAAATAAAAGAAAAGAAAAGAAAAAAAATATTACAAGCATATTCAAAGGAGAATATGTGTAAAATAGGAAATGATGGTTTTACCCTTATAGGGTATTACCAGAAAAATATAATATATATATATATATATATATATATTACATTTTAATATCCTCCTCAAACTTACGGTGTGATGATCAAAAGTTTGCCAAGAAGAAAATTGAATAGAAGGAAACTGAGCGCCTTAGTAAAGAAGTCAGTCATTTGATATTCTGATGTCACATACAGAAGATCAATGACTTTCTTCAGGTATCCTTCTCTAACATAGTGGCAGTCCAACTGGATATGCTTTGTACGCTCATGAAATGTGTGATGCTTGGCAATATATATTGCACTTTTGTTGACACAACACAGCTTTGTAGGCCCTTAAACACGAACTCCCATATCTTCTAGCAATCGCCGAAGCCAAACAATTTTCATGGTTATAATTATCATGGCTCGGTACTCAGCCTCAATAGAAGACAGTGATACCTTTTGTTGTTTCTTACATCTCCAAGAAACCAATGATTCGCTTAAAAAGACACAAAAACCAGTGGTGGAATTATGGTTATTTAGGTTACCTCCCCAATCAGAATCAGTATACGCAATTAAATTCAAATCAGAAGATGAAAATAGAAATACTCCCTTATTTATGGTTCCCTTTACATATATGATAATTCAAAAAATGACACTCATATGAACTGATGTAGGGGCATGTTGAAATTGGCTTGCAACATATATTGCATGAAAGATATTCATCCTGATAATGCTAAGATACATCAATGAACCAATGAGTTGCCTGTAAGGAGTAAAATCTTCTAGAAGAATCCCATCATCAATCTACTACTTCAGGAGTTTCACAGATTTTATCATTTGTAATGTTTGACCTATCAATGACCTCACAAGCATGTTTAGTTTGAGACAAAAAATAGCCCCTGTGAGAATAGGCAACTTCAATGCTTAAAAAATATGTCAGAAAACCTAAGTCTGATATTTCAAATTTTTTTGTTAATGCAAACTTAATACTCTCGATTCATTTGGCATAATCACCTGTGATCAACATATCATCAACATATAATAACAAAATCACAATTCCTACATCAGATTTCTTGACAAATAGAGCAGTGTTAGTATAACATGAAATAAAACTATTTTCTACCATTAAATTGTTAAATCGATCATACCAAGCCTTGGGAGTTTGTTTCAAACCATAGACAGCTTTTTATAGGCAAAGAACTGTACCATTAGGTACATCCATACCGGAGGAGCATCCATATAGATTTCTTCATTTAAATCTTCATTTAAGACTGCATTTTAAACATTTATTTGATATATATTCTATTTTTTAATAGAAACAATTGTAATTAGGCACCCAACAGTAACCATCCACGCAACGGGGGCAAATGTTTTATCGTAATTTATACCATATTTTTGACTAATCGCTTAGCGACTAGACGAGCTTTATATCTTTCAAGTGACCCATCACTCTTAGTTTTGACTTTGAAAAACCATCTACATCATAAGCTTTCATAAGAGTTCTAAGTTCATTATCCATTGCATCCCTCCATTCTATCATTTTCTTGGCTTAAGACATACTCTATGTTTAGGTGAGAAGGATTCATAGGATATAAATCTAGAAGGGTTTCTCCTGGTTCTCTCGGTTCTACGAGGACTGTTTATTGAGGAAGGTTCATTAGATTCACTATATTTTTCAATTGCACTTCTAAAAGTGTTTTTATCTCTAGGTGTATACGTAATTGGTTCACTATATATTCCTTATTCGATAGGTTGCCCAAGAAGTGGACGCTCACTCTCTTGTGTATCATTATTAGAATTGCCCAAGAAGTGGACGCTCACTCTCTTGTGTATCATTATTAGAAGCATCAAATATCATTTCATCATCACTAGAAATATCATCATTTCTAGACAATAACTCAAACAAGAAGGAATAATCGGCATTATCCTCATGGGGTTTACATTCTTCAAAACCACATAAATTTTCTAAGAAGGTTATATTTCTAGAAACATATAGTTTATCGTTTACGACATTATAACACCTAAATCCCTTTTGTGTTTCTGAATATCCAAGAAATGCACAAGGAATGACTTTGGGTGAAAGTTTAT
This sequence comes from Nuphar pumila, assembly GCF_984573655.1. NCBI lineage: Eukaryota > Viridiplantae > Streptophyta > Magnoliopsida > Nymphaeales > Nymphaeaceae > Nuphar > Nuphar pumila. The sequence goes on from NC_143263.1 coordinate 21,186,187, forward strand.
CATTTTTATCGGTAAGAACAAAACATTTTCATCAAAAAAATCTTAGTCTATTATAATCGGGTTCCTTTTGATACAAGGTTTCAAAAGGTGATATTTTATTCAAGTTCTTTGAAGGAAGACGATTATAAGATAAACGGATACAAGAGCCGCCTCGGCCTAAAATCTTTTAAGAATTTTTTGAGAGATAAGTAAAGTCTTAGTGGTTTTAACTATATGTCTACGTTTTCTTTCGGCTAAGCCATTTTGTTAGGGTGTTTTGGGACATGATTTTTTATGAATAATTTCATTAGTTTCAAGATAATTTTTAAAATCATTTGAGAGATATTCTCCTCCGGAATCAGTCCCAAGAATTTTTAACTTACTATTAAATTGATTTTTTATCATGTGATATGTCTTAAAAATAAAAAAAAAACTTCATGTTTATGCTTGAAAAAGTATATCCAACAAAATCTAGAATAATCATCAACAAAAATGACATAGTAAGCAAATCATCCTTTAGATACAACGGGTGTCGGTCCCAATACATTCAAATGCACAATTTCAAAAGGTTTGGTTGTAAACATAGTTTTTTGTCCAAAAGCTAAGCTTCTCATTTTTTCAAGAATGCAATCATCACAAGTGAAGTTGTCCTTACATAGATCTTTAACAAAATACAAATAAGAAAGTTTGACGATGCCAAGACGCTTATGCCAAACATTTATATCTTTATTTTGGGCAATGTTACAAAAAAGAGTTTCGAAATTTGGAGAAACTCTATGTAATATAGATCTCCTTTCCTATAACCTTCCCCAATCAACTTCCCAGACCGGCGATCCTGTATCCAACATTTATTTGATGAGAATTTGATATCACACTCATGGTCCGATAGTTGACAGACCGAAAGCAAATTTAATTTTAACTTAGAAATAAATCTAATTTTAGGAATAAAAATTTCTTGATTTTCAAAATTTTCAATTCCTTTAATTTCAAAAGAAACACCATACGCAGTTGAAACAAAAAAGGGAGATAAATTTTTTTGTGTATTCGAAAAGAGCAAAGATATTTGGAGTCATATGAAAGGAAGCACCTGTGAACATCCCAAATTTTTCAAAACTTTATAAAAATCCCCTTTTTGCCCCTGGCCCTCATTTTCTGAATAAATTGAGTCAGCTCCAATCTAAATTCCAGTTATTTCTCGAATTCACTGGAATCAGAATCCATTTTCTATATCTGACTCGATTTTGGATCTGAATTCAGTGTTAAAACCCAAACCTGAGTCGCGTTATCCAATTTCCAAATTAAAATTACAAAAATACCAAAAATAGTCTGGAATGGCTCAGACAGTTCATCCGGTATCCGTTTGGATCCACTGTTCCATATTTCTCAATTCGAGGTCTGAAGAAATTCCCAAAGATCAAACCTGAATTCTCAGAAAAACCCTTCTTTTGTAAATATTTTTGAAAATTGCAAAATTAGTTTAAAATCCTTTAGTTTTTAGAGTTTTTACTTCAAAAACACCAAAAAACAGAAAATACAAAAAGAACAAAAAAATAGAAAAAAAAAAGAAAATCAAAAAAATGGCTTTTAAACACCCCTTTTGAAAAGAAATTGTAAAAGAGCCCCCTTTTTGAAAATTTCAAAAAAAAACTAGGGAGCCACCTTTTGGAAAATCTCAAAACCAAGGACCCAATTGAAAGAAAGCCTAACGGCCTCCTATTATAAAACAGGAGGTGCAGGGGTCTTCTTCCATGATCCGCTTTCACCCCAGCTGTAACGCCCCAAAATTTTAACCCAGATTTTTGAGGATTTTTTGTAAAAGCGGAAACAACAAATGATTCTAGGGTTAAGCATTAGGAAGGTAAAAGCAAACCACACCATTTATTTTTTTTTATTTCAATAATAATAGAATCCAACATCAGAGTTTATCACATCATGAGTCTCAAGACAAAAATTTCAATCTGAAAGAAATTGGGATCGTTAGGGAACAAATAGATCAAGTCTTGGTCAGCGCCTCATCTCGCATTGCTTATAGAACTACTCTGTGCATGAAAATGATAAAAGTTATAGGAATTAGACTACCACGTCTAAGTAGGAAAACTGTAATTATTCTTGCAAGTAGATCATGTGTCAGGTGTGTGATTAAACACATAAAGAAGTCGATGCAACAGCAATAACCGACGTATATCTAAGTAGAGTGGTAGATTATGCCACAGTTATAATTAAGCATGTAAAGCATCTTATGCAACTACAACAATTAAGCAAGTAAGGTATTAAGCAATTAAAGCATATTCAATAACAGAACTAACAGTAACATGCATAACATCTATATAACATACACAATATGAATTCAATTAACTCATATCTGCACAGTTTAGGATGTCGTTTCATCATAAGCACCGAATATAAAGTATGCTGAAGAATATGCAAATGTCTCTTTAATGACTCCAACACAGTGATACCTAACTGTTCTAGTTGATATTTATCTTTTCTTATCCCACGGGTACACGCGGGCCAAGGCAACCATCTCAGAAGAAAGCGTTCGGGGGTATATTATTCAAGGGTATTTTATTAACCCGAACATTCTAACTGAGACTGAAATCCCAAGGGAGCGGCCAGTGACCGAGAGAAACTCCCAAAGGCCAGAACCAAAACAGGATACATCCCTAACTTCTGCAGAAGAACAAAGAGCTACCACCTAGGACATATTGGTAGTCCGGGTCCCCCAACTCCGAGGACTGGGACCAACGAGTCGCTTTACGCTCGAATAAAAACACATGTCCCCGAAGTTTTGTACCACCTACCCTCTCCAAGGTAAGCCCGAAACTGAGTGGGTTACTCTTTTTATTTAATTTATTTCCCGAAGCACAGGGCATTTCCCCAACTTCTTTCTACTACCACGGCAGTAGAATTCCCAACCTTAGTCAATTTACCCAGGGTATAAAACCGTCCCAATCCTTTGTCGTATTGGTTGCATAACCCACCCAAAGTGCTCTGGTGCCTGTAAACCAGTGAAGCACGAAAGTTAAATTTTTATGTGGGTATTAACCTTTTTAACTAGAGTGCCAAGGTAAAGCCTTCAAGTACCAGGCTTGGTGATTCACATGCCAGCCTTAAACCATAACAATTACACATAAATGAAAATTTACTCTTATTCATCAATCACTACCATGGTTTTCTTAAACTAAAAGAGTGGTTACAACTCTTTTTGACTTGAATCATCATTAACTTAGCTCGGCCCTTTATAAGGATCAATGGTGATAAAATTTACTAAAATGATAATTGGCACATTCACAAACCCACTATTGATAGTTCATTAATAGGAACGTAAGATTTCTATGCATACTATTTACAACATGTAAAAAGGGAAGTAGGCATCTCCTTAAGATCTTGAAATATTTACAATTGTCGAACTAACATATGCGGTGTTTATAGCCAATATGCCAAAACTTAACCTTTTGATGTGCATCACAATGCATGCCGAAAATAATAGAGTTTGTAACCTATTCTGCCTATTTCAGTTATACAACACAGGAAATTCAATGTACTAGATCACCCAGTCATTACAATGTATATTTTTTTTTTGAATAATTAAGTATAGTATAGCATGTTGAGTTAAGCAAGAAACCAATAAACCCAACTAGACACTGTTCAGCCATATGAACTAAGTATTATTTAGCATTTCAGTTCACTAAAATACAGCATGTACAATAACTATCGGTTCAGCCATTTACTGTAGTAAGTATAGCATAGCATGCTGAGTTACGCAGGAAACCAATAAACCCAACTAGACACTGTTCAGCCATATGAACTAAGTATTATTTAACATTTCAGTTCACTAAAATACAGCATGTACAATAACTATCGGTTCAGCCATTTACTATACTTAGTATAGCATAGCATGCTGAGTTACGCAAGAAACCAATAAACCCAACTAGACACTGTTCAGCCATATGAACTAAGTATTATTTAACATTTCAGTTCACGAAAATACAGCATGTACAATAACTATCGGTTCAGCCATTTACTGTAGTAAGTATAGCATAGCATGCTGAGTTACGCAGAAAACCAATAAACCCAACTAGACATTGTTCAGCCATATGAACTAAGTATTATTTAACATTTCAGTTCACTAAAATACAGCATGTATAATAACTATCGGTTCAGCCATTTACTATACTTAGTATAGCATAGCATGCTGAGTTACGCAAGAAACCAATAACCCAACTAGACCCTGTTCAGCTATATGAACTAAGTATTATTTAACATTTCAGTTCATTAAATACAGCATGTTGTATTATGCAGAACAAAAACAAAAACAAACAACAGCTAGACATTCCTCCATGGTGTGATCAAGATAACTCGGCTGGACCCAAAAACAAAAGCAACTACCTGTTAAGTTCTCCCACATGTTCAATTAGTACAGTCAATAACTCATACACATATCAGTTGCACACGGTAGTAAGAAATGAATGCTACACATAAAGAAACTATTAATTGAAGGCATGCGATATTCATCATTTAAGTATCCAAAATGATTTCAGCGATGATTCAACATAATATCAGACCTAATTTGAAACAGTCATACACATTTCAGACTTGAAAGGATTGAAAAAGACACACCGACTCTTAGTTAGGGCTTTCAATACCAAGGTCAAGAAAAACCCAATTCGAACTAGGGTTTTCGATTGAAAAGGATATAGATTTCCCATCTAAATTTCAAACAAAATAACTAATTCGAGAATGAAGGATGAATTTTCAAGCAAACACCCAATCGATTAAAAAAAAACAGTCTCCCCCACGGTCATAAATCCCCATCCTCTCCTCGAATAGGGTAAAACACGAAAACCCCTAATCATGGTAGTATCTATTGTAAACCCCCCCCCCAATCATCCCGAAACATGAAATACCTACAGAAATAAGCACAGTAACCTACCATTATCCGGCGAGGAGGTTGCGGCAGCCACGAGAGGAGGTCGGTTGGCTTGGACAGCACCACCACCAGAGAGGTCGGCTTTTCCCTGCAAGGTCTCGAGCTGCAGGCCTGGGATCGGAGGGTGCTTCGAGGGTTAGAGGTAGAGGAGAGTGAGAGAGAGAATGGGATATCGAGAGAGAGGGAGGAAAAAAAAAGGGTTCGGGGGTCCCCCTTTGTAGGAGGGTGGCCTCCCGAAAAGGGAGGAAATCTTACCTTTCCGACGGCTGCGGTGTGCTCCCCCACCTCCCCATCCTTACGCGTTAGGGTTCCACTGAACCCTAACTCTCGATATGTCGGGGGAGGGGTTTTCCCCCCTCTTGTTACGTTTATCGGGCAACCCATATCGGGTCCCCCCCCCCCCTTTTATCCCTCCCTGTATTAAAACTTTATAGGGAGTGGGTCGGGTCGGGTCGGGTCCGGGTCCGACCCCCGACCCGCGATGCTGGACCCAAATTCGATTTGGATCCGGGTCGCGTGAATAGCAGTGGACCCAGGGGTTGGATCCACTTGGGTCCGACAGTGGATTTGAAAAAAAATCTACTATTATTAGATATTTATTTATATAGTATTACTAAAATACTCTAATATGCACATTTTTCTTTTGGATCCGATAACGGATCCCAGGCCCATTTCTCGTTAATTAAATAAATATATGTATATATTTAAATATAATTTCTTTAAGCTGCATAAATTTTGCGGTTATTACACCAGCATCTCGACACTTCTTCATCTGATCTCCTCTTTCCCCTGTCCTCTGGATTCCCTCTTTCTTCTGCCGATCAAGCTAATCCTAAAGCCATACTACAGGTAAGTAACCATCGTCTTCTTCTTTTCTGCAAATATTTCTTTTCCTTTATCTTCAGCATTTCACTGTTCTAATTTCTTTCATTTTCTCCATTCTTTTCTCTTATTACAAGGCAAAGTGGGTGGAATCGACCTGCATATAGCAAGATCGATCCATCCATTGCAACATTGACGGAATTTTCTTATTCCAACACCTAATTTCTTGTTTCTTCTTTCCTTTCCTTCTTTTTTTTTATCTTGCTTTTTTATTTCTCGTTTTAATAACATCGAATTACATATTTGCTTCTATCCTTTTGCAGATCATCACTAGATCGCTAGATCTATTTTTATTTCACATCTGTATCGTTCTCTTCTTTGATTCTGTGCTTTTGCATCATCAGTCTACATTGATTTTTCGTTAACGCACCATGGGTAGCGTTGAATTGCTTATAGAAATTTCAACACACTCCTGTGCAAAAGCAACAGGATGGTCTCATCCCAACATTTTTTTTCTCTTTTCTTCTTTTGTTTTCTCTTCTTTCTGTTTATTGAATTTCAGTGATTTTATATATGTCGATGCTCTCGTCATCACCTTACATATTGCGATTCCAATTTATATTATGTTTTATTTCCCTTTTCTTATTTCGGTTTCTAGGCCACATTTGATTTTCAATTCCGTTTCGATAATCGGTTTGTGATTTTGAGCATTTTTATTATTTTCGAGTCCCTGTTTTGGTTATTAGTCAATCTCAATTTCCTGTTCTAAGTTGATGATCTATTATATTGTATGAATGTGTTTGATTATTATGATGTTCGTCTTGATTTCGCATCCCTCTACTATATATCATGGCTTTTATGCATCACATTTTATCGCCCACATCAATCTGCTTCACCACAATACAGCAATATCGGTTTGGACATTCCTTGATTCACCGTATTTTTGGTTTTACTGTTGTATCTCGTGGCGTTTTCATGTCTCTATGAGACGCATCACATAGCATCTTGCTTGAGTAAACCTCTTTCATGGCCTCTTTGCTTCTGCCCTCAATAGATACAGGAGAAAGAAAAACACCTAATCGGTTTTCCTTTTTCCTTTTTCTTTCTTAGGTTCTAGGGCAGTGTTGTTTGGAAGGTAGAAAACGATTGGTTCAATGAGCAACCCCAATTCCCACCTAGCTCAGAATCATTCCAAATGATGCTCAGGAAGTGCTCCCACAAGGTGATAGCGTGTGGTGCGGCCAGAAAGACCCTGAGCATCCTTAATGGACAAGAAGATGGGTCTAGTGTCGTTACAGGTGATGCCTGACTTGGGGGTTTTCAGATCCTTTAAATATGTTGGGTTTGAAATAGATCTTTCAGTCATTGTGATGTCCAGAGATGGAAAGGCAAATAGGGTAATGAAAGGAGTTCATCGTAGGGTATGCCATTCACTTTCAGATTGCTCATTAAAATAGCTATCACTTGGATATAGCTGGAGTTCCAAGGTTCCTCTGGGTGAGTTTTTTTTTCTCTGAAAGAAGGCTTAAGCACTACTAGAAACCTGAATATTATAATTTGCAGAGTAACTTTGATTATGGGAAGTGTGCGGTCGAATCTTGACAATGGGGGCAGGGATGCTTCTGATCTTGCATCTTGGTTGGTGTACCAAATGCTTGAGACAAATTTTAGTTGTGGGTGCAGATAACTTAGAAGCTATGGCACTTCAAAGAAACACTGAAATCTGATGTGAGGATAGACTCCTCACTCCTGGCAATCCATTTGAGGTGCATAGTTGTAGAGACCATTCCTGTTCATGCTACTTCTCTATGGCTTCGATCAAAATTCCAAGAAACGTGAAGTTTTCCGCTATTCTTTCAACTTTCTCCGTGGGGGAATGAAGGAATTTTCATTCATTCAAGTGTGTCTATTTTTGCCTTTAATACAAAGTTCAGTGCCCAATCTGCTGTAAGGTGTTCACTTATGGCCAATTATTAGGACACAAGAGATCTCATCTTGCCCCAGTTGGAGATTCAGGGTTCAGAGGCGATGCTTGTAGGACAATTTTGATTCAACAACAGGTACCTGTAATTGCAGATTTTCTTGATCTTAACCTTCCTGCTCCTAATGATGACCAGGCAGATGGTCATTCTGGATTTAAATTTTTCTGGGTTGGCGATGATCAGAAGCAGAAATGTGATGGAAAAGGAAGAGGTAGCTCAAATTTCTGTAGGGAATGCTATTATCAGTAGCAAGCATGCTGATTTCCATCGCATATGGCCTCTTTCCCCACCATGCCTGCAGGTTTAGGCTCCAGCCTAATTCAAATCACGCCAAATGAAATTTTTTTCTTTGTTCTAGGTGTGCAGGCAACTAAAGTTTTGAGGCTATGGTTGGGGTCGATTGCCTGATGTCTGTTGTCATTCATCTACCGTAGTATTATGAATATTTTAGGTTCTTCAACTACTACAGTAAATTCAGAACTGGGTTCTTTAGTTTCCTCTTGCAGCTTGTTTGTTTCTATTTTGTTTCGTTCTCAACAAATTCAGCAGTGATTTCTTTGGGTCCCATCACAGCACCTAACACACTTGTATTCAGTTGTGCCACACTCACAGGTTCCACATCTTCACCACTTCCATCTTACTTTAGCTTCAAACACCTGCATCAGTTTTCATTGCTGCCAGCACCCACTCACACTATCCCCTACATCTTATGCATCATGAGCATCTGATTTTGGTTTATTATCAGAAGTTTTTGTTTACTGTTGGATGTTGGAATGCCTCTGTTACTATGAAATTCTTGTTTGTTGTCAAGATCCCTTATAATACCTTCCTGTGCTTCCTTCATCAACACCTACAGCCTCGTCTGGCTGCACTCCATCCATTCACCTGTTGCATAATATCATGTTCATACTCACTCACTGCACTCTTTAATCACACTGTTACCTCCTGCAGCATCAACACCTTCGTACATCAGCCACCCCCTACCATTAAACACTGCATCTTCCTCATAACCTCATTCCTCACCACCATTTAGCCCATGTTTACACCCTCACGCACTAATCCCCCCCTGCTACACCTGTTGTAGCATCACCTCATGTGTTCAGGTACTTTACCCTCTTGCACACTGTTGTGGCACCCACTGCTACAGCACCACTGCACTTTTTCCCCATAGCCACTCACCCTTTCCTTCTTCGTTTTCTGCATCATTGCTTTCAACCTTTTCCCACTCCATCTGCATACTGCATATATACCTACTTACCTTCACCACTATTCACCTAACCTATGCTCTCACTACAATTCCTTCACCATCTATTCCATAACTGAAACACTACTTCAACACCTCATTCCGCTTTTGTAGACCCCACCACTACATTCATATTCTTATACCTTCACCCTGCCAACAGTGTCCTCATTGCATTTGTATGCTCCATTCCCACAGCATAACACGTTGGGATCCCTTGTATCTCCATACCTACTGTACCTCCCACATAGCAATTGGTATTACCTGTCATATTTCTTACCTTTCAGCTGCACCACCTTCTTCCCCTCAATACTTCACCTAAACACTTAAGCATATCACCACTAGTCACAACACTCACTAAATGAACATTCATTTCTATGTAGATCCCCCCTCATTAAACATATAGGCATCTTTGCAGGCACTTTAACTTCAATGCAATCTCTTAGTTTCTTCTATATTTTATATTTTTGTTGTGTCTTAATCTTGTTTTGCATGAAATACATGGAAAATGCTACTTTTCTCCATAAATTAGGGGCTTTTGTAAATTGAATTTCAATTCTAAAGTTGTAATAGTTAGATATTAATGAGAATCTTTACTTTGTAGCTTAGAATAAAATGTATGAGCATGCAGATATCACAAATTACTTGCTTCATATTATTTTTCTTTTATTTCAAAAAATCCCACAATGGTAAAACATGAATGGCACGTGCATCATTCTAATAAAAGGTAATTAACTCTAAGCAAATGATTCACACTGATGACCATAGTCAAAATGTGAACAATGCTTAGGATTTTTATCTTTTATAGAATAACATTGGATCCACACTTGGGTCTCTTTCAAAAATCATCATATTTTCTGAATTTTTCTTCCTTTATCAGAGTTTAACTTGAAATTAACTCAAAATATATATCAATGGTCATAGTCAGAATATATTGAGTTAATTTCATTTCAAACTCTATAAAGGCACCAAAATGTATTTTATTCTTCATCTGAATTTAAATATAGATTATCTTATAATACATTTTATGACCATAGTCAGGAATGTACTATATCTTCAATCTTATTTCAATTAATTCAAAAAATAAAATATGTTTTTCAATATCCAATTTTCAAAAATTCTTTAATTCATTATCATTTATGATAGAATTACATCATATTTTCAAAACTCTTTTCATATTATTTCAAAATCCAAGTGATTTTGAGATGATTCTTCAAATATCTTCTTCATTTCTCAAATCAATCTTCAATCCTTATTTATAAAATTCAAATTCATCTCATTTCAAAATTCAAACTTCAATTTCAAAGTCCAAATTTGACTTTGAAATTTTGAATTCACTTCCATATTCAAAATTCAATTTCCAATTCAAATCAAATTTCAAAAGTTCAAAGCAAAATTTGAAAATTCAAAATCATTTTCATTTTTAGGATTCAATTTTAAATTCAATTCAATATCCCAAATCGTATTTCAAAGTTCAATTCAACTTTGAAATTTCCATATTCATCTCCTTATTTCAGGTTTTCTATTCTTCACTTCAAATTCCCAAATCCCCAAGTTATTTTGAAATCTTCTGAGTTTAAATCTTCAAATCATTTTGAGATTAAGATTAGCGCTAAATTCAAGTCCATTTTTTCATATTTAATCAGGATTTCTCAAATCCAACTCCACATTTTTTCGAATTCCACTCAGATTTCTGAAAATCCACTTCCACAATCAAATTCAATCTGGATTTCCAAAATTCAGATCCATCTTCAAAGTCTCATTTGGATTTTCGAAATCCTATTACATCTAGGATTCCAGATTTCAAATCCAAATCCATTTAGGATTCCAGATCTCGGATTCAATTCCATCTTGGATTCCAAACTTCAGATCCAATTCCACCTAGGATTCCAGATTTCGGATCAAATTTCATCTAGGATTCCAGATTTCAAATCTGATTCCATCTCGGATTCAGATTTTCAAATCCAATCTCATTTTCCAATTTGATTTTCAAATCCAAACTCAAATTCCATTTCCAAATCTCACATTGATTTTCAAATCCGTTTAGGATTCCAGATCTCGGATTCAATTCCATCTTGGATTCCAAACTTCAGATCCAATTCCACCTAGGATTCCAGATTTCGGATCAAATTTCATCTAGGATTCCAGATTTCAAATCTGATTCCATCTCGGATTCAGATTTTCAAATCCAATCTCATTTTCCAATTTGATTTTCAAATCCAAACTCAAATTCCATTTCCAAATCTCACATTGATTTTCAAATCCGTATTCCAATTCCAACTCTATTTTTTTTTTAAATTCACTTTTCCCAAGTCTAAATTCAATTTCCAAATCAAAAATTCCTATTTCAGGTTCAAAACCAAAGATCGCCTTTCAAAATCGATTCTTTAAAATCGATCCAAATTCAAAAGTTCATCTTGACTTTGAAATCTCATTCTTACTTCAAAATTCTGAATTTCAATCATCCATTTCTCTTCATCCAAGATTTATTTTCCCAAACTCTAATTATTTCAAGACTTAGAATTTCAAGTCTCTTCTTCCGGATCCATTTTTCAAAATTATAAGTTAGATTCAAAATCTAACTTTTTCAAACTAATTGAATCATTTCTTCAAGTATCTCCAAATGTATTTCAAAATCACTTGGAAAAATCAAAGTTCTAAAAATCTTCTTTTCAAAAGCATACATCTTTGCATTTGCATTGCACAAGCATGATTTTTTGTGCATTTAGACTTAGAATAAATTTTTAAATAATATTTAGGCAAAGCAAAAGGCATAATAAGTTCGATCCTTGGTTTGATTACCCCTGGTAAATGCGCCAGAAATGGTTGAACCTCGTACCGACGACCGAATATCGTCTCACCATTTTCCCGCAAATTTTCAAAAACGGGGGCGAGTAATTTCAAAACATTTTTCAAAATTTAGGTCAAGTGAGACCTTTGCAAAAGAGTTCTCCTCTCTTCTTTCTTTTCTTTTCTCTTCTCTTTTCTTTTTTATCTTTTATTTCACCTTCAAAAAGAGAATAGAGACTAAAAAAAAAGGAAAAGAGGGAAACCAGAGGAAAAATTTTGCAATGATCACAGCACCCGAATCTAAAAGTCAAAAAGTCTTACCAGGATGAGAGGTGACATGGCGGCCCCGAAAATGGATCCCTTGAGAAGAGGTTGAAGAGCTTCCATGATTTGACTTAGAGACAACACTTCATTGTTAGAAGTAGATGGACCCTCCTCTTTATATGGTTGAAAGGTTGTAGACATAGCAAAAATGTCCTGATTCTTTGCAAAAATGACATATAATCTTACAATAGTCTCTTCCTTGATACCATTCATTTTGGACATCATTTTCTCTCGCTCCTTGATTTTGATTTCGAAATTTGTTAAAATGAGGGGGTTTATATGTATTCACATTATTCTCTGGTCTAGAGACGACATAGGCTCTTTCATTTTCATCTTTTGAAGGAACGGCCAACATATTTTGATTAGTTTTTTTCATTCCTAATCTAGTTTCTTCTCCACTTAGTTTGGTAAGAACATCTTCTAGAGGAAGAGATGTAAAAGAAGATAAAAGAGAGGATCCAGTTTATTCAAATTCGGGTCTAAGCTCATTCAAAAAATTGAAAAAGTGAACTTCTTCCAATTGCTTATGCCTTAGCTCAATAGCTTCTCCACCCCATTTGTGTTCAAGGAGTGCAAGTTCATCCCAAATGGATGATAATTCGGCAAAGTATTCTCTAATAGACATCTCTCCTTGTTGAAAAGACAATGCCTTTTTTTAAAGATAGTATTTATGGGATAAATCTCTTAAGGTATACATTCTCTCATGAAAGGATTTTGTAATTCTTCATTTCTCACTCTTCATGTTTCTTATTATATTCTTCAAAGGCCTTCTCTCTTTCTCCCCCATCAAGAACCTTAATTTCATCTTTTCCAATGATGGTGATTTTTGGTTCGGGTTCGAAAATGGTGCCTTTGACATAGCCCCAAAAGTTTTTCCCCTTAATACGAGCTTCCATATTGCTGGCTCAAACATGATAGTTGGACTCATTGAGTTTAAAACTAAGGGGAAAATGAGAATCAAATTCCCCCATGGAAGTATCTTTATGAGAAAGAAAGAATCTTCTAAATTTGAAATCTTACCACTACGGATATTCTTTGAGCTTACTTGATGTATTGCGCTTTACTTGAAATGATTTGCAAGAACTTTTCACGCTAAAAGAACAAGAATGTGGAATGGGCACATTCTTCGAGGCAACCACAATGATGACACAATACATGAGCTCTTCTTCTATAGACCAAGCTCTGATACCATGTAAAAATGTCTTCAAAGAGACTATGTGCACAAAAGCACTAAGTTCTCAATGTGTGATGTGTGCACAAAGGCACAACACATACAAGAGATTACAAATGCAAAGGCATAAAAATAAAATAGAATCTTTATTGAAATGGAGAGCTTTCGCTAAAAAACTTAAGAATACAATGGGGTTGAACCCCTATTTATAAAACAAGAGATGGAGGCCTTGGAGGGGTTCCATGTAGATGTTGGATCCCCTCCAACGGTCACAATTGTGATCGTTGGTGTAACGCCCCGGAGGGGCCCAACGTCTATATTGTGGACCCCCAAAATAAAAAAATAAAAGGAAAAAAATAAAAGAAGAAAAAAACATTACAAGCATATTTAAAGGAGAATATGCATAAAATAGGAAATGATGGTTTTACCCTTATAGGGTATTACAAGAAAAAATATAATATATATATATATATAGATATATATAGATATATAATGTATACATATATAGATATATCTATGTATATACAAATTACATTTTAACACTTACACGGATGGATCACCTAGGTCCATTAATGGTTTGTTTGGGGACCGTAATGGGACTAGATTTGGAAATTCCATGTTCATCCTCTGCATCTGCCAATTCATGGTGAGTTGGTGGTTCTGTTATGGTTTTGAGCATCAAGTGTTGGTAAGACGGAAGTGCCCTACATGATTGGTTTCTCCCCTTATTTTCCACTATCGAAGAAAAGTGGGTCCCCTTCATTGTTGTATGACTCTTTTTCAAAAAATTCATGTCTCATGAATAGTAGAATTTCTTCCTTTCGGGGTCACAACACTTGTATCCTTTTTCTACAGAGTAGCCCAAGAATATGCATTTTGTTGTGTATTTTCTTAGCTTATAGTGATGTTGCTCTTGTATGTGGATGAAACATTTGCATCCAAAAGCCCGTAAATGGGATAAGGAAATCTTTCTACTTCTCAAAAGCTCTAATGGATTTTTATAATTCAATGGCCGAAAAGGGGGGCTCTTAATGATGCAACAAGCAGTGGCAACAACATCATGTCAATACCCCTTTAGGGCATTCATGTGAAACATGAATGCCCATGCCACGTTGAGCTGGTGTCTGTTATTTCGCTCAGCGACTCCATTTTGTTGCAGGGTTCTAACACATGTAGTCTGGTGGTGGATGCCCCTACTTGTCAGGTACTCGGTGAAATTATTATTAATAAATTCTCCTCCATTATCATAACAAAAATTTTTATTTTGAATTCAAACTAGCCATTGACCATACTTTCAAAATCTTTAAAGACCCTAAAAACCTCACTCTTGAGCTTGAGAAAATAAATCCAGGTAGCACAAGAAAAAGCATCAATAAATATAACAAAATATATGAAACCAGAGTATAATTCATCTAGGGCAGGCCCACACATCAGAATGCACTAACTGAAAAATGTCATTGCATCTTTCATCAGAAGGGTAAAATGGCATCCTACTTTGTTTGGAAAATTGACATGCCTCACAAGAATCATAACATGGTAAAATCTCAGGAAATAAAATCCTTAGAATCTTATTGGATGGATGTCCCAGCCTTGAGTGCCATAGGCGATCAGGATCGGTCTCCTTTTTGGCAATGTATGCCTTAGTCTCAACATCCAAAACTTAGAGTCTATTTGACTCGTACCCTTTACCAATAGTTCTCTTCGTGCTCAGGTCCTGAAAAACAACTTCATAATGGCACAGTTGCGACTTCTCATTAATTTTCTAACAGACAATACGATGGCTGGGAAGGTAAGGGATATATAATACTTCGGAACTTTTCATGTTGTCCAAAAAGGAAGCATCACCTATTCCTTGAAACGGGACTAAGGATCCATTTGCTATGCATACGGGATCCTTGTTAACGGATATGAAGTTCGATAACCATTCCACGTGACCTGACATGTGGTCTGTGGCTCCGGTGTCCATGCTCCAAGTTTTGCTAGATGTATTAGAGGTTAGGACATGAGGGTTACCTGTTCTTGGATCCTTCGGGGCTTCATGACTGATGGCGATATTTTCATTTGTTCAATTGTTGAATCATCTAGGCCAAATCATCAAGTGTAGTACCACCTTTTTGGTCCTTGTCGGTCTGGCTTTTTGTAGTTCAGCCATGGATTTCCCAGCACTTATCCTTAACGTGACCCATTTTTTTACAATGGGAGAACCAGGATCGTGTCGAGAACAAGAGCAAGGCAAAAACAAAGGTTTACGTGGTTCGGCTATTCAGCCTACATCCACGAGAAGATGGAGAAGAATTGTTATTAAGAAGCATACAACAGCCCTCAGGAATACAGGGTGTATATAGGCATTACATGAGACATTTTTGGGGCACAAAGGAGGGGACAAGGATGAGCCCCATCGCTGACGGCAAGAGGTGCATCGTTGGATGAGAACATGGAGAACACCAAAAGGCACCTCGGGCAGTGAGGCGTCGGTGCATGCACGAGGGATCATACCAGCATACTTGGGGAATTTAACAAAGTAATTGAAGGGTATTGACTAAAACGTTCTAGTGGAGAATATAACTCCTGTCTGTTGGAAATTTGAACGGATATGCTCCCGTAATTACATTACAAAAGCAACAAAAAATCACAAAATCAGAACTTTTCAAACATCCACAACGCAAATTTCACCAAATCGTCGGTGCATGACCGAAATAACCAAAAGGGTGCTCATAAAAAATATTCCAAGAAAGAAGATCCAACTCTGTCATAGAAATTCCAGCATCGAACATCGATTCGAAGGAGGTGCTAGGCTAGAACGATGACAATTCCCATCAAAAAGAAAATAAGAGAGAGGGGTAGAGAAAGAAGAAGACCAGCGGTGCCGCAGCCGAGCATGAGGACCCTAGAGGACTTGGGGACGTGCTTGTTGACGAAGGGGCGGAGGGCGGAGTAGCGCTGGTACCAGTCGTAGGGCATGACCTCCTGGAGATAGCGGTTGTCCCAGTAGAGGGCGTCGCCGTAGGTGTACGTGTTGCAATTCGACACATCCCTGTACGCGTATTCCTTCCCGCCCATTCTCTCTCCTCTCTCTCTCTCTCATACACTGTTCCCCTCGTCCTTTTTCATGTATCCTTTTGTGAGGATGTATATATACAGAGAGAGAGAGAGAGAGAGAGTAACTATAGGATATGGAACGGAATCATGAGAACTAAAAATATGAGCATTTCCAGCACTTTTTTGCAAATCCAACCATACGGATGTGCTGCGCATGCTGAATTTGTCAGGAATCATTCACTTTTCAATGAAATCTTTTTATTTTTGAATGACATTGATTTTAAAGTCTTAAAAAAACTCATTTATGCATCAAAATAGGATGATTCAAGAGCAGGTTCTTATAAACCAAGTACGTAGATCACATAGTTAGATTCAAGAGAAAAGAACAAAAGGTGATGAAAATCACACTTCACAAATTAGTTCTCATATTTTCAGCTCTCATATTCTAGTGACTGAATATATTGTCTATGGAATCACTACAAGAAAATAAGTTATTACCAACCAAAAAAATAGCTATGATAAATTATCATTGTCAATAACAATTTAATCCTGACAATATATAATGTCATAGTGAAAAGAACTATTGTCGATGATAATTTATCATTTACCTTATCCTGTCGGTAATATGAATAAGAATACACAGAAGGTGGTCAGAAAGAGACATTGCCAACGATATTATCATTGATTTAAAAATATGATGATGATTAATCAACGCCAAACATTTTTTATAATTACGATGATAATTAATCTTTGTCAATTACCAAATGATGATTATCATTGCTTTTAAAGTACCCATAGCCGAACAATATTTATCATCAGTATTAAGAGTATAGCCAACCAGTTTTATCATTGGCTATGTTCATTTTTTTAAAATTTTGAAACTAACCTAATCTACAATCAATTATTGTCGCTCTAAGAAAAATAGGCGACGAATTTTATCGTTGGTTATATTCATTTTTTTATTTTGAAACTAACATAGCCAACAATAAATTATCATTGGTATAAGGAAAATAGTCGATGATTTTTATCGTTGGTTGTGTTAGTTTCAAAATTAAAAAACAAAAAAAAACTAAATATAGCCAAATATAAAAAATATTGATTGTATTTCTAATGTCGACGATAATAAATCATCAGTTATGTTAGTTTGAAAAAAAAATAGATATAGCAGCTGGAAATTATATCACTTGTGACATTTATCATCGGTTTTAAACTAACATAGTCATCCATAAGATTACAGATAACCAGCATATGGATGACAATAATTATCATCGTCAATAGATTACAAATAATTAGCATAATTTATTTCATTGAGTAACTAAGAGTGATTTTAAATGAAAATGATTGTGTTGTACAACAAATACCACTAAAAACAATATTTGCACAATGTTTCAGTGGAATTCACTAGTGTCACGATATCTGATGAAAACTCTTGACAATCCTTGCAAAAATTTCTCATGAGTTTCGCAAATATAATACTAAAATTGCGATAATCCTTTCAAAAATCCATTACTTGCAAATTTCGCCAAGAGTGTTGCGATGGTAGTTGTGCAAGTGTCCTTTCAATGCGAAAATCATGAAAAGTTTGTGGAATTGATGGACTTTTCCATGCAGTCAACTTTAAGAGATGTGAGATTCCGCTTTAGTGTGCAGATTTACCTTTATATATATAGGGTTTGTGCTCATTTTTTTATTTTTTCATTTGTATGTGGAAAGAGTGATAACCCTTTCCCTCTAGAACCCTAGCCCTTTTCGATGTACCCTTGTGATGATTCATGTGAAAGTTTTTGTTGCTTCATTATGTTGCTCATCAACTTCTCTAGTAAGTTTTTTTGCTCCATTCAGACACTGATTGGCTTCCCCGGTTAGTTTTTTGCTTTAATTCTGCAATTTTCGGTGTTTTAAACTTTTTGTTGTAGATATGAGCAGTTAATAACCTTATAGTTCTATGCAAGTTCGCATGATTCCGTACAATTTTTCTTCTAATTATGCGATTTTATATCAAACTATGTGGAAGTGTTATGCATATCTCCATGATTCCATTCGAATTTCCACTAAACTATATGAAAGTTTTATGCATATTTACATAATTTCATGCAATTTTTCTTTTATATGTGTGAATTTTCATGAGGAACTTCACATATTTGGATTCGCATATCAGAAGGATATATATGCAAACTTAGTTAGGTATTTACAAAGTTTCAAGGTTTGTGCTTAAAAAGGATGTTCACAAATATTATTATGTGAACTTTGTGATGTTTGCAAAAAAAATGTGCTTCCTTTTAAGTGAAAGTTTGCAATACTCGATGAGTGGAGCAATATATTGCGTGAACTTCATGAGTTTCATACATGTGAAGGGTAAAAAGGTCCTAACAAAGTTGGCTATTTGTGATTTTAGTCATCGAGCATATTTTGGTAAATTATAGGGTTTTTAGACAAACACATCATTTTTGTCGTACAGTACACTCATTTTTTGTAAATTATTCATCTAATGAAAATAGTATGTGAGAAAAGACCATCAATATACATTTCATACATTCAATTAACATAACTACCTACAACAACTACTATGAAAACCCCTATTCAATGCTTGTGCACGGTAAACCCTATCCCCATTACACCAATACAAAAATATAAAATATTAACTAAAGAACAAGCAAACACAAATACATATGGGGCTATTAAATGCTTACATTTTGACCTAACTTGGGAAGTCAATGTGAAGGTTATCAAAACCTCATTAGAATGCAGCACAATAAAATCACAAGAATCACTGCAAGGGAAGAGAAAAAATGTTGAGGGTTATAAAGGAAAAGGGTTTAGGGTTCTTGCATAAACAAATGAGAAAAAAAACAAAATGAACAAAAATAATTTTATATATGATTCAAAAAGCATGCGAATGTAAGAAAATTTGCATGCTAAAAAATTTCGTAGATCGCCCCTTATTCGCGGATCTCCTTGAGTTACTTAATTAAAATCCGCACATTTCTATGTGAACTTTGTACTATATATGCAAAGTTAGTTTGTGATGTTTCAACTAAGAAGCTTATAGATATGGTTATACGAACTTCGAACTATATATGTTAATTTAGTAGAATATTTGCAAAGTTATAATATATTAACACGAGATTCACACTATATCTCATGAATTTTAAGTTATATATGTGAATTTAATAAAAAATTTTGATGTTTTGAGGTTTCATTTTAACATGGGGTTCACAAATTTGGTTATACTAACTTTGTATGGTCCATAAAAAACAATCGTGTGAATCTACCTTAAAGTGAGAGGGTGCAATACCCGGGGAGCATGCCAATATATAATGTGAACCTTAAGAGGTCCACTATGCAAATGTTAAATTGTACCTTTTAAACTTAGACATTTGCAATTTTGAAAATCGAGTGGATTTTAAAAAATAGTAGGATTTTTGGAGAAACACATCAGTTTTGCTGCACACTACAGTCATTTAAAAAAATGGTGGGGCTGTTGGGGAACCCAGTAATTTCAATTCTAGCAAGTATCAAGGTTTATATATTATTCATGCCACATTTCTATAGTTTATCTACGTATATCAATAATTTCCTTTGTAAGATGGCTACCATGATACATTTTATGAATATATTAATATAACAAATAGAATTTAGTAAAAACATACAATTTTGTTAATAAGGTAAAATTCCAGGCAAGTTCGTTATACAGGAATGACAAAACTCAAACATAGAGACTATCAAAATAATATTAATAATTAAATAACAAAATGTTCAATGGGGTGAAGAGTACAAGAATTGGAGTCAAAAGTGTAAAAGTCAATCTTAGAAGTGGACAAGTTCCTTGAGTGAATCGAGGTGACTGAAAAGAATGTCGATCCAAGGGCTCTTAATGAATTGTTGCTACAAGGAGCTCTCTTAGGTTTTCTCCTCCTTGTTCAACTTCACTACTTGTAGAGTTGGTGCCATCTGATTCCTTTTCATCAATTTGTTGAGGTTGTCCACTGCTGTCATAAGTTGATACGATGGGTAGCACAAGTGACCTAATTTTATTAAAAAAACTCCTTATAAATTATATGTTCATATTGATATTTCTTTGGAAAATAAGGTTCATATTTAAAAAACTATATGTCACGCGAGACATACAATTTTTTGTACAGGATCATAACATTTATATACTCTTTTTTGAGAGAAATAACATTTGATTGACTGTTGAGTTTGTCCTAATGTATTTCTTGGCAAGTGTACAAAGCATTTAAACCCAACAACATGTAAACGAGACAAAGAGATTGGCTTTCCTTTCAACATCTCTAACGGTTACGATAATTAAGGACTTATCATGGCAAATGATCAGTTAAGATATCATCTAACCAATAAGGTTTGGGAATGTCTAATTGGAATAATGCTACAACCTAATTTCAAAAGATGGTGCAGATTCGAGCTTCAGGATCCGCATGCCTTTTTTTACAGGTGGTGAGGGCCGTCCAGGCCTAAGTGAGACCCATAAGGGTTATGCGGCAGCTAAGGTGTCTTCTTGACATGTGAAAAAGTCAATGGACATATGTCTATACTAAAAGAAAAAAAGAGCATAACACTTGTCCATGCCAAAAGTAGGAAGTGTCAGTGGACAGAGCCCACATGGGAGAACGTTATTTAAGAAGTACATTTTTATATGATTATTTCACATTTTAGGAAGGTGATTGAGGAGAATCTAATAAAGTCTTCTCGAGTTGGTTTTAATTATAACTTTTAATTATAGTAGGAGTTATGATAGAGGTAGGACACTAGAATCATCTCGCTAATCTAGGTCTTGTTTTATAGGACTTTTTATGACTTATGTGATTAATTAGGGACTTTACCCCAGGCCTCTCATTTATAAATAGATGTTTGGAGTTCTCCTTTAATACAATGAAATAATATTGAAGTTTTCTCATAACTTTTCTATCTCTAAATGTCCCTCTCTCTAGACATCTCTTTCTTTCCTTCTCCCTCTCTCTCTCTTCCCACATTTCTCCCTCTTCTCTTTATGATTCACGTGAGGCCAAGTTTCCCTAGGCTAGTCCTTCATCCCTTCCAAGGACCTAAGCCCTTCTTTTACCCTTGTCTTTTAGCAAAGCGCCTTTTTACCTACGGAAGCTAACCTTGGAGCCTTGTCAAACATGGTTTTGCTAATCAGTTATCCTCTCAGTCTTGTCTCAGGTATTTATAAACTCCTTGGACTCCTATTATACCTTAGGACCAACTCCTAACTTTTTCTAAAGCTACCTAAGTCATCTAGACCAAGACCTCATCCAAAGGAACAATGCAATACCATTTTGTGATTTGTTTTCCTTTTTCTAAACTCCTACACATACCCTGATCACACTTAAACATGCATACCCCTTTAGGACAACTCTAGACCTGTTAACTCATAAAACTAATTTTAGCCTTAGCTGAGACTCTACCCATGTTCAGAAGGAGAAATGCCAAAACCACATTTTCTTGATTCGACAAAACGTGTAGTTTATTTAATGGTTGATCAAAGGTCAAAAAAATATATTTGAAGATTAAAATCATTCTAAGTATTAAAAAGAAAGTATAAAATCAGACCAAACCGAACTGAATCGAGTTTGAGTCTAAGTCTGAATTTATAAACCCAAACCCAAACCCAAACTCAAATATAAATATAAATATATATTTTTGTATTCTCCTATTCAAGGAATGTTCAAGCCCAAAAATCTAATGCCCTTAAAGGCCAATAAGAATAAATAAAGTTTTTACAACTTTCAATATCAGACTAAATTTTTGTAGAGAACCTATACCAACGTAAAGGTTATACTTAAGTAGTTTTGAACAAAAAAATCCAACCGACACTAGTTACTCCTTGGAATCCCGTAATCACTGTCCTTGGGAGAATTGAAGAGGTTCGTTGGTGTGCTATAATGACATAGCTACTGTCCAGCAGGGAGCATGGGTTTCTTGAGAGTTTGGTGGTCCTGTGGAAGGCAGCGGCCACCCAGTGTCACTGTTTTCTTTCTTGGATTTCATCTCCATCCTTTCCTTCAAAGTAGGGGTGGGCATCGGCCCGGGCTGGCCCGAACCCGTTTAGAGATTAGACTGCCAGGTTTTAAGTGCAGCTTGAGCCTGAGATGACTCTGCACATTTATTAATGGTAAGGGCTTTGGCCTGGTTATTAATGAGCTTGAGTTTGAAGATCAATCTATGACCCGCCCTATTGGCCCAATGGGCCAATGTGAAGGAGGCCTGTCCCAACATGTTTCGATCCAAACCCAACTAATTAGTTTTATTAATTAAGTAAATAATAAATAATTAACAAGTTCTCATGTACTTATCATCTTGATTTTCATAAAGTTAATGCAATTAATTAGATAAATAATAATAGTTACTAAGTTACTATGTAATTAATTAAATTTTTTGTTTTTATATTATTAAAAATTAATAAATAACTCATATCCGTTGAGTCAGCCCAATAGCTAGAGGGCCAACCTGAACCCGGCTCAATTTCGGTTAGATAGCTAAAAAGTCAGAACCTAAGACCTTGACCCAAAACCCGCCCATGGAAAAACGGGTCGGCTTGCCCTACCCGGCCACCAGGCCCATTGCCCACCCCCTACTTCAGTGTGGACTAGGAAAATAGTTGCCCTTGGTCCCCTCTACATTTGTTAGCTCCACTGATTTTCTGTGGTTCACATTGGATGTTTTGCGTATTTGGCCAGATGTCTCCAAAAAACAAAGTTTTATATTGTAGGGAGTCTTGCGGAGAAGGGGTATTACCGTCATTTTGAAGGGGTAGAATATTCACAGCCGAATATGGAAGGCGATCCCAGATAGGAAACTGCATCTTCTCCAGAATCTCTCTCTCTCTCTCTACAAATATCCATGTAGAGCACCCAATCGGCATCCTGGTGGGAGAGGAGGTTTAGTACTCATTTTAGTTACTCACAAGGAGGTGAGATATACTTCTCTTTATTTAATTTTTTTGGTTAATACCAGTCTTTATTATTGGGGTGGTTATTGTTCGTGTGACGATTTTTTCCATCGTGTTTTCGATCCTTCGATTCGTTTTCTTTCTTGGGATTTAATTTGGCGGGTGGTTTTCTTCTTTTGTGGAGCTTGATTTATTTCTTTTTGTTTTTGTTTTCACGTACCTCGTCTCTCTCTCTCTCTCTACGTGACTTATGTTTGCACCGGATGAGTTCATGTTGATTCGATTCTCCCCTTTAATAAATTTTTTCTCCGGAATCTATGGTTGTTTGTTTTCTATAATCAAAGAAGAAGAGTAATGCATAAAATATCTTGCATCCAAATAAACCAAAAAACCGTACCCGAACCTTTTTCCTTTTAGCATTTTATGTTGGTCGCGAAATTTATTTTTGACCGAATAGAAGATGGTGTTTTTTGGATGGCGTTTTTTATATTTTTTGGGTAAATAGGTTTTGTCTTTGATCATCTTTTTAAAATTTTATATGGGCTTCTCGGGATTATTTTTTTTTTAGAAAATCATGTTTGGTACTTTGACGTCTACTTTGGAAAAGCTTTGACGTCTGAAGATTTTTGTTCCAAATGTGCGCTTTGAAAATCTTTATGATTCATATTGGTTCAAAATATGTAGAATTTTATTTTATTTTTTAAAAATGCATTTGGTTGTTTGTAAAGGTTTCCATGATTGAAGATTTTTGTTTGAAACAAGTTTTTTTTTAAAATCCGTTTGCTTCTTATTAGCTTGAAATACATAGAAATCTTCTGAGTTCTCTTTCTCGTTTGGTCTTGTACATGGTAAGTTAATCATCTTATAGCATTGACCCTACTTGATTTTGTTGTTCTCTTTTTCATCCATAATTCACACAGGATCGGGGTTTATTTGTGTTCTAACTCTTTTGCTTTGTGACATCTTCCCTGCAATGTGCTGGTTGTGTTTATTCTGTTGTAATGACATATATTGGTTGTAGATGCTAATACAAGGTGACAAGCAACCTGACCTTCTTGATTGGATGTGGAATTGGGTTGTTTTCAATTTGTTATTCACTTATTTGATATTTTTGATACAACTAAAGCATTTTTTATTTTAAGGATTATTTCTGTAGGATTTATCTTCCAATCATGTTGAGTATGGAGGGGTCAGGGTTCCCACACGATAGGATGCTTCATCAATTTGTATCATTTGGTGATCAATGACTAATTTATGTTCCGTGAGTTTTGTTGCGTTCCTATTGAAAACTATTCTAGTTGGTGTTTATCAGCAAGATTATTAGCATTATTTGGACTAAGTTATTGAAGACATTCAAAGTCTGACAGCCATGTAGTGATTTAAGCTGCATACTGCTACAAATATTGTGAGAAATCCATGTGATGGAACTTGTGAGAATTTCAAAATTCTTCTGGTATTTTTTAAAATTAAATTTTCTAAAAATTGGGAACCTTCTTTTATTGTAGTGCAAGTTTATTTGTATTCTTTTTGATATATTTAGAGACCTGTATCAAATCCTTTGTATATTCCCCTGTTTTCCAGTATTTTGTACTGCTGTATTGTTATATCCTAAACGATATAAAAAGTTGCTTATTTGTATCTGAGACAAATGTTGTGTTTATGTAAGAGGATTATTCTTTTTTCATCTTATGACTAGTCCAAGCACATCATATATCCAAAACCATGTTTTGGACTGATGTTCTTTTTGAGAAGCATACTCTTGTTTTTAAGAGTCTTGCATAATATTTATCACTGGATTGTCTCTGGTCATTTTCATATGATAATGACACTTTTCTCTTCTATTATGCATCCAGGTTGTGGTGCTAAAATCTAGGTACAATGGCTCTAGGTCAAGCTGCACGTGTTGCTATTCCAATGGCATTAGTTGGCAGTCTTGCGTTCATATTTGGAGTAATTGCAGAGAACAAGAAGGTTTTCTTTTTTCTGGAGTTAAGAAATAAAACATTCTTGAATGCCACTCATTTTAGACATTTCTTTTCTAGCTTTAATATATATATATATATATATATATATATATATATATATATATTAGTATTTAATGATTTTCACAACTTCAGTTCTATCATCAAATTTTAGTGTTTATAGCAAATGAGGCTCATACCAATCATTGAAAGTAATAATTCATCATGAGTTCATATTACACATAGATGCATGAAGTAAGAAATGGAAAAAGGAAAACATTAAGTGAAAAAAAATGTCTTACCATGTCAGTCACAGATAAACCCTTGTGCACACTCAGATCATAGTATTTATATTTTTAAGTTTCCATATTGTCATATAGCACAAAGTTCCATGAAGCATGATCAGTACATGTAATATAGTTCATAAGGATAACCTACTATAGGTTGCCTCTTATTTAGTTTCTCTTGCATGCTTCCTGTTATGTGCTCCTTTTTGAGAAGTGGAAACTGCAGTAACTCTAAATGTTTGTTTTCTAAATAATTACATGTTCATTGCTAATTTTTAAGCTATGTACTGGTGATTACACCTTAGCAATGAAATTTAGGTCCCATAAGATGCACGGTTCTCTCTCTCTCTCTCAGAAAAAAAGGAAAAGCACAGGGAGTTGGGCTATAAATAATTTCTCTTAGTGACAAGATAATGTCTTTTGCTTCATGAAGATATGCTATGAAAATTATGGTCTGAAAAGTCATTTTTTGTACTGGAAGACTGTAAAAGTTTTAACTTATTATAGTTTTGCCTGAAGTGTAATAAAGGTTATATCCGGTCACATTTCACTGTAAAACTAGAATTTAACTTCTTGAAAGTGGGGTGGGATGCTTAAGCATGAAAGGTTCAAAATCTTGTCCACGTGGACCACAGCCATGCAAGAGAAATAGTATCTGACTTAAAAACTTTCAACCAAGCTTTGTTTTTCTTTGTCCAAGAAAACAAGAAATATAACTTTAAAGGACCCTTCAGATACTATTCTGTATTCAGAGCACTATACTTTTTCCATATGCTGTGAAGAAAAAGATAATGAATCATTGGCAGTTACACAGTTGCAAAAGTCAGGAATTTGGTTGCCTAAGTGTGGTGCAGTGGAAGGTGTGGTGCTCCCAGCAGTGAAAACCTCTTCCATTGAAATGTAAACCTTTAGAACTTTTAAGCAGTAGCAACAGAAAAAGCGATCATGTACATTATGCTTGGATTACTGGTAAAATGATTGCATGCATTTTTTTCTTTCTTGGACAATTGATTTCTTTTTATGCTGTTGGTTATGTTGCTGATCTCACGGTTGATGATACTGGCTACTTTTTGTTTCTTTCGTCTGACAATCATCTTTTTGCATGTTGCTTGCTAATTTTTGGCAGCCAAAAGCAGGGGACGTAACCATATTAAGGGATGTTGTGGTTTGCAAATTTCCCAACCATCCTTCAGTTGCGTTGGGAAGCTTGTCATTTATTTTCCTATTCTTCTCAACCATTCTTGGCCTCATTGCTGTGTTTTTCCCCTACAAGGGGAAGTCAGTTCCAGCTGCAGGCTTGTTTCGAAGCACTACTCTCCTTGTGTTCTTTGTATTTGCGACGTGAGTTGTCAACTGTCTTTTTGGTTATTTTGCTGTAAATTGTAATTCTAGATTTACACGGGAAGCAATAATGGTGATTTTTACAAATTATTTTCATAAACATTTTTAGTAAAAACTCCCAGTCCTTGTTGACTACCAGCTAGATGATCTCACTATTGTTAACTTACACTCAAACCGTCACTCCATTCATCAATTTATTGATGAGTATGTTAATTTAAGTGATTACACCATGTTTACCATCATCATCCTTCATTTCATGTTTACTTTGCTTGGGGATCTTAATGAAATATCATGTTGGTAATGGATACTGATGGGCATCTGTCTAACTTTTATTTGGGAAGAGGTTCTTTACACATGCTATGACAATGGTTAATGTGACTGTCCTGTATGTTGTGCCAGGTTTGTTTCTTTCATTGCTGGAGCTTTTATGCTATGGGCTACAATCACTGAAAGCCTTCACATTTTACATAATATCCACCATGACATGAGCTACACGTGCCCTACTGCTAAGACAGGTCTATTTGGTGGTGCTGCATTCTTGGCTCTTGATTCAACTCTTTTGTGGTTGATCTGTCAGATGTTGACACTTAACTCCAGGGCAGATTATGAAGAGGAAGACCCCAAGGGTGATTATGACTTAGTTCTTACTACAGATTTTCCTGTAGCAGAGACTGGGCACCAGCTTACGAAGGTATAGATTGGCTATGAAGTTTGTTAATATTGTGCTAGTTACCTATAGGAATCGAGAAAACGTATTCTACTATTCTTAGTGAAAGATATTGCAGTTTGAGTGCTCCTTGTTTCTTTGAGTGCCAAATTACCAATCTCAGAATTTCATTTTAATTTCACTCCGATTATTGTATGCTTTCATGTGGATTTTTTCGACGTCAATGTGAGCAATCTTGAAGATGATCTCTCTCTCTCTACAATAGTTGCTTTAACTCAACCTTCATCCAACGCAAGTAGTCCTTTACATAAAGTCTGAATCGAACCTGCCTTAGGTCAAGTTTTGTAAAGGACGTGGAGAATCCTTGATCACACAAATCCCCACAGCACACAATTTTCTTTTTTGCAATTATTCTCACCCCTCCCAAGTTGGAGATTGATTTGTAGAGGTCTATTTCGAATGAGTCTCTGCTCCTGATCTTACATGACAAAAAATTGGGCGCGTGTTCCTCTTTTTTCCATTTATTTCCTTTTGTTTTTTCTTGTGCTTGTTTGGTAGGAGCAGTTAGTGCACGTCACCTTGTGTTGGGATGTTTCAAGTTCAAAACCCAATGGTATAAGTTGTATAAGTGGTTGGGGTCTGCCTAACCCCAGCTTTCTTCGTAAATTTTTTTTTGGCATAAATCAGAGATGCTTCACTAATTGCTTTTTAAATAGGGATTAAGAAAGAAAAAGAAAGACCATGGTGGTTTTTGCTTCACAAACACATTTTGACACATAAGATTACTCAAGATTAGTTCATAGGAATTAGAATGTCTTGATGTCCAATTTTGATAATCCACTTTTGATATCATGCTCATTTTGGCAAGGGAGGATTTTAAGCAGTGGCATCAAGCCTCATAACACATGAAAAAGATATTAAGTTATTAAGATTTCAAGTTGTGTCTTATATGGGGCATGAAACATGAAGCCCCTTGCATGTTACCTTGTTATTATCATATCGGAAAATGACTACTGTACGGCAAAAATAACATGTTTTCTGAAATGCCCCACATCCAAATTCGTAAATGGCCAACTTTTTTAGGACCTTTTTACTCTTTGCATGTGCGAACACCTGAGGTTTGCACGATATATAGGTATGATGTCCTGATCTCGCAACCTTTCACTAAAAAGCACATTTACACAATGATTTTGTGGACCTCTAAAAGTTTGCATAACCAAATTTGCAAACTTCTTGTAACTGAAATTTGTGTGTATTCGCAAATACCGTACAAAATTGACATATATAGACAACATTTGTGAGCTATCGTGTGAATCTTCATTGGAGGTCTGCAAATGTATTACGACATTCACATATTAATGTTTGGGTGAAGAATGTTTGAAATATGATTTGTCAATGAACAAACATCACATGATTGGTACAAACTAGTTTGGGTGAAGAATGTTCTACGACGGGCTTCTTCGTGGGTGGTGTATCTTGGGTTTATAAGAGGTTGTTAACTCATGATAGGCTTAAGGAATTTGGGGTGTCCCTCTCAAATCGCTGCTCGTTATGCTTAAAGAGTGAAGAACCACCAAATCATCTTTTATTTTCCTACACTATTTCTGCTAGCATTTGGAAACATGTGTGTGAGCTTTTTGGTAAGAAAAGAAATCCTCATCTTGAGTTTGTGGTTGATCTGAAATGGTGGATGTCGGTTAAATTTCAGCACTCATGGCTGAAGGGTTGCTGAGATTTAGTCTTTTATTTAATTTGCTGGAGAATATAGACTTTGCGCAATACAACCTATCATGAGGGAGTCCTTCCTGGGCGGCAGGTCATACTGGCATGGAGATAGAACATGGGACTGTTATCCGGTTTGCATTAGTTTCTTTCAAGGAATTTGAGTTAGTTGCCTTTGCTGTCAGAGTATGTTTGTGTCTATTGGTGGATTGAAGAGGCCTAAGGGTTGTGTTCCTATTGAGGCTGATTGATGTAACTTGATTATCCAAAGTCCGCCATGTCATGTACAAGTGTTTCTAATAACCGACAATGGTGTAGAGTGCTAGCGGATGCTAATAACCGACAATGGTGTAGAGTGTTAGCGGATGCTAATGAGGGACGTGACTCTTCCTGATGCCCATGCTCTCCATTCTCATTTTCAGATTTGTAAGGTCTATTTCAAGGGACCCTTATTGGCTTTAGGTGAAATCTTGTTCATGCTTAGATTATGTAATCTTGTGTATTAAAAGGACAAGCTGCCTGATTGACTGCCCTCGATGGGAGATCGTATGTAACTTCTCATCTTATTAAATAGATTTTAGGGTCACCCTCCAATGTCTTTTTTCCAAAAAAGATATTAATGTTTGCGAATGTTCTCAAACTTTGCACATATAAAGTACGACATTCACAAGCTACTATCCAAATATCTGAGGTCCGCGAATACCGTACGAAAATCACATATATAGACGACATTCGCGCGCTATCGTGCAAATCTACTTTAGGTAACTGATCCTCAAAGATGTCTATAAATGTGTTCAGACATTCACATATTAATGTTTGTGAATGTCCTCGACCTTCACATTCTGATCAATCTTCATAAATAAGGTACTACCTTTGCATATATAGTACGACATTCACAAGCTACCATGCAAATCGCTTTTAAGTAAATGATCCTCAAGGAGGTTCACAAATGTGTGACAACATTTTCATATAATGTTTATGAATTTGCTCTCTATATACGAAAGTTCTTACTCATTTGCAAAGTTTTCGAACATTCACAAGTTTGCGGAATAACTTTCTTGTAATTTTTCTTAGTTTTTACAAATGTACGTATGAGCATTAAATGCGATGATCGTCAATATAAAAGTGATGATTCACATTTCAGGGTTATTTTTGCATAAACTAAGTTTTTTTATAGTCCCCAACGTTCTTCCTCTGACCAATTTTTTTGGCAATTTTTTGGCAACTATTTTTTTGGCGATTCATCAGTGGCAACACTTTGTTAGTGGCACTTTATCAATGACTTTTTTACAATCATCAACAATGAGTTTTTTTGGTAAACACATCTTTAACGGTTGAATTAGTTATTTTTTGAAATAGCGGCATGAATCGGTTATTTTTTAAAACATCGGCATGAGTCAGTTATTTTGTGAAAGAATTGCATGGTTTTCAAATTATTTTTTCATATTCAATAGCATATTTTATTTTTTTTCTCTGTTTAAATCATTTGCTAATGAGTGTTCATTTGTTATCTGTTGTGTATCTTATATTATAAACATGAGTATGGAACACTTTCATCATTTTTTAGTTTTTTTTGCATTTTCAATAGTCTATCTTGTTTGTTTTTATAATTCTTATTCAATAGCCTATTCCTTATCTCTTTTGCCTTTTGCCCGCCTATTTACCTTGATTCCTCATTTTGTTATTGTAAGTAATTTTGAACTTGTTTATTATAAAAGGATGAGTGAAAAATTATCTCAAAGGGGAATGTTCAAAGTGGTTTGGGTTCTCAGATGGGAAAGGCACTTTGCACTGCAAAATTGTGTGGGCTGACTCTACCAAAAATCCCCCCCCCCCCATTTGGTCTATCTTAATTAATTAAGGAGTATTTAAAAAAAATCAAACTCTTTAATTAAGAGTTGTAAAAACCTATAAATAGGGGCTATAGGGGGTCGACCCCCACACGCTCTCTCATCCTCTCCCTCTCTCAAATTTGTGGCTTTCTCTCCTCTCTCTCAACCCTCCTCCATTGGTGCAAGTAAGGTAAGCTTTTCTTCTTCTTTTTATTTTGTTCTGTTTTTTTTTATGTTTTTTTGTCATTGCCGCCCCCTATGCTTGAGTTCTTTTCATTTTTTTTGTTCAAGCCCCATGCTCCATGATTTAAGATGATGATCCACTGATCATCTATGATTATTTTCACGTTTTTGATCCATTGGAAATACATTTATTATGTTAAATGCTCGAAAAAGATCGAGATTCGACATTTCGATAGGTTGAATCACTCTTTTAATGGCTAAATCAAATAATAAAACTTTTGTTTTGTAGGTAACGTGGTATCTGTACAAAGACGCAGACGCGAAGGAGAAAATGGATGATGTGGTTGTGCAAGTTATGGACGTCATGAGGAGAGACATTTGATTGCACAACATAAATGAAGTTGAGTGCTAAATGGCCAGCCGAGTGATCCGACGGTTTGGGATAGTTTAACAACCACCCGGTTGCCCTCATGGAGTTAGCAAAGTTGTTTCTTTTTGTGCAAAAGATCAAACCAAGGATTACCTTATGATGTTCGAAACAAAACTTGAAAACTAACAAGATGATGAGGACATCAGCTCGTCATCCATGGTACCTGCCCACGAGGATGAGGATATAGTGGTAAGCAGTCCCTCCAAAAAGAGGGGCATTAAAGAGGCGAAGGAAGTTGGGGTGAGAAACATGAATCACAAAAGGACTGCAAGTGGAGCAGATGCAGAGTTGGCTCTTGTAAGAGTTGAAAACCGCATGTTGAAGGATTTGCTTCAAGTAAAGGAGTCCATTAATATATACTCAAGTTGACCTGATCGCTAACAAGCGCTGAGTTATCGAGAAAATAAGCGTGCACCTAATGCATCCATAATAATGACTTTTGTTTTCAGTTAATATTGTTTTGTCATTCATTGTAATTTAGTTAACAATGTTACTTTTATAAATCATTATAATGATTGTAAGACATGCTACTTTTGTAATTGAAGTTGCAATTGAATTTCTGTTTATATGAATGTTTTAGCTTCAATGTATATTTTTAAATTTGAATACTTTTGTATTTGTATACTTGTAACTTTTGTAATTGAATACTTTTGTAAATTTGAATGAATATAATGTTTGTGTGAAGTTATAATGTTTGAATTTAAATATAATTTCTAAGTGTATATGAGTTGTGTGAATGTTTGAATTTAATGTATATATAAAAGGTGAATTTATGATTCTGTGAATCTCTGAATGTATAAATTTTGAATATACATGCTACTTTTGTAATTGAAGTTGTAATTGAATTTTTGTTTGTATGAATGTATTAGCTTCAGTGTATATTTTAAAATTTGAATACTTTTGTATTTGCATACTTGTAACTTTTGTAATTGAATACTTTTGTAAATTTGAATGAATATAATGTTTGTGTGAAGTTATAATGTTTGAATTTAAATATAATTTCTAAATGTATATGAGTTGTGTGAATGTTTGAATTTAATGTATATACAAAAGGTGAATTTATGATTCTATGAATTTCTAAATGTATAAATTTTGAATATACAATAGGTGATTTTTCTGAATGTTATATATACACTGACTTATGGATGACATTCACACATTGTGATGTGAGTAAAGAGAGGTCTACATATAGTGATGTGAATGTACTCCATTATTTGCAGAATAGAGGATATTCACACACTATGAAGCGAGGATAGGAAGATCCGCATGATGTTTATACGAATGCACGTCATTATTTACGAACTTGATGACAACGATGATAGGGAGGTCTGCATAATGTTTATGTGAAGATAGTTCATTATATGCGAACTTGAGGACATTCACATGACGTTTATGCAAATAACTCCATTATTTGCAAACTTGATAACAATGAGGATAGGAAGATCTGCATGATGTTTATATGAATATATTCCATTATTTGCTAAATGGAGGATATTTGCATGATGTTTATGTGAATATACTCCATTATTTATGAACTTGATGACAATGAGGATAGGGAGATCCACATGATATTTACGTGAATATACTTTATTATTTACAAACTTAAGAACATTCGCATGACGTTTATGCAAATGTACTCCATTATTTACGAACTTGATGACAACGAGGATAGGGAGGTCTGTATGATGTTTATGCAAGTGTACTTTATTATTTGCAAACCTGAAGATATTCACATAACATTTATGCAAATAAGCTGCATTATTTGCAAACTTGATGATAACGAGGATAGGGAGGTTCTCATGATGTTTATGCAAATGTACTTCATTATTTGCAAACTTGATGACAACAGGGATAAGAAAATCTGCATGATATTTATGCAAATATACTCTATTATTTATGAACTTGATGACAACAAGGATATGGAAGTCTGCATGATATTTATCTGAATATACTTTATTATTGACTCCGCCTGTGTATAACTGTTTAGTTATACACTGTCGGTCCCAAGCCCGGATAAAGGAGGAGGGTTGCGGTAGGCTTGTGACAACCAACATAAAAACTTAGTCATACCCTATGAATATGAACCAATATGAGAATTTCGTTGGGGCGTTCCCTACTGAGCGACACGTTGTACTCTATAGGCCCGGAGGTAGTGTTAAATGGGCAAGGGTTGCTAGGTCGTCGCCCGTAAGCGACGCGTCACACAGGCGCCCGGGTGTGGTGTCAAATAGGCAAGGGTTCCCTCACTTTGTTGGACAGGTGGGGGTAAATAAGTTAGTCCAAGACCATAAAATTAGGTTAGCCACTTGGAACATAAGGTCTTTAACTGGTAAGTTGGTAGATGTTATGTGTGGGAGAAATATTGATATTTTATGTCTACAAGAGACCAAATGGGTAGGTGAGAAAGCAAAAGTGATAGAACCTTGGGGATATAAGATTTGGTATACAAGAATAAATAGGAATAGGAATGGAGTAGGGATTGTTATGAGTCGTGAATTTATAGATAATGTAGTTGAGGTCCGTAGGAAGGGTGATAGGATTTTACTTATTAAATTAGTATTAGGTACGGATATTATTAATATTATTAGTGTTTATGCACCTCAAGTAGGTTTAGATGATTCCATTAAGCGTCAATTTTGGAAAGATTTAGATGGAGTAGTACAAGGGATATCTTATGGAGAAAGGCTTTTCATCGACGGTGACTTTAATGGGCATGTATGCATTAATAAGGATGGATTTGAGAGTATTCATGGAGGCTATGGTATAGGAGATAAAAATGAAAGTAGAGAAAGGATTTTAGATTTTGGTTTGTCCTATGATATGATCTTAGAAAACACTTGGTTTAGGAAGAGAGAGTCTCACCTAGTAACATTTAAAAGTGGGGTTAATACGAGTCAGATAGATTTTTTCCTACTTAGAAAGAGAGACAGGGGTTGTTGCATCGATTGTAACGTTATACCGGGAGAAAGTGTAGCAACACAACATAGCGTTTTAATTTTAGATCTTAGAATTAGACAATGCCGCAAAAGGGATAGACATAGGATAGATCCTAGAATTAAGTGGTGGGCACTCAAAGGAGCTAAACAAGGAATGTTTGTAGAGCAGGTAGTTAAGGACGCTGATTGGTGTCTCGAAAAGGATTCAGAATCAATGTGGAATAAGATAGCGGGTGGCATGAGAAAGGTGCCTAAGGAGGTATTGGGTGAGTCTAAAGGCGGTGCACCGCTAGGTAAAGATACATCATGGTGGAACGAGGATGTCAGATTAGCTATTAAGGTTAAAAGAGAGTGTTATAAAAATCTAAGTAAGAGTCGTGATAATGAGAATTTGGAGAAATATATGATAGCAAAGAAAGAAGCTAAAAAAGTAGTTTGAAACACGAGGGATAAAGTATATAAGGAGGTTTATGACAAGTTGGATACCAAAGAGGGCGAGAAGGATATTTATAGGCTTGCAAAGATGAGAGATAGGAAATCAAGGGATCTGGGTATGATTAGATGTATCAAAGATGAAACACAAAGGGTTTTAGTCAAAAATTAGTAGATTAATGAGAGATGAAAATATTATTTTGATAAGCTATTTAATAGAAGTCATGCCCAGGATCTTGGAGACTTGTCCATTCCTTTTCATGAGATGAATCGTGACTTCATGCGCAAGATTCAAAAGAAAGAAATTGCAGAGGCTTTGAAGAAAATGAAATCAAGAAGGGCAGTTAGCCGAGATGGTATACCTATCGAGGCTTGGAAATGCTTGGGAGAGAAAGATTTAGAATGGTTGACAAATCTTTTTAAAAAGATCTGGCGGACAAATAAAATGCCTAATGAGTTGAGGAAGAGTACTTTGGTGCCTCTATATAAGAATAAGGGTGATATACAAGATTGCACAAACTATCGTGGTATAAAACTCATGAGTCATACTATGAAACTTTGGGAGAGGGTGATTGAGTCTAGGTTGAGGAAGGTTGTCATAATATCGGAGAATCAATTTGGTTTTATTTCTGGAAGATCAACTATGGAAGCTATACATCTTCTTAAACAACTTATTGGGAGAAATAGAGAGAGGAACATAGATTTGCATATAGTTTTTATTGATTTGGAGAAGACATACGATAGAGTACGTAGGGACGTTCTCTGGTGGACAATGATGAAGAAATGTGTTTCTCTCAAGTACATTAGTATAATTAAAGATATGTATAAAGGAGTAGTAACCAATGTTCGCACTTGTGGAGGAATGACAACCAATTTTCCTATAATGGTTGGGTTATATCAAGGATCTGCTTTAAGCCCTTTCCTATTTGCTATAGTGATGGATGAGCTTACGAGATCAATTCAAGAAAATGTGTCGTGGTGTATATTGTTTGCTGATGATATTGTTATGATTGATGAGTCTAGAGCTGGGGTTAATGCTAAGTTAGAATTATGGAGACAGACATTGGAAGCAAGAAGTTTTAAGTTGAGTAAGACATAATACATGAAATGTCGGTTTAGTAAGCAACGAAGTAGTGATGGGAGTGTAGTGAAGCTTGGTGAGCAAGAAATACCGGTGGATGATTTTTTCAAATATTTGGGATCTATCATTCAAAAGTATCATTCAATAGTATGGAGAAATTGATGGAGATTTAAATCACAGGATAAAGGTTAGGTGGATGAAATGGAAAAGTGCAACTGGAGTGTTGTGCGATCGTAAAATGCCATTGTGGTTGAAGGGAAAGTTTTATAGGATGACTATTAAGCCCGCTTTACTATATGGTACATAATGTTGGGCTGCCAAGAGACATCATATTCAAAAAATGAGTGTAGCTGAGATGCGTATGCTTAGATGGATGTGTGAAAATACAATAAAAGATAAGATTCAGAAGGAGGAGATACGTAAGAAGGTAGGCGTTGCACTCATTGAAAATAAGATGAGAGAGAATCATTTACGGTGGTTTGGACATATTCGGCGAAGGCCTAATGATGCTCCAGTTAGAAGGATGGAGAAATGGGAAAATATATTAGTTAAAAGAGGTCGGGGTAGGCCTATGAAGACATGGATGGAGGTGATAGGAAAGGATATGAATGCTTTGAACCTCACTAAGGACATGGCATGGGATAGAAATGATTGGAGGAGAAGGATTCATGTGGAAGACCCAGAATGATTTTCTTTTTTGGTTCATATTGCCAACGCCAATTGTTTTGGGATGAAGGCGTAGTTGTTGTTGTTGTTGTATACTTTATTATTGACAAACTTGAAGACATTTGTATGACATTTCTGTGAATATATTCCATTATTTGAGAACGTAATGCCAACGAAGATAGAGAAATCCATATGATGTTTATGTAAATGTACTTCATTAATTACGAACATGAGTACATTCATATGATGTTTATATGAATGTACTCTATTAGTTGTGAACTTTAAGAAATTTGCATATTAGATATGAATGAATCCAGAAACAAAAGAAAGTCCACCAAGTTACCTTCTTTTGGACCTCCGTCTCGGAGTTGGGCCTCGAAGACATGGCTTCAGCACACCGAGTGAAGCCCTAACCCAAACCCTAACAACAAATGTTTGGGAAACCCTAGCATCCAAAATGAAGTAGAAATCTACAATCGGGAAAAGGAGAAAAATAAAACCCTAACATCGAGAGAAGAACAAGAGAGAAAGAGATAGAAAATACATGACGCAAAATAGAGAAGAAAATATAGAGTGATGGCGTCACCTGCCATCATCATCATTGTTGGAGTAGAGTTGTTGCACCTCCTGATATCCCCCTTTCGTGAACCTATGAAAATGTAAGAAATGAAAAAATGTGAGGGAGAACAAACATTTTTGCCTCCCACAAAATGATTAGGGGATTTACTTGCGCAACCATAGTTTGTGCCAAATATTATAGGTTTTCTCTGGCACACTGTATGGTTGTGCCAAAAAAGGTGTTTTTTCTTTGACCCAACCTCTTTTTATGCCAGTAAAACACGTTTTACACTAGCGCTACTATCAAGGTGAGTCAATAAAACACTAATTTCTTGTAGTAGTGTAAATAAGTAATAGTATTATACTAGATGTTTGATGTTTTTATCTGCATGAGTAGTTATAACACCTAAGAATTTTTTATAATAAATATAAATACAATTTGTCTCCAATGTAATTTGAATTTCAATTTTGGTTTGAATTCCAATTTGGGTTGAATTTGAACTTTAATTTAGATTCAAATTTTAATTTGGATTAGAATTTTAAATTTGAATTTGAATTTCAATTTAGATTCAAATTTTAATTTAGGATTTAATTGCAATTTGGATTTAAAATTAGGTTTAAAATTTCATTCAAATTTGAAAACTTGACCTATAGGGTGGGATGCCTCTCTAGGTGG
The DNA here is from genome assembly GCF_984573655.1 of Nuphar pumila. Lineage (NCBI taxonomy): Eukaryota > Viridiplantae > Streptophyta > Magnoliopsida > Nymphaeales > Nymphaeaceae > Nuphar > Nuphar pumila. The sequence goes on from NC_143263.1 coordinate 21,224,146, forward strand.
GCCTCTCCTGGACCTTGAAATCCCATTTGGGAAATGACTCAATCAAGGTAATCCAAGGCAAACTAGGTAGGACATCCCCACCTACCTTCCTATTCTTGATTTTTCCTATTTATTTTCTTATTATTTAGGAAACCCATATTAGCTAAGATTCATAATTTAGAAAGAATCCTAATTGGCTAAAATTGGCTTGAGGAGTTCCTTTTTTAAACAAGAGACCTCACAAGAGAGGTTATTTAAGGGAGACCTCTTCTCTTTCCTCCTACTTCCGCTAATTTCATATTCTCTCTCTGCTTTCCTATCTCTCTCCTTCTTCGTTCTTCCTCCCACATGCCCCTCCTTAGAAAAGAAGGAGTTGATTTGGTGTGGCTACTCCATTGGTGGTGCACATCGTAGGAAGGATCCAGTGGTGAATATGAATTTAGGAGAGTTCTTTCAATAGATTTTTTGATTTTGAGGTAGGTACATTGTAACTTTGTATGTGTGTATAAAGCTAAAATACATGCGCATATTGTGGGATAATCCCTAGATGCATATCAGCACACATATCAGCCTAAATTCGCATAGGTACTGATATGGTTTTGTGCATGGAGGTTTTAAAAACCCAAAATCATGTTTTGAAAGCCAATTTTGAGAAAAAACATGTTCTCTTATAGATAAATAGTGGATTTTGTATTTGATTCATGGTATATATTATATTCTTGTGTTTACAACATGCTTAAATATTTATATGCATGAATCTGATGTGTTCTTAAATGATCAAAATCGTTGAATGTAGTTTCTTGATGTTTTTGTTGAAAAGCATAAAGTTATTGTTTGTTTCTTGAAAATTGCATGTTCTGTGTATTTTAATCCGACCAATCTTAATGATAAATTTGGTTCTCCTAAATTGTGAACCGATAAATCTTGTAAAATTATGAAAATGTTTTATACATATGGAAGCAATCCCAATCCAAATCTCAGACTTAGATGAGTCATGGTTTGGGAGATATGCCTTCTGCAAGTTGACATAGGAATCATGTTTTGATCGAGATTCTGTGAAGACAAAAAAACTTTATAAAAATCATATCTTCCTGAATACTTAGGATCTGGGGCTAAGATTTTAAGGTATATTAGTCTATATATGGAGAATACACAATTAAAATCTTGAAGGTTGATTTCTCATAGTTTGAAAATAAAAAACCAAAAAAGTTGCTATAAAATATATGATTTTCTGGAACTTGTTCAATCGAATAACAAAAACAACAGATATTACATGATTTTTAGCTCACTACTGGAATCAAATTTATGTCTAGGTTTTTATGAGCTTGAATCAAACATATCAAGCCACCTACAACTAAAATCCCAACATTTAATTCGCTATGTATGATTTATAAATTAATTTTTATTAAAAAGACTGAATTGGACAAGACTGTTTCTTCTGGCTATTTTCCTTTTGGGTTAAACCAAATATGTTGAGACCTAGTTAACCCAACTAGTGGGCTAACTAAGATCCCACACCCCTATCTGGTTGGAACCCAACCAGATGTGGACCTAGTGTGCCAGATCTATACCCATTTATATTGGGAGTTCTATTTGAACCCCTCTCAGACCACACCTCTCTCTTTCCTCTCTCTTGGCTAAAATTCTCTCCCACTCACTCTCTACTTCTCCCTACATTCCCACCTTCATCTTTACCTTTGTGGACAACCCACCTGCTTCACCACCCTCTTGTAATCGAATTGCACCAATGTAGAAGTGTTGTAGTTGGAACAACGTGTGAAGGTATCCATGTTTGTATGAGGCCTTCATTTTGGTGGAGATGATTTTCTTAGATCATGGGTTGCAGCTAAAAGAAACTCGTGTCATGTGTGGGAGCTGCTTATAGAGTGCTAATGGTTCATGTTGTGGCCCTATTCTCGTCAGATATAGTGTTGCAAAGTAGGTGCTCGATTCCCTATCTCGTAGGTAGTGAGTATGCTATGACTACATGTAGTTGTGTTGTGATGCTTGTGAAATATCATGTTTAAAATATTTTTACATGTTGAAAAATTCAATTGTTGGTGATGTACGTAGTTGTTGTAATGTTGAATTGATTTGAAAAACCTGTGGATGTGTTAGGGTTGAGTTTTATTTGTGTTGGATGTTTCAAACCTCGAGATTTTGGAGTGGCAAAAGTGTAGAATCGAACTAGAATGTCTAAGAGGTTGGATCCTATAGTTATGGGGTCAACTCCTATTCATTTTCATGTTCTAGTGACCCAAGGGTCGACCCTTTCAGATTAGGAGTTGACCCCCTCACAGGTGAAACTCTGTTTAGTGTTGTGAGAGGCAAAAGAGTTGACTCATGCAATTTTGTTGAGTCGACCCTTGAAGTGCAAGAGTCAACTCCTGCACCTCAAGAGTTTAGTCATGCAACATAAGAGTTGACTCTTAAAACAGAAGAATCAACTCATGTGTGTAGTTTATGCTTGTTTAATTCAAGAGTCGACTCCTGTGCTTAGGAGAGTCGACTCTTGAGTGGGTTATGTGAAGTGTATAGTGGATTGTGTGTGATTTATGAACTATATAACTTGGGATTTGGTGGAACCAGCTTGCAGTAGTCATGCATAGGTCGGTTGGACCTGTGTTTGTTGTCTCTTTTGATCAGCACTTATGTTTTTCATGATTTTTCAACTGAACTATGTGTTTTTTCTTGTGTCTTTGCTCAAGATAAGTTTTAAGAACATAAACATGTTTTTGTTGTTGTGGTAAATCGTGGATATGCAAATTTGAATTAGTTTTTATTACAAAGAGTGTACTCAATCTGATTTTTTTATTTGTTATATAAACTAAAACTTCCATAGTTCTTCACTCTTACAAAAGTGTTTTAAAATTGGATCTTTTGTACTTATTAAATGAGCTGAAATTTTTGTAGTACTTTCCTGTTACAAAAGCATTTAAAAGTCTGATTTATGTACATGTTATATGAATTGAAATCCTATAGTTCTTTTACATTGCAAAATGTGTTGAAATTCTTATTTGTGTACACATCATACAAACTAAAATTTTGTTTTAATATGTTGGGTATTTTTTTAGTATGTTTTTTTTTAAACAAGTTTGTTAACCTTTGAGGGAAAATCATATTTTAAAAGTTGATATGTCATAAACTATATGTACAACGTATTCTATGTGAAGAATGATATATGTTGGGTTGCAAAAATGTATATGTTCTAGCTTAGGTAGCTTAAGTTCATATTCATGATATGATGGATTAAAATTGTTCTAAGCTTAAATTTTTTATAAATTATGTATGTTGTGATTGTTCATTTTAACCCCTAAAATATTAGAGTGGAGTTTGATGGGGTAGAACAACCGTTTGGTAGACTATCGTGGCTCAAAATGGTGTTTTGGTAGAGCTACCCGAATTAGGAGTCAACCCTTGCTGCTTTGTAGAGGTTGGAAATACCTGAGGGTCAACCCTTGCTTTCTAAGAGTTGACTCCTTTATCTGGATAGGGTCAACTCCTGTTTTTCAAAAAGAGTTGACTCTTATTTCTAAAGAGTCAACTTTTTTCAAAAGATTTGAGTCCTATTCAAGAAGAGCTGACTCTTTTCAGAAGAGTTGATTCCTGTGAGATGGTTATGAGTTGTTTGATCCAAGAGTCTACTCTTGAACAAAGAGAGTCAACTCCTCGAAGATGTTTAAGTTTTGATTGGCATAAGCATCAACTTCTGTGTACCAGATTACGATATATGAATGTTTTGAGCTTAGGTAAAGGTTGTTAACCTGAAGTGAATCACCCTAAGAACAGGTTGGGAGACCAGTTTGTGCTGTATTTTTAAGATTGATGCACTGGTATTTGCTTGGTGGTCCTAGGGAGGACCCAGTTTGAGTTGAGATGCTTAAATATGCAAGTATGCATGCATGAGATGATGCATATGAATGTGTTCATGTTCTTTTCTTTTCAATATTATTGATGAAAAGTTGTTATGTCAGTAATGCAAGGGTGATATTACTTGGTTTGAGCACGAATAGTTTTTCTTGGTTATGGTTCGTATTTTCAAGTATGACAATATGAAGTTGTAGCGTTGATGTGGCATAAAATTCATGTATGTATTGCAAGGATGAATAATACATAGATATATGCATGATATAATGCAGATTAAGGTATAAGAGTGACCTCATGTGTGTAATAAAAGTTTTGCACAAATAGAACATATTGCTTAAAGAATAAAATAGTGTAGCTTGTTGAGCAAGGGCCCAAGGTACTTGTGTGGGTACCTAAATAATTTGCATTAATGTACATAAACTAAAGATAAAGTGAAACAAGTTACACAAAGTTATGGGATTATGTCTTGAAAGATTGGGTAACCTGTCACTTTGAGTGACTTTGCACTCATCTAAAGAGCTAGTTTTCACCAACCCCATGGGATATGATGAGTTGATGACGAACTCCTTTTCAGCTGACAGTGGTGTAATGTCGTTGTGGGTCCATCTTGGTCAATAGGGTGGACTAGTCCCCAACCACGATGGCTTAGGGGACAATGACTCATTTGTTTTGGAGGTTCTACTGCGTATGCTATCGGTAGTGCACTATGACTTTATTCAGAGAAAGAAATGCCTTGACAAAGGGTTTTGGACCTTGGTGTTGGTGTAACTGAGTGCTCTTAGGATTAATAAAAGATGTAAAATATTATTCCTTAAAAATACACCCCCAATGTGGATTGGTAAGGCTGTAACGGTTTGAGGTGGTGGTGCCCTCATATAAACAATAATTAATAGCGAAACAAGTAATTTGCATTTGCATCATGTAAAAATAAAAAAATAAAAACTTAAATAGAGAAAGTAATTAAGATATATTCATGCATCTAGGATTGTGCATGTCTTAGTCTATGTGACCTATTATTGGTGTTCCTCTCGAGTTGAGGATGTGTTGAGTCAAATCCCATAGAGAGAAAGGTGTATGACTCATGGTTGTATTATGGATCTTTGGTAGGTCATGTTTGCTTGTAGACTTAGCCATATTTGCTATCCTGAGATGGGAGGTTGAGTTACTTACTGAGACACTTTTCCTTTTTCTGGTGCCTACGAGTATGTGCTTTGGTGGCGATGGATGCAATGAACCTGAGTATCTCTAAAATTAGATCATGGACCCATTCTAGTCTTGGGACCGTTGTATGTTTTGTGACTTCTACTTGTAATGAATTTTGATCTTTTGTAACTGAAACATGTATGAATGAATTTTCTTTTGAATGAAATAAAAAAGTTTAGTTGAATTTTAAATCTTGAGTTCAGTTCAGTGTTGAGAATGTTTTCTCTTAAATCGGTTTTCATAAATTATGCTTCTTGCGCTGTTTTCAATATCATTTTCAGTATCATTTAAAATAAAAACTTGGCAAAATTTTAGGTGTCACACTTAATGATAGCTGCAAGTTCATCACAGATGTTAGTGAAGATCCTAACGTATTTAGCAAGAGAGATTCCTCTTGTGATTCATCTAGAGTTTTTGTTGAAGACATCATTCTCGCTCTTGCGAGTCAAGAGTAAATGCCTCTTCTAATGTTACCCACACTTTCATAGTAGTGTCCAGCCCAACAACGTACGAGGCCTAACACTTCCTTAAAATAAAGTGCCTTTGATCCACTTGCGCAAGAGGATGGCGAATTTCTTTCAGGCAGAGTAGTCAGTGTTCTCGGTGGTTATGCCTTCAGGGCTGGTGCTGAACTGATATAGGATCAGAGCTCTTCCATTGATGAACCCCTGTAGGCCTTGACTCTCAATCTAGCCTAACATCCATTTTTCAGATCAAGCAATTGGTTTGTGTCAATTTTATTGACACGAAATTTGCCACATTCAATTCGAACAGATAAGGGTACCTTGAGAGAAAAGCGGATGGGAAAGCCATGGACATGTGAATGAGCAAACGAGTGAGCTCTGATACCATAAACGTGGGAAAAGAGAGAGAGAGAGTATTATTTTATGCTGTTCGACTCCAAGGTAGCCTACGTCCACAATAATGAAAAGTTTTTCCTTGTTATTTTCATTCATTGGTTTACAAGGAAATATATAGATGTAAAATTTTCATTTGTATAGATTTTGCATGCTCCAACTTATGCGATTGTATCCTTTCCTTCTTTCAAATTTTCAAAATTTTGAGTAGATTTCTTTTCATGTTGCTGTCAAGTATCCCACGACTTTTGTTGTTACCATTTCTTTCCTTCTCTTCATTGTTGTTCTTGCCTTGGTTGCTGTCAAGAATCCCACGACTTTCCTTGTTGATTCTTATCTCATGATTTGTTTTCCTTATTGATTCCTTTGGCTTTGTTAATTCTTATACCAATGTTTTTAACTCCATCTCTATCAACGTTTTTACCTTCATTTGGATCTGGATCAGGAGCTGCGGATCTGGGGCTGACTTGTGTAGAGAGGAGACACCCAGGAGAATTGAACCTTGACCACCCGATTAGTGGCCAGGCCCCACCCCACTAGGCCAACCCACTTGGGGCTATTTTATGAGTTTGTTAAACCAAAAACTTGAAAAAAACAAGATTTTGGTCAGCAAAACAGTAAAAAAACTGAGTTTTTTCGCAAAACTACCCAGTTTTAAATAAAACCTTGGTTTCTCAAAACTCAAGTTTTACCCAATCTCTGTTCTCATCAAAACGGGGCTGTGGCATTTTAGAATATAAAACCAAATATGAATCCCTACTCAGAATTCTCAATTTTCTAAAGTTCAGCATTAATACAGAATTGTGGACAACAACCGTGTCACAGCACATTCAACATTAATAAGTCTCACTCTCGTTTTAGATTTGTTCCTTTTCTCGTCCATATTAGTAAAAAAAAAAAAACTTCGAAGCACCCGCCTGGTGTACGTGTGTACCACCTGATAAGTTTCACTCTCATTTTTTTTGTCTTTTTGGCGCTACACCCACGAGGATGAAGCGCACCGAAGGTAGAAGTACTTGGCTCTTTCTTTCTTATTCATCAGTAATCCTTCTTTGTTTTGGTATTGTGGCTGTTGGTGATCAACCATTTTTTTTTTAAATACTGCCAATGTGGTTTGTGTGAGTGCTTAAGCTTCCCTCGTGAGCTTGCTCAGTTTAGAGGCACATTACTGCGCCTAAGCTAGTTTACTTATTGGGGGAAAGTTGGCTTTTTTTCTGTATTGCTCGTTCGTGGTTGTTGGTATGTGATAGCTGTGGGGAAATACTCTCCTTCATATTGGTAGTGTGCAGAGTAAAGGGAGTTTCTCCTTTTCTTTTATTATTCATTCCTTAGAAAACTGTAAGTGAAGGTCTATCATGCTCTAAAAATGTCTCTCAACTAAGTTGGTAGAAGCGCTCGTATTTTGCATGAAGATGAGACACTGCATTTTAGGGGTTCTTTAGTTGGTGAGGTGCTGTTAAACATGTTAGTACTCTGAGGACGAGTGGTTTGGTTTATCAATCTTTTCGTTTCTTTTTCTTTTGTTGTTTTGGTATCAAACCTCCGAAGGTAAAATGTTTAGTTAGAACGAAGGATTTAGTTTGTTGTATTTCGGGTCTTCCATGTCAGTGGGTTGGTAAAGTGGTGGAATTCCAGTGGTTCTCGTGGTTTTTTTTTTTTACACTTCCCCCTTCTCTCCCCCCTCCCCCCCCCCCCCCTAATATGTCGTTGTTTCTAGTTCTTCTTCGAAGCTAGTCGAATATGTTTGCCACATGAGGGCTTTCTGTGAAAAGAAGTGCATTGTGATACTGCTACTGTTTGAACATGCTCAATGTTTGAGTTCTTTTATTCAGCCGAATACAGTTAGATTGCCAAAAGTTAATTTGTTGGTATTCAGACTTCCTGCTTTCCTTTTTGTGGTAATCATCTTCACACTTTTCTTGCTGAGCTAACACGCACCAGTTTTGGACTTTTGGTATCATATTTTCATTCGGTGGTCTTCTTGCTACTCCTTGAGTGCATGCCGAGTTTGAGACGGTAGCAGGACTGCTTAAGCCAATTGGGTTTCTATGAAACATCCTAATGATTTGGCTCTCTATGGATATTGTTCCCATTTTTCAATTGCATCCTCAATTGTATTGGAGAATGATAGCGTTAACATAACATCACTTTCCTCAGTGGTATTATTCTGATTCTACACAATAATGCTATAGTGAGTTAATAAGTTTCTGGTTTTAGTCCTTCATATAGAGTTGGCTCGGATATTTGTCACTGTTTTTTTTTTTTGCCCTTCATTTCTTGTCTTTGCGGTGGTAATCTTTTTGGTTTACTGATTAATTGAGGGAGGGACTGGAAAATGCTGGAATTTATTTTCTTTTTCTGCGGCTCATGGTTAGCTCTGTTTTGATCTTTATTAACGTAAAGTTCTTATTGGAGTTCACATTACTAAGATTATACATTATATTAGATTCAGAAGGGACTGCATTTTAATTTTCTGATCAATTTTGCTTTTCTATTGCAGTCTGAAAGTAGATTATTGTCCTCCATTTTTCACTTGTACCCTGTAGGAGAGATGCTTATTTGTCCATGATCTTTCTTGATGCTTTTGGTTAGGTATAGGAGGACTGGATGGATAGGTTGCATTCTGCTGCTCTGATTTGCATGACCTTCATTTGAAAGTTAAGAATCCTTCATTTTATATAAGCTAGTGCTTTTTCTTCTGTTGTCAACAAGACCTTTATGGTCTAAAGATGTCTTTAGTTAGGGAAATGGATAATGTTCGCATGCATGGCACAGTAGTTGACCCAAAAAAGTACAGAGTCAGATGTAAGTACTGTAACAAGGATATGAGTGGATTTACTCGTCTTAAATATCATCTGGCCTGCATTCGTGGGGATGTAGCACCATGTCGAGAAGTTCCCATGGATGTTAAGGCACAAATGGGTATACTGCTAAGGAAACAAAGGTTGAAGAGCGAATCTGAGAAATCTCAGTGCCCAAATGTTCCAGGGAAGTGTGATTTCTCTATGAGGTCTATAAAAACATCTTCAATCTGTTGTGAAGATAATAAAGCATCTGCAATCGAGAAGAGGCAGAAAGTTGCTGGAGTAAATTCTGAGGTTATGACTGAAACTTTGTGCAATGCTGCTGCAACTATTGAAAATAATTCAATATATAAGAAGACAATTGACAAAGATTCTTGGAGGCATGCTTGCCGGTGCATTGGCAAATTCTTCTATGATTGTGGTATTGAGCTTAGTGCTGCCAACTCTCCTTACTTCAAGGCCATGATAGATGTCATTATAGCATGTGGAACTGGGTATGCTCCCTGTTCTAGTGAACTTGGTGGGTGGATCCTTGATGAAGAGCTAAAAGTAGTAAACCAGCATTTAAAAGAGGTCAAGAGTTCATGGGGAACAACAGGATGTAGTATTATATGTGATAATTGGATTGATGACAAGGGCAGAAACCTACTCTGTTTCATTGTTGACTGCCCAAATGGTACCATATTTCTAAAATCTGTTATTGCATCAGATCACATCAAAGATGTTGACAAGTTAGTAGAAATTTTTACTGGAGTCATTGTGGAAGTTGGATGTCAGAATGTTGTGCAGATTATGACTTGCAACATGACTGATTACATGGAAGCTGTGCGTGAAAAGCTTATGGAAGAACATAAAAATATATTTTGGACTCATTGTGCAGTTTATTGTATAGATCTCATGCTGGAGGAGATTGGGATCCTGTTTGATGCAAAGGAGGTACTGCATAATGCCAAGCTCATAACAAAATTCATTTATAGCAATGCACACATTTTGACATTGATGAAGAAGCATACTTGTGGAAGAGAGCTAGTCAGTCCAGCTAAGACACGGTCTGCAACTGATGTTCTTACGTTACAGAACATCATATCAGAGAAGGAAAACTTGTGCAATATGTTTAATTCAACGACTTGGAAAGCATCAAATTGGAGTTCTACATCCAGTGCTAAAGAGGTAGCTGATTTGATCTGGAATCCTTCATTTTGGGCTGCCATTGAAGAGGTTCTGAAGGTCACTATCCCTCTAGTTCGTGTCCTGAGGTTAGTACACGGAGATGCTAAAAATCCAATGGGTTACATTTATGAAGCCATGGATCGTGCCAAGGAGAAGATACAGGTTGATCTTAATTATGATGAGACCAAGTATGTACCCATTTGGAACGTTGTTGACAAGATTTGGAACATGCTTCTGCACAGCCCTTTGCACTCAGCTGGTTATTATTTAAATCCCGGGTATTTTTATTCAGATGATTTCTATGGTGATGCAGAAGTTGCAGGTGGGCTTCTTGATTGCATTGAATGCATGGTGCAGGATCTAAAGGTGCAAAATTTGCTGCACCTTCAACTCGATGATTACAAAAATGTAAAGGGTGGATTTGCTACGCAGAAAGCGATCGAGGGAAGGACCAAGTGTGATCCAGGTTAAGGCAACTGTATCGATCTCACACTTCTCTACTTATGTTGTTCCATCTAAATCATTTCTAACGAGTTATTACTTTGCAACTGCAGTTGAGTGGTGGTCTTTGTACGGGGCCCACTGTCCTGAGCTACAGGGATTTGCAATACGCATTTTGAGCCAAACATGCAGTGCCATGAGATGTGAGCAGGGTAGGAGCCTGTTAGAGCAACTGTGTGCAAAGGGAAGAAGCAAATTACAACATGATACGCTGGTAAATCTTGTCCTTGTCCGTTATAATCTTCGAATGAAGCGGCCCTTGTCAATCACAGATGATATGGACCCGCTTCTGTTGGGGGGGAACACCTCGGCGAGTGACTGGATCGTAGAAAACCATGGTCTAAAAAATGGATGAACCTGGATGATGATATTGGTCCCATACCACTCGAAGACAACTGTTTCTAGTACATGCTGACATAGTTTGCAAAGTAAATGCACTAAAGGATTTTGGGAACTTGATGTAAAGAAAATTTGATGGATTTATATGCGTGGTTTTTGTTTTATATTTCTAAGGATGGTCTAACTAGCTTAAGCCATGTTAAAAGTTTTGAGTTAGCATGTAGCTTAGTGGTTGACCTAAGTGATCAAATGGGTCAAAATATTGTTGGAAGTAAGTTTTCATAGATTACCCAGTAGGGTGAAATAGCAGGATGGTCAGGTCGCTCTGTCATAACTAGGGGTGTCAAGGGTCGGGTTTGGTTCGGACCCAGGTGGAACCAGACGTGGTCCCGATTTTCAGGTATAGTATGGGGTCCGGAGCCGGGTCTAATTGGACCCACCATAAAAGAAACTATACCTGGACCCGGTAAGAACTACAAGAACCAGACCCGGACCATACCTGATAAAATAATATTATCATTTTCACATTGAAAATTCTGGGTCTTAATGGGAACTTGGATTGGGCCTGGGTCTGGTATAAAATTTCACAAACTATACCCGTATTCATGTATTAATCGGACCTTCAAGTCCGGACCTGGGTGTCAATCAGGTCGTCTTATTTATCACCATACCCGGACCATATAGGGTTTGGTCCGGGTCCGACCAGTTGACACCCCTAGTCATAAGCAGGGCTCTTGGATTCTAATGAATACAAATGTAATATATGCTCTTTTGTTGCTTAAGATGTACGTTTATGCAGCACAAAAGTGTTTCGGATCAACAAGCATCTATAAAAATTTCCAAAAAGTAGGATTTAGGTTGTAAGGATAGGATGGTGAAGGAAATTACTTCGTGGTGCTTAACCAGGAGCATTAGGTGGTGCTAAATGGTAAGGCAGTTTTGGTTTGTGAAAGTACTGGCAGGTGGGGCTAGGGCTGGTAAACGAATTGAACAAATTGATCTTGAAGTGTTTAAGGTTGGCTCATTCTTGGTAAGTTTGAGCTCAAACAACAACAACTACGCCTTCATCCCAAAACAATTGGGGTCGGCGATATGAACCAACAAAGAAAATCATTCTGGGTCTTCCACATGAATAAGTTTGAGCTCATACAGAGAGTTAAAATGAGCTGAATTCGAGATGTCTTGTTTATAGAAAAATACATTGTTTTGGAGCAGGGAGAAATAGGATTACAAACAAAATGCATGTAAAATATATTTCTTACTGCCTAACGAGCTTCTATGAGTTGAGCTGAGCTGCCTACTTATTGTTCATATTCAGCTTGCCCAGCCTATTTGATGAGTTTGAATGAGCTCTTTACAACCCAAACATGAGCAGAAAAAAAACGAGCTGTTTGGCTTGTTTGCCAGCCCTAGTGGGTCTTTTGCCAGTGAGGCGAGTTTGATGAATGTTGTGCGGCAGGGAATAATACCTTTTATCCAAACGTACGCTATGAAGGATGGAAGGTCAAATATACACTGGTTGGTGAATGCAGACGCCAACTTGGATACTGTGATCAGAATGAGTGGATCATAAATTGGTCCCTTGTCTTTCATAAGGACTAGGTTTGAACTTAAAAAGTGTAAAATTGCAGGCTGACTTCATGTGGCAGCTGAAGAAAGTGTTGTACTCCAAACCAATATTCTGGTCCTCTTATATTTATATATTGGAAAATGATTGTATTGTATGGATAATTTGACTCGATTATTTAAAAACCCTATAATTGTTTATATTCTTTGTTCAAAAACACAAATATCTGACATTGTAAAGACTTTTTTACCCTTCATAACTGCAAATTAAGGCCTTATTGCAATAAAATTATAGTTAGGTCCAAGTCTCACTTAAATCTAGAATCGCAAGTTTTTTATGTGGAGCTCACGAACTCATACACATTTATTTGTGATTTTTTGGTGAAACTGAAACAAGCAAAATCACAAATATCTTATGTTTTCGCATATAAGTCAATATTTTGTATAAATATATTTGTAAAATTTTACATAAATTAAAATCACTAAAATTTTATTTTCACATATAATTCATGATTTCACATAAATATATTTACAACAATCCTACTGGTTCACAAAAATCTTTTTTCATAAATAAATTAGGTATTTACGATTTTAGTTGTTTTATTGGTAAAATATTTGGATTTTTGCAAATATATTTATATAAAATTATGAATTATATGAGAAAAAGTATGATATATGCAATTTTAGTGGTTTCAGTTTAAGTAGATATATGTTTAAGCAAATTTATGAAGTATTTGAGATTTTAGTAGTTTCGGTTTTTTAAGTGGAGTTTCACATATAACAACTCAAATAAGAGTGAATGTAAAGCCAATAAACATTCAAATCATTTAAACATTAAAATGATTTGAAAATATATAAACATATAAACAATGACATTATATATAAATTATTTAATAATGCTTTCAGTTTAAACATTCAAATAATTTAATGACATTCAAATGACTTTGTATAAAAAATCATTCATAGAAACATTCAATCAATGATATTATATACAAATCAATGACATTAACATAACTTTATATAAAAATTCATTTATAAACAACATTCAAACGACATTATATACAAATCAATGAGTTACAATATTGATCTTCGAATGCATACAAAAAAATAAAAATTAATCAAATAAATTTCTACAGCTGAGGATGTTGTAATTATCACGATAATAGCTCCTTTATGATATTATTTGTGTTCTCCAAAAGACCAACTTGAGTGCGTATCATATCCTCTTGAGTACGTATCATATTTTTTAACATGTAGATTTTTTCAAGTGAAAGAGTCAACTCTCCCTCTAATCCATTTGAGGTCTTTTTGTACTTCTCTCTAACTCTCTCCTCCCCTTGAAAGACCCTTTTTGTCGTTGATGAATATGCAACCTAATGGGCGGCTACAAAATTATCATTGGTGGCATATGCCATGGATGACAAGTTGATGTCTTCGCCGCCCTCATGTCAGTCTTGAAGTTTGGAGAGAAATACTGTGGGGTAATCCTTCGTTCGATTTGTCATGTCATTCGATAAAAATTTGCTAACTGTTTGAGGGCAACTAGTTGGTTGTTAAACAAACCCAAACTATTGAACGACTCAGCTGACCATTTGGCGTTCAACTTCATTGATGTTGTGCAACTAAATATCGTTTCTCGTGATGTCTTTTGCCCCCACAACTACATAAGCATTCTTCTCCTCCTCCAACGTGCCTTCATAGGGGCACCAGTTTACCTATGTTTCTTTTATGGTTAGGTCTACAAACATGCATTTATTAAAAAAATATACCAAATATCAACAACAATACTTATATTTGTCATAGTCAGCATGCGAAGCAATGTAGTGCATTTGACACTTGACATGCAATAACCCACCAATCTTTGATCATGAACCTCTTCATTGCATGACTGACTTCATATTGCAACACGTAAAAATTCATAGGCAACATCATGTACTTGGGACCTTTCAATGGATATGTGCTCTCATATTCAAACTTGAATAACAATGATTAAAAATGATTAGTACACAGTATGTATCAAAATACAATATGTAAATATAGAAATAACTATAAATTGAAAGTTTAAGTACAATGAAAGAATAAATACCTCCAACAACATCAACATCTCTGTAAGATTTTTTATTTCGCTCCTCATGCTACTAAAACTTGCATAGAGGTATGCAAGTGTGGATGCTTTCATGCGTATTGATCAACGTGATCTAGATCTTTCAACAGTTTGATGTACGATGTATAGATCGAATTTTCATCAGTGTCGATGAATAAGTATAAGCCAAAAAAGTATAGCAATAATGCTATCACTGTCTTGTCTACTCTACTACCGCCCTTTTTTCCAATATACGATAGTTTCGTCTTCATCCTCTTCGCCTTACAGGGGTCATAGTAGCTCATAAGTCATATAAACTTGATCTTATCGCCTTCAAACACATCATCATTTGTTTGCAAATAAATATCACATAATTGCTTGAAATCTCTCCATCATTGTCTACTAACTAATTTTTTATGACACTTCAGTCTGGTGATTTATGTTACATCATCCAATGTGATGGTTATCTCAAGATCTTTGAAATGGAATATGTTGGTTGTCATATTCTAAAATGGCACAACAGACTTTAAGAGAGGGTGATTGATGTTCTATACTGTGATCTCAAAGAATTTATAAAAATGCATTCAATCCAATAACCTATTTGCTTCCTTCGTTAGTGTGAAAAATTATTAGTATACTTAGTTCCAATAAAATCGGTGCATACAGGATGTTGGCTCTTCTAAATCAATTGACTGAGAATCCTGTAATTCAAATTAAGTTTATTGAAATCAATCAATTTCAATGAATAGTAGCAACATTAAACTAATCAATGATTGAATATATATATATATATATATATATATAACAACTTAATCAGTAAAATTAGTCATTCTACATGAATTTCTATATATTTTACAAATACATAACAAACTAATCAGAGTCAATTTCAATGAATAGTAGCAACATTAAATTAATCAATGATTGAATGGACATATGTATAATAACAATATATATATATCAATTTAATCAATAAAATTAGTTAATTTCAATGAATTTATATATATTTCATAAATACATGAAAAACTAATCAAAGTTAATTTCAATGAATAGTAGCAACATTAAACTAATTAATGATTGAATGCATATATATATAGTAGCAAATTCAATTTCAATTGCATTTATTGGATAATAACAATATATATCCTAATTTAATCAATAAAATCAATCAATTTTAATGAATGGTAACAACATTAAACTAATCAATTATTGAATGTATTATATCTATAGTAGCAATTTCAATTGCATTCATGGATAGCAACAATATATATATATATATATATATATATATATATATAATCAATAAAATCAGTCAATTTTAATAAATTTGTATATGTTTCACAAATACATGACAAACTAATCAAAGTCAATTTTAATAAATAGTAAGAACATTAAACTAATTAATTATTGAATGTATATATGTATAGTAACAATTTCAATTTCAATTGCATTCATGGATAGTAGCAATATATATATATATATATATATATATATATATATATATATATATATATATATAATCAATGAAATCAGTCAATTTCATTGAATTTCTACATGTTTCACAAATACATGACAGACTAAACAAAGTCAATTTCAATTAATAATACCATGATTAAATTAATCAATTATTAAATGTATATATGTATAGTAGCAATTTCAATTTTAATTGCATTCATAGATAGTAACAATATCTCTCCATGAGTATTGGACCTTGTTTCTCACTATGAGCTTTTCATCAGAGCTTGCACTTTCTCTTTCGCATGGATAGATGCATCAGACTCTTGAACGGTGTTCGCATTCGATCCAGTTATATGACTCTCACTTACATCTACTTCCTGAGGAGGGTTCACATTAACCCCAACCCCTTCGTCAGGTACCTCCTTCACCTTCTTATCATTACCACTACAGGTGGTGATATCTCCAGTTTCATTTATCTGAGTATTGAGGTTAGCAACAACCTCAATGCCAATAAATGGGTCACCCACTCCCTCCTTAGATGTTTTTGAGATGAGAGATACGATTGTGCTTATAAACTGCTTAATTTTTTTTTGTACATTTTGCCTTAGATACGAGTCATTTTGAAATTTTTAGTTGTTCTTTATACGATAATTTAGATTTTTTTTGCAGCTCACTGTCTGAGTACAACTGTATGTGATTATTGAGGGTGCATTTTTTGTGAAAAACGTTTGGCACCCACATTTTTGGCTTTCGATGTGGCTCCTTATTTACCAACTTCTGCACACTAAGTCATGCTTTCAAATTACCAGAATGACTCAGTTCATAGTTCTTCATTGGTTTTTATTGTTGTGCTACAGTAATAGAAGATGACGTGGGTGTAGACACCTTTATTGTCCTCATCTTATTGGCTATATTGTATTAATAAACAAATTTATTTTTTTCTACAATAACAAAACATGAAATATTGAACAAGTATTGCAAAAAACAAACAAACTATTTGCGTTTCAAAAAGCATTTAAAAAAAAAGAACATTGTGCTAATCGAAAATATTGAAAAACTATTTCATTTCAAGAAAAAAACAAAAAAAAACATTGTTTGATTCAGCCATTAAACAAAAAGAAACATTTTGCTTATCAAAAAAACATATTGCCAATGGTTCAACAGTGATAATGTGCCTCCTATGAATAGTTGTCAAAAATAGTTGACCAAAATAGTTGTTGGAAGAAAAATATGTTGGGGACCATGCGTTGAGGACAAAAGATAAAAAAAACCTTAAATTATGCAAAAATAATCAAGTTAGAGAGCACGGTGGGTTTATATATGATTCAAAAAAATATTTCGCAAAAATTAAAAAATATCATATATTTATCATAATTATGCAAATATTTGAATACAATATTTATAATATAAAGCGATTCACAAATTACTTTGTGAGATAGTGAAGTATATGCCAATAAATAAGATATTTATGAATTTAGTGGTAAGTAGAGTTTTGCAGATACATTTATGCGATTTCTAAAAATATATGCGAAAAATAAAATATTTGTAAATTTAGTATTAAGTATATGCGAAAAAGTAAGATATTTATAAATTTAATGGTAAGTAAAGTTTCACAAATATATTTATGCAAAATATTGACATACATGAAAAAGCTTAAAATATTTATGATTTTGCTGGTTTAAGTTTCATCAAAAATTCACAAATAAATTTATGTAAGTTCGTGAATTATGCATAAAAAAACCCTGTGATTCTGGATTTAAGTGAGAGTTGAACCTAATCAACGAACGATACAATTTTACCACAATAAAGCCTCAATTCACAATTGAGAAGAGTAAAAAAGTCCTAAGATTTTGGACATCAAGAGAATAAAAGAAATTATAGGGTTTTTAAGGAATCATATCAAATTACAATAATTTTCTGTTTATATATTCCATATTAATAGGTCCAATAGCTTTTGCCTGCCAAGAGTTGGATTTGAACACTATGACTCCTCAGTCATCCAGCCGTCAATACTCGTGGTTTACAAGCCAACCACGCCAAAACCATTCTCCAAAATGACAGAATTCACTATGCCAGATATTACAAAAGCATTTGTATAAAATGGGAAGTGCTACCTCTTCAGGGACCACGGAATACATCAAAAGTTGCAAGGAAAAAAGTAGTTGGTAACTTTGTGCTTCTATAATGCCTTGCACGTCTGCGATCTTCATCAAGCATTCTTGCCATAAAGAACAAGGTTGATTATCTGTGTCTTGGCCCGCTTTTAGCATTCTCAGTAGCAGAGCTATCAATTTTTTTCCTACTCCGCAGGGATGCGCTTACCGCAGCTCGGGCCCTTGCCCACTCCTTCTCTGACTCCGCGCTTCGCATGAAAGTGCATACCTCGCCTATGCGGTCACCTTTACTAGCTGTTTCCGAGACTCTAGTTCCATTCGTGTTGGCTGCTTTCAGGAGAATGTCGGTTTCTTTTGATTTCTCAGCACTTCCCTTTGGATCTACCTTCACTGGTTGGATGGTTGGAGAAGGTATGCATGAAGTTGATGAAACTTTCTGTACATCATCTAATTTTGGGCACTCAAGTCCATTCAGCTCAAGCTTCTCTGCTTCACTAGATCCAGGAAACTTTTCCATGGTTGCTGAGGGACCTTGAAGAATGTCAGAGAGTTTGAATGCACTGTTGTTTTTTCCACTAATCAGATCTTTCCATGATGCTTTCTGTACCCAGCTACAACCGGTGACAGCTTGGACAGATTGAGTTTCGTCAATGGTGGCTGATGTCATGCTTGTCAATTCTGCCACATTGTCTTTTGTTTTAGCTCTAGTTTCTGTTGCCTGAACTTCTGGGACATGCACCGGATCATTGAGAGGGACTGCCGATATTTGCTTCATTGATTCTTTCTCTTTGCCACCATCTGCTGGAAGCATGTGTGCTTTCTTTCCAAATTTAGGTTCTGTAACTTGACTAGATATATGATGAAGCTTCTTCTGAGACTTATCCCTTGTCATTATACCACTATTGGGCACCTGAAGTTATAAAAAAAAAACTGTAAAAATAGGATATATTACTTAAGCATGGGCATCATATTTGGACAAGCCCCGAATGCATGAAGAAATTATTTAAGGAATTCTTCTCTGGGAAAAGAAGTTCAGGTGACAGGATTGTCACAAACTATATCACCACCTATCTGCCGCAATGTTATTTTAAACCCAGAAACATGAATCAGAAGTAACTCAAAATCCATGCTTGAAAGTACCTGTTTAATTGAAAATACTTGTTTTGGTTTTTCCACAGCAGTTGATGCATCATCTCCTTCCAGAGCTATGTTGGTTACAAGATCATCTGAGTCAGAAGCTTCAGTGGCTTCCTCATTGTCTAGTGTTACGGTATGAGTCAACTGATTGGCATCATTCCTTTCCAATAATGAGTTGTGTTCTGTAGAATTGGTTATTATATCAGATTCCCTTTTGAACAGCTTCTCCATCACCGAGTTCATGACATCTAGCTCATACTTGCCTATCCCATTATCCACGGTGTCCGATGTAACATGTGGCATAGGTACACTTTCAGATGGCAGACAATGTTGCTCACAGTCACAGAAATGGATGGGCAGTGAAGGAGGGTCAATACGTTGAAAGCTGTACTTGTGTTTGCCAGTTCCAGCATATGGCAGCGACTTCATCTGTATAGCAGGTATTGGTACCTTCCTCGTTAGAATGCTTCCTAAATAACACGGCTAAACTAAACAGGGCAAAGATTGCAGACCATAAACATGTATCAAACATAAACAGCCAGGAAGGCATGAAAATAGATGATGAAAACACACTGAAATAGATCACAGTTTACAGTTTAAACCAGTCACAAATTAAATATCATTATATTTCCCTTTTACAAAATCTACTATTTGAATAGAGTATTTAACTACTGATTTTTCTTATCCTTAGACAACAAAATGTTGACACTTATTTTCATTTTCCATATTCTTTCTGAGGAACTTGATCTTTTTGAACTCTCCCAAGAAACTGATTTTTGCTTAGAAACCTCTGACGTGGATAACTGTGACTATAGTTCACAACAATTGAAGCACTACGTGCTACTAAAAGTTAAGGAGAACATTATCAATGATTCAGAGATGGAAGCAATAAAATGAACTTAAGTATTTACGGATTTAAACAAATAGCGTGCACACCACATTTACAACAAAGGCATTGGACTGCAAAATAATCAGTTATCAAAAGATTCTCAAGCGTTTAAGCCAGAAATCAATAGTATTTGTCAATCCAAATTTTAGCAGAAACTAAGGGGTTATTATTTTCTTTAGAGGATTCAAATAATAGTCAATCAATACCTGTAACACTTACATCCATAATAATAGTTGAAACACACGAAAAAAAATCAAAATACCTTCTGTATTTATCACCTCTTAGACCAAAACCTTTTCATGCATTAAAATTCCTTCTAGGTCAATAATAATGTGTCACCTGAAACAATACCTCCATATCAATGTTATTTGTGATTATTATTAAAATAAAAGTCAGATTCAAAACTTTCTGATGTGGACTCGATGAACACTAATCCACGATCCAAATGGATCTTGACACGCGCGGAAGCTTTTCACGAAAATGAGACCGAATAGGACTCGGGGAAAAGGTTTTTTGGGACCCGTGCACTCTGTTTCGACCAAGGCAGTCCAAAGGAAAGTTGTACGCGACTGGCACACCTTTTCAGCGAATCCAAATTCACCGGATTCGGATTAGCAGTGTCCGTTCCACGGACTCAAGACTGAGACTGACAAACAAGCCTATGACAGATCTTCGGACTCCGCGAACAGTCTGTTCGGAGGGGTTTTCGACCCTGCAGACAAGGAAGTTTGCAAAAACCACCAATTGAGAAATCAAAGGTAAGATCCAGATCTTTCCAACGAACCAAGATTCAGAATTTTCTGAGTTTTCTACAAAGCTCTAAGAATTTTTTAATTCTGAAAATGGTATGAGATATTATCAACTGAATTAAAACTTCAAATGTTAGATAATAGCAGAGAGATTAATATTTTTGAGGCACTTAAACGAAGATTCAGTTAAAACTCAAAACATGAAAGTTTTAGATCTAGGCTCTAGATTTCCAAAGAATCAAACAAAACGAATTTTTATGCAGGGAATATCTCCAGATAATTGAAAAAAAAGAACACCAATAGGAGTGTTCTGAACCAAACTGGTGACAGTGGATTCCTATCAGACCGAGACTTTGACAACACTTTTCAGGGACTCAAACGGCCGATTCACGAAATGGTCTCAACTATAAAGTTGTAGATAAATGTCTTAGCTTTCTGGAAAGCTAAAGAACGTCGAAAACCGATCAGTATCGAAGTCCATACGATAATTTCTTTGGAGTCATTTTTGACAACTCGGGATTCGAGAATCCAAGTTTTGACAAAAAATCCGAGTTATATAATAACCAATAGAAGTGGATATTTTGTGAACAATAGAATCACTTCGTAACATAAAAAAGCTTCTATTCATTCAATAGAAAAAACAACTCATAACCTATTGCAACTTTCAAGCAATATTCAACAAGAAACATAGGAAAATAACAATGAACTCTAACTAATGAACTAGGGATTTAGTTATCCGGAGGAAGATGATAATGGATGTCGCTGGGAAGCAACCGACACCGGAAAGGAATCTCTCGAACCGCAGCTCAAACCAACAGCCAACACGAGCCAAGAAGCTTGCACGACAACCTCTAGGTCGATCTTCTCAAAGATCACCTTCCACACCAAAAATGAGATTCGGTTCCTCTTTCACCAAAAACTTTTTCTCTCACCCAACCAAGAATTTTCAGCCACACCAAAATTTGTTTTTCACAAAAAGAAGCAACCCCCTCCCCCTTGGTCGACCTTCACTCATAAAGGCCCTAGAGCATGGGAAAGAACCACATTAAAGAGGCAAATGGCCTTCGCAAGCCATGCTCTAAAAAAGGATTTTGACTGAACTATTTTTTGCTAAGGCTATTAAGGGACCAACAACCATATTTGACTTGGACTAGTCAAGACTGGATTTTGAATGAGGTCCAAGATGGTCCACTCCAAAAATGGCGTCAACTAGGCCCCCCTTTGGAAACGGATCTTGATCCAGATCCAAAACATGCAGTGAACTGGATCCTGCACGAAAACGCATTAGAAAAATGCAAATGCGAAAAAATAAAAACTACCCGCGTTCCCCGTACACCCTCTAGTACAACCAAAGAATCCTATAGAGCACCAAAACTATCTAGATCCATAGAATCCGACTCTTAAAAAAATAAAAAAAATACAAATAAAAACATATTTAAAGCAATTCCTCACATAACAAAGTGGAATAGAATAATAAAAATACAATATCTGAGAAAGATTCAAAATATCTCAGATATTGTAGCACGATAATCAAAATGGGTCTGGGTTGGCAGAGACCCAATCGGACCCTGATAGTCCGGCACGATTGGATCTGCTCTAGATTGCATCCTGAATTGGATCTTGGGAATTGGATTTGGATCCAATTCGTCTTCAAAGCTCGGATCTTCAGGATGCTCTACATCACTTTCCTTCTGCAAGAATTCTGAAGGACCTTAATCACTTCCTAACATGTAAAAAGGATCTTAGGTTTCCATAAAATTCCCCCCCCCATGTATAACATAAAGATGCCAACCCACTTAGTAGAAACGGTGTGTTGACTCAAAATATTACAGCTACACACACATACATGCAAGAAAGCATGCACGCACAAACACACACAAACATTCATATACATACACAACATAATTCATCAGTTTGTCATTCATATGTCAACCTTATTCCCAGCTGATAACATACAAGAAAAATTTAATTTTCATTGCAAAAAGGAAAGAAACCCAAAAGATGGTGACATAGTACATGATCTGATGAGCGGAAATCCAAAGACTATCTTAAGCATATCCAGTACATTAATGAACCAACTGTTCATAAAAAACATACAAAAAGCCTAACTATGCCCATAAGACTAGGGAAAAATGAACTTCATTAAGAGACTGAAAGGTGCCAAAAGGTGCAAATGTACCATGAATAAAATGACATGTCCAAACACTAAACTACTCTTATCAACTCACACCTTTTTCAGTCTTGGAAAGTAAATTCTGAGATGCATCTTCTCTTCTCTTAAACGTTTAGACTTTTTTGAGGAGTTCACAGATTCATCTGTATCCGGTTTAACATTTGTGGACAAAATTTTACTAGCTTCATCTTCTGCCCACTCTCTCTTTAATCGAGAGAGATAATGTTCTTTAGCTTTTTCTAACCTTAGTCTTCCTCCTCTCCAGATACAGCCATTGTACTGCAATATTAAAATATTGAAAACATAATCAATTATCAAAGACCATAGGATCGTAAAATAACTAGAAACTGTTTGCAACCAGGTACGGCAACAAAATTATAGACTAAATAACTTAATAAGAACAAGATAAGCCAGTAACCAAAACAGTCAAAACATAGTCATAGAAATCACTAATAATTTAAAAATATCATAAATAATGAGAATGATTGAAAAGAAAAATTATATCATTGAGAATCTCAAAAGAACTACAATTTAAAGACATAAGGTATTATTGTGGCAACTACCTTTTTCTTTGTACCAGATAATCTATTCCCTTAAATTGTAAATTTTTTTTCTTTAGTTTTTTTTCGAGTACTGATATTTTCCTAAGAAATCTATAATAACCGGAGAATTTGCCTTGCCCAAATATTTCCAAAATCCACATTGGAGACTATGGTTGTGAATGGTCGCACTTTGCAGAGCTTCTTTTTCAATGAGAGTACAATTGAACAACTGCCAAGGTGCATAACTCTTACATGTCATATAAGGAACATCTACAAGCCTGTCCTAACATAGTTCAGTTCGACCATCAATAAATGAATTGCAACATACTGCATATCTTCGTAACATGAACCCATTTCCTTATATCAGTACCACCAGTAAGCCCCAAAAGGCAGTCATCTTGCTTCCTTGGTCTCATAATAAAATCATTATCAGTAGTCAATGCATAATCATTGTATTCTTTGATGGTATTTGATAATCTCTTTGAGATTACGGTAAAATGGGATAGATTTGTAAGTCACTCTCTACGTGATAGTACCATGGATGTTCTACAACAGAAACGTAAACAGCCTAAAAGTCGTATCTCTGAAGATAACCTTTGCTAACTTCATCGTAAGGAGAGAGAGATAGAGAGAGAGCTTTCGGTTACATCCAGCCATATGGTAATCTGATTCTTTCGATTCAAACCATCAATTGAAACCCATTTTCAGGCTCTTCGGAACGAAACGAACAAAACCTAACTTGGATTTCATTCACCATCTATCAATGCGCCGAAACAATCGAAACCCACCACGAATCGAGCCAAAACAAGTCCAAAATCACACCGTTTCCGGAAGAAACAATAGGTTCTCACCTGTATTTCCATCAAACACTTCATTTCCCAAAAGCAAACAAAAGAGAGAACGAAAAAAACAGAAAGAGGACGGGAAGAGTTCAGTGGGGGAGAGCTAACCGCGCTGAAGAGTTTGTTGAGAGACTTGTGAGAATCGGACTCGAAATCCATGTACGCGAAATTCCGGCCGTTGGTGCGGACGATCTCGACTGCTTTGACCGTCCCGAGAGAGGAGAAGGTCCTCCCGAGATCGCTAGCTGTTACGGATCGGCCCAACCCTCCTACGAACACCCTCGACATCGAAGGACCCCCCTCTTCTTTCTCTCCCATCCTGCTCAGCTTCTTCTTCTTCACTTTTCCGCTCCTTAATAATGTTCAATGGTTCGTTTCTAAATTTCCAGATTTCTTTGTATAAATCAAAACCCTAAACCCTCTCGAGCACCCGAGTTCATGGGGTGGACTTAGTGGGGCTAGGAAAGGGTCAGCCTAAAAGACCCTTACGGCCCGGACTGGGTGTGGCAACGGCTGCGAATTCGAGCACGAGACACAACCTGGATTGGAACCCATCTCGGCAGGGCTCAGTGCTGCTTGTACCTAAAATCACCTTATTGTCCTTGTAAAAAGGTGCGATTTCAGAAATGCCTTACAATTTGTCAAAATCTTCTCTATGCCCAAAATTATGATTCATTTAAAACATTTTTACCCTTTGCACAAGTGAACCTGCTGATGTTCGAATGATAAATATGTGTGTAGTTCAAATGTTGCAACATCTCAATAAAAAAGATTCACATGAACATTTCACACACCTGATGAAATCCGCATAAAATATTTACAAAAATAGCTAACTTGAATCCCAAAACAAGAAATTTTAGATATTCGCAAAAGTCAAATATTCGCAAATGTCAGACATTCGCAAAAGTGTCACATTCACAAATGTTTTTACCTTCGCATGTTTTCTGATTTTGATTGTACCATACATTAGCAGATGTCCTTTGGGCATTCGCACAGACGACTCACAAACATTCTTCGTATATGCGAAACTTTTGACCTCAATTACAGACATACCGAACATTTACATATTGATTATGTGATTCACAAATACATGAGGTTACTGTAAATCTCCTAACCCTTGCGGTAACGTTTGTGAACATATGTACGCTTATTAAATGTGACTCTTCGTATGTCTAAAGCTTTATTTTGCATTTGAGGGCCATTTTAGCATAAAATTGAGGTTTTTTAATGAAGGTTTTGTAGTCTCCAACCTTTGTGGTCCCCAACTTCTTTCCCCTGACAAGTTTTTTCAGTAACATGTTGATGACCTTGTCTGATCTCTGTTGTGAATAGTCACATCATCGAAAAGTTTTTTAGCATCTGGTACATCATCGACGACAATATATTTCGATAAGCACAAATTTTGCTCCTTGTAATGGTTGAATGAATTGAAACAATGGTATGAATAAATATTTTGTGAAACAATGACATGATTCTCAAGTTATTTTTGCATTTAAATAGTTTATTTTATTTTTTTGTTTAATTCAATTTTATGTAAGTCTTTTGTGTGCACTATTTTTTCCTTAATTTGGTATGCCTCTATCATCTAATTGGTTATTTATATTATATTATAAAGATGATGAGAGAACAATGACATGATTCTCATATTATTTTTGCATTTCAATAGCCTATTATGCATGTTTACTTATATCCTCGAATTTGGTTGTATAAAAAAGTGTTCATCTTGTGTTATAAAGATAATGAGTGAATAAAGTGTCATGCATGTACCAACACCTACTAGTTTATCACAAAAACAGGTAGGATATGTACATGCTACAAATAAATTGATTGAAATTGCTCTTTACCATAAACCATATGTAATATATTAAACTTTATCTCTCTTGAATATTACTTTTTTCTTAAACAATACTCACTGACTTATGGTTCATACTATAATATACAAGAGATGCTTGATAAGTGGATAGACAAGGGACCTACTATGTAGTCAAGAGCATGGGTTTTTGATATAATTCACAAGAAATATAACATTAGTAAGATAAGGTCGATATTATTGTTGTAGCACCCCAAAATTTTAACCTAAAAATACATCAATTTTTTTTAAAATGAACCTTTGTTGTAAGAAATGAAGATACAATAAAAACCCATTTGATTAACAATCATGGGCGGGTTACATGTATGTAACTAAAACTAAACCATAACATGCATATATTAATTTAAAATCATCATCCACAAGTTTATAAATCGGAGTTTAAACAATTTTAAACAATCTAAATAATAATAAGTGTCCAAACAAATTCATAACCCAAACAGTTACCCATTGGCTCTTTCTGCAGCATCCCGCCATCGTTGCAACATGTCTACTCATCACCTATGTAGTTATAACATAAGGGTTAGACTCCAACTAAGTCCCCAATTGGATAACGCTACCAATGGATCACATACATAACTAAGCATATTAAAGACATGCATTCAAAATAATAATCATGCTACAATTTAAGCATACAAATATTATAAACACATTCATGCATAGAATATCAAATCAAAATATACTCATGCTTAATGTTCAATTATTCAAAGTATGTTTGCAATCCACATGGAGATACATAAAAAATCAAATATACATAGCCAATTATGCATAAGTAATTAATCAATGCATGAATAATTAATCAATGCCTGAGCCTATCCAATAAACCAAACCACTCATGTATGCATGGGTAGCTTCTTATCTTTAATTAACTTTTTTTTCTTTAAGTGATGTGTGCAATGTTCTAATTTATATGCACAACACAGGTTTTGTTCCTCTTCCTAAATAGTTTGTGGGTACAACACAGACATCGACACAGTGGCAATAGGCCCAGAGTATACATTCAGCAACTTGTTCTTTATTAACATGGCATTGTATACTGCGCGACCACAAAATTTGGGTGATCCAAAACACAAATCCCTAATATATCAGTACTCATTCAGTTGGAGTCGGTCTGTCAATACTCTGTGGTACTAAGTAAGGCATTTCCCCTCGATTCCAGGGCTGATGAGAGCCACCTTCTGGGCTTAAAGTAACCCTCGAAGAACCTGTGTACCACTTACACTCTCCTTGCAAGTACAATAATATTAATTTACATTCACATTTAATTATTAAATTTCTTGTTCATTTATGTTGTTCAACATATATAACCACACACATGGTAAGAGTCTCTCACTTGGGCTTGGGCATCACCTCTATTAGAGCAAAACATTAGTCATTGATAGACAACAAGTTATCTTTCAAGCTTTCTAATGTGCATGCATTTTTCAAGACTTACCGCATAAACATATCATGATGCATACCACATAGCATGTTGTACATAGCCATATCATGCAATGCATTAAAGCATCATGCACAATAATATTTATACTATGTAAACTAACTACAAACTTTATATATATAAAAGCATATGAATCATGCACAAAAGCCAAGGTACAGTTATATGCCATACTAAGTTCATATACAATGCATAACTAAGTCAATTTCAAATAAGGTTTACCTATGAAACCATGCCATAATTATGGAACCCACTTTTGATACCCAAACAAGCAAGTATATATGAGTTCAAATTTTGGACTACATGGACAGTATTTTACCTGAATTATAAAATTTGCCAAAATTCAGATATAATGCATTTGACTCTCAGAAAAATTCAGTGTATGCACACATGTCTTACCTGAACAAAGGCACAAACTTGATGTCAAAATCATAAAAAATGAATTTATAAAAACTCAAACACTGTGACCTTTTTTTTGTCCAAAACATGCTTATTCATATCTGTCCATCCATTTGACACTAAATCAGAGCATCTTAAACATTAAAATAATTTTAGAAATTTTTTCTGAACAAAGATTTACATGTTCACAAGTAGCATGCAATTTTTGTCCATAAACAAAACAAAATTCAGGACATATCTGTTTCTGGTCCAAATTGCCCAATTTTTAATTCCCAAAATATAATGAACTCGAACACATTTTTTTTCTCAGATTCTCAATCATGTCAACTATCATCCATAAAAAATATTAGATTAAAACAACACACTATCATGGGGCTATGATTTTCTAATACAGGTTTGTCGAAACAGGTTCACTATTCTAAACAAATTTCCCATTTCACCTTGCAGAAGTTATAACTCCTTCATCCACAATTTGATGAATGCAAGGTTTAGTCCAAAATCTTCATCTATGTGAGTAGAATTTCCCTATAAAATTTTAGATTTTTCTCACAGTTAAATTTAGAGAAATCGATTTTACAAAAATACTACTCGAAACAAAAATCATAGATAACATCATGCTATTCTAGAAATACATCACAAATTCAATATACATCAATATCTACCATAAAAAACCTCTAAAAATGACTTTGAAGCATTAAAATATCATCTAATCATGCTTTCATATATGAAACACATCAAGAAAATCATAAGGAACATGAGTTTTTCAAAACTGATTTTCTAAAAGCTTATTTCGGGTTTCAAGAACATGAAAACACTTTAGATCGCATCACATCCCATATCCTACTTAGATCTAAACGATTATTTGATCGTAGGATGCGTAGAAAACTTAGAAAACTCGTCCCTAAGAATGGATCATATAGCCTAGCCCATCTATAAATAGAGGCCCTCATGAGAAGGATTAACAAGGTTAATTCTCTCTCTTTCTTTCTCTCTTCTTTTTGCTTTTTTGTTTTTGGGTTTCCTCTCTCCTCTAAAATGTGTAGAAGCTTTGGAGAACCCTTGTGCAGCCATTAAACCTGCACTTAGTCGTTGGGTGGTGGTGGAATAAGAGTCAGATTGTTCATTTCTTCATTCTAACCGTGAAAATCGATCGTAGACAAGTAAGATTTACATAGTCAATGTTTTTACACCCTTAGAGCATGTATGATTGAAGTATTTTGATTTCAGCAACTTTTAATATGTTCTTGATCTGTTCTACATGTTTTCTTGGTGGAAGAAATCGTTTCTTGAATAAAAAAAATACAAATATTGTATTTTTTCCCAAAAAATGATTTTGAGAAACATGCAAAATTATGGCTTTATTATTATTTCATATTAGGTCTAAGCATATTATGATTATTTATGGTGTTATTCATGTATTAACCTGTATTAAGTTAGATAAAAAAAAATAATCATATTCTAAAGGTTTTATAATCTTAAAAAGGGTTTTTACAAAATCATTTTCTGAGAAATCTAAAGATATGATGTTGGATAAATTTTTCCTAATTAGTTTTGAAAACAAATCAATAACTTTATGAATACTATTCCAAAAAATATAAATAAAATCACTACAATCATCTACACATCTAGATCTTGAATTTAGAATCTTGATTTACTCATTTTGAATCTATATTGATGCAAATATGGCTATTTTAACAGAGCCCAAATTTTTTGCTCTATTTACAGGATGATTTTGACCCATCTTTGATAAATATTGTAAACGCATATGAAAAATGACTCCAAATATTTTATAAAAAAATTGGATGAATCTTAATACATAACATCATACCGTGTAAACAGGGTTTTGTCAAAAACATTCTGAAAAAAATTCAAGAAATACCTTAATTTAATTAAAATCCTATAGATTACAGATTCTAGACCAAAACTCTGTCCGAACAAGGTTTCATAAAATATTTTTAATTATTTATGTATTTATTATTTTTGTGAACAATTTATTGAGTTGTATTCTTGACAAGCACAGGTAATCATGGTAAAAATACCATGATTTTTCAGTGTTTTGTTATTCTTGATAGAATTTATAAAAATGGGTTAAAAGAGATCCAAATTTTTCTTGAAAATATATGCTTGTAACATGTTAGGAATTTAGAGGTTTAATATGTTTCTGACTTGTATTATATATTTTTATTGTTTATTAATTATATTATATAAAAATTAATATATTTGACATGTGAGAAGATCTGAATAAAGGTTTATGTAAATTGTATGCGTAAGATATGGCTCGATTCATATTGTCTTGCAAATAAATTATCTTAATTGAGTCTAAAGACATACTTAAATAAGATATAAATTGTTTGGACTCATATGTCTTGTTTGCTTGAGAAACATGTGTGTATAATGTATGTTGAGATGATCAATAAGATTTTGATGTACCTTTCTTATGCAATTATATTTAAGGTGATATATTGGTTTATGTGGTAAAAAAATGTATATATGACTTTCATCTTGTGTGCATAACTTGAATCACGTAAGAGTTACGCATGTTGAGATTTAGTTGCTTCATTTTATAAAATATGCATGTTCACGTATGCATGCATAGAACTCGTGTTTTGACATCCAAGGTTAGTAAAACCTTGCCTCGATCAAGTCAGGTTTATGTATGCTTCATCTTCAAATTGTACAAATCATCTTCATTGCACGATGAACAAAGGTACAACTTCAAACACAAACAAACAATGGAGGATCTGCACCTAGGGTGTGTTAGGAAGGGAGAAGCAAATAGAGAGAGAGGGATGGCTAGGAGAAGAGAGAGAGTTAGAGATCTTGAAAACCATGCAGGGGTCCCTTACCTCCCTTTTTATGGACTTTCTAAAACCTAATCTCACCTCTACTTCAATTATAACCCTACATCTAACTCTAAACCCTCTAATCCAATGCCACATGTCATTTATTAAATTAATAAAATCCTTGTAGGAGGGTTGTGCTATGCGGCACCCTCACATTAAGCCCTACATCTAATGTGGGTCTCGTCTCCAAAACTGTATGGATGGATTAGCTTTATCTCCAACCTCTAAGTAGGTAGAATATTTTCTATTTAATCCCATCCAATCTTTAATTAAAATAATTTATTAGCTAATATAATATATTACTTAAGTGGTTATGCCACTTGGCATTCCCACAAGCAACCAACTATGAAAAAGGACTCCTCTCTCAAAATCGTGTAGAGGGAGAGAGAGTCCAATTCAACTTCCTTAACAACCCACTTAAGTAGGGATTAGGTTACTTTTTTATTAAGTATTTTAAATTTAGTAAACTTCTTATTGAAATCATGCCACCTAAGCAATCTCTACATCCAAGATGAGTTCCACTCCAAAATCGTGTGAGAGGGGATAGAGTCCAAAAAACTCTTTTTATCTTACATATTTAGCTTGGTAAATTGTTATTTTTAGTAGTTAATTACCTTAGATAGGTTCCTCCTAAGTAGGGTTTTATCTAAGGTAACTACGTAGTTCCTTTTTGATTAAGTAATTAGCTTTAAAACACAATATACAATCCTTTCTTTATACAACAGTCCCTTTCCATATACAATAAGGAAACTAAATAAAAGTAAACAATAAAGAAAGAATACAAATCAGAAAAGTAACACATAATGTCTGATTATCTTCTTTCTATATTGGATCTGGATTTGGATCTAATATCCAGATCCAACTAACATTACCTCTTAATAGTCTCCCTCAAGTTGTATAATCATGATGGATAACTTGGACTTTAAATACCAAAATCTTTGCTTTGTCAAGTCCTTTATAAAAAGATTTGTTATTTGGTTTTCTAAAACAACGAATCTTACTTCAAGTTCCCCGTCTTCAATTAAACAACTCACCAAGGTAGTTTGGGAGAGTGTATCATAGATATTTGTAATAATATTAGTGGATAAGGTGTCCATGAACCCAGTAGAGTCGTTCAACGATTTGGAGGTCGTGCTCTAGGAATTTGACATGTTGTTCAATGAGCCAAAGGTCCTCCCCCCCTCTCAATCTCATGATCATGCGATCTGGATTGATCCTAGGGCCAAGTCAGTTAATGTTCAGCCCTACAAATATGTACACCCTAAAAAATTGGAGATTGATCGGCTAATGAAGGAGATGCTCTCGGATAGGATCATCAGAGCTAGCAAGAGTTCGTATTCTTTTTCGATTATGTTGGGGAAAAAGAAAGATAAATCTTGACAGTTTTGTATCAATTACTGAATTCTTAATCAAATTAAGATTAAAGACAAATACTTGATCCTAGTGATTGATGAGTGGCTAGACGAGATCCACATGACCTAGACGATGTCTAGAAAACCACATTCTAGACTCATGATGGCTGCTACTAGTTCTTGGTGATGCCTTTTAGTTCCACCAATATTTCAGCAACCTTTGACGGTGGATACTGGTCTTCTTCGACGACATTATAATCTATAATTCCTCTTAGGAAGACCATATGCAACACTTGTGGATTTCCCTAGAGACCTTCGCATCGCATCAATTGTATGCCAAACTAGCCAAATGCATCTTTGGACAGTCCTGTGTCCATTCATATCAGGCCAGGGCATGGAGGTAGACCTAGAGAAGATCAAGACAATGTAGAGTTGGTCGGTGCCCTAGTCACTCAAGGGACTGCATGGATTCTCCACTCAGCCGTGTCCCAGGATCTGCAGAACCCTACTCCGTGTGAGTTCAGGTTCTAACGCAAGGCTCCCAAGCAAAGCCTCTCATGGCATCACAGGCTTACCGCAACATATAGCAGGAAAGCTTTTTGGTAGCGTCACCAATAAGCAAGCATTTTCCATAGTATCGCATCTACTCGGATTTTCGGTGAACCAGGATCTGAAATCCATCTATCTGATGTTCATCTCACAGGGTCCATTAAAGACTGATAAAATCCGGATAACAGATCAAGGTCACTCAAATGTCCGACCCGCCCCTTACTGTAAGAGATTCGACACCCCAAAAAATCTATCCTTTGCGAGACCCGAATGACCACTTGGTCCGACCCGATCCTATGCCTTTTGGATCCCGTAAATTTTAAGAAAGATGGGAGACTATTTAGTCAATCTACGAATATAATTATATGAGTGCCCTTTATCCGTTATCCATCTAAAGCAGTGAGCTGTGACCAGAGAGAGAGAGAGAGAGAGAGAGAGAGAGAGAATGGGTGGGAGCGTCCTGGGGCTGTGTTTGCCTTCTTCCCCTGCATTGTCGGTTTCTCTCTCTAGGAGGCTGCCGAGTTCCTCCTTCGATGGGCTGAGATTTAGCAACGTTGCGGCCACCAGAGGGAGGGTGGCCACCACTACCACCATTCTTCCTTCTCTTGGTAGGCCCTCCTCCTCCTCCTCCTCCAGAAGCGTCGTCATGATGGCCAAACGAGAGGACGAGCTGAAGGATATCAGGGCCATGACCACCGAGCAGATCAACGAGGATGTCGTCGACCTCAAGGGCGAGCTCTTCATGCTCCGCCTGCAGCGCTCCGCCAGGAACGAGTTCAAATCCAGCGAGTTTGGTCGAATGAGGAAGAGGGTACCCCTTGTTTATTCTCTCCCTACTTTCCGATTCTTTTTCTTTGTCCGCATAGTTGGCCTTTTGGTTGGTTGTTTTTGGATGAAAATCTGAGAGAAGTAGGGCCACCATCGTCTATTTTTTTTTTTACATATTTTCGTGTTCGACTGGTTTTAATGTGCCCACTATTCTTAATTTCTTAAATCCTCATTTATGTTTGTTCCCTTATTTTAATTTTCGATTAGTTGCTATCTTTTATCGAGCACTTTCTGGATCCAAGTCCAAGGAAATTCATGCTCCAATGTGCTATCTCTTGGTAAATTTTCTTCATCAAGTCATGATGAGAACTAGTGGATTTTGTTCTGCCCATTATCGAACTGTAGTGCTTGTATCCTTTTCTATGTTTTTTAAGTTGAAAAGCTGGGTATGTTCTAGGCACATGTTAAACTTCTATTTATATATAGTAGGTGCTTTACCTATTCCCCTGCTGTTGGTTAAAATATATGAGATTATTCTAAAAAATATGTGATTAACATATAAAAGTAACTAAAAAAATGATTACATAACTGGAAAATATATGAGATTAACCAATAAAAGAAAAAATATACTAAGAAACCGTTTACATAACTGGAAAATATATGAGATTAACCAACAAAAGTTAAAATATATGAGATTATTCTAAAAACTATGAGATTAACATATAAAAGTAACTAAAAAACTGATTACATAACTGGAAAATATATGAGATTAACCAACAAAAGTTAAAATATACTAAGAAACTGATTACATAACTGAAATAACTGGAAAATATATGAGATTAACCTACAAAAGTTAAAATATATGAGATTATTCCAAAAAATATGAGATTAACATATAAAAGTAACTAAAAACTGATTACATAACTGGAAAATATATGAGATTAACCAACAAAAGTTAAAATATACTAAGAAACTGATTACATAACTGAAATAACTGAAAAATATATGTGATTAACCTATAAAAGTTAAAATGTATGAGATTATTCCAGAGTTACCGGAAACGCCTATAGAATAGGGGAAGCGCGCTTCCCCGGGACGCGCTTCGGAAGCGCGAAACGCAGCGCTTCCGAAACGCGAGGGGAAGCGCATGTTCAATTGAGGAAGCGCGTCCCCCTTTAAAGAGAAGCGCGTCCCCCTTTAAAGGGAGACGCGTACCTCTTTAATGGGAGACGCGTACCTCTTTAAAGGGGTACGCGTACCCCTTTAAAGGGGGACGCTATTATGGAAAGGTCGAATTTGCCCTTAAATTTTTTTTTTTACACATGAATATATTTTTTACCGAGGTTAAAATGGGTATTTTATAAAACCCGTGAAAAAATAAAATCGAAAGGGGCTTAGGGTTTTGTTTTTTCACGCGTATCTTCCGACTCCTCTCTCTCTCTCTCTCTCTCGAGTTTTCGGCGAGCTCCGAGTTCCGGCGACCTCAAAAAATTCCGGTGGCCTCCACCGACTTCCGAAGATGAAGATGTTCACCTTCAGGTACACTATCTTCTCTTACCCCCCTCTCTCACGCTCTGTCACTCTCACCTAGTGACTCGGTTTCACTCAGGCATTTACTGGGTCAACCCAGAAATGAACAAAACTTTGCTGATAGGGGTTCAGGGGCGCAAATAGGGGTGTAGCAAGAAAAAAAAATTGGTGTGATAGGGGTTCAGGGGCAACATCCTCCTTTTTTTTTTGAGATAAAATAAAAGTGGCTACAATTATTAATAAAAATCTATTTCATATGGACAAATCAAACTATTTGCTGCAGTCAGGGTTGGGCTACAAAAATAGATAAAAATCTATTTCATATGGAATCGGAGCTGGGCTAATACTGAGCTTTTAAATTTTTTTTTTAACTGGACCGGGAGGCCCATATTTTGCTTTGATGAAGAGTTTTCGAGTGATATAGGGCTGGTGTCTGACTTGTGTGGTGTGAGGTTCAGCTCGTGAGCAGAGATTTGATTCCTTCATTCTCTCTAGAAAGTACATTTAAGGAACAAGGGATTGTTACAGACTATTTGTTTCATTTTTCCGTTGCAATAACATGATGGTCTTTATCTTTTCTTTTGTGTTATCATATGATGATCATTTATATTCTTATTTGAGACCCATGAATGAACAGTATATTGGTTGAGAAACATTTCACATTTTGTGGTTGTTTAACTGAGTTTATTTGGTCGTCTTTTTTAGAAATAAGGGTTAATGTAGTATTTTTTTATCATTCTTGTAGGTTTTAACTTTTAAGTCATTTTGACGATTGCTTGAATCCTGATTCCTGATCAGATTGACTGAATCACTTTTATTATTCTTTTACTGTTGGATATATATGGATTATTGATTTATTGTTTTCAATTTCAAAGTCAATGAAAAACATGTTCTGCCTCCACAAGTTGTCTTATGGTTTCATTATGGTGTTTGATCTTGCAGACTTTTAGAATCTATTCTCTCCTTGATCTCTTGAAGTGATTTTGCTTTATGTGAATTCTGAACTTACATGTTGATCAAGTGAACCAAGCATGATAAAAGAAACAAAACAAAAGAGATACTTATAAGTATCCTATAATATATAAAAAATATATTATAGGAAAATTCTTGAATTCATATTATAAAAACATATTATACAAAATGTATACCAAGCATGATTGAGCTTATCATCCCTATTAAGTATGAATTCTTTGATATACTGAGCGTGGGCACACCCAGGCTCGGCTCATTTACTCTATCAGAAGAGTGGGGCAACTAGTATGCTGCAGCTAGTTGTTTAAAATTTTAAATAAATATCATTATTGCTAGTAACAGTCGGCCAATATGAGTTTTGTTTTTCTTCGTTGTTATGTTATCTTATTTTGGCATTTTTTCATAAATGCAAACTTTTGAAAGAACTTTTTTTTTTAAAAATTTTGTTTGCTTTATCATAGTATATTATAGAAACATAGATCTTTCACCTCCTTAAATGATGTTTATTTATTTGTTTTAGTAATTGGTAAATTATGAGTAATGATTTGTGTTCTTCACTCTCCATTATTTATTGTTAATAATAGCTTTTTTAAAGTGTTTTAGGTTGATTCTGATACTTTTATGATGCAGATATATTTGCATGTTCTTTGCTTCATTAATGACCATCTCAAGCTATGATCACGATAATTCTGATGACGATGACGATTCTTTGTACAATTTGGAGCATGAATCATCTAGTGGTGTTGGGAAGGGCAAGAAGAGGTCTTCTGCTTGTCCATATCAGTTTGAGGACCGAAAC
Source organism: Nuphar pumila (assembly GCF_984573655.1). NCBI lineage: Eukaryota > Viridiplantae > Streptophyta > Magnoliopsida > Nymphaeales > Nymphaeaceae > Nuphar > Nuphar pumila. Next base: position 21,260,930 of record NC_143263.1, read on the forward strand.
AAAAATTGTTTTGATGAAGAAGATGAAGAAGAATATGACTTGGATGACTACTATTCTGAAGATGACCAAGATGATGAACCACCTAGCATGCATAAAACAACAGTGCTATGGCGCCATGTATTGAAACAAAAGAAGAGTGGGCAAGGAAAGCAAGGTGGAACCCAAGTTTTTATGTGCAGGCACTGCAAAAATATTTATCATGGGTCATATACTCGAGTTTTTGCACATCTCATGGGATCTCCAAAGGGACAAAGTGTTGGGATTGCCTTTTGCCCTGAAGTTGCAAAAAATGCAGAATTGGCAAAAAAAATTAAGAGGCAAGTTCGTCGAGTGGAGGTTTCATCAAGTGCATTTGAGTTGAGGTGATCAAGAATTGATACTCCGAAGAAGCCTATTAGTATGACTACATCATCTAGTGGAAGCCGAAAAACAGTTGATATTCGTGATACCTTTAAAAAGGTAGAAAGAGATGATGTAGATCACAAAATTATCAGATTTTTGTGTGCAAATGGCATACTTTTCAATGTGCTTCGATCACCATATTGGGAAGAGATGATATCTGCAGTTAATAAAGTGCCCGGATATAAACCCCCATCATATGAAAAAGCGCGAACAACGTTGCTTGACAGTGAGAAAGAGTGTGTTCACAGGGAGTTAAATGAATTTCGAGAAAAGTTTGAGGAGTTTGGAGTTTCCATTGTCTCAGACGGTTGGACAAATATCAAGAACAAACACTTGATAAATATACTTGCATCAAACTGTTTTGGCTCGATGTTCTTATATGCAAGCGATTTTTCTAATGTGCAACAGTCAGCTGCAAACATTGCCGAGTTTTTGAAGATGGGATTTAAACTTGTGGGGCCTTCTAATGTAGTGCAAGTGATTACAGACAATGCAACAAATTGCAAGTTAGCAGGTGAAGAATTAAAACAAACGTACAAGTATATTTTTTGGTCACCTTGTGTTGTGCACACACTTAATTTGATCTTCAAGGATTTGGCACATGAGTTTCATTGGTTGGGAGAAACATATTTGCAGAGTAAAGAAATTGTGAAGTATATCACAAATCATTCAAAAGCACTAGCAATCTTTAGAAGCAATGAAAAATTAGAATTAATAAAGATTGCAAAAACAAGGTTTGCTTCACATTATACTACTTTGAAACGCTTGCTTGATGTGAGGGAGAGCTTAAGGCTCACAGTAATTTCAGATAGATGGAGCGATTGGAAGCAATCATGCACGGATGAAATTATGAAAAAAACGACTGTTACAACAGAAACAACTCTTCTTGATGAAGAATATTGGGATTCTGTACGTTTAACATTATTGATTACAAAACCCATCTATAAGATGATTAAATTTTGTGATCAGGAAGGCCCTATAATTGGTGAAGTGTATGAAGGCATGGACAACATGTTGGGGGAAATAAAAAACAATCTAAAAGGACAACCAGATTTATATGAAAAGATTCATAAGATTGTCTCAAATAGATGGGATAGAATGAATGTGCCTCTCCATAGTCTAGCCCACATGCTTACTCCAAAATATTACGAGTCGGAGTATCTCAAAATCCCAGCAGCAGGAGGGGTCAAACGAGTTTCTCCTGGTAAAAATTTAATTCTATCTATTTAATAAAGTTTAAAGTTAAATGATGTAATTATTTTATTATTTCATTTGCATTTCTCTTGTTATAGTTACTAAACAATTTTTTTTTGCAGAAAAGGATAATGATATCTTAGACGGTGCAATGCTTGCGCTTGAAGTCATATCTTCTGGAAATGAAGAGTTATCTACACTTTATAGGTCACAACTTGTGGCTTTTGCATCAAGAAGTGGAAGATTTAGCCGAAATGCAGCACGAATAGATGCACTGAATCCTACAATGTCAGTACTTAATTGGTGGCGTTTTTATGGTGGTGATACACCGGAGTTGAGAGCATTAGCCATTAAGGTTTTATCTCAACCTATTAGCACATCTTCTGCAGAAAGAGTGTGGAGCACCTATAGTTACATTCACAATGTTAAAAGAAATAGGCTCAATGAAGATCGTGCTGATACCTTAGTGTATATTCATTCCAATCTTCGATTGATTGACAAGTATAATTAAACTGTGTTGTACTTTTGTTTTGGTATTTTTTTTTCTCTTTTTTTATCATTGATTGTTTATTAGCATTCATATTTTATATTCTTGTTATAAAAGGTGCAACAATCGCTATAAAGAAGGGCCTAGTCGAAAATGGGATATCAATCCAGAACTTCCTATTGTAGAAAAAAATACGTTGAGATTAGAGGATATGCGATGAAGAGATTTGGATGATAGTGCACAACAATCAAGCACTATTTCCAAATCCAAACATAAAGATGCACAACCAAGAGCTCCATTACCTTCAATAATTATACGTACAAATGAAGTTGAAGAGGATACAAATCAATCCATCAGAGCTAGTAGAACTGCAGATATACAAGAGCGACCATCAGTTCCTCATGGTCGGATTGATCGTTTCTTTAGCCGGAGACCTAGGCAAGGTATGTTGATATTGTGTTTTTTATATTTTAAATTATGGTTTTTGAACATTTTAACTTTTTAACGTATTCATTATAGGAAATGAAGGAAGGAGCAAAAGACATGGTCGTGGAGGACAGGATGCACGTGATGATGCAGAAAGTTCGCGATCTATTGCTGACTTGAAGGGAAAGAGAAATATGACAGATTAATGAACTCTTGAATTATTATTTTTTTTTATGATGTAGTTGGAGTAGTTCAACTTAAAAACTTTTATGTTACTTTTTTGTCATGGTCTTATAATATTTTTTTGGTATACTTTTATTTTGAATCTTGCATGATAAAGTGAAGTAGTGGATTATGTTAATTTTAAGGTTAGATTTAGAGTTTAGAACTTTGTAGCTTATAATTTACAATTTAGAAATTTATAGCTTCTTAGGTCGCTTCCGGTTCGCTTCCTATGTCGCTTCCGAGACGCTTCCTATGTCGCTTCCGAGACGCTTCTCGGTTCGCTCCTAAGTGGTCCCACGCTTCCCGCTTCCTAAATTTTTGAAAGTGCCTCGCTTCCCGCTTCTGCTTCCCGTATCGCTTCCCGCTCCCGCTTCCTCGACTGGCAACTCTGGATTATTCTAAAAAATATGAGATTAACATATAAAAGTAACTAAAAAACTGATCACATAACTGAAAAATATATGAAATTAACAAAAAAAAGTTAAAATATATTAAGAAACTAATTACATGACTGAAATAACTGAAAAATATACGAGATTAACCAACAAAAGTTAAAATATACTAAGAAACTTATTACATAACTGAAATAACTGGAAAATATATGAGATTAACCTACAAAAATCTTTTTGATTATGTCTTAGAAGCCTTGTTGTAAAAAAATAATAATTTTTTTTGCGCCTCAGGCTTGCGCATTGAGGCACAGAGGGCCGCGCCTCAAGGCACGTTTTGGATAACACTGTGTCGAACACTATAAGGCAATTATATTAACTAACCTGCTCAAAAAAATAAAGAATAAATGGACGATTGATAAACAAACCATGCAATTGATAACCTGCTCAAAAAAATTAAGAATAAATGAACAACTGGATAATCTAACCATAAAACTAACAATGTGAATAAACAATATACAAAAAATAAAATCATGTATATAAAAAATCTAACAACAATAGACAAATAAGAAGAAGAAATGAACAATTGAATAAACAAACCATGCAACAGATAACCTGCTCAAAAAAATTAAGAATAAATGAACCAAGGTTGAAAAACAAAAATATAAACTATACAATATATACATATACATAATTACATACACTTATAATTTATAATATATATATATATATATATATATATATATATATATATATATATATATATATATATATATATAAAATGTGCATCAGCAACTGTGTGTGTATGTGAAGTGTGAATTGTGAAAAAGATAAGAAAACAGATTATATATATATATATCTCAGAAACATAACTACAATGATACAATGCTGAACAAAAACAAGAAGATAGCACAAGAATACTACCACTAATATGCTGCGACTGAATAAATTCTGAACTATGAATAAGCTGCTATCAATATTATTATGCAGACTCACAGTGGATAGGGTGCTACTACTATGTCATCGATACACAAAACTTAACCTAGTAGTACTCTTCACAAGAGAACAAAATGAGCCAGTATCACACTCAAGATGCAAAAAATATGAGTGAACAAAACTACAAAATCAAGAACTCAGCATTAGGAACCCAAACTATTCAGCCAATGGTCACAAAAAGCCTCAAAATAGGGAATCGTCTGTTATATACCCTCAAGAATGTCAATCAAACTCCCAAAATCCTTCATAATACCACACCAAACAGGTGCCAAACTACTAATGCAAAACGATGAAAATAGAAGTAACCCAACCATTAAGAATCCACCAATAAGAACAAAAACAGTAGATTTCTCAAATCTGGACCAAATTTCACATAATATCCAGAAAATAGAAGAAAATTCACAGAAAATCAAATACTTATCCAATCTTTCGGTCTCTGAGCAGCGATAGAGATAGAAGCACAAGCAACGAGAGAATGAGCGAAACAGAGAGAGAGAGAAACAAAGAGAAATAGAGGAGCGAGACATCGAGAGAGTGAGAGGAGCAAGAGAAATAGAGGAGCGAGAGGAAAGAAAAAAAATCGGGGGAAGAAAAAAGGAAAAAAAAAGAGAAGGAAAAAAGTGGGGGGAAGGGAAGCGAGACAAAGAGAGAGAGAGAGAGAGAGAGAGAGAGAGAGAGAGAGAGAGAGAGAGGATTACCTTCTTCTGGGTATGTTGCAAAAAACCTAGAGAGAGAGAGAGAAAAGAAGAAAGGAAAAGCCCTTTCCCCTTTTTGTACCCATCGTGGTCAACAAAAAAAAAGACAAAAAAGGCTTTAAGCCTAGGTGGTCCTAGCCAGAGTTACCAGAAGCTTCTTAGATAGGTGGGAAGTCCGCTTCTTCGAAACTCGCTTTGGAAGCACGATACTCCTCGCTTCCAAAACTTGATGGGAATCTCGATTCTCCCACGCTTCATTTGTTCTTATATGTTTTCTCGCTCTACTTTTCATGTTTTTTTATGTGTTTCTTCTCACACTACATACTCACTTCCATGTGCTTTCTCTAATTTGGCAATCATCATTTTTAGATTTTGTTAAAAATTTAATTCTTACACTAAAAAATCACGAAAGTTAAGAATAGTCACTTTTATTTTAGTTTTTATTTGCGTTCCATTTTGATTTTCATTCAATTCTTATATTGCATTTTTTATTCCTCACTTCCCGCTTCTTATATATTTTAAAATGCATCGGTTCTCACTTTCGCTTTTTGTATCGATTCTCGTTTCCGCTTCCTAGCCTGGCAACCTTGGTCCTAGCCTAGGCAGCACCTAGGCCAACTAGGTGGCGCCTAGGTAGTAAAATAGGGCCCACACCCAAACCCACCGCCCAAACCCAGTCGCCCAGGCAGTGGGGCTGCACCTTTGACATCCAAGGTTATCATGCATTATTATGTGCATTAAATATACTTGAATTGCATGTTGGATATACATGTTGAGGATGTTTAGATTTGTTCCATGATGGTAATCTTGCATTTTTTTGTATGAATTTAATTATTTTTCTCTTTTTGTGAGCTCCTTTGAGCTCTTATATTTAATATACATGTCGTGTTTTGCATAGTATAATTAATGAGTTGTATCTTTATTTGTACCTTTGGGACATTATTACAAAATTGTTTATATCTTATTAATATTTTATGTCTAATATGTGCTTGTCTTTTGAACTTTAGGGGTTGTTTGATGGCGCATCCTGCATGTCGTGTGGGACATCGTGCCTCTGTGGGATGTAGTTGCCATCAAACATCAGGCGTGCAGAAGGCGAGTCCGCCACATCTCAGGAACATGATTTCACCGTTCCACCCCCCTGTTATGTTGAGAATTGGGACGGGTGGAACAATGAAATGAAAAAAATAAAAATGGGGGGTGGGGGGGAGTTACCCCCGACACTCTGCCTCACCCCCGCAACCCTCTCTCGCTTCCACTCCCACTCTCTCTCGCCCTTCTCACCCCAACCCCAACCCCAGAACTCCCACTCTTCGGTGAGCGATGCCTTACTCTCCGGCTACCCTCCCTCTCCGTGGACCCTCTCTTCGATGAGCGACGTCTCCCTCATCGGTGAGTGACATATCTCTCTGTTGTTAAAACCAAACTTTTTTTTGGGGTTTTTGCAATCTATTGAGTGAATGCATGCTAAATCCAGTTTATTTGATGTTAGGGTTTGTTCAATCCGATTTTGTTTTTGGGATTTTGTATTTTAATCATTGTTTTTGCAACTTTTTTAGTTAATGCATGCTAAATTTGGTTTATTCAAGGTTAGAGTTTGTTCAATCCAATTTTTTAAAGGGTTTTGTATTTAAATCATTTTTTTTGCATTTTTTTAGTGAATTCATGCTAAATCAATTTATTTTTTTCGAATATGTTTAGATATTAGAGTTTTTGTTTCTTAAACCCTGTTTTTGCAATTTTTTTTAGTGAATGAATGCTAAATCTGTTTATTTTGTTTTAGATATGCTTAAATGTTAGGGTTTTGTATTTGAATCATTGTTTTTGCAATTTTTTAAGTGAGTGCATGTTAAATCAATTTATTTTTTTCGAATATGCTTAGATATTAAGGGTTTTGTTTCTTAAACCTTGCAATTTGAGATCCATATTCTTGCCAAAAATCCGTGATTCGTGACATACATTCATAATTGGATCCAATATGATACGAATTATAACATTCGGATTTCGAAAAAATGGTTGTGTATTTATTTTAAGTTAGCCACTTGGAACATAGGGTCTTTAACTGGTAAGTTGGTAGAGTTAGTAGATGTTATGTGTAGGAGAAAGATTGATATTTTATGTCTACAAGAGACCAAATGGGTAGGTGAGAAAGCAAAAGTGATAGAACCTTGGGGATATAAGATTTGGTATACAGGAATAGATAGGAATAGGAATGGAGTAGGGATTGTTATGAGTCGTGAGTTTATAGATAATGTAGTTGAGGTCCGTAGGAAGGGTGATAGGATTTTACTTATTAAATTAGTATTAGGTACGGATATTATTAATATTATTAGTGTTTATGCACCTCAAGTAGGTTTAGATGATTCCACTAAGCGTCAATTTTGGGAAGATTTAGATGGAGTAGTACAAGGGATATCTTATGGAGAAAGGCTTTTCATCGGCGGTGACCTTAATGGGCATGTAGGCATTAGTAGGGATGAATTTGAGAGTATCCATGGAGGCTATGGTATAGGAGAAAAAAACGATAGTGGAGAAATGATTTTAGATTTTGGTTTGTCCTATGATACGATCTTAGCAAACACTTGGTTTAGGAAGATGGAGTCTCACCTAGTAACATTTAAAAGTGGGGTTAATACGAGTCAGATAGATTTTTTCCTACTTAGAAAGAGAGATAGGGGTTGTTGCATCGATTGTAACGTTATACCGGGCGAAAGTGTAGCTACACAACATAGAGTCTTAGTTTTAGATCTTAGAATTAGACAATGCCGCAAAAGGGATAGACATAGGATATATCCTAGAATTAAGTGGTGGGCACTGAAAGGAGCTAAACAAGGAATGTTTGTAGAGCGGGTAGTTAAAGAAGTTGATTGGTGTCTCGAGGAGGATTCAGAATCTATGTGGAATAAGATAGCGGGTGACATGAGAAAGGTGGCTAAGGTGGTATTGGGTGAGTCTAAAGGCAGTGCACCGCTAGGTAAGGATACATCATGGTGGAACGAGGATGTCAGATTAGCTATTAAGGTTAAAAGAGAGTGTTATAGAAATCTAAGTAAGAGTCATGATAATGAGAATTTGGAGAAATATATGATAGCAAAGAAGGAAGCTAAAAAAAGTAGTTCGAAACGCGAGGGATAAGGTATATAAGGAGGTTTATGACAAGTTGGATACCAAAGAGGGCGAGAAGGATGTTTATAGGCTCTCAAAGATGAGAGATAGAAAATCGAGGGATCTGGGTATGGTTAGATGTATCAAAGATGAAACGCAAAAGGGTTTTAGTCAAAGATGAGGAGATTAAGGAGAGATGAAAAGATTATTTTAATAAGCTATTTAATGGAAGTCATGCTCAGGATCTTGGAGACTTCTCCATTCCTTTTCATGAGATGAATTGTGACTTTATGCGCAAGATTCAAAAGAAAGAAATTGCAGAGGGTTTGAAAAAAATGAAATCAAGAAGGGCAGTTGGCCCAGATGGTATACCTATCGAGGCTTGGAAATGCTTGGGACAGAAAGGTTTAGAATGGTTGACAAATCTTTTTAACAAGATTTGGCGGACAAATAAGATGCCTAATGAGTGGAGGAAGAGTACTTTGGTGCCTCTATATAAGAATAAGGGTGATATACACGATTGCACAAACTATCGTGGTATAAAACTCATGAGTCATACTATGAAACTTTGGGAGAGGGTGATTGAGTATAGGTTGAGGAAGGTTGTCATGATATCGGAGAATCAATTTGGTTTTATGCCTGAAAGATCAATTATGGAAGTTATATATCTTCTTAGACAACTTATTGAGAGATATAAAGAGAAAAACAAAGATTTGCATATGGTTTTTATTGATTTGGAGAAGGCATACGATAGAGTACCTAGGGATGTTCTCTGGTGGACAATGATGAAGAAAGGTGTTTCTCTCAAGTACATTAGTATAATTAAAGATATGTATGAAGGAGTAGTAACCAATGTCCGCACTTGTGGAGGGGTGACAACCAATTTTCCTATAACGGTTGGGTTACATCAAGGATTTGCTTTAAGCCCTTTCCTATTTGCTATAGTGATGGATGAGCTTACGAGATCAATTAAAGAAAATGTGCCGTGGTGTATGTTGTTTGCTGATGATATTGTTTTGATTGATGAGTCTAGAGTTGGGGTTAATGCTAAGTTAGAATTATGGAGACATACATTAGAAGCAAGAGGTTTTAAGTTGAGTAAGAGTAAGACAAAATATATGGAATGTCGGTTTAGTAAGCAACGAAGTAGTGATGGGAGTGTAGTGAAGCTTGGTGAGCAAGAAATACCGGTGGATGATTGTTTTAAATATTTGGGATCTATCATTCAAAAGTATGGAGAAATTGATGGAGATGTAAATCATAGGATAAAGGTTGGGTGGATAAAATGGAAAAGTGCAACTGGTGTGTTGTGCGATCGTTGAATGCCATTGCGGTTGAAGGAAAAGTTTTATAGGACGACTATTAGGCCCGCTTTGCTATATGGTACGGAATGTTGGGCTGCCAATAGACATCATATTCAAACAATGAGTGTAGCTGAGATGCGTATGCTTAGATGGATGTGTGAAAATACAATAAAAGATAAGATTCAGAACGAGGAGATACGTAAGAAGGTAGGCATTGCACCCATTGAAAATAAGATGAGAGAGAATCGTTTACGGTGATTTGGACATATTCGGCGAAGGCCTAATGATGCTCCAGTTAGAAGGATGGAGAAATGAATAAATATATTAGTTAAAAGAGGTCGGGGTTGGCCTAGGAAGACATGGATGAAGATGATAGGAAAGGATATGAATGTTTTGAACTTCACCGAAGACATGGCATTGGAAAGAAATGATTGGAGGAGAAGGATTCATGTGGAAGACCCCGAATGATTTTCTTTTTTGGTTCATATCGCCGACCCCAATTGTTTTAGGATGAAGGCGAGTTGTTGTTGGTTGTGTATTTATTTTATATAAGTTTTAGATTGTTTTGGTATTGGAATCCAAATCACGATCTATATTCGGGGCAAAAATCCATGATTTGTGACATATATTCATAATTGGATCCAATATTATACCAATTATAGCGTTGGGATATCAAAAAAATGGTTGCGTATTTGTTTTACATAAGTTTTATATTGTTTTGGTATTTGGATCCAATTTGAGATCCATATTCGGGACAAAAATCCATGATTTGTGACATACATTCATAATTGGATCCAATATGATACAAATTATAATGTTGGGATAGCAAAAAAATGGTTATGTATTTGTTTTAAATAAGTTTTATATTGTTTTGGTATTCAGATCCAATTTGAGATTCATATTCGGGGCAAAAATCTATGATTTGTGACATACTTTCATAATTGGATCCAATATGATACCAATTATGACGTTGGCATATCGAAAAAATGGTTGTGTATCTGTTTAACATAAGTTTTATATTGTTTTAGTATTTGGATCCAATTCGAGATCCATATTCGGGGCAAAAATGCATGATTTGTGACATATATCCATAATTGGCTCCAATATGATACCAATTATAACGTTGGGATATAAAAAAATGGTTGTGTATTTGTTTTACATAAGTTTTATATTGTTTTGGTATTTGGATCCAATTTGAGATCCATATTTGAGAAAAAAATCCATGATTTGTGACATACATTCATAATTGGATCCAATATTGATGCCAATTATAATGTTGGGATATCCAAAATCTTATTAAAACATGGATAATGGTTGGGTGGATCAAGTCGTACGATCTAAAACGAAGTTATCCGACCCATTATCCATTTGTGTCCATGCTGTCCGCACAATGGATCTAACAAACATTGGATATAAGGAACACATCTTCCATGAACAAGCCACCAAACGTTGGATTGAGTATAGTTGTTACAGAACAGATAAAACATGTGTTTTGTTTGTTTTGTTTTTTCGTTCCATCCAATCTTGGATAAGCCATCAAACAAGCTCTTAGTGATCAAAATTCTACTATGTTCAGAATTTACGTTTTCTTAAGAAATATGTTGTTTTTATGGTTATGATTGTCTAAGCTAGAAATTCTTAAAAAATCGATTTTGAAGTATATTCCTTGTGTCTATCTTAATGGCTATTGTATCTTGCTTGAATTATTGCTAATATTTCTAAATTTTTTAAATTATTGATTAAGGTGCATATCTTACTCACTTTTAAAATTATTTAGTTTATAGTACCTTTATGTTTTGTTATGGAACTTAACCATCCTCTCTCCATATATATATATTCTTGTTCAAAATATATTTGTTTTGAAACTATATACATATAACCTATAACTATTTTTTAACTATTGTGTTAAAACATTTTCTTTTAAATCTATTTAGTTAGGATATCTTCCTTTATGTAGTTGAAACCTCTGTTTTGTTCTGTCTAAAGGTTTTTAATGATGATATGGGGTTGATAAAGAAATTTTGTTTCTTATGCATCATATCATGAAGATGTAGATAGCTGATGAAGGCATTTGGTGAAGATTATCAATGAAGACTTGGATCCTTCCTTTTGTTTTGTATTTTCAAACTTTTGATAATCACACCATAAGTTTGAGGGGGAGTGTTAAAATGTATTGATCTATCTATATATATATATATGAGTGTATATGTATATATTATATAATTTTAAACTGTTTTTCTTATCTTTATAATAGGTAAACCCTTTAGGGGTATTGTGGTAATTTTGTACATGTAATAGGTTTGCCCATTAGGGACGGAATGGTAATTTTGTGCATGTAATTGGCTCTGCCTTTTAGGGGTAGAATTGACTTCTTTTTTTATATTATTTTTATTTTGTCCTTTACACTCTTTTAAAGGGCAGTTTTGTCTTTTAGTCAATATAGTTGTTGAGAATCTCCTACATATTCAGTTTTGTCTTTTAGTGAATATAGCTGTTGAAAATCTCCAATAGCTATATTTCTAGCTGTTGGAGCCTTTCCCAACAGCTATATCAGTCATCTTGGCTCTCTTGTTGGTATATAAATAGGGACCTCTTGTCCCATTAGATGTAATGCATTTTCCTAATGCATATTTGATAAATAAAGATTATTTTTTAAAGATTGTGTACTTGTGTTGGCTTTGTGAGTGCCCTTTCGTGGGTTCTTGTGTTCTTGCCTATAGTAGGCATTTTATATTTGAATCCTTGAGGATTCATTACAATGTATTCATCAGAGACCAAATGGGTATGTGAGAAAGAAAAAGTAATAGAACCTTGGGGATATAAGATTTGGTATACAAGAATAAATAGGAATAAGAATGGAGTAGGGATTGTTATGAGTCGTGGGTTTATAGATAATGTAGTTGAGGTCCGTAGGAAGGGTGATAGGATTTTACTTATTAAATTAGTATTAGGTACGTATATTATTAATATTATTAGTGTTTATGCACCTCAAGTAGGTTTAGATGATTCCATTAAGCATCAATTTTGAGAAGATTTAGATGGAGTAGTACAAGGGATATCTTATGGAGAAAAGTTTTTCATCGGCGGTGAACTTAATGGACATGTAGGCATTAGTAGGGATGGATTTGAGAGTATTCATGGAGGCTATGGTATAGGAGAAATAAACGAAAGTGGAGAAAGGATTTTAGATTTTGGTTTGTCCTATGATATGATCTTAGCAAACACTTGGTTTAGGAAGAGGGAGCCTCACCTAGTAACATTTAAAAGTGGGGTTAATACGAGTCAGATAGATTTTTTCCTACTTAGAAAGAGAGATAGGGGTTGTTGCATCGATTGTAAGGTTATACCAGGAGAAAGTGTAGCTACACAACATAGAGTCTTAATTTTAGATCTTAGAATTAGACGATGCCGCAAAAAGGATAAACATAGGATATATCCTAGAATTAAGTGGTGGACACTGAAAGGAGCTAAACAAGGAATGTTTGTAGAGCAGGTAGTTAAAGAAGCTGATTGGTGTCTCGAGGATGATTCAGAATCAATGTGGAATAAGATAGCGGGTGGCATGAGAAAGGTGGCTAAGGAGGTATTGGGTGAGTCTAAAGGCAGTGCACCGCTAGGTAAGGATACATCATGGTGGAACGAGGATGTCAGATTAGCTATTAAGGTTAAAAGAGAGTGTTATAGAAATCTAAGTAAGAGTCATGATAATGAGAATTTGGAGAAATATATGATAGCAAAGAAGGAAGCTAAAAAAAGTAGTTCGAAACGCGAGGGATAAGGTATATAAGGAGGTTTATGACAAGTTGGATACCAAAGAGGGCGAGAAGGATGTTTATAGGCTCTCAAAGATGAGAGATAGAAAATCGAGGGATCTGGGTATGGTTAGATGTATCAAAGATGAAACGCAAAAGGGTTTTAGTCAAAGATGAGGAGATTAAGGAGAGATGAAAAGATTATTTTAATAAGCTATTTAATGGAAGTCATGCTCAGGATCTTGGAGACTTCTCCATTCCTTTTCATGAGATGAATTGTGACTTTATGCGCAAGATTCAAAAGAAAGAAATTGCAGAGGGTTTGAAAAAAATGAAATCAAGAAGGGCAGTTGGCCCAGATGGTATACCTATCGAGGCTTGGAAATGCTTGGGACAGGAAGGTTTAGAATGGTTGACAAATCTTTTTAACAAGATTTGGCGGACAAATAAGATGCCTAATGAGTGTAGGAAGAGTACTTTGGTGCCTCTATATAAGAATAAGGGTGATATACAAGATTGCACAAACTATTGTGGTATAAAACCCATGAGTCATACTATGAAACTTTGGAAGAGGGTGATTGAGTCTAGGTTGAGGAAGGTTGTCATGATATCGGAGAATCAATTTGGTTTTATGTCTTGAAGATCAACTATGAAAGCTATATATATTCTTAGACAACTTATTGAGAGATATAGAGAGAGGAAATAAGATTTGCATATGGTTTTTATTGATTTGGAGAAGGCATACGATAGAGTACGTAGGGACGTTCTCTGGTGGACATTGATGAAGAAAGGTGTTTCTCTCAAGTACATTAGTATAATTAAAGATATGTATGAAGGAGTAGTAACCAATGTCCGCACTTGTGGAGGGGTGACAACCAATTTTCCTATAACGGTTGGGTTACATCAAGGATTTGATTTAAGCCCTTTCCTATTTGCTATAGTGATGGATGAGCTTACGAGATCAATTAAAGAAAATGTGCCGTGGTGTATGTTGTTTGCTGATGATATTGTTTTGATTGATGAGTCTAGAGTTGGGGTTAATGCTAAGTTAGAATTATGGAGACATACATTAGAAGCAAGAGGTTTTAAGTTGAGTAAGAGTAAGACAAAATATATGGAATGTCGGTTTAGTAAGCAACGAAGTAGTGATGGGAGTATAGTGAAGCTTGGTGAGCAAGAAATACCGGTGGATGATTGTTTTAAATATTTGGGATCTATCATTCAAAAGTATGGAGAAATTGATGGAGATGTAAATCATAGGATAAAGGTTGGGTGGATAAAATGGAAAAGTGCAACTGGTGTGTTGTGCGATCGTTGAATGCCATTGCGGTTGAAGGAAAAGTTTTATAGGACGACTATTAGGCCCGCTTTGCTATATGGTACGGAATGTTGGGCTGCCAATAGACATCATATTCAAACAATGAGTGTAGCTGAGATGCGTATGCTTAGATGGATGTGTGAAAATACAATAAAAGATAAGATTCAGAACGAGGAGATACGTAAGAAGGTAGGCATTGCACCCATTGAAAATAAGATGAGAGAGAATCGTTTACGGTGATTTGGACATATTCGGCGAAGGCCTAGTGATGCTCCAGTTAGAAGGATGGAAAAATGAGAAAATATATTAGTTAAAAGAGGTCGGGGTTGGCCTAGGAAGACTTGGATGGAGATGATAGGAAAGGATATGAATGCTTTGAACCTCACCGAGGACATGACATTGGATAGAAATGATTGGAGGAGAAGGATTCATGTGGAAGACCCAGAATGATTTTCTTTTTTGGTTCATATCGCCGACCCCAATTGTTTTGGGATGAAGGCGTAGTTGTTGTTGTATTCATCAGAAATTCTGTTAGTATAGAATCCCCAGTATTATATTTCATCTCTTTTTTTGTGACTCTTGTTTGAGATTACTTGGACTGTGCAGAGAAGGGATGATAAGGTATTCTTTCAACAAAGAAAAAAAATGACTTGAATTTCACAATTGATGAGGCTGGTTTTTGAACAAAAATCTATTTGTGCCAACAGAAACACCTGGAAAATAGGTATTTTTAGCTTTTTTAAACAAAAAAACTATCTCATGCCAACAGAAAGCACCTTCATAATAGGTGCTTTTAATACAAATTCCCTCAATTTGAATTTTCTTCGATTATAGAGTGATCTGATTAGTAGATTTTCTGAGGCATGTCTTCACTTCAACTCTAAATAACTACTATATATCAGCCATATGTTTTAACTTAAAGGTTAGACACCTCTGCCTCTAGATAAAGCTATTCCTATTAATCTCTTAGCTGTAAATGCCCATGGCGTCATTTGTCCTTGTTGATGGCTTTCTTCAGTCAGCATGTTAAGCTATGTCATCCATTTCCTGTCAAAATAATATTTAAAATAACATCAAAATATTCAAGATGAAAAATCTTTCAGTTAAAGATTGGTAATGCAGAACAGTGATGCATAAAGGCAACTTTTTCCCACTCCATTGTATTATGTAATGCTGTCAAGTATTAGTACAGTCAACTGGTTTGTAGATAAAGATAACGATAACGAGCTCTATACCTAGAGGTGCATGTTATTGTTTTTAGAGACTAGGTTAAGAGGAAGCTTTTTAAGGAGGGAATCCCATAAGCAAGTCTGATTGTTAGACTCGAAAAATAGAGTTGCAATGATCTGGTCATGGATATGACCTTTGATACTGGGATCACTCAATAATCTGCACCCAATACTGGTACATCAGTATTTCTGGAGTTATCTTTTCAATTGCTCAGCAACTCTGTAGATGCTCTGGACTATACTTAGAACATGCAAGGTATTACAGCTAGGGATTGGATTCTCATCCTTGTCCATGTTTGCACGTTTTTGTGATTGATACAATGTGTCTATGTAGGTGGACATGGGCCCTGTATTCTTGTACACCCTAAAGATTGTGGAACTTATCACACTGCAGAACTAGTTGATTAAGAGGGTGTGTAAATATATTTCAGTAAGAAAGGCATAAGGTAACTTTTTCTGTTACTTCAGATGGAAATGAAGTTATCTACATGTTCAGGAGTTGATGAGGGGTCACATTTCCCTGCATGATCAAGTCGGGCCTTCCATATCATGAATTTTCATGTTTCTAGGGTTGGGGTCACTAGTTAACCCTTTTCCTCAAGAAGGGCATGCTGCATATACTAGCTCAAATTTGGTATTGCTGGTTTCTGGTAGATGTATTTTTTCTGGGGGCAGCCTTCCGAACTAGCAGTGATATCCTTATGGATGACCTTTCTTCTTATTCGGCCACCAGAAATTGTGGCTAATCAAACTTCTGTAGGTGTTCTCTGCAACTGAGTTGTTTCGCATTTGGACATGCTGCAGACGGATAATACCACTATGAAGCCATTCTTAGGCCTTCTATGGTGTGTTAAAGCAGACTTCTCTGTAATGCTATGATTGTCTTCTTGGTGGCACATTCTTGTTGATTGCAATTTATAACACATCTGTAATGTCTTCATTCTTTTGCCATTCCATCTGATATGATTTTTTTGGTATTATATGCATGGTGTATCACCATGCACTCTCTAGTTTCATGGGCTAGCTCACCAAAACCTCTTGGCTTATATTCTTAACTCTGCCAAACTGTCTTTACATCTGTGGTGTTGTCAGTTATAATGCCCATTCATCATTCTACTACCGTGTCCTTGTGAATCACAAGTCACTTGCACAAATTAGTCCTGATCTCTCTCAATCTGGTGTCATGGATATGACTGTGGATACGGGTGTACAGCCATTTTTTATGAAGTTTCCAATATGACTAGTATACGAGGGGACATGATAGGCAGGCAAAAATGGAGTGTCCATGTGACAGCGGTTGTTTCATATACCTGAATGTTCAAACTAATTCACTTATACTTTTAAAGTTAGGAAGCTTTAAAGATCATATGTCCTTTATGTACAGCTGGAAATAGTTGACAATTTCATGAAGATATTAGATAAAACTTGCAAAGGCTTTATTTCCTACAGTTGGCAGTGCAAATTTTGGTGTTTTATTTACCACTTCCTTGTTGATGTAAATTGGAGGATCATAGTGATGGGTAAATAATTTGCCATCCCTAAGCTTCTCATACGTGATTTTATGCTTATCGAAAATAAAATATTTACAATTATAAGAAAAGATGAGACAGCGAAATGATTTCATCTGTTCAAATGCTCAGATACATACTGTTTTTTTTAGTGTTTTTGACACAATTTTGGAGAAATAAAACGCTTGAATTGTTCTTGCTAAAAGTACATGACTACTGATGCAGTAAATGACAATTTGCAAGGACACAGGTTCAAATTGCATATATTCAGTGGTGAATACATTCATTTACCAAATATAACTGAAATATAAATATGACATTTACAGTATGAGACTATCTAGCACACATATGTAATAATGAAAAGTAAAAAAAAAGCGTAGACTTTGGTGGCCAAAATCCATAGTTTGTGTTACATGTGTAATGTTTTCAAATAATCACAATCTGCATTTTCAACCTCTCTTCTTATTTGCGGACTGCACTTTTCCATAGATTGCTCGGATGTTGACAGTTAAGAGAGAAAGGGAGATTGAGGAAGGAATTAACAAAAGGCTGTCCAGGAAGCTTGACCGTAAATGGAAGAGAAGCATTGTTGTCAGACCACCTCCATCACTAAGGAAGAAGCAGGAGGAAGAGAAGGCAGCAGCAGAGGGAAAAGCAACATGAGCAAATGTAGCATAAACTTGTCTGATAAACTTGAATCTGTTACATGGTAATCTTGCTTAAATTTTGTTTAAGAATTTCATATTTATCTGTTGTAAAAAATTTTCATCCCATCACCCAAAACAGTGATATTTTATCTGCAAATCACAAAATTTCCTGTTTTCTTCTCTGTTTCTGCTAGAAGTAGCATTTTGTATTTTAGGAGAAATACTTTGCTATTAATACTCTGCAGTTCATGCCTAATGAATCCTTTATTTGTTGGGTTGGTCTTTCTTCTGTTGGGCAAGTAGGGGTCATGTCCACGACTCAGTGTACCTTGCCATCATCAAATCCAGCATCCCGTGCAATCACACAATACTGGCAGTCTAGGATGCTTGCTTGTTATAGGTACAACAGTTTCCTGAAACTTAATATAAACAAAGATGCTATATGTTATAGATTTCTCCTAACAAAAGGTTCTTAGCGCATCCAAAAGACATCTAGCAAAGTGCACAGCAAGGAAGAAAATGGCATGCCTTGAAAATAACAAGCTACTGAAATTACTCCGTTTCATCTAAGTTGGGATATGAAGTTCCGACAGAATCTTATGACATCTTATCCTACTCACGACTGATGCAGGTAATCAAATTTCATACCAGCCTCCGTTTGAGCCATTACAGCTTATGCCTATGTAGACTGTAAAGCTGAATGAAAAATTCAATTAGACTGGCGATTCAAGCATAACAAACTTTTTTATTTGTACGCACAAGTGCGATAACTTGAGCTTTTCCTTTAGCTCTCTGGAGTAGAGCAACTCTAGATGCATGTTAATTGATTTTCACAGATATGTATGAAAGATAAAGACTTGCATCACAAACTTGTTAGATGAGATCCTTGGTAGCAAGACTTTGAGTAGGTCGTAATCTTGAGACTTGGGTCAGACGCTTGCTTGACCTAGATCTACGTTACAGGGATATTTCAATTTATGCTTATGCCGTGTTCCCTTATATGCTATGGGTGTGGAAAACTATACAAAATGGCATACCCCTTGTCCATAATTAGCCTTTATGGCTATATTTCTAAGGCACTTTGATGGATCTGGATCAGGTCATTTGGCAAATGAGTCTTGCCATCGTCTAACGATCCTGACTGTTGGAGAGGGCATCGGGATCCTTACATGTGGCCAGCCATGTCCCGCCCAAAAGCCTCAACTGAGTTACACCATTAACCTGGAGTTCAAAACAATAAAAAATAGAAAAAAATGAAGTAAAAAGGAAAGAAGTCCCCTCTCTCTCTCTCTCCATTACACCGCGAACTTTCAGCAGGAGATGAAGCTGGGCCTCCTCCGGCCACTTTGGTCTTTCCGGCATTTCCGAACCCATCTATCTCTTTCTCTCTCTAGCCCTAATTTTTTTCTACCCAACTAACTTCTTTCCTTTTCGTTAAGGCTTTCTGGCCACGTGTAATGATTCCGATGCCCTCTCCAACAATCAGGATCGTCAGATGATGGCAAGATCATTAGCCAAAAGACCTGATGTAATATCTCTCAATTTCCGCCTTTATTTTAAATTTAATAAATATATTTTTATTTAAATAGTTATATTTTTGATGTCTGAAATTAAAACAATATATATATAATACATATATATTAATAAATAGTGGCTGACGCTAAAGTGGATCCTGATATAGATCTTGGACCCATTGTCAGGATCCATGATTCAGTTATGATATAAATCTTAGATCCATGAACCAGTTATGATATGGATCTTGAATCTGTTGTCATGATCCAATTATGATAAGGTAATTTAATTTTTATTTTTAAAACTAAATTATATTAGTAATAAGATAATAGCAAAATTTTATATATATATATATATATATATATATATATATATATATATATATATATATATATATATATATATATATATATATATATATATATATAAGAGCCTTGGCTTAGAAAGAGCTTTCTATTTCTAAAACTGATAGGGATGTCCCTCCATAGGAGTCTAAGTTGAGTTATTAATAGGCATGCTTCCTCTCTCTCAATATGTTTTTTTGAGAAAGAGAGAGGAAACTGAAACCGTGAGAGAGAAACCTTCCTCTCCAACGTCTCGTATTTTTCGTGAATCAGCTTGCAAAAGCAAGGTACATGGCTCTCTCTTTCTCAGTTCAATAGGCGAGAAAACCTAGCATGGGTCAATGCAAATACAGGTTTAAGAAATTATAAGATTCTATTTTTCTTGAAGATGTGTGTTTTCGGTCACATGCATGAAAAGCAAAAAGGGAAATAAATTGGGTTTTTATAGACTATTTTTTATCACATGGTAGATTTGATTTAATTATGATTTCTTTTGATTTTGGGTATCACAAGATTCAAATTTTATGGTAGGATACTTTGGCTAAGAACATATGTATAGACTTAGGTATGCATAGATTTCTCACATTTCGAAATTTCTTTATGGTTTTTTTTATCTTGTTAGGATAATGAGGTTGGTTATGTTCTTGGAAAAATCTGAGATGTGTTTTATGGGAAAAACTCTGATTTTGTTAGCATGGTTGTTTTAAACGAATAAAAAAACTAATTCGAATAGGTTTGGTTGTTGATACTGATCCGGGGTGATTTATTTAGTAAACGGGGCAAAAGATCAGATTCATGTTTTTGGGTAAGTCCGCACTAGCATTTTTCTTTCTTTGTTATTAATCTTAGATTTTCTGTGTTGCAAACTATCTGCGTTGAATATTGGTAAGGCTTTGCGTTTTCTTTTCTATATGATTCAGGTTGAAACATGGTGGTATAGGTTCAGATTTTTTTTGCGTTTTGTTTACTGTATGCTCAGTATGAAGTATACCTGTACAAGCCCAAATTTCAACGTTTTTTTTCTTTTGGTGTTCAGAACCCTGAATAATTACATATGATCAGGCCTTGTGTGTATACACAAACCCATGTTTTTGGGGACAGGGTTTGATCCACGAGCTAACAAGTATTATCAAACCCACACGTCAGTAACTGATATGGTTCATGCTTTTTGCGCAGGATCAGATCCATGTATGGATGCCAATGATCCGATCTATGAGTTTGGCGCAGGATCAGATCTATGTATTTCTACTTACTCATGTTCATACTAGTGGGTCTGCAAAAATAGTAATCTAGGTATATAATATATATATATATATATATATATATATATATATATATATATATATATATATATATATATATATATATATATATATATGAGTTCTTAGATTTAGATTTGTGCATCATCTTTGAGGTAGCTAATTCGGTGTTTGTTACGTTAATTCAGGGACATTGCAAAGTGCACTGCAACGTGCAGAACTTTGCAAAGTTGCTGCAATATGCAGAACTCTGCAAATGCAGAATATTGTAGTCTCTTCAGAACGTTGCATAGTTGTTGCAGTGTGCAGAACTTTGCAAATGTAACACATTGCAAAGTTTTTGCAAGGTGCAGAGCATTGCAATGCTATGCAAGGTTCCTGCAATGTGATGAACATTGCGAATTCCTGCAGTGATGGTGTACATGCAGTTTATATTGCTTAGACTTTTGAATGTTTTGCAGGTGCAATATGAAATCTATAGAAGCTGAATTTGGTTTGTTAGAAAGAAATTTTTGAATGTCTTGCTATCATGATAAATCGGTATTATGTGTTACAATATGCAGTGGTTCATGTGCTATGACTATGTGTTGATTTGATACTGTGAACACAAATTTGAATATTTCAGTATGATTGTTGTTCATTAGAAAATTTGCAATGCCATTACATTAAAGTATATATAGTAGTTATGTGTAAACCATAGATTGGAGGCCAGAAGCACGTGTTGCTCATGAAATAGTAAGTTCTAAATGTATTGTAAAATTGTTTTGTATTGTTTTTAAAATAATTACACTGGTGAAATTAACATGGCAAAGGCTTGAATTTGTTATTGCATGTTGATTTGCATAATTATTCTTGTGTAAAGAACTCTTAATTGATTAAAAATGGTAAAAAGACTAAACAATATAATAATTTTTCTTCTTTTGTAGTCCTTTGAAAGGTTGAGAACTTTGAATGACGATCATGGAGGGTCGTGAGAATACTAAATATTGTGTGCATTATTTTCTCCAAAAACCTGATGTGTGATTCATGTTCCCAACCACAATTGAAGAGAACTTCTGCCACTTTGCTTGAGGGTGATGTTGTTAGACTCAATTTCAGTTATTGGTATACCGAGAGAGTGATGTCAATGGATGTTGATTTTCTTGTCGTCCCGACATTAGTTGATGATTACTAACGTTCTAATTGATGGTGATGATTTCTGACATTGATCGAAAAGTATATGTAGGACCCGGTAATGAAATTACAAATTATGTATTAAGATACTGCTGAGAACTGTCTTGAATCTCGAGAATTTAACTCGTTTTGAGTATCCGCGAGTTTTATATAAGTGAGAATTTAATTTTTTGCATTAAGTATAAACATGCATGCAAAAACAATACTGATAATTAAAGTTAAAAAGTCATTTATGCATTCTTAAATGGTTAATTTAGCATGAGAGTGATGGTTGTTTGAATTAAACTGCTTATATTGCAAGTTTGTTCTCAATATGTGATGTTTGTAGAACCATCTTAAACTTATTTTTTATTTGATTTATGCTAATTTTTTTACTGTTAGATTTTGATAGGGTTTCGTACGAGAACTTCGATTCTTACCTCATTTTAAAAAATCTTTAGGTACTAAGGCATTGTGATGGAGGGACCAATTTGTTGGAGAGAGCGAGGGTTATATTTTTTGTGGCCCAAATTCTGATAGAGTTGGGAGTTTTGTTTTGAAATGAACTTGTTGAACCCTAAATGAGGATTATTTTATTAAATTCAATATAAATTCATAGTTTGATTTATTCCATGTGTTTAATGATTGTTAGGTTGTGTGTATTAAATCTGTAATGTGCCCTACGTCCCTGGGATATAGTTTCATAATATTTTAAAATTATTTATTCATTTAAAAAAATTGCAAATTTTTTTAGGGTTAGTTGGGATCGTTATAGAGTTGGTATCAAAGCTAGTCAGAACCACCACCATAAAATCATAAACTCGCACTCTAGAAGTAGTTTGTGCATTACTGGAAAGAGGTATCTTGTGAATTTCTATTTCTTTATTGTCTTGAAATTATTAAAGTTGTTATTTTGGCAATATTAACTGTTATAATTAAATCAGTGTATGGTGATTTAATTTGCATGCATGATGTGATTATGTTTCATTAGCGGGATCAACCCTAAGGAGTAGGTTTGATCTATGGATATAATTTAATGATAAGTTCTGATTTTAATTAATCTTTAGATATTTACTCATGCTTGCGCAGACACTTCTGAGAACTGGTAGGAACAAAGGAACTTCTTGACAAATGCCCTCAACAGCTTGGTCGAGACAGTTACTGCCCATATTCAGGCACAAACTATTCAGCCTGCACCATGCGCGAACCCCACACCAGTTGTGACCCCTAACCCTGGTGTGGGGACTTACGACACAATGACACCTTTTTTTGGCAAAACCTTGTTTGTCAAAAACTCGCAAAAAATTATTTTTTTTCATAAATATCGCATTTTGGCAAAATCTCAGTAATAAAATAATAAATAAAAAAATATTTTTCATCAGAAAATATTAATAAAAAATATTTAAAAATAAAAATACATAGTTTTTTCATGATAAATAGCTGTTTAAGACGTAAATATTGTATTTAAATCATGATATTTATGTTTTTTTATAGATCTCGCGATATTTTGAAAATCTCGCGAGAAATTACCATTTTAAACTTTCAGGCAATTTCTCGCATTATTATCGCAAAATTTTCATAAATCTCGTGATATTTGTTACAAAGACTTATGATAAGTTTCTGAAGCTAAATCCACCAATTTTTTCTTGGAAGGCTGACCCTTAAGCCACCGAGAGTTGAGTCAAGGAGATAGAGCATGCTTTTCGCATCTTGCCCATGCAAGATGATAGGCAAACTGACTTTGACAACTATTGTTTGAAAGGTGATGCCAAGAAGTGGTGGGACACTGTTCAAAAGGTAAAGTTCGCCACAGTGGAGTCTATTTCTTGGAAAACCTTCTGAGATGAGTTCTTGGAAGCCTACTTTCCCTCATTCGTAAGAAAATGATGGAGCAGGAGTTCTTCAAGCTGACTCAAGGAAATATGAGTTTGGTGGACTATACCACCAAATTTTGGAGTCTTAAGCATTACTGCTCCAACCTGTTTGCTGGTGACAAGATGAGGGTAGCGAAGTACGTGAGAGGACTTGAGGACAGGCTACGAGTACAGATAATGTCTAGCCGCCCTATGACGTTCAATGACTCAATTGAATCGATTTCTGTTCTGAATGAGGAGTGACAACGATTCAAAGGAGGTCAGTCCAAGAAGACGGGTGGTAGCGGTAATGGTGGAGCTCAGAAGCATCCACCTACTGGTGGTGGCATAGGGTGCACAACATAAGAGGCAAAAGACTCAACAGGGAAAGCACCAGAACCGTCCTCAGCAGAAGCAGCAGTACCAGACGAAGACACAACATACATGTCAGAGGTGCAACAAGTGACATCCTTTCAATTAGTGTCGTCTTTTTATCTGACTCTGCTATCAGTGCAAGCAGATTGAACACATTGCACATTACTGTCCGAATAAGCTGGGAGCCCATGGCAACCAACATTAGGCATAGAGGAAGACCAACAAATGGGTCTACGTTGCCGCAACCGCATAGCAGAACGATCAGAGTGATCTGATCGAAGGTATTATCATAATTGTCGATCACCTTTCACGTGTTATGTTTGATTAAGGAGCAACACATTTTTTTATATCTTCTTTTGCTAGATTGCTTGAGATTACACTTTCTAGCTTAGAGATTGCATTAGAGGTTATGTCTCTGATGGGTATGTTGACTCATTGTGCTAAGTACTTTCCCCAGTTTGAATAGTTATTGAGGGATACGAGTTGTCAGCTGATCTGATTTTACTCAAGATGATATTTTATTATGTTATTTTGGGCATAGATTGACTATCTCGATATAACGCGACTCTTTATTATTGAGTCAAGAAGGTGTGTTTAGAGCGACCCAACCTATTAGTGTTGGTTTTTTAGGCGACTAGGTCGGTTGGCGAAGTAAAGATCGTATCAGCATTGAAGATCTCGAAGTACCACAAGCAGTGGTATGCTATATTCTTTGTGAATGTGTCCACTACATATAGCTAGACGTTACCATTGGAGCAGTTGGATATAGTCCACGAGTTTTCTGACGTCTTTCCAAAGGACTTACTAGGTTTACCGCCTTATCGTTAGATCGAGTTGATGCATGGAATAACACCGATGTCATGAGTGCCTTATCGTATGACACCTACTGAGCTTGTGGAGATAAAGAAGCAGTTGCAAGAGCTTCTTGACAAAGGGTTTATCAGACTGAGTGTGTCACCTTGGGGTATGCCAGACTTCTTTGTCAAGAAGGATGGATCTATGAGGCTTTGCATTGACTATTGTATGCTGAATAAGGTAACGGTGAAAAATAAATACCCATTGCCCAAGATTGATGATTTATTCGACCAGTTGCGCTCAACAAAAGTGTTCTCGAAGATTGACCTTTGTTTGGTATATCATCAGTTGCAGATCAAGGCAGAGGACATCTTGAAGATGATTTTTCAGTTCAAATATAGGAATTACGAGTTTTTTGTGATGTCTTTTAGACTCATGAATGCCCTAACAACATTTATGGACTTGATGAATCAGGATCAAGAGGTTTTGTGGTGTATATCGATGCCTTAGGAACCAAACTGAGCAGTATCTTGATGCAATACTAAAAAGTGATTGCTTATGTTTCTCGACAATTGAAGGTGCACACGAAGAATTACCTGACGCACGACTTGGATTTAGCAGCCGTTGTCTTTGCGCTGAAGATTTGACCCCACTATTTGTACATTGAGCAGTTTAAGGTTTTATCTAACCACATGAGTCTCAAGTATATTTTCACGTAGAAAGATCTGAACTTGAGACAACGCAAGTGGTTAGAATTTCTCAAAGATTATGATTTCACCATCTGGGTAAAGCGAATATGGTGGCTGATACAGTTAGTAAAAAGACTTTGGTTTCGGCTGCCAGTTTGATTGGGTGAAGTTAAGATCTACTAGAGGAATTCGTTAAGTGGCAGCCGTTTGCAGATTTAGCCAGACACATCCATTGTGCAGGGATGAAAGTGTGACACGAGATCATAGGTCACATTAAGGCATTACAATAAGATGATTTGGACTTCGAGAAGTTGTGTGAGAGTGCTCGAAAGCCGAATGCATAATTTCATCATGACGAGGATGGGACCATTATGTTCTGTGATAGATGGTGGGTTTCAAAGACTTTTCGAGAGTTGATGAGCGAGGCCCACAAGTCGAAGTATTTCGTTAATCCTGGTAGCACCAAGATGCTCACGGACTTACAACAAACTTATTGGTGGAATAAGATGAAACATAATGTGACAAAGTTTGTCTCATTATCTTACTTGCTCGGAAGTTAAGATCAAGCACCAGAGGCCTAATGGATTGTTACAGTTGCTGTACATCCTATAGTGAAAGTGGAATGATATATCAATAGACTTCATAGTGGGATTACCGAAGACCCGTCATCAGCATGATGATATCTGAGTGATAGTGGACCGATTGACAAAGAGCACATACTTTCTACCGATCAAGGTGAGTCAGACCTTGGAGAGCTTGGCAGACTTGTATATTGATGAGATTGTCAGGTTACATGGGTACCACTTTCGATCGTGTCAGATTGAGATTCTCACTTTACGTCATGTTTCTAGCAATAATTGCAGAAGGCTTTGGGTACCAAACTGAAGTTCAGTACAACTTTTTATCCGCTGGTTGATGGACATGCTTAGCGTACGATTCAGACTCTTGAGGGCATATTGAGGACATGCACGCTGAATTGGGCAGGAGACTTAGATAAGCATATAAAATTTGCATAGTTTTCATACAACAATAGATTTCACGCTAGTATTGGTATGACATCGTATAAAGCTCTGTACAGTAGACCTTGCAGATCCCCGGTGTGTTGGGATGATGTTGGCGTTAGAGCAATTGAGTCTCCAGAGGTGATCCAACAATATTCCAATCAGGTACGATGGACTTGCCAACAATTGATCGTTGCACAGAGCCGACAGAAGAGCTATGCTGATCAGTGGTGCAGGGAGCTCAATTTTACAGTGAGTAAGCACGTGTTTGTTCAAATATCGCCGACGAAGAGCATTTTCAGGTTTGAAAAAAAGGAGAAACTTAGTCCTCGGTATGTGAGACCTTTTGAGATCCTTGAGCGGATTGGTGAGTCAATGTATCAAGTGTCACTTCTGCCTCAGTTTTTCCAGATCCACAATGTTTTTCACGTCTCGATGTTGAGAAAGTATGTACGAGACCCCTACGTGGAGTCGAAGTACAATCAGACCTGATGACTGTGGAGGGACTGGTGGAGATTGAGGATCGCCAGGAGCGATTACTTCGGAGTAAGACGATTCCGTTCATGAAAGTGCAGTGGTAACATCACGACTGGACGAGTGATTCTGGGAGTCTGAGATCGATATGCGTGAGCATTACCTATATTTATTCGATACATTATAATTTCGTGGACAAAATTCTTTTAAAGGAGTATGTATGTAATATCTCATAATTTCTGCCTCTATTTTAAATTAAATAAATATAAAATTTATTAAAATAATTATATTTTTTATTATGAAATTAAAATAATATATATAATATATATACTAATAAATAGTGGATGATGTTAAAGTGGATCCCCATGATCCAGTTATGATATGGATTTGGGATCCATTGCCAAGATCCATGATCCAGTTATGATATAGATCTTAGACCGGTTACCAAGATCCATGATCAAATTATGATAAGGTCAATTAATTTTTATTTTTAAAACTAAATTATATTTGTTATAAGATAATATATATATATATATATATATATATATATATATATATATATATATATATATATATATATATATATATACTCCTTTAGAAAGACTTCTATTTGCATAAAGAAATACAGGGCTCTTTATTTCTAAAACTGATAGAGACGTCCCTGCTTAGAGTCAAAGTTGAGTTATTAATAGGCATGCTTCCTCTCTCAATATGATTTTTGAGAAAGAGAGAGGACCATGAGAGAGAGAAGAGAAACCTTCCTATCCAACGTCTCCTTCTTCTTCTGTTTTTCGTGAATCAGCCTGCAAATGCAAGGTATGGGTCTCTCTCTTTCTCGGTTCAATAGGCGAGGAAACCTAGCATGGGTCGATGCAAATAAAGGTTTAAGAAATTATAAGATCTGTTTTTCTTGAAGATGTGTGTTTTGGGTCACATGCATGAAAAGCAAAATGGGAAATAAATTGGGGTTTTATAGACTGTTTTTTATCGCACGGCAGAATTGATTTAATTTTGATTTCTTATTATTTTGGGTATCACAAGATTCAGATTTTATGGTAGGATACTTTGGCTAAGAAGATATGTATAGACTTTGGGATGCATAGATTTCTCATATTAGGAAATTTTTGTATATTTGTTTTTATCTTAGGATGATGAGGTTGATTATGTTCTTGGAAAAATCTGAGGGAAAAACTATGATTTTGTTAGCATGGTTGTTTTAAAAGAAAAAAAAACTAATTCGAATAGGTTTGGTCATTGAGACTGATCTGGGGTGATTTATTTAGTAAAGGGGGCAAAAGATCAGATTCATGTTTTTGGGTGCCGGCACCTGCGTTTTTTATTCTTTGTTATTAATCTTAGATTTTCTTTGTGCTGCAAACTATCTGCATCGAATATTGGTAAGGCTCTGCGTTTTCTTTTCTATATGATTCAGGTTGAAACATGGTGGTATAGGTTCATATTTTTCTGCATTTTATTTACTGTATGCTTAGTATGAAGTATACCTTTACAAGGCCAAATTTCAACGTTTTTGTTCTTTTGGTGTTCAGATCCCCTAAATATGATCAGGCCCTGTGTGTATACACAAACCCATGTATTTGGGGACAGGGTTTGATCCATGAACTAGTAAGTATGATCAGACCCACACGTCCGTAACTGATTTGGTCCATGCGTTTTGTGCAGGATCAAATCCGTGTATGGATGTCAATGATATCATCTATGTGTTTGGCGCGTGATCAGATCTATGCATTTCTATTTACTCATGTTCATATTAGGGGGTCAGCAAAAATAGTAATCTAGGTAAATATATATATATATATATATATATATATATATATATGAGTTCTTAGATTTATTCATCATCTTTGGGGTAGCTAATTTAGTGTTTGGTTAGTTAATTCAAGGACATTGCAACGTTCACTGCAATATGCAGAACTTTGCAAATGCAAAATATTACAAAGTCTATGCAGAACGTTGCAAAGTTGCTACATTGTGTAGAACTTTGCAAACACAACACATTGCAAAGTTTTTGCAAGGTGCACAACATTGCATGATAAATCAGTATTGTGTTGTGGTTCATGTGCTATGACTGTGTTTATGTGATACCGTGAACACAAATTTGAGTATTTCAGTATGATTGTTGTTCACTGGAAATTTTGCAATGCCATTATAAAATTAGGCAGTAGTTATGTGTGAATCACATATGGGCTTTTAGAGGTCAGGAGCATGTATTGCTCATGAAATAATAAGTTTTAAATGCAATGCAAAACTGTTTTGTATTACTTTTAAAATATTTACACTGTTGAAATTGACAAGGCAAAAGACCAAATTTGTTATTGCATGTTGATTTGCATAACTGTTCTTGTGTAAAGAATTCTTAATTGATTAAGAATGATAAAAAATACCAAACAATGTAATATTTTTTCTTTCTTGGTGGCCCTTTGAAATATTGAAAACCTTGGATGACTATCATCGGGAACCGTGAGGATACTAAACGCCATGTGCATTGTTTTTCCCAAGAACCCATTGTGCGGTTCGTGTTCTCAACCACGGTTGTAAGAAACTTCTGTCACTTTGGTTGAGGGTGTTGTTGTTAGGCTCAACTGAAGTTATTGGTATACCGAGAAAGTGGTATTAATAAATGTTGATTTTCTTATTGTCTCGACATTAAGTAATGATTCTTAATATTTTGATTGATGGTGATAATTTCTGACATCGTTCGAGGAGCATATGTAAGGCCTATTAATGAAAATACAAATTATGTGTTAAGATACAGTTGAGAACTACCTTGAATCTCAAGAATTTGACTTGTTTTGAGTATCCACGGGTTTTATATAAGTGAGAATTTAGTTTTGTGCATTAAGTAGGAACACAATACTGATAATTAAAGTTAAAAAAACATTCATGCATATTGCATTGATTCATGCATTCCTAAATGATTAATTTAGCATGAGAGTGATGGTTGTTTGAATTGAACTGCTTATATTGCAAGTTTGTTCTGAATATGTGATGTTTGTAGAGCCCTCTTAAACTTATATTTGATTTGATTTATATTAATTTCCTTACTATTAAATTTTGAGAGGGTCTCGTACGAGAACTTCGATTCTAATCCCATTTTTAAAAATCTTTTTCAGGTACTGAGATACATTGATGGAGGGACCAACTTGCTGAAGGGAGCGAGGGTTATGTTTTTGGTGACCCGGATTCTGACAGAGTTGAGAGTTTTGTTTTGGGAAAAACTTATTAAACCCAAATGAGGATTATTTTATTAAATTTAATTCAATATAAATTCATGGTTTGATTTATTCTATGTGTAGAATGATTGTTGGGTTGTGTGTATTAAATTTGTTATGTATCTCGAGTCCCTGAGATATCTTTTTGTAATATTTTAAAATTATTAATTCATTTAAAAAAAATCCATAAAATTTTTTAGGATCAGTTGGGGTCGTTACACCTAATCTCTAATTTTTTTGAAAGGCAAAGTTGGGGTTAGGCAGACCCCTACTGTAATACCCGTATTTTTTTGAGGATTTTTTATAATTTTCTTTATGTGTGATAAATTAAAAATGATAATTTGTATAGAGTGTTATGCTCTAGGTTATGTAAGACTTAGGAAATTTTTTTAAATGTATGAAATACACTGACATGCTCAAGGGTTTCATTGACCCTAGTGAAATTTCCTTTCTCAAAAATTATTTCTCAGGAATTCGAAAATTGTTAGAAAAGAAAAATATACAATAAACAACTAATATATCCAAAATTTTAATAGAAGACATGCACCTACATTTGAACCTAATTTGAATGTCATTTCACTTAAACCTAAAATCTAATTTTGAAAGAATTGAAATCTAAATTACAAATTCAATTAATTAGAAAATAATTTAAGTGGAATGAAAATTATGGTTAAACCACATTTAATAAAATTTTAGGAGTCTATATATGGGCCATCCCATCCTATGTGTTTCTAGGATGGGGATTGCTGGAATAAGAAGAAGAAGGAAGGGGGTCATGGGAAAAGGAAAGAAAAAAATATATAAAAGAAACACTAGTCAAACTTGCTTGCCAAGCAAGCAAGTTTGAAAATTGGTTTATGGAAGGGTCCAACCCCATGGGAGCCGACCAACCCCTATTTTCCTTTAGTTAATATATATATATATATATATATATATATATATATATATATATATATATATATATTATGCCCTAAGGTAGCTAAAATGAAATACCAAAAAAAAGAAATTGGAGAAGATAAAAGGAAATAGAAAATAAAATAAAAATATAAAGAATGCCTTGATTGAGATCAAGGGCTGAGATTAACCCAACCCTTGACCTCATACCCTAACTCCTATAAAACCATGGGAGGGGCTCACACACACCCCTATTTTCCCTTTTTGATATTTTTGCCTTCTTGCTCTCCCTTTTTTCCTTTGCTTCCTTGATTCCCTTCCTTTCTCCTCCCTATTTCCTACGTTTTCCTTGTTCTTCCCATCTTGGCCCAACAAGGAAGGCATTCACGTGCGTGGTTGGAGCGTGAGGAGTACGTTGGCGTGGTCACCTTATATATTGAGCCGCCAGTTCGTGTATAAAGCTCATTTTTCAAGTTACGAGAGTATTTTCGCAAAAGAGGTAGGGAGTTCTATTACCTTCATGTAAATCGAAACTCGTAGGCACGAGTCCTTTTGATTTTTTATAAGAATAAACCCTATACCATGCCCCCCATATGTGGGTTTGGCATAGGGTTTGTCAAAATATAAAATAGAGAGGGTTTTGTTTCAAACCCTTCCTCTCAAAATCGATTTCTCCAAAATCAGATTTTTGAATCCGATTTGAACTATTGTTAAAAAGAAGATTTTTGTAAAAAGGCATGTTGAACTTAATTAAAGAGGATTGATTTTGATTCTCCCTAGAAGGAATCGATTCATCCCCTTACTGGACGAATTACTGAAATTTAAAATGAACGAAACCAAGATATCACATGTTATAGACTTTGTCAGAAATAAAAATTGTAATTTTCAGAAAATGCATGTAATGATTATTTGTTTCTAGCAGAATTTTAGTTAGAAGTTATTACTAATATTCATGTGCATGTTCTGAAGTGCTTAGCATGATTTTCCTTATTTTTATCATGAAAAAATATGTATTGTGGTGTATTTTGTTGCTAAAATACTGAAACTATTTCTAAAGAAATAGGGTTCGGGGAGACAAATCTGTTTTTCAGCCTAACAGTTGCAAAAATAGGATTTGTCTATAATAGATTAGTTAAAAATAAATATGGTATTGTTTTTATGGTTTTACTTAATGTGTTCATGTAAAAAAATTCTAAAATATGAATTCGGGTGGCTTGTTTTGGTACCCGAATACATATTTCTCGTTAATACATATTTCTAGCCTGACACTTGACCGGTAAATCGTTTGTATCTCCTTCGTTCGAAGGAGTTTTTATAAACAAGTTGTTGCGTTAGAAAATTAAAAGCTTCTGTAAAATTTTGAGCTATGTTTATGGACTGTGCATTGAATTGAGACAGTTGGAATAAGAAATGTATAAGCTTGCACTAAATCATTCGTATCTCCCTCGTCTGGAGGAATTTTTATGAACGGTTTATGGTATCGAAAAGTTGACGAAATTCTCTGTAAACTGTGAAAATTTTAGCTCTATTCGACGATTGTAAAATTTTTTGTAACCTCTGTAACAGTCGGATATAATTGAGTTTTTTGCGAGTTCGAAACTGGTTTAAGGCCCAACTATCGAATACTTGCGAATTTTATGCATGCTCGTGTATCCCTTTGCGAATGAATATCAGATGTTGTATAAACTGTAAAATAAGTTAGTTTGATGCAGGAAATTAAGTGCCTATTTATGGGGCATGAACTCAATAATGTGCTATTGCACAAGCATGCATTCGTGGCCTCTCGCTAATTAATGGATCGAAGTGTCCGTCTTGCGAATAATAATGATCTGTGCATACTGTATTTTTTTTATATGACTACCATATACATGACAATGATGATGTGAATGATTGGATGCATTTAGTATAATAGAAAATTCATTACTTTAATTGTGCTTAAGTGTTTAAATTTGAAAAGAAAGAAACACGTGTAATGGTACCAAATTAAATGCTTCAAATGTGCATCTATAGGCCCTGAAGTGGTTGAATCCCTTAAGTGAGACTATTATGAGTGTTGCATGTAAAACAAATAACTTAAAAGTTTCAACATGTAATACTAAAAGATCAATACTTACACAGAGAAGGTAAGTGATACTAGTCTAGTTTTGTGGGTATCTAAATTGGGCACAAAAGGTTGCTCCTCTCTAATCACGAAGATAAGGAAACCCTCCACATTAGACTGCAGTGTAAATGCACAAAATCTCATGAGTAAAGTCCAATGCATTGGGATAATAGTGTGAAAGCTTCTCTCGTTCTTGGTGTTCCTCACCTAGCACTCACGAATGGTGTCTGGCCAGGCCAAAGCTACATTTGATTGAAAGCACCGCTTGCGCTATGACCTTGACCCAAGACTATTGTCTGTGTTTATACCTATAGGAATAAGAATTGTAACATAATATGATGACGCATTTAGATAGGCATGACATGCATCATATAATAAAGAAAATCTAATTAAAGATAATAAATGACTTATGCATAAAGTCGACTTTTGCAATGGTAAGTGCATGCATTTTTAACTATTCATGCATCTTTAATTATTCGTGTTTAAGTGAACGATTGATTTAGAATAATTTCGTGAGTGTATGCTTGAATGACTTGTTAGATATGCCTACATGTAAATTTTGATGTAGTTAGTTTTATTTGAATGTATGAAAGATTGAAGTGATTCCTGCCTACTTATTTTAATTTAGGTGTTTTGAATAACTCTACCTTACTTAGATATAATTGTCTGACCCTATTGATTTTAATTGTTTTCAGGTAGTCGATGAATTCATATACGATGACGAGAGGTTGCGGCGGGGACCGAGCCAAGCCTTTCACAACCTTGAGTATTTTTGGATTGCAAGCATTTATAAAGGGTTGAAACTCTGATTATTCATTTAATTTCTAAATGGACTGTTATTAATTAATTTTGGGGATGTAATGGATAATTATTCGATTATGAATGTTAAATGTTGAATTTATTGCATGTGTGGTAATTGAATGTGATCGGAAAGTAATACACCAAGTTTTTTGTCTCGTTTGGATTTTTGATGCAGTTTTTATAAAATTGTTTAAAAAAAATCACAATTTTCAGAATACAAAATTTGAGGTGCAACTATACCATTTGGTTTTGAACTTGCAACGTCCCAACACAAGGTGTCGTGCACTAGCTGCTCCTACCAGACAAGGGGAGCCCCCATTGGTCCGATCCCACTTTTGATTACAAAGTATAGGAAGCTCTTTTGAGGCACTTTCATTTCAAGAAGGATAGGATGTGTTTGTATGTGCGCGCTTGTGAAGATGATGACATCTACAACTTCTGGCGGATGTTCACAAGTTCACCAAAAACATTTCGCCCATAACAAGCTCTGAAATGCTATGGTAGTTTTTTTTTTTTTGAAAGGCAAGCTAGGGTTAGGCAGACCCCCCAGTTATACAACCACCGTTGGGTTTTGAACCTGCACCGTCCCAACACAAGGTGACGTGCACTAGCTACTCCTACCAGACAAGCATAGCTCCGTTGTGTTTTTTTTTTGGTAGTTTCTTAAGAGTAGTTTTCACTTCTGAATGTGTTATTTAGTAAAATTCTAAAATATTATACGGCAAAAAAATTCCCATATTTGGAACGCATGATTCTTGCTTGTTTCATTAAATTACTTAAATATGTTTGGTGGTATGCATCAATACATTGAACTACCATAGTTTTTCAAAACATGTTAGGGGCAAAAACATGTGGGACTTATTAGTGTAGGCAGATATCTACCAGTTCATTGATAGTCTGTATAATCTTTCCAGGATCTAACATGACCTATCCCAATGGGGCCAAATGTTCTGGCTCGATCCTTGTTTCTGTGCCTACATTCATGTGAGGATTTCGTTTATGCAAAATGGCCATTTTGCACGGTCTCCCTTCCTGATCCGTACATGAGCTTTCGTCCCTCTCATCTCTCGCTTTACCCCCATTGTTGTCCAAACACTTGCATCGCAATCAGAGGACATGTTTGAAGTGGGGCTGCTTCTTTGTTGGCAGCATCTTTTGAGTTCTTGTATGGCTCCTTGTGTTCCTGTGGGCTATATGTCTTTCTTTTGTTATGAAAGCATCATTTTCTGTATTGGATGGATAAGCCACCGGATTGGGCCCCTTCTTTGGGATGATCGATGTAAACTCTTTATGATTATTTAATAGATTTTGGAGCACAATGCTCCAGCATTTCCATTCAAAAAAAAAAAAATTTGTTTCCTAGCAAATCAACTATGTTGAACACATCTACAGAATCAGATTTGCAAAAAACAATTTGAAAAGACCCGTTCACTACGTAGCTTCTATGATTGTAGACACTTTATTTACATAGATCTAAGCTTCAAAGGCAAATTCTAACCGTTGGATAATGTTTAGCATGCTCTATTTCTATTTTCATGTGTTAAAGTTGACTCAAATATGGTGGTTTATACCATTTTAGACAACTCTTATTTTCATGAATTGTGAGCCGCTCAATTTCACTATCGCAAAAATCAAATCTTATGGTGTATTAATTATTATCAAGCCTTCTAACATACTAAATAAATCACACCAAACACATCTGTGTGGTTAGATTTACCATTTGGTGGCTAGATCTACGAAAACAAGAGTGTATATCTTTGTACGGTATCATAGTACAAAACCACCATATATATATATATATATATATGAAACCCATAACAGTGGATGGGTTATCATCGAATGAGCATCAAACACACCCCGCACATTGATTTTGTGCAAAATAGAGGAATTACTGACAGTCTTTGACCTCTGCTAATACTTTGGCCAGAAAATCAGGCTTTAGCGGCAGTCCCAACCAGTGCTAAAGCGCGATCCGCGGCGGGCACAGGCGTGACCAAACAGTGGATGATTCGCCCGTCCACTATTACAGGTTACTCTCTCTCTCTCTCTCTCTATATATATATATATAGTCACTAGAATATGAGAACTGAAAATATGAGAACTAATGTGTGAACCACAATTTTCATGAATTTTTTGTTCTTTTCTCTTGAATCTAAGTGTAAGAATGTGATCTACTTGGTTTTATAAGAATCCACTCTTGAATCATCTTATTTTGATGCATAAACAAAATTTTCTTAAGGCTTTAAAATCAATGGCTCATAATCTTCATAAATATTCAAGCATTCAAAAATCATATTTTTTTATCGAAAATACAAGAACCAATGGTTGACATATGAGAACTGAAATATGACTCACTAGAATATGGGAACACTGAAATATGGGCATTTTCAACAATTTTTTGCAAATCCATCCATGTGGATGTGCTTGGCATGGATGATTTTTGCTAGGAATCAACAATTGCCGTTATGTATCACTAGAATATGAGAACCATGTGCTTTAAAAGTGCAGCTAAAGGTAAAAAAACCTTTAGCGTGCAATGGACGGCACGTGTGTCCACTTCCGTCAGGCACATACTGTGGTAGGCAGTATCTATGTATATATAGTGTACACAAGTCTTTGGTGTACATGCGTGCACTACAGATTTGGTACTAATGAACAACATTTCATTTATTTTTTATTAAGGTTTTGTTTGGGACCTGGAAGCTAGGACGGGACTTTATGCATTTGGTGGACACATGTTTCAACTACGTTGGTTGTGGGGTGTTTGGAAACTGGCAGCGCGTTTGAGCGAAGAAAGACTGTCTTTCCTTTATATTGGCATTAAAGGGTGGATTTGATAGCCACCACCTACCAAATGCAGGATTTGGCAGCCGCCACTTTTCCAAATGCATAAATTCCCTCGTACTATCAGTTTCAAAACAATGCCTAATTCTAATCAGATGATAAAGTTATCATGGTTCCTTTGCTTAAGAACTTAGTTCGAATTTATAAAATTTAATATTAAAATATATTAAAAAATGTTAAGAATAAATGGTCTTGATTGCACCAAAATATTTATATAACCATACAGTGTTTCATTAAATAACATATAGATATTTGCTACAATTGTTTGTAGGTACAAACAACTTAAAACCCTCTTTTCTTATGACTTTAGTATTTTCTGGTATCCGCCTTGAGGGGTCACCTTTTGGATATGGTGTCTGTACAGATTTGTCAAATTATGCAAAAATTGATGGTTGTACACATTTCAAAATTTGCCTACACAAAAAGCAAGTTTTTTTTATTGAAAAGACAAGATTTAAGGGTTGGTCCCTAGCAAATCGAGCATGCTAAACCCATCTATGAGGTTAGATTGTATCAAAATGACTTGCATCATGAGATAGCGACTAGACTAGTTACAAATGTTTGTAGCATATATATATATATATATATATATTATGTTATATATAAGTATATCTATATATGAGAGAGAGATGGATGTACACAACTTAGGTGTGCACATCCAAACTGCACTGGTGAAAGATGTCATTTTTTGGTGATCCAATTGTATGGATGTTCTGGTATAATTCATTTGCTAGGAACTGGCCTTTGGTTTGTATTTTTCTAATGGACACTATGACTTTATAATGTTTTAAGTTTAAAAATTTGTGGACCATTGATTTTTTAAGCCTTAAAGAAATCTACCTATCTGGTCAAACAATCCAAAGCTAGTTCCCACTAATTCGTCCATGTATAACACATCTATCTGATCACATTAAAATAAATTAAAAAAATGGTGAAAATTGGTGTGCACTGTGATCACAGTTAAATCGCTCATTCTCTCTCTCTAGTTTATATTTTGATACTAATGAAGGTATGAAACTATTGAGTTGAAAATCATAGGTTAAAGCTGTGTCAATTCTGTCTGACTACATAGATGTATTCAACCTGGTTTGTTTGATAACTATCAAACATTGGATCATGTTTTTTCAATGTAAAAATATGATATTTTGAATCATAATATGTTTGATATATTGTGGGCCATCGATTAAGCCCTTAAGAACCTGCCTATGTCACAATCACATGATTTCAAACTCCTTTTTCTACTAGACAAACAATATAGATCACATTTATAGGGTCTGATCTATAAAAAAATCTGAAAAATATGAAAAGAAGGTGATTACCACTAAATAGTTTCATACTTTCATTATTACCAAACACACACACACACACACATATATAACATTAAACTAGTTGTATTTAACATAAGATGCATTTAACTTATTAAAATGATTAAAATAACCTTAAAAGTAATGTGTTTTTTAAAATTTATGGCTACATTTTTGCGCATTATGAGTTTTTTGGTTTTGAAGGGAACTAAAAAATCAAATACCTTTTTCAAAAAAATTAAAAAGATAACTTTACAAACTTAAATATGCAAAGTTATTGTTATTTTTTTCACTACAAAAGGTAGCCATGCATTTAGAAAATGTCATTATTTTTAAGAGCATTTTAGTTATTTCAAAAAGTTGAATGCATCTAATTTTAAATACAACCAGCTTAATGTTAGATAAACCTTATATATATATATATATATATATATATATATATATATATATATATAAGTTGCATCTTCTCAATCAGAATTCATAGATGCACTCAACATAGTTTATTTGATAGGAATCATGTTTTTTGACATGAAATAATATTTTTAAGCCATAAAATTTTGGTACATTTTGAGCAGTCGATTTTTGAAAATCTTGAAAAGCCTACATATAGGTCACAATCACATGATCTAAAACTTGTTTTAGACTAAAAAATGCATGTAGATCGTATCTATAGGTTCTGGTCAACAAAAACTCAAGAATTAAAAAAAATAAAGCTTTTATTAGGTGGAGATAGTTGCTCTGCTACCATTATATATGTGAGTAATATCTAGGTTCCAGACCATTTATGTCCCAGACCCTTTAAAAATTCATTTGCATGTGCGTTTTGCTTAATCCAAACTTATAAATGTATTTATCACTACTTATTTACTAAGAACCATGCCATCACTTTAGGCCGGGCTTATGTCCACGTTAGTGACTATGAAATGCTCAAAAAGTCACTTGTTAAACTGACAAAATTAACCCCATGACATTTTAGTGAAAGGTACGATCTGTGGTGTCACAATTATGAACTAACAACAGAAATGCCCATTATAAGAGAAGAACTAAAAAGAAAAAATCAATTTATCGGAATGTATTTGTATTAATTATCATATATCTTCATGACCTAGAAGTACATGCCAAAAGAGGAGGAAAAATAGAAAAGTGATATGAATCTCTTGGATCTCCATAATCCATATGCCCTCACTTTTCTTTTTCATCTACACCCCAAGTACATCAACAACATTACAAAAAGATAGAGAACAGAGCCTAGAAGAAGGAAAAGAGCTCTTCTTTATATATGAGAGTTGTAGTGTAAGATTATCTCCATGACTGTCAAAAACCCAGACCATCCAAGCACTCTTGGAGAAACCCATCAAGATCTGGCAAAAAGGATGCACCTTCCAAACAGCCACGAACCAGCTTCTAGCAAAAAGGGGTTGAAAACCTCCAACTAAAACGTCTTCTTTGGAGTGTATGCTAAGACTATACTCATCTTTACATCAGATCTCCTGAGATCGAGTGCCACAATGTCTTAATCATCTCCATGGATGTACCAACACAGCAGCATTGTAGCACACCTGCGAAGGATGTAGAGCCGGGCTCGCTGCTCCTTGGCTAGCCGGGCGCACCGCCTTGTGAAACAGTTTTGCTTTGATGACGACGAGCTCGGTGTGCTTAGGTATTTGATGGTGGAAGAAGTATAGACATCGGTGGTGGCCATTTTTTTTTTAGCTCAGAGGGTAAAGGCCCAGAGGTTGGCCAAGACCTCTCCTTGCTAAGCCTTTTTAGCAGGAGCGAATGAATACGAGAAGGAGATCTAATGGCTGTTGGGGATCGGGTAGTTATATAAGGGAAGGGTGGACTGAGCATCAGAAGTTTGGGTTATTAAAATTACGGGTGGGATTAGTGTAAGGCGTGGGGAAGTGGGAGAGAAGGGGAGGGTTGCATGAGGCTCAGGCTTGGGAGGCGGGCCAACAGTTGGCCACTTAGTGGAGCCAGTGGGCGCGTGTGCTTTCCTACGCAACCTCGCTCTTTGTTATTTTTATTGTGGTGGAGTATCCCCTAGGGTTTGACCCAACACTCCTTCGCATTGTTCATCCGGCGACTGCGCTATTTTCATCTTGGATGTTTTCCTTTTCGTAGTTTGCACTCGTGTGTGTATGCGTCTAAGACGGGAAGAGAGAAAGGAGAAAAAAAGAATGTATGCATGCCCTTGCACACCGAAGCCGGTTATATGTTTTCCCTTCGAAGATGGCCGTTAGCCACACTGCGTGTTCGGGGGTCCCAATGAGCACCACGTATATAAGCTCATGAAGCTCGTATCCTCGTGTGTATCAGCATCACTTAGCATCGTAATCTGGTGCGATTGCAAAGACATAAGTACCCTTTCTCGCCATTCTTGTCATAAAACGACGGTTCAGGATGATGACAAAAATGTCCTCCATTCAAAAAAAGGGAAACGACGGTTTAAGATCCTTCATGTAGAAAAGTGAAACGCCGGTTCGAGAATGATGTTAACTCTTTAAAGTCCAAACATTCCATTTTTGACTTAAGCAGTAAACTTTTGCACCATCTGCTATAACAGGAGCTTTCTTTGACGATGCAAACTTTGTCGTCGTCTGCTATCACCGGACTGACCGAACCCTCATTTGGCGTCGTCTGCTGTCGTCGGAGCATCCTTTGCCATCATCTGCTGCCGTCGGAGCACCATTTTCCGTCGTCTGTTGTCGTCGGAGCATCCTTTGCCATCGACTGTGCAGTGGCAACATCGTTGCCACCATCGATTGTGTCTACCTTTTGGGTGTTTCTCCTCCATTGTGGGATTATCAAGGTTTTGTTATGCAAACAAATCAATTTATAAATATGAATGCTAAATCTTACAACTGGTTTTACTATTCATGCTAAATAACACCTATTTTCATACTGAAACAAATTGATTTGTACCTATCCACCTTCTGGGCGTCGAAAAACAGTTAGCACGATTTGTTCTTATGAAGGCCAAACAATTCAATGATGTGTACTTATGAAGGCTAAATTTCTACAACAATTTGTATGTTTGATGCAACAATGATTTATACGTTTGAAATAATAACAATTTAATGAAGCTACCATAATTTGTACTTAAGTTTGATAAATCGTACAACAATGTATACATATGAAGCCAAACGTTACAACGATATGTACTTATGAAGGTTGCGATTTATACAACGATTTGTAAGTTTGAAGCAACAACGATTTATACATTTAAAGCACTAGCGATGTGTATTTATGAAGTTACCTTGATTTGTACTTAAGTTTGCTAAATCTTACAAAAATGTTTACTTATGAAGCCAAATATTGCGATGATTTGTAATGTTGGTGATTGTGTAACGAATGAGATAATTTATATTATTATATACTTAGGGAGGCGGTTGTAACATATAATGATGGAGTTAAATTTGTGTGTTGTGCAAGTTAGCAATGACTACAATTCGTAAGACAAAAAATCTCCCTTCGTTCTATGGGATAAATATTAGAAAAGTTATCCGTCAGTCCCATCTATATGAGCGTTATGAAAGGTACCAAAATATAATGAAGATTGAGAATGATAAAGCTAAGGACAAAGCGTTGGAATTGTATTATGCGGAGGATTATCCATCAGATATTGAGGATGAAGAGCAAAGGAAGAATGAGGAAGAACTAAAGATGAAGAAGAAGGATGACGAAGAGAAGAAAAAGCAAAGGAAGAAGGAGGAGGAGAATGAAAGGCAAATGAAGAAAATGCAAATGAAGAAGGGGGATGAGGAGAGGGAAAGACAAAAAAAGAATAAGGAACAGGAGGAGAGTGAAAGGCAATTGAAGAAGAAGGAGGAGGAAGAAAAAGAAAGGCAACTAATGAAGCAGAAATATTTTGAAAAGCAAAGGAGGATAAGGCAAATGAAGAATGAAGCGGGGGAGAGGGAAAGACAAAAAAAGAATAAAGAGGAGGAGGAGGAGGAGAGAGAAATGCAATTGAAGAAGAAGGAGGAGAAAGAGAAGGAAAGACAAATGATGAAGATAGAAGAGGAAATGCAAAGGAAGAAGCATCAGGATGCCTTTTAGGGTTATAGTACAATTAGTGCATCCATAGTTCACTCACCTACTTCATCCCAATACTCAGGTGATCAACATGGTCTTCTGTCTAAAGCTTCATAAGAAGCCATCCCAATGGTGGCATGATAAGTATTGTTATAGACAAATTTTGCAAGTACCACATATATGTCCTAATCGCCCAATCTAAAGCATAGGCTCGTAGTATGCCTTTTAGGGTCTGAATAGTTCTTTCCGACTGGCCATCAGTTTGGAGATGAAAAAACCATGCATGCATGTTTTTCATAACTTTATGCACTTTTGGCACCATATTGGTTCTTTTCAATGATTTGTTCATTCATGAGCATTAATGTCTTCATGCATGTTTTTTATGATTTATAGCATATTATTATCACATGCCACATAACATATTCATACACTTATAGCACCACATTGGTTCTTTTAAACCACTTGCTCATTCATGAGCATTTACTTGTGCATTCATGCTTTTCATGACTTATTGCACATCATAATCGCATGCCACATATCATAACATCATACAACACATCATAACAAAATTTAAAAGCTTAGCATTCAGAAGATGGCATAAGCACACTACCTTAATATGCCCACATATTGTTCATTTGTATATCACATGTTTCATGCATTCAACAAAATAATCTGCTAACTCGGGATTGATAACACAAAAATTTAT
The DNA here is from genome assembly GCF_984573655.1 of Nuphar pumila. Lineage (NCBI taxonomy): Eukaryota > Viridiplantae > Streptophyta > Magnoliopsida > Nymphaeales > Nymphaeaceae > Nuphar > Nuphar pumila. Next base: position 21,303,979 of record NC_143263.1, read on the forward strand.
CTATCATTAGAAATTTTGTAATAAATCATATAGAACGATTTAGGCTACGGAATTTTAACTGAAGGTACTTACACATGGTATATACATATAAGAAAAAACCCAAACCTTAACTCATTACATAATAGAAAATAAAAGTTTTTATAACATAGACCATTTTCTGATTACAGAACAGTCTTGTCCAATTCTGTCTCTCAAATGAAAAATCTGTTATAAATCATTTAGAAAGAATTAGATTCTAAACATTTTACTGTGGGTGGCTTGATATGTCAAATTCAAGCTCACAGAAATCAAAAATTTAATTTGATTCCATCGAAGAGTTAAAAAATCTTAAATAATATTGTTTTTGTTATTTGACATAACGAGTTCCAGAAAAGTACATATTATATACCAACTTTCTTGAATTTTTGTTTCCAACCCATTAAGAATCAATCTCTAAGTTTTTAATTGTGTTCTTCCATATCTATAATAACACACCTTTAAATCTTAGCAACATATTCTAAGTATTCTGAAAGATGATTTTTACAAAATATTTTGTCTTCATAGACTTATTGTCAAGATAGAATTTCTATGCCGACTTGCAGATGGCATATCTCTCAATCTACAAATCATTCGAGTCTGAGATTTAATCTAGGATTACTTTCATATGTATGGAACATCCTCACAAATTTTCAGCATTTATGGGTCTACGATTTGGGAGAAACAAATTTATCATTCTTTCTGGTCGGATCAAAATACACAAAACAAAATATAGTTTTTCAACAATCAACCAAAAAATTCATGATTTCAAAAAGAACTTCAAGAAAAACTATCCAACAAATTTGAAAACTATCAAGAACACACTAGATTTATTCATACACATATATATCATGCTACATAAATAGAAATCCACCACATAACATGAATATAACCCAAAAATCAATCACTTTTCAAGAGAAAGCATGTTTTCTCTATACTACAAATACCAATCTTTTATACAAAAGAAATCATGGTTTTAAAATCTTCATGTACCACACAATATCAGTTCTTACGTGCATCTAGGCTTATATATGTGTTGATACACATCTAGGGATCATCACGCATCATGCTCATGTATTCTAGCACTTTATACACACACAAGTAAATGTGTATCTACTTTAAAATTGTTAGATCTTACGAATGATCTTCCCAAAATCATTTCCTTTGATCAACGCCTTCTACCACAGCTACACGCTTAATAAAGATGCAATCACCCTAGACGCCAATGGAGGTTCTTCTCTTCCAAAGAGGGGCATAAGAGAGGTATTATAGAGAGAAAAAGAGAGAGAGATAGGGGCATGTTAGAGGAAGGGAGGAAGCTACTCTTTAAATAATCTTCCTTATAAGGTTACCTTATTGAATAAGGAAATCCCTTTGTAACTCTTAGCTTATTAGGATTTCTAATAATTTATAATTCCTAGCTAATTTAGATTCTTAATGAAATTTAGGATTAAGTATATTTTAAGGTTAAATTTTTTGAGCATTCTAGAGAGGATGATTGGTCAACATAACTACCACTAATAGGGCCCTAATGTTACCTTTCGTAGGTGAGGAGGTGCTTCTCTGCACTTTGGAGATACTAGAAGGGCTTGGGCCCTTAGAAAAGGTAGATGATCAGATCCACGAGTCTTATCCACATGTGAACTCAGAGACGAGAGAATAAAATATGTGAGAGAGGAGAGAGACAATAGAGAGAGATGTCAATGAGGGTAGGAATGTTTGGAGAAAGAGAAAGGAAGGGGGGCGGATAGAGAGAGAGACTGGAGAAAAAAATAACTTTATTTCATTAATCAATTGGGTTCTTTGGCCTTTTATTTATAGAGTGGAGGCCAGTAGTCTAATCTTAAACCAACTATAACTTCACAAAGAACCCTACTAAGAACAAGAAACTTAATAAGAGATAGGATCTTAGAGGCCAATTTCTATTAGGACTCCTACATTAACTAAAACTCCTAAACAATTAAGACTCTAGCTAATTAATGATTAATTATTTTTTTGAAAGATTCAAGAAGCCTCTTAAAGTGGGGGACGTCCCATGCTGATCTCCTACTTCACACCCCCTATATGGGCCCCTCCTGTTGACTTTGGTTGTGACACATGTCAGGTCCCTCTTCCTCTAGATTAGTATATGTGAACTTTGACTTTTCAACATGTGAATAAGTTATCTCAGCTGTCACATCACCCTTATAAGTCTCACCTAAGTTTGGACGACCCTCACTACCTGCAAAAAAAGGCATGTGGATTTTGGAGCTCGAATCTATACCACCACCTGAAATTCGGTCTAACAAATGATCATGATATGACTGCACTATAGATAAACTCTTTACATGGCAAAAGCACATATGAAACCAATACTTGTGTCATTATCAAATATATAAATATGTAACCTTCAAGAGTCTAGAACAACCTCATTGCTTTACCCCTTGTGCTCATGCACTATACTATCTGCAAAGAGAAGAAATATATGAGAATAAACAACATTATAAGTATAACAAAGTCCCCCGTTTTCAAAATTTTAAAGTGTCATTGCCGATGGAATTACAAACATTAATGACAAGAAATCAATGACAGTATTACCTATCTCTAAACTTCTTTTGGTGCAAGTTTGTCCAGAAGAGTTATGTCAAATGGCTTTTTATTGCACTACCAGCTACCTTCCTACAAGGATCCTATTCAGTTTACATATATCCGTAGAACATAAAACTTAAATGCTAACAAGATAAATATCATAGAAACTAGTGCACAATCAATAAACTTAAGCATGCATCAATATAAGAAATATAACAAGTAAACTGGTAATGAGCGCGATGACCTACATTATGTGTCCCCTATTTTATTGCAAACAACTGATCTTTTGTTATAGAGAAGAACAATTTGATGTTTATAACCATGCGAATCAAACACCAAAACCATGATCAAATGTGATAAGAAAAAAATAGATGTTAATTGCACTTAAACCCTTGCTAGCTACCAATTACTTAACATAGATGAAACTGAACAGTGTGTATAGGAACAACTGAATCATAACTTTAGAAGAAGAAAAAAGTAATGCAGAATATGAAAAAGTTTCTGCAAAAGACAGGATCCTTCCATTACCATAACTGCATTGCAACGAGTAAGATCACATAATTTTATTTATGCTCCAAACTGAACTTCTCAAAGATTGGCATGAGTTAACATAGAGGCAATTAAACCACCTAATTAAAGCACACTCAAACACTTTCAACGCCATGATCGAAATGAATGATGACCAACATGTTAAATATGTTTTTCGTGAGGACTTAAACTTGAATGTGATCTCTAGCTGCTTGTATGCACATAAGCGTTTATTCTCTTTCTTTTCTTGTAACAAAAAATATAATGTTTCTTCTCATAATAACTTGACATGTAATTCATGGAAAAGAAGCATGAACCAAATAATTTAAGGAAAAAATGCCTTTCCTTTTTAATCCTCTTTAACAACAAATTTGCAAGTTTCTGACAGATTTTAATAATATCAGCACCACTAAAACCATGAGTATCAGCAATAGAAGAGCATTGTATTGACCATTGCTTATATGTAAATCAGAGGTGGGTACCTAGAGAGATTCCTCACGATTCCAAGTAGTCGTAAATCTGAATTTTGTTCTTGCAGTAGCAAAGACGCAAAAAGAATCGTGTCAATTCCTAAAATAGGATTAATATTGCAAAAAAAAAAGCATCACCTTTAAACAATGATATGGTTGTTCTACATTTGCTGTAACCACACCACAAGATCCTTTCAATATATTGATCTCGTTAGCATCAGCATTTCCCCTTCTTTATTTCCAACTTGATGGCTTCATAAGACATCATTTCCTCTTTAAACTTTGCTTCAACAGCCTCTGTATAAAAGCACAGATAGTAATTGGTCCCTATCAATGTTCCACCAAGAAGAAAAATGCAGTTAATCATTCATACATTCCTAGGCACAAAAAGTAAGCTATGGATATTAAAGCTTAGATAAGCTAGGTATGATAGCTCCAAATGCATTTAGAGAGCACCTGCATGGTAAAAGAAAAAAGATACTCTTTGGTACTTCTCTAATTTTAGAGCAATGACTCCTACCAGTTATACAACTATACCATTGGGTTTTGAACCTGCAACGTCCCAACACAAGGTGACTTGCACTAGCTGCTCCTGCCAGTTTCTTGTGCTTAGTGGGTTCACGTATCTGCCTAATTTTTAAAGTTCTGTAAAGGTATTCCCAAGATTTGTCAAAAAATTTCTCTATCCTAAAAACCTCCTAATAATTCATTGAATGACATAATAATGTGGGGTGTTCAATTTAGAGACACAAAAATGCATGGCCATACGGAAACCACATACGCATCTCTTCCTAATACATGACATTAATTAAAAAATGTCATGTATCTTCCTAATTTTTAACTAATTTTTAAAGTTCTGTAAAGTTATTCTAAAGTGAACCCACTAAGGACAAGAAACTGGTAGGAGCAGCTAGTGCGCGTCACCTTGTGTTGGGACGTTGCAGGTTCAAAACCCAATGGTATAGTTGTATAACTGGTAGGGGTCTGCCTAACCCCAGCTTGCCTTTAACAAAAACCTAAGCACAAGAAATTGTAAAAAATTAGAAAAGAATATTTTTGAACCAAGGTGCGTGGCATTTTTTAAAATATCACAATTTTATTAGGATTACTCATTTGCTAAGTATTTTCTGCGATAAAATCATGACATTTCCAAAATATTGTGAATATTTGTAACCATGGATTAGAACCCAATCTTGGTGGCTCAACCGAGTTTAGCTGCAGTTAGTTTTGCTCTAGCTCTGGCTTGGACCACACCGTACCTTTGGTCCAGGCCGGCTTGGGTCCAAACTCTACCTATACACCCCTCCAATTCGATGTCACCCAGTTGAAAACTGAAACCAAGCTAACTTCTCAACTTGCCAGCCAAGTCAACCTGGTTTTAACCACATGGTCAACCAGAACAGCGACGAATAAGTGGCCGCTCTAGCCAATCGGGTTGGACTCAGCATGGAAGCAAAAGGTACCAGATCCAAATGGATCTGAACCGATCAGTCTGGGATCTGAATTACCAAACTCAATCCAACCCACCCAAAAGTGGTTTGGCAGTTATTTAAAAAACAAGAAAGACTTTTCTTTGAATCAACAAAACCAACAGCTCAAGTTTTTATGACATTCCTTGCTTCTTCCCTTCTCCTTAGACCTCTTCAATTCAACCAACCTCTCTCTCTCTCTCTCTCTACCATGGCTCCCTCTCTCCTTCTCCTCTTCTTCTTCTTCTTCTCCACCCTTCCCTTCATCTCTCAAACTCAGACAACACCTCTCAGGGGTATACGGCCACCCATCTCTCTCTCTCTCTATCTATCTATCTCTCTCTCATCCTGTTTCGATTTATTGTTGTTTCAGGTTTTCTGATCAATTGTGGATCGTCTCGATCGATCTTCTCCAACGGCCTAAGATGGACATCGGATTTCGGTTATATCAATACGGGCTCTTCCATGGCTCTAAAACGCCCAAACCCCGACCCCGTCTTCTCCACCCTCCGTTTCTTCCCGGAAACATCCGCCCGGAAGTCGTGCTTCGTCTTCCCCGTCGTCAACCACGCTCGCTACCTCGTCCGGACGGCTTACTTCTACGGCGGCTTCGATGGCAGGACCGTTCCTTCGGTTTTCGATCAGATTGTGGACGGCACCTTCTGGAGTACCGTCGACACCAGGAAGGATTATGCCTCGAATCGGCCTTCCTTTTATGAACTCTTTATTGCTGCTACTGGAAAGACGATCAGCGTTTGCGTGGCGAGGAACAACAAGACGGTCTCCCACCCGTTCATTTCTGCTATTGAATTGATACGTTTGGAGAGTTCAGTGTATAATTCGACTGATTTCGGGAAGCATGCGCTCAGCTCCGTCGCCCGCCATGCGTTCGGCTATCCGGGAAAAACGATCAGGTGCCCGATTTTGGTTACTATATACGTGAAGCAATTTCTATCGTTTTAGGTTGTGGGTGTTTGTATTTTATCATTATATTTTGGCTCAATATCGACTAATTAGGTTGTGGTTTTGCGTTTTGATGTTTTCTGGAATTGCATATTGATACAAACATCGACTCTTTTTTGGACAATTATGTGGAGTTTGGAACTGGACACTGGTTCTAACATTAATAATGCTTTCTCTTTCCTTTTTTTCACTATGGAATCATGATTTGGTATGGATTTCGATTTTACATCGTGAATTATTTGTTCTTATATGAGTTTGATGTTGTTTACCTGTTATGAATTGTGACTTTTTTCATTCTAAATACTCATGAACAAGAAGGGTTAACATTTTTTATGTTATATTTAATTAATATAAGGCATTGGGGTAATTGATTGAAACTTGCTTTGTTATTGTTGTTGTTTTATCTTTAATAACCAATGAAATCTAGACGAAGTGGTTATGCTGGTTGTTTTATCAGTTTTTTGAGGTTTGAATCTGCTGCTCAACCTAGAAAAAGTACAACAGTGATGGATGTTATCATAACCTATTCTATGTCGTTTAGAAACTGTTTCTTCTTCTACTCTGTTCAGCTGTGCTGGTGCTCCCTTATAAGATTTAAAGAAAAAGGCGTGGTAATTTGATTTTCTTGTGAATTGTGAACAGATTGCTTTTTTCTTTGATATTTTAAATATGTATTTGGTTTACCTTAGATGAACTGTCTGTGGACTGTGGATTATGGGTGGTGGACTACTTTTTGTTTTTTGGGTTGAATTTCCAATTAGGATTTAGCAATCTGAGCTGCTTTGTGGATTCATTTGAAATATTAGGTTTCCTGATGATAAGTTTGATCGCTTCTGGGAGCATTTTACTGATACTAAATTGGCAATCAACACCACTGCAAATGTTTCTGTGTCTGGGTTTTGGAATATTCCGCCATCAAAGGTGTTTGAAACTGCATTTTCAGCCAAGGAAGTGAAAATGATGGAACTGCAATGGCCACCTGTAGCTCTTCGGAATTCAAGTTACTATGTTGCTCTGTACTTTAGACATCACCCCGTCTCTGGATCACCATCATGGAGGGTTTTTAATGTCTCTGTTAATAACGTGGAATTCTACCGGAATTTGAATGTTACACCTGGTGGGGTGGTTGTGTTTGCTACCCAGTGGCCTCTGTTTAATTTTACACAGATTTTGTTGACACCCTCTTCCCAGTCAGCCATTGGACCGGTGATCAATGCTGGAGAACTTCTTGAAATAGTGAATCTCGGAAGAAGAACAGCTACAAGAGACAGTATGATCTTTCTTTTACTGGTCAACTCAATTTCATTTTTCTTGAATGCACAAGGTACACATGCTAAGGTTTTTGGGTTGGTTGCAGTTATTGCTTTGGAATCACTAAGAAACAGTATGGTAAATCCCCCATCAGACTGGAATGGAGATCCTTGCTTGCCGCAAGAGAACTCTTGGACTGGCGTCACATGCTTTGAAGGTTCACAAGTTCGTGTTACCAGCCTGTGAGTTCTAGGCTTTCTTATATCACACTTTTTTAGCCTTTGCTTTTGAATTTAGAAACCTATGTTTGGTTTCTTTTGACTAATCAATATATTTTACCCGGATTTTTGCAGGAATTTAACGGGGATGGGTATTAGTGGATCTTTGCCACCACTGATTGCCAGAATGACGGCACTAAATGACATGTAAGCTGCTTGTTGCATTACTGTATTAGAAATTTTCAGTTTCTTTTCCTTTTTTTTTTCAATGGTCATAGGGTTGACATTTTCATACATGATCTGACTATGATGATCACAGTTGGCTTGGGCACAACAGCTTTTCAGGGACTATTCCTGATTTGAGTCCATTGAAAAGGCTGACCATATTGTAAGTCATATGATTCCCTTGAATTGTAATTCTGATGTCTAAAAAGTTTTTAAAGAATCCATCACCCAACTTGTCCAAGTATGTATGTCTTTCTGAAGAATCAGTTAACTTGAAGAAACATATATACTCTTCTTTTTTACTTGTTTTCTGTGCTATTTGATTTTTAGTGACTCTACCTAGTGATTCCTAAGTCAGCTTGGACTTTGAGATGGATAATTCTTGAACCCGTTCTTGATTGATTGCCTTTCTGTATCTTTATAGTTTATCTTGATTCACATATTATTATTATTGTAGGCATCTGGAGAACAATCAATTAAATGGAACTATTCCCCCAACACTAGGAATGATCCCGAGACTACACGAACTGTAAGTTCTAAAGATTCTTGTCCTCTTAAAGTGTTATTAGATTGTGGCTTGCTTCATTTTTCATCCTTACATTGAACATTAAAATCAACAAATAGAGAAATAAGTTGAATAATGGTTTATCAGTGCATTGTCCTTTGTAGAACAAAAACATGTTGGTGAGGGAAACTTAAAGCTAAGCTGTAGATATTCCGTCTTTTATTATGTTTCAGTGTTGGCTTAAAGCCAGTGTGTTCTCTACTAACTTTATTATGGCAAATTTTGCTGTTGAATTAGAAGGATTTCTTTTCCATGTCTTTTATTACAAGTGAGTTTGTACTGCAACTGATTATTTTACTAGCTATTTTTTATGTCTAAATCAGTTGTCGAGAAAATGAATAAGGAAATCAGGAGACAATGTCTCTCTCAAAAAGAACACCAAAAACAAACAAATTTAATAAATATTGTACTAGTTAATGATCTCATAATCTGTTAAAGTGGTGCCATTTGTGGTACTATATTCGTTGATGTACTATAATTAGAGAATATAGTGGGCCTTGGAAGATTACTAAAATGAATTAGTAAGACTCAAATTTTCATTATCTTGTTAATCTATTACATAAACAGTAAATACTGATGAGCTTCTTTTTTGTATTATATCTTGTTTACTAAATATAAGTTCTTGTGTGGTTCTCTTAGTGTAGATATGTGTCAGCCATGTTTATATTTTTGGTAATGATTAGAGCTTTTTCATCCATGTTGTGCATACCCACAAACAGGGCAACAAATATAAGATAAAACACCATATATTTAGAGATTCAATAGCATGCATAACTATCACCAATCATGAATCCACACATGTCACACACAAAATTTTATCACAATGCAACAAATATAAGATTTCTAAGGAGCATGTAATAAAACACCATAATGCACAAGAATCTTCTAAAGGTTACAAAGGTGCATAAGCACTCACACACCTCAAATAAGAGGCAAAAACAAACCCACAAAAGGGTCCTAAGTACAATAGCCACTTAAGGGCTTAGAGGAATACTCACAACATGAAAAATATAATCTTTATTTACTAACAAATGAACAAAATACATAATACTATCAAAATTATTTTATGCATGCTGCCAAATCATGATTATTTCATCCATGCTTTAATAGCTTTTTTTGTAGTTTAAGAGAGTTTTTTGTCTCTTTGTCTTTAAGAGTTTCCTCTTTGATTTCACCATCTTCCCCACAAATAGATTTTGTGAGAATAGGTTGAGGTTCTGATATGGAGTCGTCAACATAGTCTCACAAGTCTTTGTCAACTAAAATTATTTTCATGGCTGGAGCCCATATATTATAGTTTTTTTCATTAAATTTGATGGGAACAACCATAACAACTTTTTCGGCCATTGTACCAAGAAAAGAAAGAGTAGAGGAAGATAAAAGATAGAGAGAAAAGAAGAGAAGAGGAAGGCAAAAAATGTATTGAAGAAGTCTGGTGGCATCCTTTCTAAGGCAACGGACCAACGAACCAAAGCTTCACCGCTCTTCATGATCTTTCTTTTGATCTTCACTTATGAGATACAACCCAAGAACACCAATGCTTTGATACCATGTAATGAAAATGCAAAAATAGTACAAGTGGGTGCCTCTTATGCGCATACAAGAACACAAGAACATTGATTGCCACTTATGGGTCAATACAAGAGTACAACCACACAAACCACTTAGGGGCTAAAACACAAGTACAAAATATAAGAATATTATTAAGAAAATGCTTGTGAACAGGCTTAACATACAAGAGGAGTTACACCCCCTATTTATACACAAAAGGAAACAAGAAAAACCATTGGGAACTGAAGAAAACCCTAAAGTTTCCTCTAGGAACACCACTAAATACATAATGTGTAATGTCCAAAATACCCCTAATGGGTTTTACTTATTACATAAAGAAATATATATACTTTAACATTTAACAAACTGTATACTTTATTATTATTAATTGTTAATTAATCATATATCTTTCACATGTTTTAGACTCTTAATTCATAATTGACAGTCTATAGCTTCATATGTAGGGCATTTATAAATTGCAGCATAGTTGTGCATTTTTCTATGTGTGCTTATAGCGATACCCCCCATACCCATCCTTTTATAAATTCCCTTGTTGTACTATGTGCCCACCTATGTCACATAGGTGCGGGTGCGGGGATGCGGCACTTCCAAAAAACCTGGGTGCGGCAAAAAAAAAAAAAAAATATATATATATATATATATATATATATATATATATATATATATATATATATATATATATATAAAGTCCAAAAGTTGGACATAAATGACCCTGGGTGCGTTGACTGCACCCAGGGTCAGGTTGACCGCATCGGGTGCGGCACCTAGTTGGAGAATCCCTGTGACATATATTAAAAAAAATTCTTGGCAATTTTTTTTTTAAATCCGAAAAATTGGACCAAAATGACCCTGGGTGAGTTGACCGCACCCAGGGTCGGGTTGACCGCACCCGGTGCCGCACCCGCGTCGCGTCTAAGCGGGTGCGACACCCTGCAAGCCGAATCCCTGTGACATAGGTGCCCACATCTATTCCTGTGTAACATAGGAGTAAGGACTGTAACTTGATGATGAGCTGGATTTGGATTTCTATGGTTATTACATCATATCCCTTATTCTTTATCACTTGTTTTGTTTCATATCTTTGTTCCAATATTTCTGAGAATTAGACTTTTTTTCCTTTGTACTGCATAATATTTATTATGGAATTATAATGATAAAATGTGCTCAGCTTGGTTATAACCTTTAAATTTTTAATGCATGTGAGAAGTTTGCTCTAGTGAACTTGGGTATGAACATTCAAAAGGTGTCCATGTTTCTATTTTTTTACACTGGAACTTGGCTTTTATAGGGTCAAGAATGGCTTGGATCCTATGAGATCTAATTTTGCTTCTTTAAGCATCCATTTGTCAGTGTAGCTAGGGACAAAGTGTACAAATAACTATGAAAGATGTTCCTTTTTCTCTATGATAGTTACGCAAGCTCCCCTTTGATAAAGTGGAAACAATTTCATATTCTTTTTCTTCCGTGTGAGTGTGAACATACCCAGTGTCAAGAAGGAGAAAAACAAAAATTATAAGAGAACTAACAGAAGTTAATAATGGATGATGGAAGTACTTTATATTCATGTCATTGTTACCTACTGAAAAGAAGCAATCCTTTGTAAGTAAACCAGAAGAAGCAAAGATAAAATGGCAGCTCTAATTAGCATTGCATTCAATAGCTTCACGGAATTGATTTCTTTCTTTTAAGTTCTTTGAGGTGGATTATTTTTTTCTTCAATGTCTTGCAGTTTTAAGCGATGCATTTCTGTTGCTATTTTTCATCAAATTGAGCCAGTGATACTAACTTGAGTCTCTTGTAATGCTAATGTGGTACTTCCTCTGTTTTTGTTCTGCAAAATATTCTTCACTTTCCAAAGGCACTCAAGAAATTGCAAATCACTCGGACAGTGACCAACTTTTTTACTGTATGGAACACGCTGAATCTCTCCTACTTTGTTGTTGTCTGTGATGCATTTTATATCATGTATTTGCATTAGAAAAGTGTGCCTCTCTTTTTATCCATTTGTTTGGGAGAACTGGGGAATCTGTATTGAACGACCTCTAATTTATGCCACATAGCACTCACTGAATATGAAGAGGATATAACATCCTTGAAGTGCCTGTGCATTGTACATCTGTGATGATTTTTTTGTAAATTTCTTAAGAATAGATAGGCTTCATCTTTTCTATTCTATATTTTTTTTGGGTGCTGATAATCTTTGCTTTCTTTGAGCTTGTGCCCGTTAGTTCTTGAAGATAGCATATTTATCTTTGGCCACTTTGTTGCTTCAAAGTAAAGCTGGACTTAGCTATATTAGCTTGTGGCATTCATTGGTTACCTGACCTCTGACTTTCATCTTTATTGCTTAATTGCTTCTTATAGTTTGACGGTTTTTTGAGGAAAGTTCCATGTAGTTCTAATCTTGATCCTCGGATCTGGTTAAACGAAAATCTCATACTTTTGTTTAATCTTCTCTTACTGCTTTTGCATTTTGGAATCTATTCTAGAGTATCCTGTCTTATTTTTTTATCCTGTACACATGATTGACATTTCTTAAGAGCACCAACTGGTCAATTGAGAATTAATCTGATACACAGGGCAGATTTATGTAGTAGGTACCAGTTTTGCATGAGAATTATATTGTTAGATAGGAAGTCTGACAAATAGTAGCTCAGATTATAGCATGCATCGTATGGTAGCCTTTTACATTTTTCAAAAGTTGAATTTGTTTGACATACTTGGTTTTTCAGGGTACCCGGTTCCTTTTATCATGTTCCTGTTATCCTTTCACTATTTCGTTCTGTGCATGAGTCTTTTCTTTGTGATTTCCACTTATTTAGATTTATGTTTTTTCAACAGATACTTGCAAGACAACAATCTCACAGGGAAAATTCCAGAAAATCTACGAATGAAGCATGGATTACGCCTCCAGTAAGTGATCATCTCCTCTGCTGCTGTTACGAATTGTGAAAAATTCAAGCTGATAACTTTTGCCTTTCAGGACATCTCCCGGAAACCCTCTCTTGCGATGATGATCTAACCCCGTTCTGTAGCTCAACAACCCCCTATAAGCAAATACATCACGTTTGAAGTTCGAGTTTATTGATAGTTGCTGGCATTATGGAAACTTTTACTCTTTTGGCATGTTTTGATGTCAACCTCTCTTGAATTCATCAAGAACAAAGAATTGATAATGAAAAAGATACACACCCAGAATGAATAAGGAAGTCTACTGAACTTACACAGTCAAGAAAGATGGCTATCAAGTTGTGTAAACTTACAGAAAAAGCGGAACTGTGCATAGGATTATGGAACCAAGTTAAAGATTTCCATTTGTTGTTGGTTGCGGCTTTTATTTACATTCATATGTATCAAACACTTGTAGGCTATCTGTTTGTACAAAACATTGTATTGTAATATCCGTATATTGGTGTATTATTTGTCGCAGAAGAAATGTTTGTATCTTCTGGTGCCACTCAGGAGTCACTTGAACTGGGTCAGTGCTAAATGGGTCACCTAACCCAGCTCGATTCTATTCAAACCAGCTTGGGTTCAATATAAGAACTTGTCATGCACGTGACATGACTAACTCGAGGTCACATCTCAAGCTGTGACTTTCATTGATCTCCTTTTACTGTTGTTAATTTTGAAATCCATGACAACTATCATAGAGCATTGGAGAGAATAATGAACATGAGCATTCCTGAGCCAACATATTATTTCAGTTGTATACACATTTTTTTTTAATCTCTCCTGTATTTTTTTTAAATCTCTATTATTTAAGACCTTGATGATTCACTTAGAGAAAAAACTCTTCAAAATGAAAGATAGCAAGACTACCTTATGTTGTATCTTGGCGCTGGACAAAGTAAAACCTACTCACTCAGGCATCATCATGGGGCATTTTTTTTTATGAAGAAGGGCATTAAACAAAAGGTACTCATAAAAAAATGTTAAAATCTTAAAAAAAAAGAGCATTACAAAAAAGGCATTATAAAAAAAAAGAAAATATGAGAAAGTTTCAAAATTTTGAGGGCTTCCTCTGCAATCAATGATCTCAGGTAAGAGATGCCCAGGATTCCTTTTCCACTTGCTTTTCTTTGACCTTTGCATTCAAGAATGTTGTGTTCAACCTTCATTGGTACTCCTTTTGAGCCTTGTAATATCTCAAGTTGAAAAAAATAAAGTCATTATCATTTCATCCCATGTCATTGTCATTACCATGCACTTCGTTTCTTAAAATTCAATAACCCGTATCCTATTTGTTTTCTTCAAAGTCTTTAAAAAATAATTGCCCGCTTGGAAACATTCAATATAGATCAGTTTGATGTAAGCTTTGGAGTGAGAAGGTTAAAGTGCATCTGATTGAAAAGTCACAGGCTTTTATGCGCTTGAAGCTCTCATTCTTAGGCCTGCGTGGCCAAGGAGTCTTGATCATTTAAAAGTTTCTAGAGTCTCAATCTTTGTGAAATTAGATTAACAGCTATTGAAGCATGAGCTTATACATGTGCTTATATGACTAGTCACTTTGAAATTTAAAGGTTAAACAAAAGATTTGTTCTAGTGAAGAAGAGCGAGGTTATTTATTTTATGATGACTTCAATTAGGAGCAAAAACTAAAAAGTAAAGTCAGATCGACATTGGCAAAGAATCAAAATATTGTTGAGTAATGCAATTTTCACACTCACTTCTGCACTTACTCTTCTTATGTCCACAACACTTTCCATGGCAATCATCCCGTCAAATGGAAATTTTCATTTTCAAAATTTGTTTTCAAAACTTTTAGCAAAGAGCAATTCCTTTTTTTTTCTTTGAAAAGAAAAAAAAAAGTTTGGAGCATCATTTTTAGACTTTGGTCGTCATACACATTGTATTTCATAAATCTCACCATGGCACTCAACATTATGTTATGCACCATTGTCATTTATAAATATCATATTTGTCATGTCATTTGTTTGTCATGAAGTTCTTTAGCATCATGAATTGATTGTCGCATCCATAGCATTTATATTACATTCATTAATTCATGTCATCTCATTTGACCCATAAAGGTCTATAGGTTGATCTTACAACAAGATCAATTTGGCAAAAAAATTTACAACCTTTATAAATTTTATCCAAATTGGGTTTTTCTCAATGCATGGATCATTGTCATAGCTTTTGAAAGAAGTGTCATTTTGAATCAATCTTTTAAAAATTTATCTTTATGTGACTGCATTATGTCTTGATTGTTTCATCTTGAGATCGATGGTTGGTCGTCGGTAAGACCTCTCACTTTGTACGGCTATTCACTATGCTGGAAAGGCCCTCGTGTGAAACAAGGTTTCTTCTTTTTCTTGAGACCGATGGTTTATCATCGACAAGACCCTGTCACCTTAAACAACTAATTATTAAGTCGAGGAGTGAGGAACGTCTGAAAATGCAATTTGTCAACATAATCTTTTTTCGTTAAAGATGGCAATATCGACTTCAAGCAAGCTAATGACAAGTGTTTTCAACATTATTTTCTCAAAAAATTGATCTTTCATGAGTCAAAAAATGTCTTAAAAAATTGCTTCGGGATCACCTTGATCAAAATGGGTCAAGTCAAAGCATTTCACCATGCATCATGTCATGTCATGTTATATGCATTTTCAGCATGTTATTAACAAACTTTTTTGCAACTCACATAGTTCTTAGAAACTCAACTATCCCATGTTCTAAGTCTACCCAGTCTTATCTTAGGATAATCATGTATATAGTTTGACATTATGTTCATAGGTTGTCCCAAGAATTGATGGAGCAATCTAGAACCCAATTGACGAGAACACAAACCGTCTTAAACCCAATCTTGTCTCAGAAGTGTGTTCTTGAAAAGGTTCCATTTCATTTCACTTCAGTATATCCCGTCCAAAATATCCAAAATGTCAAAAAAGTCAAAAAAGGTAAAAAATGTTTCATTTTTTTCGATGTTTTTGCCCAAAAAGCTAATCTCTATCTTCCTCTTTTCAAAAAGAAAAGTATGACTTTTGTCAAAAATGTTGGTCATCTTCATGTGATTCCGAGCAACAAGAAACTTGTTTCGTCTTTGTCTAACATTGTTCAACAAGTCCTCCTGCTCACAACACCGAGTTAAAGAGAGAGCCCTCATATGAAACAAGGTACTAAGCTTAGTTTGCAGTCTAGCGTCTTGGTTAGACCTCTCTGCCTATAGAAACAAGTACAACATAGAGTCTCTCATGTTAAGCTGCATATGCATCTTTAGCTAATGTCAATCATCAAGTTGTCTATACGACTTTTGTCAAAGATCTTTTTTTGAAAATGCTTTGTCAGGGCCAGTCTTTCCCTCTCTTTAAGCACTAATATATCTACTTTCTTTGTTGTTGGTCGAGCTTCGCACACTCAATAACAAAAAAGGGCATCTATAGACACTCAATTTTTTACCAAGATGTTTTTCTCATAAAAATCCATATCTTATCATCTTCAATATGATTTTGTCCCTCCAAAATGATTTTTTTTCACCAACATGAAAGTTGTAGAGGACATTCTTAGCTTTGCACCGCATTAAAAATCACTTTAATCTAACATTAAAGTAAAAAGTTATACCCAAAATATCATTTAGTTTACTTAACAACAACTTGAGTTATTGTCAGCCCTTTAAGCATTGTCATCAGAGCTCAAGAATTGACTTCAACACTTTTCAGTTGTCACCACCGACCTTGAATTGTTGATAGAGGAGACTTCTCTTTCTGGAAATCATCTGCCCTCTGATCATAACCTAAGTTATTGTCATTGTCTACCCAGCCTAGCATTGTAATTAGCACCTACTGCTAACGACAACCCATGTTATCATCAACGTTGAGTTATCATTTACGTCGGTTGTCATTCTCTAGTTGTCGTTAATGCTCCACCTTCCTTTTTCAACGTGCCTCTTAAGCGAAATTTGCCTTCTTAGCTTGCCTAAACGGGAATGGAAGGTCATCCTCGCCCTCTCATCCTTTCTTTGCAAGATTCCCAATCTGAGATAGCAAAACCCGGATTCAATCTCATCTCTCTATTAAAATTCTATCCTCTACCAATCATTCATCCAAATGGATTGGAATACGCAGGAAACATATTCATATCTACGTCAAAAAGCTATAAATAGGGAGTCACCCCTCCCTATTTCAACATCTGGTCTTAAAGTCCCCTAACCTTGTTACTCTGCCAGAATTCCAATAGAACCTAACTTAGCTTAGTTGACCCACTTAGCCCACTTGGCCTAGCTAACTAGCCTAGTCTAGGACACAAACCTTTATCTCACTCATCTTTTGGAGCCCACACCTAGCCAAAGTGTTGCCATCACTTTTCTATGTTTGTCAATCGTAAAAAGGGATACCTAAACCTGATGTGAGATTTAATTCTTATTTTAATTTTTATTTTAGCTATTTAATGTGTTTGATTGTGTTTTGGATTGTCTAACGTATCATATTTTGTTTGCTTTATGTTCTTTTCGAGTTTCAGTGGTTCCCACCACTATACTCACTTTTTTTATAGGATTCACAAAAATGTACGAATCATTGCAATATCATCGCTCTAGATATAATGATCGAGAGTTTTTGGTTAGGTTGATCCCTCATCATCATAAGAAGAAAGGCTATTTACCTTGAAGAGCGTACCTACGTTTAAAATGAATTTTGAAGTGAAAAAACTCTTGTTTTTGTTTTCCAAAAATGAAAGAGATCAACATGCAAGTGGTTTAAAAGACCAGTGTCATAAGTGCATGAATATGTTATGTGGCATGTGATGATAATATTTTATAAGTCATGAAAATCATGCATGCACATGTGAATGCTCATGAATGAGCACATGTTGAAAAAAACCAATGTGGTGCCAAAAGTGTATGAAATTATGAAACGCATACATGCAAACATAAAGTTATCTCAGAGTAAATGCAGTGGTATAAATGCATAATTAGTTTAAAGGTACCAAGGGCATACTAATTATGGTTATCAACATGAATGTGTTAATAAACTATGAAACTGTCATGAATTAGTGGTATGATGCTATTGTCATAAAGGCAATTATGAAAAGTTACTTGAGAGTGGATGATGGGGTACTTGACAAAAAAAGACCGAATGATAAATGGCACATGTGATAAAATGCAATGAACCATTACCTTTAATAAAGAGAACCCAATAATCCATTGAGTCTATTTCTTACCTTAGAGAGTGTAGGAGGTATACACTCTAATAAATCCAATTATAATTTTTATCAAGCAAGAAAGTTGATTTGGTCCCTAGTCCTCAAAGACTGCTACTATTGCCCTAAGGGGTATGTCAATGTCTTCTGCAGAAGTTTAAGATGCATTATATTTGTGTTGCTTCTACTGGTTTAATTTCTTTTGGTCATGAACCACCTGTAGTGAGTCTGTTTAAGTAAGTCACGCGGGTCATTAAAATGCATAGCATAATAAACCTCTGAGTGGTCTCCTCTAATTCGACATGGTGTCAAGTACCTGCAAGAAGGGTAAACAAGAGAAACAAAGCCTTACACTTGAGCAGATTCATTTTTATACAAGCTTGTATTAAAAATATGTCTTAATTATTCAAATGTTTAATCATGAATATGTTCTTATTCTGTAACATCTTGCATGAATTTATTTGCTATAGTTGTTTAACTAAATGCATTATAATTGTTTTGTTGCATTATACATGTTCTAAAAAACTGCATGATTACCTATATACTTTATTTTGTACATACATGCAATGTTATTGAATATGATATCTATATAATTATCATTCAGGTAATGAGTAAATGAGCTGGAGCGATGGCGGGATGCTACAGGCGATGCCAAAAATCAACTATTTTAGTCTTGTGAATTTGTTTTGAAAAACAATCTAAGATTATTAAAACTTGTTATTTTATTGACATTGTTACATGTTGTAGAGTCCAATGTTTATAAAAATTTATTTAATTGATGAATGATTTAATTTAGTTCATAAATTATATTGTCTCTTTTCTATCTTAGATTTGAATTTTTGATTGAAACCGATTCCCGATTTGGACCTGAGCCTATTCTCTTGTAAGAATGAATTTAATCTTATGTTGAGTTTGAGTAACTTAGCCTTTTTTAAATTCTAACCAAAACCAAAATAAATATTTAGTTTTATTCTAAAAAGTACCTAAAATTTAAGTATATTTTCAGCTTAAAATTTTGAGGTTACAAGGCGCACAGAAAGGAGACACATGAAGACAAACGAAAGAACACGATTGACAATATAAACATTGATAATACTACCAAACAATGGTACATAAGACCTAAAGGGAACGGTGGTAGCATGTCTTATATTTACAACCGAGAGAAAGGAATACACACAACGAGACGATCGAGAGAACACTATCGATAATATTTGCTTTGTCACCGTATAGGAACAAACGTCGTGGCACTCCCAATTACGGTAAACCTTGTGCGGCAAAGACCAAAAGCGCCAGCGACACTCCCAATGAATGGTAACATGTGTTAACTGTTTACAGCCAAAGTGACACACAATGAGATACAGATCAGTTCTTGGTTTCCATTCACAAAAATGGATGGACGGATGAACTAAACCATATGCAACGAAGGCTGATAGGAATAGCAACACTCGACCATACAGAAGTACCAATCTCAAAATGAATGTTAAACCAAATCAGCTCTATACAATAGAAATTGATTAGCGAAACTCGAAATAATACGCAAATGATGTACAACCAAAATGACAGATGCACTCTCACACAACGCGAAGCAGGTTATATGCCCCCCCTCAAAGACGCATTGTTTGCAACAGTGCATGTTTGGGGGTACCAATTAGCGCCATGTATGTAAGCACGTGCGGCTCGCATCCCCATGTTTGTCAGCATCAGTTAGCGTCGAAGTTTGGTACGGTTACAAAGACTTAAATACCCTTTCTGCCATTGGTGCCATAAAATGATGATTCTAGAAAAGGAGTGATTGCAAAGACTTAAGTACCCCAGAGATGGTTATTTAAGACCCAGTCCCTGCACTGCAGGATTATCCGAGAAAGGAATCCCCCTGAAAAAGGTCATGAACATCAACCCTCTCTCTCTCCCTTCTCTTTTTGCCTCTGTGCACATCCAGCAGACGATCCTACAATGCTCCATCAAGCATCGTTTGACCTGCACACTGACTGTAGCATGGTTCAACTTCATGAGTTATGGAGCTTGATTCAGAGTTTTTGCCCTTATAGGAGGGGGGGTCCGGGGGCTCCCCCCGGTGCGGGTCCCGTTGTGCGGTCAGCGGGCGGGGGTCCGGGGAGGGAGCCCCTGGCAGGGGGTTGTAGGGGGCAGCGCCCCCTGGAAGAATTTGTTTTGGGCCTTGTATAAATTCTTTCTTTTCTTTCCCTCTTGTAACTGTCGAAAAAGAGCAATAAAGTGTTTTGTTTGATCGTTCTTGTTTATTGTTTCTTTTGGTTGTTTCTTGTAACTGTCGATTTTTTTTTTTGCTACGCGATTTTCGTAAATCGCTACTCGATTTAGCAATTTTCTAATTTTTTTTTGCTACGTAATTTTCGTAAATCGCCACTTGATTTAGCGATTTGCCATTTTTTTCGCTGCGCAATTTACAAAAATTGCGTAGCGATTTGCCATTTATTTTTTTGCTACACGATTTTCATAAATTGCTACTCGATTTAGCGATTTGCCATTTTTTTTTGCTACATGATTTTCGTAAATCGCTACTCGATATAGCGATTTGCCATTTATTTATTTCGCTATGCGATTTTCGTAAATCGCTACTCGATTTAGCGATTTGCCATTTTTTCGCTATGCGATTTTAGTAAATCGTGATGCCGAACTCCGCCCCCTTGAGCACGATCTTTGTCGTGATCAGGCTATAGTCGTCAGTCGTCCCGATGGCAGTTTTGAGGTCCGTGATGGGAAAGCCGAAGAGGAACGTGTCATTCCCAATGTTGGCGGGGAAGTGGGTCCTGTCGAAGAGCACGACACCGGAGGTCGAGATGAGGACCTCGTGGTGCCAGAACCTGACGAGAATGCCCGCCAGGACTTGAGGGTGAGAACGTCCGTGTTGAGCAGCGTCAGTGTGGCTTGAAAGGCATAGCTCTGATCAGAAGTATTGCCGATATAGGGGTAGACAGATTGTAGTTTGAAATACTTCGTTGTATGTGTACTGGAGGAAGATTTCGTTGTAAGTGTCCCTCGAAAGCGGCGGAGGGGCCGCCGCAGTCGATTGCCTGTTGGATGAGGACGACATTTCGACCACTGCTAGCAGAAAGAGAACGACGATCGCCGGCTTTTTGTCTCCCTTAATTTCTTCTCTAGAGAGAGAGGATTTTACAGTGTTTCACGGAGAAGGAAGAAGAAGATGATGATGACGGAAAGTTCAAACAGAAAGGAAAGAAAGAACACTTCAGGTTTGTTTCGTTGTTTGGACTTTAAAGAGTTAACATCATCCTCGACTTTCTGGATAGAGGATATTTTTGTCCTTTTTTTGAATCATCATTTTCCTTTTTTTTGAATGAAAGATATTTTTGTCATTTTCTCGAACCGACGTTTCCTAGCGAGAATAGCAAGAAAGGGTAATTAAGTCTTTGCAATCGCACTGGACTCTGATGCTAAGTGATGCCGACACACACGGGAATACGAGCCCCATGTGCTTATATAAGTCAGAACCCCCAAACAGTGTGTCTTCGGGGGAGAACATACAACACCCTCTCCACACAACGTGCTAGTCATTTCGAAATCAGCTCTTGTTTACAATGAACCTGATTGTTAGGGCCTGTTCACGTGGGATGGATTGTATGCAGTCACAGGAGATTCAATCGCAGGGCCCAGCACTGAGAGAGGTACGGGGTATGTGGAAGGTGGGGTCTCGCATAGACACGGTAATGGCATCCACTCTCTCTACACTGTAATGGCATAATGGCGAGGTAAGTAACGGGGTTATGCCCTTTTAGACGGAGTCCTGAAAAGGGGAGGGAGGGTGGGATGTAGCTGAAGGAATTAAATGCTAACGTGGACCCAACAAACGGCGTTAGCACTGCTGGAAGTGGGTCCCATGGGCAGAATGGATGGCAACCACTGAGAGGGATTTAGACTACCGAGTATGAAATGTACGCCGGATCGAACACAGGATCTGCTTCGATTTGGTTTCGTGCCTGAAGTAGGTATGATGCTGATGAGTTAATGTGGTCCAGTTGATTTACTAATTGACTTTCGCTTGATTCAAGTAAGTCTGATCATCGAATCCCTTTGTATATAAAGAATGATACAAGTCTTAGGACTTTGTTTTCGTATCTTAGCACGTTTGTATTATCTCATCTTAACTAGCTACCCGCTAAGTCTACTCTTCATACGGGCGCAAACATTTATCTTCTCACACACACAGAAGAAAAAGAGGTTGGGAAGTCATTTGCCATGTCGGTGACTTGTAGTACTTTAGCTCTTCCATCTGACCAAACAACATCATGATAAGTGGTTCCTTTCTCGTTTTGCCTCCCAAAAACTCTAGATTCATGGACTCTTCTGCTGCAAGACAAGGTCTGTAGTTAATAATGAAAAAAATGAACCAATCACCCTGTATCTCAATGTATCGGTCTGCTACTTGCATGAAATTATTCATGGTGCTCAAACTACCTGCCATATCTTTTGCTTTGAGAGGTGAAAAGATTCTCTAAAATTTGACATCTTTGAAATATGGTGGTTGGGGGAAGTAGGTCTGGCGTCACAGGTGTCGAATACAATATTGCATGAACCTAAACTGCAATAATTGAGGAAGAGTTAAACCACTTCATCTATATATGGTCTCTATTCTGCTTGCGTGATCAAAAGACAACCATGTTTGAGTGAGCATTATTGGTTCTATAAATTCTCCTCAAAAAACTTTTTCCACAGATCTCTTTATATCTTTCCTAAAGCAAAAAATTCCCCACCCTTCCTCTCTTTATCTCTAACAATGGCTATCAATGGGTCCCTTTATGAGTCAAGCGCCGGTTATTTCTCTGTCCAAGTCAAGAATAGAGAGTTGATCGCTGCAGAGGTGGCTTTGCCAGAGTTCTGGCTTCCTCTTTCCAATCTTGACCTGCTGCTTCCTCCTATAAATGCTAGCCTTTACTTCATCTATAGGAAGCCCAGCAGGAACATGGCCCATGATGACCTTTCCTTTGTCTCAGCAGTGAGCATTCTTAAGAAAGCGCTTGCTCGGGTGCTGGTCCACTATTACCCACTGGCAGGTGAGATGGTCGCCAACTCCAGTGGCGAGCCAGAGCTTCTGTGCAACAACAGTGGCGTGGAGTTCATCGAAGCTCATGCAGACATAGAGCTCGATGGGCTTAAACTCCATGACCCAGATGCAACAGTACAGGGCAAGCTTGCGCCCCTAAAAACACGGGGAGTTCTCTGTGTTCAGGTGATCTTCATATATTTGGCTTATGCATGGTAAATAATTAAAAATACTGCATAATAGATGATCATAGTCATAAGGGTACTCTCACGGTCCTTCTAGCTCGCTTAGAGTTTTGAGTCTGTATGGTTGAGTTCGGGGTTCAGGTTTGGAGTCTTTAATAGCGAAACCCTAGACTCCACACCTATGACCCAACATGAACATTAAACACAAACTCAGAATCCATAATACCCAAACGATCACTTCGACAAACGAAGACTATAGACCTTGTAACTCAACCTGAGTACTGAAACCCTACGTACGCTAGACGGACCGGACCGGACCGTAATAGCTAGCTACTAGCTCGTTGTCATCAACCATGCTATAATTATCAGAGCGTGCATGGCATGTTTGCTTCCGTGAGGCAGTAAATGACTTGGACAACGACTCGTGACCCTTTAAAAAGTTATTTCATACGTTCTTCTTAATTAGGTTGTCTAACTGCGTTGTGCTGGACACTCAAATCAAATAAATTTATTTCTTAGTTTTGTCTTGTTCCGTTGTTTTGGGTACTATATCTTTTTGTTCTTTCCAATAACAATCAACATAATTGGTATACAGTTATTTGGTGGTGGAAAATGCCAACAAATGTCGAACAATCTATATATGATTGCTGGTCCGCGTCTGTCTAAATGGTGGATACTTGGGCATTTGCCAATAGCCAAATAACTTGTATTAAAATTGATTCACTTCCATTTTATGCTCACTCTATTTTGAAGAGGAAAATGATATTAATTATTACTGACTATGGACTATAGTCTGCGACCCTACGGCCTATATATTATCACCATCCTTTATGGATTGACAACAGAGCTAACAACTTCTTTCCAGAACAAAAGAAACAATAAGAAGGTAACTTTCTAAATGGGAACTCATCTTTTGCCATGTATTTATAAAACAAAGTCATATCTTAAAAAATGTTTTATTTTTTAGAGAATCTTAAAAATGTTATTTCAAGAAGACATGGACAAATACGGACCTAAGTCAGCCTACAGTGAAATTAATTAAACTGATCCTTTTCTTTTATTGGCAAGTAGCAAAGATAGACCACTCATTGGATATGATAATGTCGCTTTACTGTCCAGCTATCGCGTTTCACACCTTTTATTTACTGATATAGGAAACAAAACATTTTTCCAAAGCAAAGTTAAAGAGTCATTACATGTGCATCTTAATTAACCATGAAATCGCGGTCCAAATGAGCTACAAATCATAGGTGCGGATCTTGGTGACTTAATCGGACCTCATCGATGGATTCAGCATGGTCTAAATAATAGGAACTGGTTTTGCATCGTGTTCTTTTATTGAAAAAAAAAAACTAAATGAGCCAAGAAAATATCACACATTGTAAGCCATTGATTTCTCAAGGCTCATATAAAACAGTGCCACTGCCTACTTGTTATATAACCAGACAATCCAAGAGGCGATTCCCATTAGTCAAACCATGTAGATCATATTTGTAAGCTTAGTTTATTGAAAAACAATAAAAAAATGGGAAAATGAAAAAGAAAACTCATTTGTACGTAATGGTTGTACTGATCATGACCATGCGTTTCCTGCCTAATACTTTATTTGTACCGGCGAACTTCTTGTTGACTCTTGGTTTGGAACAGGTCACCAAACTCATGTGCAGTGGGATCATCGTAGCTTGCACATTGGACCACCGAGTGGCTGATGCGTTCTCCACCAATATGTTTGTGGCTGCATGGGCTGAGATAGCTAGGACAAACTCACTCACTCTGGTCCCCAACTTCCGTAGGTCCCTTCTTACCCCGCGCCGTCCTGGATCCTATGACAAGTCCCTACACAACATGTATGTTCCTATAGCATCTTTAAGTCCACAATCACAGTCAAAAGCTTCGCCGGACCAATTTATTAGCAGGATTTACCATGTGAGTGCAAGCGACATGGACCAACTTCAAGCCCTTGCTTGTACAAATGGGACTAGGAGGACCAAGCTAGAGGCATTCAGTGCATGCCTATGGAAACTAATAGCAAATGCTGGTGGTGATGCAGAGAGTTGCAGGTTGGGCATTGTCATTGATGGACGGTCGCGATTGTGCGACGATAAGGGTTCAATGACAATGTTGTACAGCTACTTTGGGAACATTCTTTCCATTCCATTTGGCGAGGCAAGTGTGGAGGATCTTAAGAGTAAGCCATTGGGCTGGGTTTCAAATCAAGTTCATGAACTTCTGTGTTGTGCTACAAACAAGGAACACTTCCAAGGGCTCATTGACTTTGTCGAAGAGCATAGGCCTAATCTCATGATGACAAGGGTGTATCATAGGGGAACCAATGATGGGCCAGCCATTGTGGTCTCATATGGCAGGCTTTTTGATGTGAAAAAGCTCGACTTTGGATGGGGTGCTCCTTTCCTTGGATCAGGTCATTTCCCTTGGGGTGGGGAAGCTAGGTATGTGTTGCTCTTGCCAAGCCCTCTGGGGAATGGGGACTGGATTGTTTACATGCACCTCTTCAGGCATCAGCTGCATGACATAGAGACAGTGCAAGGAGGTATTTTTCACCCACTTACTGTCCAACACCTCATGCCTACAGAAGGCTGAGAAGAAGAAGCAAACATTGTATCTTAAGAAGTTCTACTAGCATAAGAGAATGTCATTGTAGTTATGGTTACTATATATTGTATGTTGTTTTCCATAGCAAAAATTGTTCACTATGGTATGTTGGTTTGAAAATATTGTAAACATTCACAGTCATTTCTCTGTGGCAGCTTTGGTTTCATGTTTGAATTTGCTGATGTAAATATTTAACTAGTTGCTATGCTATGTAATTTTCTTTATTCAGCTGTTAGTAATAGATAAAGGAAGCTTGTGACATGGAAAAGGTCAAAAGTGTGGAGGCACTAATTAAAGAGAATGCAAATGAGTCTTTTTTATTTAAGATTTTAAGGATAAGTTGTGGATATCTTCAAAAAACAAGAATTTAATCAAAGTTTTTATGAATCAAACCACTTATACAGACATTGATGATAAATTAAGGACATCCCAATTTTGTTTCATCTGGATGCAACTCACTAGGAACTTCTGGACAAATTTATGTGTTCATCCTGCATTTAGTTTCACTTATTACTTATCATCCTGATAAATGGGACAAACTGAGATGTTGTGTCTCTTCGATCCCCTCTACCACTGGCCCCAAGAGTTGTGGCTATCAACGGCACGGTTTGCATCAACTTTTATCCAACCATACTCCCATATATATTCCGTTCCGTCTTGACCTGCATTATGTCAAAATGCAATACCCTACTTGATGTTGCGTTGATGCGAATATTGCAACTAGACGGTGGGAAATTTGGGTTGATTGTGATTATCAGAGGAGCTATGACATCTCAAATTCGTGTTTGCAAGCAGTCTGAATGAGTGAAATTTCAAATCTAATCCTTATCTTGGATATTTTTGCATGGCTACGAGCAATATAGCTTCCGTGTGCTAGCATAAACTTTTTCCCAACTACTTCTAGTAACAAATATTAAATTTAATTAAGAATGCCTGATTGGCACGACTCAACCTAGGCCACCCTCCCTTGAAAATTGACATGTTAGGTCACCAATCAGAAACCGAAAAACGTCAAGTTTCGCAATGCCATCTGTAAGATTGTGGAAGTTTTGTCCATATCTCCTGCTGCTGGATCCAAAAAGGGTTAAACATATAGTTTTGCTCATATGATGCTCATGATACTAACGATACTGACTGACCTCATGGGATCCAAAATAGGGCTTAACATATCAGGTCACGAGGACACGAGTCCTTATTGAACAGGGACATATAGGTATGAACTTGGTGGATTCAACAAGGTTGATTTAATAAGGATTGATCCCTGCGTCTTGTTTTTTCAACAAAAAATCATGATTTTTATTAATAATTTTCATATTTTTCTACTATTGATTTTAGAATTACCAAAAGGTCCTACACACAAGTCAGATTTCAAGGATTCAAATATTAGTCTTTACGAAAAAGAAGATATAGATTACATCTACTGTAATGGCCCCAAAACTCACCCCAAATATCATGAGATTTATTTTTAAAGAAATTTTTATGTAAAACAGAAAATACATCCTAAGGATCAGGGATACATCATAGATTTGGAACCCACATTCCACCATCAAACCAACCATTCAGTTCAAACTATTGATGAAATGAAATACTTCAAACTAATAATAGAAATTTAATAAACTTCATATTAAGTTCACAATGTTTTCGTTCAACCCGTCTGCTTAGAAAAAGAATACCCCATAATTCATAGATTCGTCCTCTCCAGCGCCAGTATTGCCATCATGCCACTCAGATATGTCTTAGTCTCACTATCTGAGAAATATGAAACGAAAAATGATCGTATTGTGTGACAAATATGACACGGTTTTCAAAATGCCTTATAATTTTTGTTATTCTTTTCATGTCCAAAATCGCAAATATCTAATTTTAAAAAGACCATTTTATCATTCACACAAGTGATCTCCTAAATATATGTGAATTTTCTCTCAAATTTTTTGCATAACAATCTCTCTTCTCTGATATGTATTTCTATGATCATACATCAAAAACTTATGTTTTTATAGTCATTGGAAAGCTAAGACATAAGCATGTAACTTTCTTGTTTTGAGTCAGAACCAAATACCCTTATAGGGTTCCCATTTCAGCATTGCTAAACCGGAATAGAAGCATGTTCTGCAAACTAGAACAGGTGCGATTGCACCTTTTTTGTCTGTTTTATGAATTTTTTTAGCTATATGTACTAAAATCAAGAAAAATAAAAAAAAAATAGAGATAGATTATAACGCTAGCTTATAATGCCACCAAGATTACCTTGATCTAATGAGTAGGTAGGAAGGAATGTCTTTCTTAATATAGACTGTTTGGTTATTTCATTTTGCAAAACATGCTTATATTCTAATCTTGGAGCACAAAACCAGGAACCTAGATGGGTTTTCGACTCTGACTCAAAATAGAAAAGTTATAGGCCTATGTCTCAACTTTTCAATGACTATAAAAACATAGGTTTTTGAAGCCAAAGTGGAGAGATACAGATATGAGAATATAGGCTATTCTGCAGAAAATATATATGTGATTTTCGCATATATTTTCTATAATTTTCTTTTAAATATATTTGGAATTCCTCCTATATATCTCATTTTCTCTTAAATATATGTGATATCTTCCTAAACATGTGATTTTCTCCTAAATATATGTAATTTTTTCCAATATATGTAATTTTTTTCTTAAATATATTTGATTTTTCTTTTTTATATGCAATTTTCTCTCAAATATGTGATTTTTCTCTTAAATATATATAATTTTTATGAATGAAAAATCATATATATAAGAGGAACTCCACATATATCTTGGAAAAATCGCATATATAGGAAGAATATCGCATATATAGAAGGAACTTCACATATATTTAAGAGAAAATCACAGAAAATATATGCAGAAATCACATGTTTAGAAAGAAAATCACATATATAGGAGGGAAATTGCATATATAAGAGGAACTCCACATATATTTAAGAGAAAATCACAAAAAATATATGTGAAAATCGCATATATATTTTTTGCACAATAATCCTTGTTCTCAGGTTTGTATCTCTCTATTTTATTGTCAAAAACCTGCATTTTATAATCATTGTAAAGTTGAAACATAGGCCTATAACTTTTCTATATTGAGTCAGAGCCAAAAACCCATCTAAGATTCATTTTTTCAGCTCCAAAACCGAAATAGAAGCATATTTTGTAGGCTAGAACAATCGAATAGTTTATCTTTTAGAGGACATTTCTCCTCAATCGCTCATCAAATCAAGGTGATCTTGGTGGCGTTGGCAAGCTAACGTCCTGATCTATCTCTGTCATTTTTATATTTTTCTCAATTTTGCAGTGCATATGACTTGAAAATAGCATAGAACAAACAAAAATGGCACAGTCGTGCCTGTTCCAGTCTGCAGAGCATGCTTCTATTCTATTTTAGTAATGCAGAAACATGAATCCTAAAGGGGATTATGGTTCTAACACAAAACGAGAAAGTTACGGGCTTACTTTCTAACGACTATAAAAATGTAAGGTTTTTATGTCGAATCAGAGAGATACAAATCTGAGAATAAAGACTATTATGCAAAAAATAGGCACATACTTGAAAGAAAATTCATATATATTTAAGAAATTACATGTATGAAGGGTAAAAATGTCTTATTAAAATAAGATATTTAGGAAATTATAGGGCATTTTGAGAAAAGTATCATATTTACCATATAGTACGGTCATTTTCTTAATATAAAACACTGGGTGAGAACCATGATTCTTATATAAAATTTTATATAATCCAACAGTATAGCATAAAGCATAAATCTAACAAATAGCAACCTCAGAAAATATGAAGGTACATAAAATAATTCAAATATACTTGCAATCACATAAAATTCATAAACTAATGCATAATGCATGAGGTAACTTTTATCTTTCTTATTCGCACTTACTTTTAAATGTATGAGCACATTACTTATAATCAATTTAAGTTTTCTTCTCACCCCATTGTGAGTACTATTCACAGGCAAAAACCAACGTACAAGGCAATCCCATAGGTATATTTTTCACACACACAATTGTATTTTATTAACCTGGTATGCACTTGTTCTTCAGAACAACATCGGGATACAATACCCTAGGTGGCCACTTCTAGGTATACCAGTAACGCTTAACAATTGAAGCTCAAAACATACCATTCTCGGGTCTCAATGGTGGAAAATGTCCTCTACTACCATGGCTGAGGACATGAACCCCCATATCGTGATCTTGAGGAAAAGTCACACCACAAAATTCACTACCACTCGATCCCACACGATAGTCATCCAAGGATCTCATCTTCTTAGAGGGCAACCAAGGAGCAAAAATTAGCACATTGTTCAGGTATGACCATATTCATAAAGCGTTTGAAGTTCACTCCCTCAGCAGGGTTCTTGTTCTCCTTGTTACGACCACGTCCATTGTCATTCCCTCCATTATTGGCAAAGTTCTGGCATGTCTGTGTCAGTGTGTTGAGAGCTCCCATCATGAAGTCTCTCTGTGTGGTCCAACCCAGGGGCTAACGTCCGGCCATCTATAAAATTAAAATTAACAATATCAATCAATTTATAAATCCTTAACTATATATTGGACTTTAACTGACTTGTTTGGCTTGATATTGATCAATTTATGATGGCTCTTATACCAAAACCTGTAACGACACCTATTTATTGCCTAATTTTCTCATGATTTTTTTTTTAATTCGGCAAAATATACAAATCGGGATTGTCACAGTTACTGTATCAAACCATACACTAACAAAAATGCAGAAATTGAAGTATATCAGTATAAATTGAATTGAGTAAGTTCAAATTATATACAATTGTCCAGTTACAGAACCATTCCCAAACCCAATGTTAAAGCCAAAACCAAACCTTATAAACACAAGGAACCAAAACCACCATCTCTACAGGTAGCGTGCAAAGTCCAAGAACAGTTGAACAGTGTAGGATCACTCAGCCTCCTTAGAACCTAAAATTTGTTCAAAGGAATCAAACAAGCCGAGTCTGAGTAGGAAATAACATATTTGCATAATGTATGATATCATAATACACTCAAACATGACCTCATATATTAATCATGTAATACATATCTTAGCCGACAATAACATAAAATTATGCTAACAACAAAATAGCAAGTCAATTTAATGCATATTCATTGATGCTAAGATTTGCAACAATACAATAAATTATGCACATGCATGAACATTTACAAAATGGATGAACATATACAAGATGCATGAACTTATCATTTTATGATGCAAGTCTTTCATACATGAGTAAGTTCTTATCTTTAATTATTATTTTCTTGTTTATATGATGCATGCAATGTTCAATCTACATGCAATTCATATTCTTGTTTCACTTGTCAATATTTGTCTGTGGGTACCACATAGACACTCTCAGTATGGAGGTATGACCCAGGTTGGTATTTTCAAACAATTGTGTCTTATTAACCTGTGTTATGCTTCAATAGTGACTACTCAAGAGAGTGAAATATAATTTTTAAAGAGAGATTCCAACATTGTGTAATATGATATATCAAATTTTTCTCATGAGTCTTACCTACCACACCGCGGATAAATCATGGTAGTTCTTTTGGTTACAGGCTCTGTGAATGGGGATCAAAGCAACCTTTCGTACTAAAACAATATCTCCATAGAACCATCAATACCATGCTTATGCTCTCGATAAGCCACAAGAGAATTAACATCATTTTGATTTCTTAATTAACTCGCTTGTTACTCGTGTCAATGCAAATATACAACCATATTTAGGGTTCATATGTAATAATATTCATAACACTCTATGCATGTTTTTGATTAGTCTCTACCATAAAATCTATACAATAATGCAATCATTATGCATTTACACAATCAAGGTAGACTAATCATTCATATTTATGTATGCATAATTCAATCAAGAATGAAACGAATTTAGATAACATGCAAATCATACCAAATTCCAATTTAAGCATAAATAAATGGTGCACAAAGTAAAACACAACTAGGCACTAACACATGCCATACTTTATAGTTTGGATCCCTATTAATCCAATCTTAGAAAACCCACCAAAATCATAGAAATCGAATTTCCCTCTTATAATTTTACTGAGACTGTCCCAACATCTCAGGAATACAGTCCAAGAAATTGAACTGCAAAACCAATTGCCATAAAATCAGAAAAATTCCAGGACTGAACATTGTTTAGGAAAAATATAAGACTGATCCTGTCAGCTGCAGAAATTTGTCTGAGGTTAGAGAATTTTCAAAGACTAATAGAGAAATCTTTTGACAAAAACCTTTTTACAAAATCTTTTCATACATGTTAGCTTCTACATAAATTTTTCATAATTTATTTTGATTAATTTTGATTGGTTTATTAGAATTTTCAAAATCTCTAGTCAGAATAGTCTTACTGACAGAGAAGAAAACCTATGCTCTATTGCAATGGATGTTTCGGTCTCAAAACTAACCCAAATGGAGCAAAACAAGATTTTAAATTAAAGCCAGACAAAAACCTATATGCTATTGCAATGGATGTTTCGATCCCGCCGTATATTAGTTGTTTTAGAAAATGATGACTAAATGATGTTTGAGCAAGCTGAAGCTAGTTCCAGAAAGATTCTCGTCGAAAGGAAGGCACCTGCCACTTTCTCCATGAATACCACTGGCAATAACAATGGTAGTGGAACGAGAGGTTCTAAGCCAGACAGAAACAGCGATGGAAGCAAAAGGGAAAGCACCTTCAAGCAAGACAATAAGTTTTTCCAGTCGATCGCTTACCAGAAATCCCTATATAAAGAAAAGATAAAGCATGACGGTTGGAGCTATAACCGCGAGTTAACCCCCTAGATCAGCCACGTGAAAAAGTTCTCGAATACATATTGACTAAAGGATTGGCCAAGCTTTCAAGAGTCTCTAATCCTTTCACAGTCATGGGAAGATTCAAAGGTTAATTTTATAAATTCTATTGGACAATGGAACATGATACCGAGCACTGCTTCGTTCTCAAAAATATCACCCAAGACTGCATCAACAAAAATCTCTTCATTAAAGACAAAAAAGAGGACCAACCGACTGTTCTGGCCAAGCCTCAGTACAAATCAAGCACTCAGCAAAAGATACAGCGCGACGGTTGGAGCCATGATCGCATACTTACCACACTGGTTCAAACACTAGAGAGTGTTCTCGAGTATATGATGGCAAAAGACATGGTAAGATTTCTAAAGGTCGTTGATCCTTCTATCACCATAGGACAATAGAATGATCGATTCTGCAAGTACCACCGAGCAACGGGGCATGACATAGAACATTGTTTCATCTTCAAGAACATTGTGCAAGATTGCATCGACAAAGGATTTCTTGTAGGAGACAAGGAGGAGGATCAACCAGCTACCTCGCTGACACCTTTCCCGAACGTGAAAAAGAATAATGACACCAATGCTCCCTCATCTTTTTTATTTTGCTTCTGTCATTTTAAAGGGACGATGTAGTCCCAATTCTTTCCTCGATTGATTGTCTCTCTTCCAATGCATCAATAAGACATCAACTTTCCACATAGTTGGCGCCATCTTCTTTATATATTGTTGCCCTTTGTCTTTTTGCAATATGTCTTTCGTGAGGAGCGACCTCTTTCAGAGTGCCTTTCGAATCAATCAAGAAGCTCAATAATAATATTTTCCCTGTTATCATCGGAGAGCGTTCTTAAAATGTTAATTATTTATCCTTTTGTTCAATATCTTACTCCCTAGTTACACTGGGCTTTTTTTTTTTGAAAATTTGTCTTTACCTTAAAACATCCTGTATGCAGGCAGGATCAAACGAAAACTCTCACCATCTATTTTCATTCATTTGCATTTATTTTCATCAAATTCATTACCCCTTCAAGATAAGGGATAATTCTGAGACTCTAACAGTTGTCTAAGTCATCGTGAGGGTGAAAATTGAAAATTTTCCATCACAATCATCAAGCGCTTTCAAAACACCAGTCTTTTTCAAATTTGACCTTCGGGTCGAGTCTTTTATCGAAACCATTTTTTTCGATCATGCAAAATCAACCTTTGAGTTGAGCTTATTTTCAAAATCGTTTCAACCAATCTTTTTTCAAAATTCAACCTTTGAGGTAATTTCCTTTTCAAAATTCAATTCCCAGACCAATCCTTTTTATTAAAAGCAATTCTATTTCAAAATTCGATCCTTAGGATCCTTTGTTTTTCAAGACTATTTCAGATCGAGTCCTTTCAAAATCCGGTTTTCAAACTAAACCCTTTTTCAAAAAATCCAACTTCTAAGTTGGTCTAGTTTTCCTTTGAAGATTTGAGTTTTAACTCAAACTTTCTAATTTTTCTTCAAAGATTCGAGTTCTGCCAGTTACACCTAGTCAAACTCATTTTAAGTTCAGAACAGTTAGAATGTCGGTCATTTCTATCTCTTTTGAGCTCAGAATGACTTAATCTTATTCATTTCTAACCATTTCAATTGAATCTGGTTCATTTCTTAAGGAATGAGCTCAATTCCAGCTTGAATCCTAGTCAATTGTTTCTAAGTCAGCTAATTCCAGTCAATCTAGCTCTCATATGTTTAAATTGAGCTCATCAGAAGTTCAAGTGATCCAATTCTAGTTCACATTCCATTCCCACAA
This sequence comes from Nuphar pumila, assembly GCF_984573655.1. Lineage (NCBI taxonomy): Eukaryota > Viridiplantae > Streptophyta > Magnoliopsida > Nymphaeales > Nymphaeaceae > Nuphar > Nuphar pumila. The sequence continues at coordinate 21,338,437 of NC_143263.1, forward strand.
TCTTGGAGTTCGTTTTGACTCATTTCAACTGAAATTGAGCTAAGTTCAGTCAGTCTAGCTAGTGTATGCGCTCTAGATTTAATTCATCTTAATATAACTGACCCTCACTCCAGCTCAAACCCAGTACATTCATGTCACTCACTTCATTCCAATGTTCATTTCTCACCATTTTCCTGAGAATTGTGTCATTTCTCGATCATCTAGTTTAGGAGTTTTGTTCAGTCAGTGTCTTTTTAGTTCATCTGAGTTTAGAAACCCTAGAACCCAGATCAACCCAGTTCAAACCCCATTTTTCAGTGTCACTCATTGCCTTGCAGGGGAAAAATTATTTCTCGATCATTTTGTACAAAACATCAATTCTATCATTTTTCCAAACTGGTACAATTATTAACCTGGGCTCAGATCAATTTCTTTTTGAAAATTTTAGCTATATCTGAAATCCAATTCACATTTGGATCAGATCCGATATCGGATCTGATATCCAATACTCAATTTTCATCTTCAGACAAGAATTTTCAATTCCTTGTCTTTACCAGGGGTATGGGACTTCAAATTCATCATCCAGACTTTGCATTTGGCATATCATTTCATATCATTTTATCGCATTTCATGTCATTGCATATCATTTTCGAGATCCAACACTCTTGTTTTCAAAATATCAAATCCAGACTCGATTTTAAAACCTTTCTTTCAAAATCAATTTCAAAACCTGGGTTTTAAAACCAATTTTTACCATTTGGCAAACCTCTAGGGCTCTATATCCCCTCATTTAAAAATCATTTCTTTAGAAAAATGATCTGGATTCATTTTAAACTTGATTCTCAAATCGATTTTCAATTTTCTTAACCTTCTTCAAGTAGGGCCCACCCTGCAAGGGTGCAAACCCTAATTTTTTCCATCTTTATTCAATGTTATTTCATTTTCATGCTTTACTTATTTCAAAAATACAAAAAAAAACATAGACATAGGTGTCTTTTAAAGCTTTAAAAAAAATTTAACACATTTATTTTCACCTTTTTAAAATCATTTTTGAAAAACCAAATGGGGCCACATTAGGTGGTGCCACATTTGAAGGTATTTAACTTATTTTAGGTTTAGTTAGTGTTTTAACAAGGTTGAAATTTGAAAAGTCAAAATCTAATTGATTTTAAAACTCCATTTTCGTTTTAGCATTTTAGCCTTGTTTTTAACTTTTATTTAGGGTTTTAAAAACCAAATGTGGGCCCACATAGGTAGCGCCACATTTGAGAATTTTCAAAATTTATTTAAGAGTCAATTAGGTTTAATTAGTTAGAGTCCTTTTAGGATAGAACTCTCTTCTGAAAATTGCCCCTTTCTTAATTATCTCTTTTAATTAAGAGAGTTCTGACTAGATCGGTACTCTCTAAACCTAAGTCTTGAAAAACTATAAGTAGGGGACCTATAGGGGGGTGGACCCATCTTGTTTGCTCTCTCTCTCCAGCAGCCCTTCCTTCTACCCAAACTCCTCCTTCTGCAGTCTCCATCAACCCCAAGGTAAGATTCCCTTCCCCTTTTAGTTTTAATTAATTTTTATTTGTTTATTTTCTAAATACACCATTGTCGCCCCCCTTTGTTCATCTTTTCCTTTCTTTTTCTTTCAAGAACCCATGTTCACGATTCAAGATGATGATCTAATGAGTATTTAATGTGTTTTACACATTTTTGATCCATGAATAATGCTTATATTTTTCTTATTTTATTAATGCTCAAAAAAAGAACAAGATTTGATCCCTCTATGGATCAAATCCTTCTTTTAATGGCTAAATCAAGTTCTTGATCATGCTTTTCTGCACTTTTATTTTTGTTTCATCATGCTCATACATATTTTCATTCATTTAATCATGATTCATGGCATTAGTTACAAGTTTTATCAATTTTATCATGCTAAATTACGTTTGTTTTTTTGTTCTAGGGTTTTAGTTACACAGTCTTTATTTTTAGCTGCATGTTAATGCTATTATTTTACCAGTTTATATTTGTTGTTTAAACCTAAATTTTTTATGGTAGAATAATGCATCTGTCTATGGTTTCTAATAAAAAAATTGGAGTTTTTTGAGTTCTATAACCCTATTTTCAAAAATTGAATTCGAAACCTATTTTCTGAACTGGGAAAACATTGTGTAAATTCAGGAGCATCTTTTTGAGGTCATATCTCCCTCATCGAAGATCGTATTTCAGATCCGTAAAAAGCAGCATGCTCGTAAAGTGTCTAGTTTATTCTGTAAATTTTTTATAATTTTTTATGGTTGATTGCTATTTTTTAACCCGACATCAGAACCTATTCTTCTTGAAGTGACAGGCACGATTCAGAACTAGGGTCATTTTGCCAGAGCGATTTCTCCCTAACCGGAGATTGTATTGATGATCCGTAAAAAGTGATAGATTTGTCAGCATGTCTACTTTCTGTGGTGTGGTTTTTATAAATTTTCACCATTTTTTTCTATTTTCTTGAAATCCTAAATCAGAATCTGCATTTCTTGAATGTCAAACATGATTCGAACCCTGGGTCACCATGCCAGAATAATTTCTCTCTAGCCGGAGATCGTATTTCTAATCAGTAAAAAGGGTTTTTCTCATTGTGATGTCTAGTTTGTCTCTGAAAAATTTATAAATTTTTATGACTGGTTGTTATTTTTCTTTAAACCAAAACCAGGGTCTGCCTTTCTTGAACTGTTATATGTTGGCCTGAATCAAGCGCATCTTGACGGAATGATTTCTCCCTAACCAAAGATCATATTCTATTTTGTAAAAAGGCTTAATTTTATTGTGATATCTAGTTTTTCTTTGTTAAATTTTATAATTTTTTATCTCTATTTAATATGTCATTCGGGTTTGACAGCATGATAGGTATGAAATAGCAGGTAAAATAGCATATTTTTTATCTTTTTTATTTAATATTTATATCCAAAATAATCCTAAAAATTTATTTTTCAATTGCATATTATTTTTAGGATTATTAGAAGGTTCCATGTCGTTTTTTATGATTTCTGGAAGTCATTTGTTATGCTATTTAGTTATTTCATAAAAACAGGATGGCCGCGAAGTTCTAATTCAATTGAAACACAAGTAAATTTCATCTTTTTTGCATATTTTATTATTTACATACATTGTTTTCAAGATGTTTGAGTTTGATCATCTTTATAATGATATCAGGGTTCTCTCTACCCGATTTGGCATTGTTTTAAATCTGTTTGATCAACGAATTAAGCATATTTTAAAAATATTTTCTAAAAAATCTTGTTTTAGCCCTATTTTGCAATAAACTTCAAATTTTAAGGATATTTTAGTCATTTTTCTCCAAATTCTGAATTTTTGAGTTGTTTATTCTTATTATTTATTTAGTCATGCATCATTCATTATATTATTTACTGATTTTTATTTCAGAGAAGCATGAAAAAGGCTTATATCCAGATAAATTCCTCAATTTTCATATATTGTTGGATAAATCCAAAAAAATGACATTTTTATACTTACAAGTTTGTTGATTTTACAAGGAAGCTCAAGATTGTATTTTTCTTTATTTTCCTTTTTCTTTCTTCGGTTTATTATTCAGTTATTGATGTAAATTATAATTGTAATATTGGAATAAAAAAAAATCTTGTTTAGCTTAGGATGCATTTGAATATAGTTTGATTTTGATATATAACTGCTATTGATTGTCATTCATGTGTATTTCAAATTCACAATGCTCAACATGAATGGCATGTGCATCTGCTTTTAAGGAGTTAATAAACTTGGTGGAGTTCATATTTGTAGTCATAGTCAGAATACGAATGATACTTATCATCTTCTTTTAAGTTACAAACGGCATGCACTCTTAGGCTATCTTCAGAAATTACTGCATATTTTTAAAAGCTTTTCTAAGTATTTTTCCTTTTAGATTCAAATGAGATATATTCAATATGTATTTGTGGTCATAGTCACGGATATGTAGCAAACTTATTTTGTTCAAATTCTATAGGGCACATAAAATCCTTTTATTTTATACAAATTCGATTTCTGAAAGAAAGGAGGATTTCTCAAAGATTTTTGAATTTCCTTTTTCCAATTATGATTTTTTATAAAACTGGATTTCATTCATCATATAGGTTAGTCGGCGTCACTTTCTAAGTTCTTTTCTCAAAATCGATTTTCTCAAAATCTTCAGTTTTCAAGAGGTTTTCTAAATATTTCTAAGTCCAATTCACGATTTTCCAAGTTTTTTTTTCTTCAAAAATATTTTTCAAGTGTGAAAAATGATTTTTCAATCATCCCTTTTTCCAAGAATTTCCAAATATTTGAAGCGTACATCACGTTTTTAACCTACATTTTCCAAAGTTCATAGTGCATGCCTGATTCTTCGTGCATTTAGGAAATAGAACAACGATTTAAACAGTTGAGTAAAGCAAATCACATGATTGATCTTTGGTTCAATTACCTTTGGTTATGGCATCAGGAACGGTTGAACCTCGTATCAACATGTGAGTCCTTTTCTTGCAAATTTTTTTAAAAAATAGAGGCGAGTTATTTTCAAAACTTTTTCAAATGTCAGTTTGACTTGCAGAAGTAAAATTTTGCAATGATAACAGGTTTGGTTACCAAGGTGGGACCTGTCTTCGCCTGATCAATCTAGTGCTTTGCTCTATTCAATTTTCAAAATCGTTATTTTATCAATGTCAATTCTATTTTATGTGCAACTATGAGCCTAGAATCAAACCCAGCTAACATGGATTGCATGTAGACTTAGGTATAGTTTGGTAAGACCGATTGAGGAGGTATTATTCATGCTCACATAGACTTAGGCCTCATAAAAACCTCCTCAATCTAGGATCTCATTGAAAACATTGTTTGCTTCTTAAAATTTTTCAAAATTCTACTTCTTTAGGTCATTAGAGTCTTTTGTTTCTTGCATGTTGATCATTTTTCAAAAACAACCCCACCTATTTTTACCTGGCCACCACGTTGCTGAGCTTTCTTCCAGAACCATAGTTCAGGACAAAGCCTCACAACTAGGTCACCTATTTGGGTTGAACCCTCCTGCCACGTATCGAGGGCCATAATCCAAAGTATATCGGCAAGTGGTTAAGAATGTTGGAAAACATGAGCCTATAATCCAAGAAAATTGTTTTTATGCCACGTACATCGAGCCTCGGCTCGAGTATATCGACATAGCATGATTGAACATAGATAATCTGAACCTTAGAGTTAAGGTTAGAGTCCTATAGCTATTTCAAAATTTGTGCATTTAGAGTCAGCCTTGTAGGAAATGTTGTATGTGTATCTTGTTTGTGCAGAATATAATGTGAATGTATCTTAGCCATTTTCAATTATTTTCCTTTATTTTCCAACGATTTTATAAAACCCTGGTTGATTTTTTTTCAAAAAAATCCTCTATTTTCTTTCAAAACTCCAGGCGAGTTTTCTTTTCCTTCATTTCCTCTGGATCTCGAATTTTGAGCCTTGTTTTGATCCTGCTTGTAATTTTTTAAAAAATTATGTATAGTCTTGCCCTTATTTTTTCTTTATTTTCCAGTCTATCTTAATGGCATCCAGTCACCTTGATTTCATCTTTCTTGAAGGCCATATCGCTTATGAAGTGCGGCAAGGTCTCCCTGAACATCAGATTCTAAACAATAGACCTTTCCTTCCCCGGTGGTATTATTCCTGACTCAAAAACTACTCTTGTATGTTTCAGGACCATCTGAGCGACTGCGGATTAGAGTTGGTCGTGATAATTGGCAAGCAGGTTGTCAATGGTAATTTGATTCAAGCATTGGCAGAATGGTGGAATTTGTGCACCTGTACCTTCTGGTTCCCGTGGAGAGAGATAATTCTACTACTGGATGATCTTTCAAAGATTATGGATCTACCTGCATCAGCTGGTCAGTCAGAAGATCCATTAGAGCAGCAGTTTCTGATCAACATCAAGGGACTCAACCCCCGAGATGCTTTAGCCCAGATGACTGGACGCAAATCCTGGCCACTGATAGAAGCATATAGGAGTCAGTATGACAACTTGTTTAAGCTATACTGACAGTATGGGGTATTTGAAGAAGTCGATTCCTTATGTCGAGCAGTGCAAGAAAGGATTCAACATGCAATGATTGTGTGCACAGTAGGACTAGCTTTCTTCTAGGATGGACAGAACTACATCGACATCAGAACAATTCAGCTCTTGCAAAGGTGGGGAAGTCAGCAGACCAACCGTCTCTCGATCGCCATGGCTGCACTTGCCTTCTTGTATCGTGGATTGACCCTCTTCACACTCAAAGATTTGATCTTAATAGAATGGTGCATCTACGCATTGCAGTCTTGGTTCTTCCGGCATGTGCCAACTCGAGCAAGTTTTTTCAGATATAACGACAAGGAGCCACTACCTACTCCTCGGTACAGATTCTTGATCGAGAACCTCCATGAAGAAGAAATCATGTGGGATTACTTCGACCATCGAAGGTCACCCCCTCGATACACTTATGCGCATGGCAAGCAACTTAAGTTACTTGGATTGTTCTTCTCCATCTATTATCAGTCAGAGTGATGCGTCAGACAGTTCTCGCAGAGACAGAAGCATATTGATACTCGATTATTATCAGGCATTGTGCTAGAATTTGATCTAAAGTCTGCTCAGTGGTCTGGAAATACCACTTTGCTAAATATAGTTGGGGTTCTTTTATTGTCCTTACTATTTTTCTTGGTCCTCGAGTGTCCCATGATTATCTTGAGTGGTGGTAGATTGTTTGTCCACCCCCTCTTTGTCAAGTTTATTATCAATAAAATCATTTCCTTTCAACAATTTTCATTTTATCATGTCTTGATGACCTCGCCTAGGTAACAAGGAATATCTTAGTTGCTCACTTCTTTCATTAAGAACGGCAACACAATTATCGTAATTCCAGCGATGACCCAATTCCTGGTAATGGGATGTCCTTCAAATTGTCGATTTAATACTTTCTCTCTATTCATTTTCATCTAAATCGTCATCCGCCAAATCTAATCACCCATCTTATTCTGCAAAGAGCATCGGTATTCATGAGTGATTCAGACAAGATCCGGCTAGAAGACTGCATCATCTCAGCATGTCAGTTAGAGCAGCAGTAGCGAGCAAGAGATGAGTTCTCCAAGATCTGCCAGAGGACTGGGTCAGAAAGACAAAAATGACATTGATCCTGCCACATATTAGTTGTTTTAGAAAATGATGATTTAAATGATGTTTGAGCAAGCTGAAACCAGTTTCAGAAAGATTCCTGTCGAAATGAAGACACCTATCACTTTCTCCATGAATACCACTCGCAATAACAATGGTAGTGGCACAAGAGGTTCTAAGCCAGACATAAACAATGATGGAAGCAAAAGGGAAAGCACCTTTAAGCAAGAGAACAAGCTTTTTCAGTCGAGCTCTCACCAAAAATCACTGTAGAAAGAAACGATAAAGCATGACGGTTGAGGCTATAACCGCGAGTTCACCCCACTCGATCAGCTGCGTGAAAAAGTTCTCGAATACATATTGACTAAAGGATTTGCCAAGCTTCTAAGAGTCTCTGATCCTCTCACGGCCATGGGAAGATTCAAAGGTCAATTTTGCAAATTTCATCGGACAATGGGACATGATACCAAACACTTTTTCGTTCTCAAAAATATCATCCAAGACTGCATCGACAAGAATCTCTTCATTGAAGACAAAAAAGAGGACCAGTCGACATTCCTGGCCAAGCCTCAACAGAAATCAAGCACTCAGCAAAAGATACAGTGCGACGGTTGGAGCCATGATTACATACTTACCCCACTGGACCAAACACTTGAGAGTGTTCTCGAGTACATATTGGTAAAGAACATGGTTAGATTTCTGAAAGCCATTGATCCTTCTATCACCATGGAAAAATGGAAGGATGGATTCTACAAGTACCACCGAGCAACGAGGCATGACTTAGAACATTGTTTCATCTTCAAGAACATTGTGCAGGATTGCATCGACAAAAGATTTCTTGTCGGAAACAAGGAGGAGGATCAACCAGCTATCTCGCTGACACCTTTCCCTGACATGAAGAAGAATGTTGGCGCCAATGCTCCCTCATCTTTTTCATTTTGCTTCTGTCATTTTGAAGGGACGATGTAGTCCCAATTCTTTCCTTGATTGGTTGTCTCTCTTCCAATGTATCAATAAGACATCAACTTTCCTCATAGTTGGTGCCATTTTCTTTATATATTATTGCTCTTTGTCCATTTGCAATATGTTTTTCGTGAGGAGCAACCTCTTTCAGAGTGCCTTCTAAATCAATCAAGAAGCTCATTATCAATCTTTCCCATGTTATCTTCGGAGAGAGTTCTTCAAATGTCAATTATTTATCCTTTTCTCCAATATCTTACTCCCTAGTTACATAGGGGTATTTTTTTTTTAAAATTTGTCTTTACCGCAAAACGTCTTGTGTACAGACAGGATCAAACAAAATCTCTCACCATCTATTTGCATCCATTTGTATTCATTTACATCGAATTCATTACCCCTTCAGGATAAGGTATAATCCTGAGACCTTAACAATTGTCCAAGTTATTGTGAGGGTGAAGATTGAAAATCTCCCATCACAATCATCAAGCGCTTTTAAAACATCAGTCTTTTTCAAAAGTACCTTCGGGTCGACTCTTTTATCGAAACCATTTTTGTCGGTCATGTCAAAATCAACCTTCGGGTTGAGACTATTTACAAAATCGTTCCAATCGGTCTTTTTTCAAAATTCAACCTTCGAGGTAATTTCCTTTTTAAAATTCAATTCTTGGACCAATCCTTTTTATTAAAAGCAATTCTATTTCAAAATTTGATCCTTAAGATCCTTTGTTTTTCAAGACTATTTCAGACCGAGTCTTTTCAAAAAATCTGGTTTTCAAACTAAACCCTTTTTCGAAAAATCCAACTTCTGAGTTGGTCTAGTTTTTCTTTGAAGATTCGAGTTTCGACGCGAATTTTTTTTCGAATCCAACTTTCGAGTTAGTCTAGTTTTCCTTTGAAGTTTTGAGTTTCGACTTGAATTTTCTTTCAAATCCAACTTCCAAGTTGGTCTAGTTTTCCTTTGAAGATTCGAGTTTCGACTTGAACTTTCTAATTTTTCTTTAAAGATTCAAGTTTTGTCTCCAACTTTCAAATTTTCCTTCGAAGATTCGAGTTTTGACTCGAACTTTCTAGTTTTCCTTGCTAGATTCGAGTTCTGAGTCGCACGTTCTTTCAAATCCAACTTTCGAGTTGAACTTACTTTTAAAATCCAACTTTTAAGTTCGCCGAACTTCCAAATTCAACTTCAAGCTCAATGCCCATTTTTATCAATCAGACCTCGAGGTCACCAATTTTACCAACAGACCTTCAGGTCATCCATTTTACTAGCCAGACCTCTGGGTCACCAATTTTCACCAAGGAAACCTCCGGGTTACAAATATTATCAAAGTCAATCATTTTCTGACCCACGGGTCGCATTTGCCAATCATGGTCGTTCAAGATTCGACCTTCGCATCGAACTCATTTCTAATTGGCTGACTATCTCAATTATCATTCACCTTTTCTTGCGAAAGACTCATTGCCAGGGAGAGTTCGAGGGAGCTCGTTCCTTTCGCATGCAATTCACCTTCGTTTGCAAGAACCCTTTTTCAGAGAGAGTTTGAAGGGACTTGTTTCTTTGCGAACCGCTTGCAAAACAAAAACCCCTTTTCAGACAGAGTTTTGACGAAAGCTCACTTTCTTTGTGGCTCATTTACCTTTTACCTTGGCCATCCATCATCGAGAACCCTCTTTCCAGGGAGAGTATGATGGACTCGTTCTTCTATAACAATTTATTGACCTTATCCAATCGGCCACCTTTCCATAAGAGAAGCCTATGATTATGGATTTTGACAAAAACTTAATTTTTCTTCGAAAGTCTCGTTTTGCAAACACCTTCTCTTTAGGGAAGAGAGGAGTATTTTTTTATCACCCGTTCAGGTAAGGGTCAATCTTGAGTCTCTCTTTTGCAGAAAGAAGAGGAGAATCTAGTCATGGATGTGTCAGTTGGACGCCAAGTACTTTCTTTCACTAAGGATCTCAAGAATATTTTGCCAATTTGCTATAAAACAGTTGTTGATCTAAAAAAAAAATATTACACAAATATTTTACCTCAAATTACCTTCAGTATTCTTTATAAAATAACAAAGACTTTTGCGAAGAAAGAATAAAATTCAGGCTTTTTCTTTTGGTGGACTAAAAGGATGAAGAAAAATCATCGATATGACCGATAAAGGAAAATTTAATGATGTTGAAAAACCATAAGTGAATCGGTATTGATCATAGCTATGGCATATTTTTAAAGACCATTCTTCTGGTAATAAGGCAGTGGAAATATCCTGAGCGATAAAAAAATCCACTTAATCTTGATATCTCTTCAATCATTCAAGTTGCAATTAACTATCTGCAAAAGGGATCTCTCAATCATCATCAAGTTGAAGACTGATGGATGAGTCAGACCCTCGGGGCCAAAGAAGACTCGAAACATCTCCAAGTTGAAGGCGTCTGTGACATGTCTTTCCAGAAAAACTTTAAATCATCGTCAAGTTGAAGGCTGATGCGATGAACCTCCCGCCAATCCCTAAAAGATATTTGATCACTGTCATCATCAAGGGATTCCAAACAAAGAGGCAATATTATCAATATTATTCTTGAGACCAAAGAAAACTCGGTTTATCTTCAAGTTGAAAGAGTATGTGACGTGCCCTTCTAAGGAAAATCAGAACATCGTCAAGTTGAAGGCTGATGTGATGAAATCCTTGCCAAACCCCAAGAAAGCTCAATCTTTATGTCTCAAAAGAGTGCAAAAAGAACATGGATAAACCCCATATATCAAACTATCAAATCAGCCAAGAATTATCTTTATTCATGTGAAATTCTTTTATCAATATCTTTTCATCCAATTGCTTTTATGATACTAAGAGCAAATTCCTTTTTTTTATATCAAGGACATGGATAGCTTTTTTGAAGAAACCCAACAACAATAATTTGATTTTGATTCTTGATTCTACGGAGTTAGCCCAATTGGAGGGAATATATTTTCGCACTGACATGCATATTTTTTAATCATTTTTAATCTATTATAATTTTTATCATTTTGGCAATATTTTCTAGCTATCCTGACTTGAAGCAAGAGCTCGATGTCCATTTTGACACATCCTGACGGCACCTTATACCTCTTCAAAAGAGTCGTCATATCCCTCATTAGGGCTTCATAACATGAGTTTTCAGGGTCCTTCCCTTCTTTTTAATTTGAGCACCTGGGCTCTCAGATTTGCATACTTCCTTGTGTTACCCATTGTCCCATCATAGACAGTTCATTTTCGGTTCAAGGTCGAGCCAACATCTATATTTTTTCAACAAAAGGTCACCATAAAAGCTATTTAATCTTAGCAATGAGATGCCTAAGATCAATCTCTTTTTGAAGTGTTAGGGAATCTCATTTTCTTCCTTTTGCAAACCCCTCTCAGATTTATTGTGTAAAATCCAAAGGTTCCATCATGGTTTCTTCATTCGAGGATTTTGTTTGCCTTCTCGTTCAGGTAAGGGTTAAACCTAAGTCTCACTCCATGAGATATTCACATTCCTGTTCAGGTAAGGGTTAAACCTGAGTCTCACTTCGTGAGATATTCCCCTTCCCATTCTGGTAAGGGTTAAACATGAGTCTCACTTCGTGAGATATTCGCCTTCCCGTTCATATAAGGGTTAAACCTAAGTCTTGCTTCATGAGATATTCGCCTTCCCATTCAGGTAAGGGTTAAAACTGAGTCTCACTTTATGAGATTTTTGCCTTCTCGTAAAGTCAAAGGTCCAGCCTAAACCTCATTCCTATGAGGTAAATTTTCTCCATTTCGTATCTACCATCATCACCTGAATCAATTCTTTCATACCCAGTTGGTCCTTCTAACTAGGGCATTTTTAGAGCCCAAATTAGGTGTGTTTTTCTTTGTCACTAAGCTTGGCATTTAACCGGCTTAGCAGCAAATAGGGGCATCTATAAACAACCCAAATTTTCCTTGTTCATTTTCAGACACCCCCCTTTCCCTCTTTTCACAGATGTCAACCTTGTAGATCAGTGTAGAAGTCTACCCCTAGGTCAATTCTAGTTTAGGTGTCATTTCACCCCTTTCACCAGTAAAATTACCATTTTATCCTTAGGTCACGCTAGATTCTTGCCAGTTAGACCCAGTCAAGTTCATTTTAAGTTTAAAAATGTTAGAATTTTAGTCATTTCTAGTTGTCCTAAGCTCACAATGAGCAAATTTTATTCATTTCTGACCATTTTAGATGAATCTAGTTCATTTTTTGAGGAATGAGCTCAATTCCAACTCAAATCCTATTCAATTATTTCTAAGTTAGTTAATTCCAGTCAATTTTGTTCCCTTGTATCTAACTTGAGCTCACTAAGAGTTTAAGTGATCCAGTTCCAATTCAGATTTCATTCCCACGGTCTTGAAGTTCATTTCGGCTCATTTCAGCTGAAATTGAGCTAAGTCCAGTCAGTCTAGCTAGTGTATGAGTTCTAAATTTAGTTCATCTTAATATAACTCACCTTCACTCTAGCTCAAACCTAGTATATTTTTGTCACCCACTTCATTCTAGTGTTCATTTCTCACCATTTTCCTGAGAATTATTGCATTTCTTGATCATCCAGTCTAGAAGTTTAGTTGAGTTAGTGTCTTTTTAGTTCATCTAAGTTTAGAAACCCTAGAACTCAATTCAAACCCTATTTTTCAGTGTCACTCATTGTCCTGCATGGGCAAAATCATTTCTTTGTCGTTTTGTCTAAAACATCAATTCTATCATTTTCCCAAACTGGTATAATTATCAACCTGGGCTCAAATCAATTCCTTTTCTAAAATTTTAGCTATATCCGAGATCCAATTTACATTTGGATCGGATCTGATATCCAATACTCATTTTTCGTCTTCAGACAAGAATTTTCAACTCCTTGTCTCTGCCAGGGGTAAGGGACTTCAAATCCCTCGTCTAGGGTTTGCATTTAGCATATCATTTCATGTCATTTTATCGCATTTCATGCCATTGCATATCATTTTTGAGATCCAGCACACTTGTTTTCAAAATATCAAATCTAGACTCGATTTTAAAACCTTTCTTTCGAAATCAATTTCAAAACCTGGGTTTTAAAACTGATTTTTACCATTTGGCCAACCCCCAGGGCTCTATATCCCCTCATTTCAAAAACATTTCGTTAGAAAATGATCTAAATTCATTTTAAACTTGATTCCCAAATTGATTGTTCAATTTTCTTAACCTTCTTCAAGTGGTGCCCACCCTGTAGCGGTGAAAACCCTAATTTTTTTCATCATTATTCAATGTTATTTTATTTTCATGCTTTACTTATTTCAAAAATACAAAAAAAAATTATAGATATAGGTGTCTTTTAAAGCCTTTGAAAATCTTGTTTTTAACCCCTTTATTTTCACCCTTTTAAAATCATTTTTGAAAAAATAAATGGGGTCCACATTAGGTGGTGCCACATTTGAAGGTATTTAAGTTAGTTCAGGTTTAGTTAGTGTTTTAACCAAGTTGAAATTTGAAAAGTCAAAATGTAATTGATTTAAAAACTCCATTTTTGTTTTAGCATTTTAGCCTTGTTTTTAACTTTTATTTAGGGTTTTAAAAACCAAATGTGGGCCCACATAGGTGGCACCACATTTGAGAATTTTCAGAATTTATTTAAGAGCCAATTAGGTTTAATTAGTTAGAATCCTTTTAGGATAGAACTCCCTTGTAAAAATCACCCCCTTGTTAATTATCTCTTTTAATTAAGTGAGTTTCGACTAGATCGAAACTCTCTAAACCTAAGTCGTGAAAAACTATAAATAGGGGACCTGAATGGGGGTTGACCCATCTTGTTTTCTCTATCTCTCCAGCAGCTCTTCCTCCTCATCAAGCTCCTTCTTCTGCAGTTTCCATCAACCCCAAGGTAAGCTTCCCTTCCCCTTTTAGTTTTAATTAATTTTTATTTGTTTTTTTTGCTAAATACACCATTGTCGCCCCGTTTGTTTATCTTTTTCCTTTCTTTTTCTTTCAAGAACCCATGTTCATGATTCAAGATAATGATCTAATGAGTATTTAATGTGTTTTGCATATTTTTGATCCATGAATAATGCTTATATTTTGTTTATTTTGTTAATGCCCAAAAAAAAAACAAGATTTGATCCCTCTATGGATCGAATCCTTCTTTTAATGGCTAAATCAAGTTCTTGATCATGCTTCTCTACGTTTTTATTTTTGTTTCATCATGCTCATGCATATTTTCATTATTTTTGTGCATTTAATCATGATTCATGGCATTAGTTACAAGTTTTATCAATTTTATCATGCTTAATTAGGTTTCTTTTTGTTTTAGGGTTTTAGTTTTCACACACTTGATTTTTAGCCGCATGTTAATGCTATTATTTTACCAATTTATATTCGTTGTTTAAATCTAAATTTTTATGGTACAATCATTCACCTGTCTATGATTTCCAATAAAAAAGTAGAGTTTTTTGAGTTCTATAACCTTATTTTTAAAAATCGAATTCAAAACCTATTTTTTGAACTGGAAAAATGTTGTGTAAATCCAGGAGCATCTTTCTGAGGTTATATCTCTCTCATCGGTGTAAACACTCCAAATTTTCCAAGTCTATTCCAGACATCTTCATTTCAGAGATGTCATTCCCCTACAGAGCGATATCGTGTCTCACCCCTAGGTCTACCCCAGTCTAGAGGTCAATAAAATTACCATTTTACCCTTAGGTCACCCTTAGACCTTTCGTCAGCTAGGTCCAACCAAACTTATCTCAAGTTCAGAGAAGCTAAAATGTCTATCATTTCTAGCTCTCTTGAGCTCGCGAGGAGCGAACCCTGACCATTTTTAGCTAATTTAGCTCATTTTAGCTCAAATTTTAGCCATACTGTCATTGAGCCAGCCAAATCCAGTAGATCCTATCCCCAAGAGTCTAACATGAGTGCATCAAGAGTTTGAACGGTCCAGCTCTAGTTTAAAGTCACTTTTTATACACTCGGACCTTCGTTTTAACTCATTTTAGCTCTTTTTAGCCCATTTGAGTTCAATACAACCTAGACTGAGCTGACTTTAGCTGGTTGAGCTAGTGTTTTAGCTCCAAATTTAGTTTATTTGAGTATAACTGGCTTCAGATTTAGTTCATTCTAATCCAATCCAGTTCAAATTAGTTCAGACCAGTCTAGTACCGTGTTTCTGCCCCTACAAGGCGAAGAGCCAAAAAAATAAAATTATTTGGGACATTGTTTCCAACAATTTTTAAACTGGGATAAACCTTAAATTTGGACTCGGATCCATTTCTTCACTTAATATTTCATCAATATCCGAGATCTGGTCTATTTTAATTCAGATATTGGATCCAATGTTGGATTTGATGTCTAATTTCTTCCCAGACCAGGATTTTTTATCTGATTCATTTAGAGATCCATATCCAAAGTTTGATTTCATTCTTTGAACCTAGAATATCTCATCAGGTATCCAGGATTCAGTTTGGATCCACCTTCTCATCCGTTCAGAAGTTCAATTCAATCAAATTTCTGAACTTAGATTCATTTAACATTTAAGATGCAATTTCACTTCTTGATTTATGATTCAGACCCAAGATTCAATTCCACTACCAGGAATTGGATCCAAGATTCAAAATCAAAATCCCAATTTTATTATAAAATTGGGCCTTTTCTATTTTTTAATTCTTCAAAAACCCATATTCAGGGTTCGATTCCCATTTTGAACCCAATTTTCCTTCAGATCGAGATACAATCTTTTTTAAAACTTCGAATCCAGATCCTTTTCAAAACTCAATTTTTTATTCAAATTTCAAAATCAATCTTTGGATTTTTAAATTCAAATCCACCATTTTGTAAAAATCTTTTGACAAATAGCCTGGATCTAGTTCAAAATTCAGTTTGGATTTTGAAATGTCAAAATGGATCTAGATCCAGTTACAAAATTCAATTTTTATTCAAAATCAATTTTGGGATTTCATATTTAAAATCAAAATCCAACTTTTATCCCCAAATCCAAAAACAAACCTTTGAACTTTAAAATTCCTTTGAAAAATACCCTGGATTCAGTTCAAAATTTAGTTTGGATTCAAATGGATCCAGATCCAATTTCAAAATCCAATTTTTATTCAAAATCAATTTGGGGATTTCAATTTCAAAATCAAAATCCAATTTTTATCCCCAATTTCAAAATAATCTTTGAAATTTCAGAAACCAAAATCAGTGTTTTGCAAAAATTCTCAAAATTTCAATATAGATTTAATTTTTTTCCCAAATTGGATTTTATAAATCAAGATTGGTTTTTTGAAATCAACTTATTTCCAAATTCCCATTTTATTTCTCACATTTCATTTTCTTTTTTATTTTAAAATTCAAAAATCAAAAAACAAAAGGGCATTTTCAAAAGAGGGGGGCCACTTGGCATTTTTAATTAAAATCATTTTTTGAAATGCCTTTAAAAACCCCTTTACTTTTAAAATCACACATGAGCATCACCCACAAGGTGATGCCATGTGTTAAAATTTTAAAATAAATCCTATTTTGCCCATCTATAAAACCAAAAAAGACACACATGGGCTCCCACTTGCAAGAGGGTGCCATGTGTGAAAAGATTTCACAAAAGGCATTTTTGCCCATTTAAAAAAAAAATGCCCGCATGGGCTTGCTTCTCTTTGTTGAGAATTTTTAGTCCCATATCTAAAGTTTTGCAAAAGCCAACCCCATTCTCAAACTATAAATAGACCCCTTGGGGGTCTTTCTTCTCATCAAGTTGGAGTTTGAGAAATTGAGAGAACAAAAACGATTCTTTCGTTCTCTTCCTTCCTCCTCTCTTTCCTTCTATTTTCCTTTGAGTGATGAGTTTTCCAAAGAAAAAAACTCTCCTCCATGACATTTGGTGGCTCAAGCTTGAAGTTGGTGGCTAGAGCAAGGAAGAAGAAGCCCAAGGTAGGCCATCTGTCTCCCTTTTTTTTATTTTTTTACTCTTTTCTTTCTATTTTTCTTTAATTTCTCAAAAATTGCCCCCACTTTCTTCTCTTCTCTTCTTTCTTGCATTTTCTTTCAATTTTGTGTAATAGAAATGTAGATCTAGTTTAATTCTATGTAAATTTCCATTTCCTATATTTTAATCTATTTAAATTGCTATTTACATTATGTCTTTTCATTTTAGCCATTTAGAATTAGGATTTGATCTTCAATAGATCAAATTTTACATTTTATGTGCCAAATCAATTTCAATTTATGCCCTAATGCTTTGATTTTATTTTATATACTTTCATTTATACTTTTATATCATTTTCATTATTAGAAATGATCTAGAATGATAGATCTCACGTTTTGATCATTGGATCAATTCAATATTGAGATTCTATTTCATTCAATTGTGTTGAGATGATATTTTCAATTCTGGTCTATTTTTTCCTTCATCATTTCACATATAATTAGGTCTTATTTTGATCTGATATTTTTACAACATTTTTATTAGTATGTTTTCTAAGATCCACACCAAAAATTAGATAAATCTAAGATGGTTTATCTCTAAAAAAGTTTAGGATTCGAACCGTGCTGTTTAGCCTCATTTAGATTTTCCCCGAAATTAAACCAATTTATTTGAGTGATTCCTCTCTAACCAAAGATGATCTTTCAAATCTGTAAAAAGGTAAATCTCCAGCATTTAGTCTAGTTTTTTCATGTAAATTTTCATCCATTTCTATGGGTTTTTTATTTCTATTTTTGGCCAAAAACTGCAACTAAGTTTTAGTGTGTTACTTTTATGGTCCAGTTTTTAGCCCATTTTGTTTTAATGATATCTCCCTAATGGAAGATTATTTTTGTGATCTGTAAAAATGATCTTCTTTATCTGAATGTCTAATTTTTTTATGTAAAATTTTATCCATTTTTATGAAATATTTTTATTTTTTTTTATATTTTAAGTTAGAAACTTATTTGTTTGCAATTATAGGCATTATTCTAACTTAAAACCAACATGTTGCATTAATATCTCCCTAATGGGATATCATTTTTTAGATCTGTAAAAAGGAGTTTTTTTTCTAAAAAAGCCTAGTTTATGCATGTCGATTTTTAGAAATGTTTATTAAGTTTTCATCTATCATTCAGATCAAAAATCAAAAACCTATTGAATTTTCTTTCACAGGCTTTTACAGATTTGTGATCAACTTAATCAAATGGGATATTCCTAATGGGAGATCATTTTTTAGATCTGTAAATTGGAAATGCTTTATGGTTAAACTGAGCAACTTCTCCCATAAATTTCAAAGCAATTGAATTAGTTTAGCCTCTAAAACTTGAAAATTACAAAAACTTGTCTGTCAAATCTTAAGTTCCTGATTTCAAAATTTATTTCTCAATGTTTTAATCATATCTCGAGTTTTGAAAATGCTTTTTAAAATCTGTAAAAAGGAGATGCTTCCTTGAAAAATTAAAAATTCATGGAATTAATTTTTAATTCACTCAGAGTTGTTTTAGGCTTTCATGCATTCAAAATACTCTGATAGGTTGATTTACATATCTCAATTTTGAAATATCTTGTTTTACTTGGATAAACAAAAACAAATTCGGGTTTTCCTCAAAACTTTTTTCTCTATTTTCAATTCTAGGATACTTTTTAGGTTATTATAAACCTTCAAATCAAATTTCATCAATTTCTAATATGTTTATAGATTTTTCCTTTATTTTTGGGGCATAAAAAGGATAAAACTTGGATTTTCTTTAATTTTTCAATAATTGAAGGAAATCCATAAAAGCCTACATTTATTTCTAACATGTTTGCTCATTTTGCAAGATTTTCTCTTTTATTTCTTTTTTTTTAATTGTTAGAATTATTTTTAAGGGTTGTAATAATTCAATTAATGAGAAATGTACTTTATGCTTAGTTCACAATAAATGAGCATATAGATTTGTTTTAATTTCTCATAATTAATTATTGCATTTATTTTTAATTCACTATGGAGAAACACGAAAGGCACGTGCGCCCTTTAATAAAGGATAAATAATGCTAAGTAAAATTCATATTTATGGCCATAGTCGAAATATGAAAAATACTTAAAATTATTATTAATTATTAAAATATAATTTATTTTAAAAATCATCATATTTCAAATACATTTTCTTCCTGTATTAGAATCTAAAATAAAGATTAAATCAAAGTATATTCGTGACCATAGTCATAAATATATAAAAAATTAATCTTATTTTAACTCTATAAATGCACAAAAATTCATTTTATTCTTTATTGGAATTTAAATAATAATTAAATTAGAATATGTTTGTGATCATAGTCATGAATATATTAAAGTTTTAATCTTGTTTTAATTCTCTTAAAGAATGAAATTTGATTTTACTTTCAATTTCAAATAAATTCTTTTTTAAATACATTCATCATTTAAGATAGAATTGCATTATTATTTTTCATTTTTCAAATTTATTCAAAACATTTTCAATTTCAAAGTATTTTCTAAGTGATTTTCAAAATAATTTCTATTTTTAAATTCAAAGTTATTTCTCATTTTCCATTATTTTATTCTTATTTTCAGTTTTAACTTTTCATTTTTGAATTTCTAAATTTAACTTTGAAATTTATTTTTCATGCTAAGTTTTAAATTCATTTTCTAAATTTCAAATGTTGGTTTATTTCAATTTTAAATATCAATTTTATTTTCCATTTTAGAATTTCAATTTTTTACTTTGAATTTCACTTCATGTTCAATTCTTTATTTCTTTTAAAGTTTTGAATTATATTTTCACTTCAAATTCAATTTCCAAATTTCCATTCTAAAAGTTCAATTCTTAATTTGGAATTTCATTTCAATTCTCAATTTTTATTTCAAAGCAAATTTCGAATTTCCTTTTTAAACTTCTAAATCCTAAAATTCCAAATGCAATTATAAGTTTGATTTCTGAATTCAATTCTCAATTCAGAAATCAAACTCGAATTTCGATTTTCTATCACTATTCAATCCAAATTTCATATTTCAAAATTTAACATTGAATTCAATTTCAAAAACTGCAAATTCAAACTTTCAATTCAAATTACAAATTCTTAATTTCAATTTCTGAAACTTCAAAATCATCTCTTAAAGGATATTTTCAAATTCAATTTCAAAATCGCTTGGAAAATTCAGATTTCTAAAAAAAATAAAAAACATACACATTCTCAAACTCAAAATCACAGCACAAGCCTCATTCAATGTGCATTTAGGACTTAGAATAATTTCCTAGATAAATTTAACAAGGCAAAGAAATAAATTCAATCCTTGGTTCGATTAACCATGGTAAAGGCGACCGGAACTGTTGAACCTCATACCGACAAGTGAATCCCTTCTCCCGATTTTTAGCAAATTTCAAAACGAAGGCAAGTAATTTCAAAATATCTTTACAAAAGGTCAAGTGAGACCTTGCGAGAGTTTTTCTCTTTATTCCCCTAACAAAGGAATAAAATGAAAACTTTTGCAACGATGACAATCGAAGATCATATTTCAGATCCGTAAAAAGTGGCATGCTCGTAGAGTTTCTAGTTTATTTTGTAATATTTTTATAATTT
The DNA here is from genome assembly GCF_984573655.1 of Nuphar pumila. NCBI lineage: Eukaryota > Viridiplantae > Streptophyta > Magnoliopsida > Nymphaeales > Nymphaeaceae > Nuphar > Nuphar pumila. The sequence goes on from NC_143263.1 coordinate 21,359,052, forward strand.
TCTACGGTCGATTGCTATTTTTTTAAACCGACATCAGAAGCTATTCTTGTTGAACCGATAGGCACGGTTCAGAACCAGGGTCATCTTGCTAGAACGATTTCTCCCTAACCGGAGAGTGTATTGACGATTTTAAAAGAAAGGGGCAGAGGCCGATGGTCCCTGCCAAGGAAATGAGTAGGGAGAGGGTGCGCAGGAGCCAAAGGCCCCCTGCGGCTTAACAGGAGAGGAGGCAGGGGCCAATGGCCCCTGCCGAGCTTTTGCTCGACAGAAAAAAAAAAAGAGACAGGGGCCAGAGGCCCCTGTAGATCAAGAGAGGGGCAAAGGCCATTGGCCCCTGCTGGTTTTCCAAGGAATGAGGCAGGAGCCGAAGGCTCCTGCTTCCTTTCTTAAGGGAAAAGTAGGGGCCATCGGCCCCTACACGAAAGGGAAGGGCAGGGGCCATGGCCCCTGCCGGAATAGTAAAAAGAGCATGGGGCGGAGCCCTCTGCCTGCCAAGAAGATGAGGGCAAGGGGGGCGGAGCCCTCTGCCTGCCAAGAAGATGAGGGCAAGGGGGGCGGAGCCCCCTGCATGCTAAAAAGAGGAAGGCAAGGGGGGCGGTGCCCCTTGCCTGATGGAAAAGGGAGGAGGAAGGCTCGGCAGGGGTCGCCGGCCACCTGCCGACCTTCCGGCGAACCAGAGGAAGAAAAGAGGGGGGAGGGGGAAACGAGAGGAGAAAGGGTGCTTACCTGGGCTGCTGAGGGAAGGGAGGTTGTCGGGGAGTGGCTGCCATGAAGGAAGCTCGTCGGAGTGGAGAGCGAGGGATGGAGTCGGGGGGAGAGAGAGCATAGACAGAGGGGAGAGACGAGAGATGAGAGAGAGAGAGTCGGGGGGTCGGGGGAGGCTCGTAAGCCCTCCCCTCTCCCCTCTCCCCTCTCGCCTGTTTATAAGGAGGGGGCGCACACAGTGCCCGCCTCGTGTGTCGCCGGAGATTCCCTCCCTTCTGCGGGCTGCCAGCCCCTCTCAAAAGGGTTTTTGAGGGTCTGGGCTCGGGTTGGATCCGGGTCGGGTCCGAGATTTTTTTTTTTAAAACTGGGTTTTACAGTTTGTATTTGTAGCCATAGTCCGAATACGAACGACACTCAGATTTATCTTCTTTTAAGTTACAAACGGCCTATACTCTTAGGCTATCTTTAGAAATCATTGCATATTTTCAAAAGTTTTTCTAAGTATTTTCACTTTTAGAATCAAATGAGATATATTCAATACAATTTCTTGGTCATAGTTAGGGATATGTAGCGAATTTATTTCATTGAAATTCTATAAGGCACATAAAATCCCTTTATTTTATACAAATTTGATTTATGAAAGAAAGGAGGATTCCTCAAAGATTTTCAAATTTCTTTTTTCCAAATATGATTTTTTACAAAACCAAATTGCATTCATCATATAGGTTAGTTACCATCATTTTCTAACTTTTTTCCTCAAAATCTTCAGTTTTCAAGAAGTTTTTCAAATATTTTTTAAGTTCAGTTCACAATTTTCCAAGTTTTCTTTTCTTCAAAAAATATTTTCCAAGTGTGAAAAATGATTTTCCAATCATCCATTTTTCCAATAATTTCCAAATATTCGAAGCATACATCATGTTTTCAACCTGCATTTTCCAAAGTTCATAGCACATGCTTGATTCTTCGTGCATTTAGGAAATAAAACAATGATTTAGACATTTGAGTAAAGCAAAGCACATGATTGATCCTTGGCTTGATTACCCTTGGTTATGGCACCATGAACGGTTGAACCGCGTACTAACAGGCTAGTCCCTTTCTCACAATTTTTTTAAAAAAACAGAGGCGAGTTATTTTCAAAACTTTTTTAAAGGTCAGTTTGACTTGCAAAAGTAAAATTTTGCAATGATAACAGTCTTCTACCTTTATTTTTTATAAATTAAAAAATGTTGATTTTCTTTTTCTATCTTTATCTCTTTATTTTTGTTATTTTTTAATATTTTATATTTTTTCCAAGTGGCGTGACCATATGTGGAGTCCACACTGGATGTCCAGCCTGTGGGACTCCATGCCCATAATCAATGCTAACTTTATTTTTAATTAAAATCCATGATTTATCCTTGGTTGGATATTTTATTGGATTTTAAATCCAATTAAGATCCAATCCACTAAAAGTAAACCATATCAAATACATATCCATATTTAATTAATAAAACTCACATCCCAAAGAGGATCCAAATTCATCTTAAATTTTCATTAAATTAGATTAAATTCCAATATGTGATTAAATTTAAATTTCATGCCTAATTAAATTCAATATTAAATTTCATCTAAACTACTAACTCAATTCGATTTATAATTTCAATCTCAAGTTGAAAATTAGATACATTTTTAATTCCATCAATTTAAGGTATAAATAATAATTTAATAATTACCAAAAATTACAAGCATTACATCCTACCCTCCTTAAAGAAAATTTTCCACGAAATTAACTAGGGTTACTTATTGAACAAGCTCAGAAATTTCTCCTTCACAGCTTCTTCTAATTTCGAAGTGCATTCCTTGATCTAGTGGTATTGCCAACGAATTTTCACCAAAGGAATAATCTTTGTTTGTGACACTTGGTCTCTCTGATCTATAATCTCTATAGGGGCACTCCTCAATCGTGAGGTCATTTTGCACTTCCAGATCGTCATACTGTATGATATGTGTCGGGTCTGGCATGTAGTTCTCAACATAGATACATGAAACACATTATGAATATTCGAGAATATGGGAGAAAGTGTCAATTTGTATGTTGCTCCTTTGACCTTCTCGAAAACCATAAATGGTCCCATGTACCTCAGGCTAAGTTTTCTTTTCTTGCCAAATTGGAATACACTCTTAGTTGGTGAAACCTTGACGAATACATGATCTCTAACTTCGAAAGTAAACTCATGTTGCTTAATTCAACATCTGATAATCAATACACATACACATTGATTTGTCCTTATCCTTTATAAAAAGAATAGGTGCACCGCACGATAAAACACTGGGTCGAATAAACCCTTTGTCCAACAATTTTTGAAGCTACTTCTTTAACTCTTCTAATTCTGTTGGTGCCATTCGATATAGAGATTTAGATATTAGAGTCATTCCAGTCACCAAATTTATATCAAAATCAAGCTCCTGCACAAGGAGAATAAGAGAAAGCTCCTCAAGAAACACATCTAGAAATCCTTTCACTACTTCAAGATCCTCCAACGGAGTTACTTTAGTCTTCATTAGGGATACACTAGCTAGAAAGGCTTCATATCCCTTTTTCACAAGGCGTTGGACCTTTAAAGCTGAGATCATCCTTATATCCTTGTCTACTTTCGCGGCTCGATACTCCAGCATAGGTCAGTCTAGATGGTTAAATTGAATTTGGCATGCATGACAATACACATAGGCATGGTGCTCAGAGAGCCTGTCTATACCCAAGATAACATCATACCTGATTATATCTAGCACAATCGAATTGGCAGATAGGTTTTGCCCCAAAATCAAGACCTCTATCTCTAGTAAATAGGTACGAACAATAGTTCTACCACCCGAAGGTGTCACTATCTCTAGAATGTATTCTAAGGTAACAGGAGATGATATAATCATTTCGGCAAAACGAGTAGCCACAAAAGAGTGTGTAGCTTCAATATCAAATAATAGCTTAGCATTATATCTTGTAAAAAAGTAGCTTTGATGACATCAACATCTTGCTCTAGCTCTATCGTGATCATAATATAGACTCATTATTTGGCCTTATTCTATCTCTGTTACAGTTGTTGCGGTGCTCTAGGTGCACTGTTCTGACCATCTTGCATCACTCATTTGGAACCTAAAATTGCAGCAGTGTAAGCATGTCCTGGTATCCATTCTGCACTTGGCCTTTCCATGCAATCTCCCACATCTAGGGCATACTTATGCTCCCTATTGTTGCTTGTGTGCACTACCATTCTGCTAGTATTATGGCTTCTTGGTAGCTAGTCCCCGGTTCTGACCTCCAACCATAATTCTAATGCTACTCTCGTTGCCATCCTTCTTCTATGAGCTCAGAGGCTGGCTTTTCTTCATAGCCTCCCAATTTGCGTGCAACAAAGTCTCCATCTCGATTGCTTGATTCAAACTCTAGGATCTACTCCCAAGCACTCTAATCTTTAGACCGTCTCTAAGTCCTTGCACGTACTTCTTGGCATAAGCTACGTTGGTGGTGTAAGTATTTGGGTAATACTTCTCGAGATGCCTAAATCCTATGGTGTACTCATAAACTGGCAGTCTGCTATGCTTTAGATAAAAAAACTCTTGCATCTTCTGATCTCTAACAAACCAAGGAAAGTAGGTCGCCATAAAGACCTCAGTAAATTGCTCCCAGGTCAAGGCTTGTAGCTCCTCTAGGGTGTAGCGAACCTTCCAGACCGTGTCCCACTAGCTCTTGGCGTCCACCTTTAGTTGGTAGGTGTCAAACCTGTCTTTTCTACCCTCTGGAACCTCCAAGATCTCAAAGATCTCGGTGAGCTTCCAAATCCAACTTTCTGTAGCGTCTAGATCCTTCGTGCCCATGAATGATAGAGGGACCATGTCTATAAACTATTTGAAGTTCACTCCCTCGCTAGGGTTCCTGTTTCCCTCATTATGACCACGTCCATTGCCATTCCCTCCATTATTGGTGAGGTTTTAGCATGTTTATGTCAATGTGTTGAGAGCTCCCATCAGGAAGTCTCTTTATGCAGTCCAACCCTAGGGCTGACGTTCGACCATCTATAAAATTAAAATTAATAATATCATTCAATTTATATATCCTTAACTGTATATTGGACTTTGACTCACTTATTTGACTTGACATTGATCAATTTAAGATGGCTCTGATACCAAAACCTATGGCGACCAAGATTTATATGCATCAAACCCAACACCCAAAAACAAAAAAAATGTGAATACGTTCTTCTACTATGGTTGATCACCAAAAAAATCATGAATAAAGAAACTTACCTAGGAAACGTTGGCCTCCACAAGGGTTGGCCGATCTTCCTCCTCTCTCTCTCTCTCTCAAAAAATGCGAATGAAAAAAAAAGTGAGGAGACCCAACCTTTTTAAATAGAGGAGGTTGGAGTTTCACACATTAATCCAACTTCCTAGTCTCCTAATCTTGGTTTACCTTTTATCACCAGTTTCCTTTTAAAATTTGGACTCCTCAAGTAGTCTCATGCATGGACTATAGATCCTTTTCATTGAGTCTATTATTCGACATAGGATCCACTCCTAGGATCTAACTATAATATGAACCCCTTTATTAAATAATTAATGATTAATTATAATGAGCCTATACCTACGAATCTTTCAATATAACAACATTCACTTAAAAATCTTAACCTTCAATAAAATCCATTATAATATAATTTGGGTAGTCCCACAATAAAATCCATTATAATATGATTTCATTTTCATTATGGAATCTCCAACGGTTGTAATAGTCTTTCATGCTTCTGATGTTCAATCTTCACCTTCAAGCCGGTGAGGCCCAGAAAAAAAAACATAGAGGCCTGCTGGGGCCCTAGCCAATCCAAGGTTGGCAGCGTAGTTGCCCAGAGTAGACCCAGCCGATTGAGTCGGCTGGGCAAGGTCTGAGCCCCAGTCGACTAGGTCAGTTGGGTCTAGTTGGCTAGATTGCTATAAAAAATTTTATATACAATAATAATAAGTGTGTGATATGTGTAGATTTACGTGTATGCCTAGTTTTGAATACATGTGCAGATTTACAGGCACTTTCAAATCTACTTGTTCAAGAACATTGTGTATTGAATGCCATGATTTGAACTAAATTCATAAGTGTTGAATGATTAAAGTGGAGTCAGATTTAGCATGATAAATGTACATGGTTATGGCAGATTTTTCACATATAAAAGCCCATGTTAATTTCATATTTTTGTATATGTTAAAAGTTTGGGTTTTATGCATGTTGAAATATGTACTTATACATGCTTTAAATGCAGATTTTTATGACTGCACTTATGCAAAATTTTGCATGATCATTTTTAGACTATTTTGCATGCTTTTGTGGGGTTATTTAAATATGTCCGAGTGCCTACCAATGTTGGCCGTGTATGGAAAGCATGGGTTGGACTCGATGGGCATGTGTGTTGGACTCTGAGCTTGCCAAAATGGCAAAAGAGTTGTTGGTTGTGCATGATTATGATATTTAAAATATAATGCTTACTTACATATGCATGAAATAAAAATGTGAACCCTGAAATTTGTACTTGTTGTTGCATTCACATGATCACACATATGTTTATATATTGAGCATGGGATGAATCATGAAAAGAAATATGTATTTTTACAATCATGTAATCATATGCATGTGAAATTTGTTATTCATGTACATTCTTGTTTAGTATGTATGAATGTGCATTTGAAAGCATGTTAAAGGAATGCATAAGTGGCATGCTCATGGTGGTTTTTGCATTAGATGCATCGATGATCAAAAGATGGATCATTGCAGGTCGTATGGGCCTTGAGCAGGTGTTGCACCACGTTTAGTTTTTCTTATGCATCACAAAAATTCACTTAATGTTTATTGAATTAATTGCATTATTCCATGTTGCCACGGGCTGTGGTCCCCTAATGAGTTTTGCATGTTGATTTGCGGAATGCATGTTGTTTTACATATTGATTTGCAAAATAAAGAATTGAAATAAATCATTCTCTTAATAAAAAGATAAAAAGAAGATAACAATGTAATTTATGTTTTTTTTATGTCCCTTTTTTAGTGTGAGAATTCTGGAGTTGCAATTTTGGAGAACCATGAGGATATTAAAACTCTGTGTGTGTGTTGTAAAACCCAGTAATAAAATACAAATTGTATGTTAAGATACAACTGAGAACCTAACTTGAGCTTGAGAATTATTTACCCATTTTTAGTATCCGCGAACAATGATAATAAAAAGAGAAATTAAATTTTTTGTGCATTACATAGGGACATGCATATAAAATAAAACTCTGATAAAAGATAATAATTTATTCATGCATGTGCATTGATATTATGCATATTTCTGTTATGCATTAGATCATACATATTTACTAGTTCTCTTACTTGTGTTAAATTAATGATTGCATGATATTTGCTCCTTAATGCATGATAAATGTTCTCTATTGCTTAATAGTGATTCCTATTGTTTAATAAATTTTTTTTTTTGCTTAATAATTATTCTCTATTGCATGAATGATTAATTGAATAATAATTTTTTTATAATTATAGCCCTATAAAATGTTGAATGGATTTTATTTATGTTCTTTTTACTTATTTGATTCATTAGAGAGGCTCATACACATGATCTATGATTCTGACACCCTTATTTATATGATTTTTATAGCCTCTGAGACCTAGTGAGGGGACCTGCTACTACGAGGAGCTACGAGAGCTACACAACTATTTGACAACTTTACTTAGGGACAACGTGACTCCACTTTTTGATTCATTTATATTTCTTTATATCTTGTTCTCAAATTCTATGTTTTTGATTAATAAAGTTGTTTTGGTTTGGATGATGGTAGTGTAAGATCTCTTGTGGTTGTGGATTGGTTATGAGTGTAAAGGTCTTGGGTCTCTAAGAATGTTTCCGCAAATGTTTAAAAAAAATCATTTTTTAACGGATATGAGTTGGGGTTGTTATAATAACGAGTCCATTCTCGGGGGCTACCACACGATCATGCACAAGGTATGGTTCATAAACCCTAATTTGCAATTCCTCTTTTTTTTAGTGAGAACATGCATGAGTAGATTTTTAAACTCAAGTACGTCTTTACGTGTCATAACGTGCTGAAGAAAGCATGTGTTACTGAAGTGGTTGCTCATCTAGAGGGTGGCACTCTTCGTTGGTATGAGTGACTCAATCTCATACATGGGAAGCCCAAATGGGCTGATTTTTTGGATCAAGTTATAGAGGGGTTTGGGTCTATGGTGCTGGTTAACCACCATGTGGAGCATAAAAACCTCAAACAACAGGGCAAGCTAGATGACTACCAAGCCAATTTTGAAAATATGTGCACACATTTGTCCTTCGTTGATGAGGAGACCTTGATTGAGTCTTATGTCAGTGGGTTGAGAGAGGACCTTCATATTGAGGTCCTAACTACAACTGTTAGGAGTTCAGAGGAAGCCTATAGGGTGGCCAAGCTGTAGGACGAGAAGCAACGTCAAATCCAATCAATGTAGTAGCCAAATCGGCCAATTGATTCGCGTATGCGATCTTCGGGTGGACCGAACAAGTCCCTTGTAGTCAAGGGGACTACAACAACCCCTAAAGTGGAGCAAATCTCAAGTGCATAGTGGGAGGAACATATTAAAAAAGGTATTTGCTACAACTATAATGTGAAATGGTTCAAGGGCCACACTTGTAAAAGGTTGCATATTTTTTAGCTTGTAGATTCAGATTTCGACTATGGCGACCCATAAGATGATGTACCGTCGGACGGATCAGCATGTGAGGAGGAGCATGGCATCTCCATTTACGTCCTCTCTAGTGTTTCCACACCCCACTTGATGTGTATAAAAGGGTTGGTGAGCTCCCATGAGGTACATTTCTTAATGGATATAGGAAGTACCCACAACTTCATTTATGAGGATGTAGTTCAAAAAATTAGGTGTAGATTTAAAGAACATCTGGTTTTTTATGTTATGGTGGGTAACAGGATGAACGTCAAGTGTGTGGAGATTTGTTCGGATGTCCCGTTAAAGCTGCAAGGGAAAAAAATTGGTGGATTTGTATGTGCTCCTCATACCTGACATTAATGTGGTATTAGGTATGCATTGATTCTGAACTTTGGGCCAAGTTGCATGGGATCTCTTCACCATGGAGATGCAATTTTTTTAGGGATGGAAATGATGTTTTGTCGATTGCTACCATACCTTTGATAGCATAGGACATTCAACAAAAATTGTTTTTAAAAATGCTTCATGACACCTAATGTGCCTACCTTCTTATCACCCAAGTGGTTGACCTGAAAAGCGGCTTGTTGCCTCCTGAAATCCCCACCAATTTGGGTGTTGTTTTGAGAGTTTTCTTATGTGTTTGTTGAGCCCAAAGGCTGCCTAATATCAGGTCACAAGAACAAAGAATTCTCTTCACAAAGGATACGAGCCTAATGAATGTTAGACCCTACTCTTATGCACACTCCCAAAAGGATGGGATAGAAAACAAGTGTGGGAGATACAACAAGGAACCATCCACCCTTTCACGAGTCATTTCTCTTCACCTGTACTTTTGGTGAAAAAAAGAATGGGACATGGCACTTTTGAATTGATTATCAGGCATTGAACAAAATAACGGTGAAAGACAAATTTCTGATCCCGTTGATCAAAGAGCTTTTAGATGAGCTATATGGCACTACCTTTTTTACTAAGTTGGATCTCCATTCTGGGTACCACCAAATGAGGATGGTTGATGATGACATCCATAAGATGATGTTTAGGACACATGAGGGCTTATATGAGTTTCTGGTCAAGCCCTTTGGGATAACCAATGTGACTGCCAGGTTTTAGGCCATCATAAACGATGTGTTCAAACTACACCTCCGGAAGTTTGTGCTTCTATTTTTTATGATATATTGGTGTACAATTGATTTTGGTAAGATCATTTTCAGCATGTTAGAGATGTCATGAGGACCTTGAGAGAGCATCATTTGAGTGCTAAGATGTTCAAGTGTCTTTTCGGATAAACAGAGGTGAGTTACCTTGGTCACTACATACCCGTATTTGGAGTTTGAACCAACCCAAACAAATTGGAAGCTATGAGAGTGTGGCCCAAGCCATAGACCATGAGAGCCATGAAAGGTTTAGGTTTGTTTGAGATTATGGCATTATTGTTCAACCATTGACAACACACTTGAAAAAGGACATGTTTAAGTGGATAGAGAAAGCTACGGGTGTCTTTGAGCGGTTGAAGGATGCCATGTGTCATGCGCCTGTGCTAGCCTTGCCCATTTTTTTTAAGGTATTTGTGGTTGAATGGATGCTTGTGATAGCAGTGTAGGGTTGTCCTATCCCAAGATGGATACCCAATACCGTATATGAGTATGACTTTGCCAAACCGGAGTCGTGCTTGTGAATATATAGTGAATATGTAAATAACACTTTCATACAATGTGAAATAAATGATCTTTTCCTACAAACTCATCACACACATTTTCAAAAGGAACATATAATGGTGATCTTATTACTTGTTCAAAGTATCTTCAATATGATGAGATATTATAATTCTTTTTTTTTTTTCAAGTTATCCTAAGTTAAAGAGCTGGCTTAGCATTTACCATCACCTTCTTTATTGGTTCTTATCAAAGATAAAAAAATTACTAGTCATAGGGATTTATAATTAAATACTCATGACAAAGGATTGCTATACTTGGTCTTTTAAGAGATTTAGACTTTATAGGCTGTTGAATAGGAAGAGTACCTTGGGGATTTGTGCCCCAAGAAAAATAGTACATCAGGGATAAGTCTCAGTTCACCCTAGGGCTGTTCACCTTTCTATAGCTTTTTGCCAACTATTGGCCGCCCCATTATCTTTAATAGATACATCACGATTTTTTTCCCTCACACATGATTCTTTTTAGCTCTTTAAATTTTTTTCACGTGTGGCCACTCTTTGAGCTATTTCTTTCATAAGAATCTTGTTACATGAACCTATGACTAGATGATAACTTTACACAGAACTACCAAGTCTAGGGGCATGACAAGACTTTTCTCTTTTTAGCATTGCCATTCGCTTTAGCCTCATTCATCTCTCGGTTGGTTTGGTTAGTAGATGTAGTCCACCTAAAGCTAGTGATTAGGGATTTCTTGGGAGTGACCAAAGGAATTAAGAAGCAAGATCAAGCAAGAAGTAACTTTTTGCAAAAGAAAGTTCTATATAAGCAAGATCAAGCCAGAAGTAACTTTTGCAAAAAAGTTCTATATGGTCTTATATCCAAAATTTTAGAGCACCTTATTGCAAATTCCAATGTTTCACCCCTATAAATCCTCAATTAGAGTACAATGATTTGGCCACTTTGCTTTATCACCCGTTTTTATCTTTTGAAGATAACCTGATTATTAGCATTTTAGCTTCCCCAATTTTCTTCACGATATTATCTTTCGATAGACATTTTCCTAAGGCCATGAGAACACCTTTCTAAATACACTCTTGTTAACAATAAAATCTTTTTAAATACATTGCATTGATAGGATCAAATAATTCAACTTCATCAAAGTATGACTTGTTTATGAGAAAGTGCAGCTCATAGTGTTTGAATCAAACTCAATCACTATTTTTTATCCAGGTGACAGCCAACTTCGGATCTATCATTGTTGAAGTGAGCTTTCTCTTCTTGAGGCTCAAGAGTGCAAATGACTCGTGTGTTAAAAGTATGCATAGGTGTCGAGTGGTGTTCAAGGCTGAAAGACAGTCCGCCAAACACTACGAAGGATCCCACCAATGTTGGAGATGGATGACAATCATCGTAGCAAACCCTTGCTGCAAGGTCAAAGTGATAGGCTCCTCAGGTTTTTACATTGTTGGCCATGGTTGGCAAGTCCGGACTCCCGACCAAATTATAAGTTTGCCTTCAACAGCACTGATCTCTGTTTGATGGGATCCGCGCTCCAGCAAGACTAGTTTTTAGTCTAAAGCTGTCATTGGTTCCGGGCCAGTACCAGATTTGATTGATCAGGTGTTGGCTAAATAGATTCTATTTTGCTTTTTTCATGTAATTGGATTCAGATATTCATGAATATTAGTTCAGTATAAAAAAATCAAAACCATATCCGCATCTGATTATACTTGGATATGGTTTCGGTTTACTAATTCCAACTAAAGCGAGTTGAATATCAAACAGTTGGCATTCTTAATGGGATACTATTTTCTACCCTCGTAGATAAGGAACCCTCTAGTTGGAACTCTTGGTATATTGTAACCGGGTAAATTCTTGTGGGAAAGGGACTTCCCCACAAGAAAAAACGGATACTCATAACCCACCGCTATCATTTGCAGACTGCAGAACCCACTACTGCCGTTTGTTGGTAGGAAGAACCGCTGGCCGAGATCTGGTCACCATTTTAAGATGGCGCCGCACAAAAATTGTGCAATTGCATTGCACTCGATCCAGACTTATTTAGCGGCATTACCTGCACGGTCATCTCCCACGGGTCTACGTACTGGGGCTCACTACAGCCGAAGGATAAATCCATATACTCAGTCCCATCGCCTCCTCCTTCTCCCCCACTGTACTGGCGGAGGGGCATTCCCGTTGTTTTCCTTCTCTCGTCGGAATCGATTTTCCTCGCATGGATTCCCGCGCGAGGATGCGATCTCTGCTCCTCATTCTCCTTCTTCTCCTCCTCCTTCCGCCCCCCCGAACCCACGCTGGGTTCGATCTGATAGAAGGGCTGCTGAAGAAGTTCGACCGCGAGCGCGCTCCCGCGGTTGTGCAGGAGGAGGCCGCCATGGGCGTCCTCCGGCGTCTCCTCCCCTCCCACGCCTCAGCCTTCAGCTTCCAGATCGCTCCCAGGGTGAGAATCGTCCGACTTGCAATGTTAGATCCCCTGGATTCAAGTAATTTGTAGTTTTTGGGCGGTAAATTAGGGTTTCAAACAATGTTTGGTCTTGTCCTAAACGAATTCTATTGGATCCCATTGTGACTGTCGGAAAATTCTGTTGGATTCCCTTGCGATCGTCGGTATTCACCTTGTTCAAAGCAAATTCTGTGGAATGCTGACATGATATCTGATGGAACTATAGCATATCATAATTCTCTTCTGTTCATATCTTTTTATGCCTTTATTTATGTTATTGTATCCATTGCCTGAATTAACCATTCTTGAATTGGTTGTACCAGGGCAGCTGTGGTGGATATAGTTGCTTCTCAATAGAAGATTATAATGCTTCAAGCGAGAGCGGACCAGAGATTTTGTATGTGCGATTTTTTACTAGTTGAAGAAAGCTATGCTAATTGGTTCCGTAACGTCCAAGTGTCCTGGCTTTCAGGAAACACCTTGCCACCTCTTATTTGCATCTTTAGATATGATCAACTCGCTGGCATCTCCCTTATGTTCACGCTGCCTTACAATAAATACTTTTAGTTTATTTTCTCTTGCACTAAACAATAAAAACCTTCGTACTCCTCTTTATCGTTGTGTTATTATTATTATTTGTTTTCTGGGTTGCCTGTGTTCATCTCTTGTTAAACCCTTTTTTGTTGTCTTGGTGATAGTAGAAATCTTGAATTTTGGTGTTTGCACTTGTTGGCAAATTGGAATTTCTAGCATATTTGATGTTCGCTGAAAGCGGTCCACATAAAATTGCATTCTTGCTACTTGTACAACTCGTTCTGTAGCTGCCATAGTCCATGAGATTGTCCTACATTCTCACACAAGAATTTATTCCATATTCCAGCCAATCAACAACTGAAATATAATTGCACGAATGTACATTTGTATTGAAAATGAAGCTATCTCACAGAGTAATGAAGGTTACTTTTTCCATGCGCTTTGGGAATCTAAGGACTTCTTTTTTGCCCTTCTAAGGTTGTATCATGATGTGTACTGTTTTCCAATAAGATTAGTAATATCTTATCTTGGTCCATATAGTTTGGCACAGAAGGTGCTGGTTAATCATTGTGTACTTAGCTCACATTTGCTATTTCTTGGAACTACAATTTGTAAGGAAAACATAAAACAAACACTAGATTAAAAAACTCTGTAAATGAATGTGCTACTTATAGTGTATACATGAATATGATACCTGACATTATAGTTTATACATGAATATTATACCTGAAACAATTTATATCTTTTACCAAGGCTGGCATAAAAGAAAACAGAATTAAGAAGCAACATAGGAGGTCAATGCGTCAAATGAGGGGTTTTTAAGTCCATGTGAAACTGAAATGAGAAGTGATTCAAATGCATTTAAGAAGTGAATCAAGAAGCATTTTAATGTCCGTAAGTAAAAAGAGTAAAAGCTATTACACTGATATGATTATCCTATTACATCTATGATGCATTACTTTTTTAACATAAACTATATGCTTATGGGATCTAAAATCATTTTCTTATTTTTTTACACCAGATGATTATACAATTAGTTTATTTTATGTCTATCAACTATAAAGGAAAAACCTGAAATGAACATCTTGGGCCCCAGCACAAATTATTACTTATTAGCAAGGTTGTATGTATTGTTACTATACAGAAAATCGATACGATACACACTCATACCATGATACGAGTGCGTATCGTATCTGTATCGTACAATACAATATCAACACACTTAAAAAGAATCGAGTCATAATTTTTTCTTTTTGGGTTTTAAATACCTCTAGCGGACCAACTCCCTTATTTGTGTAGAAGCCATAAGAAGGGTATTCACATACCCTATGAGTTGTGAGTGCGATTTGGGGGCCGATCCATGTGTAAGAGAGATGCCTTTTGCGGTTTGCTCAAGTAAGAGTGCATTTTCACTTAAGGAAGTGAGATAAGGTAAAAAAATCCTTGTTATTTTTTTTCATTTGTGTATGATTGAAGTTAAAGGAGGGTAAGTTTCTTTTTTTTTGATGTTTTTAGAAGATATTATTTTATTTTTAGTTTTTTTATCCTTAATCCCATTTTTTGTGCCCTTAAAACTCAAAATTTGTCCCTAAGTGTGCTATTGAACATTGTTTTACATCTTTGTAATGATTAGATTTAGTAATCCAAGCTCTATGAGGTCGATGTAGAGTGGAGGTCTTGGAGGATACTCTCAAATGTTCCTGCATTGAAATATTGAACACCAGTGGACTTGGAGATGTGTTTGAAAGGAATAATGAATTATAACTTTTGTTGTTTTGTAATGTATGACGGATTATTTAAATTTAAATATCATGTTACGGGGGATAAAATTCCACTATGAAATTATGTACATATCGTATTCTTACTGGTATTCATATTGAACTTCTTACTAGTCTTATAAAAGATGATAAAAGAAAGACACAAGTATGCGCAACATTTGCGGGAAAGAAATTGCCAGAGGTGGTCCCTGATTAAGAAGATGAAGATGACCCATCATTATCTCAAGCCACTGAACGATGCAATAAATGAAGAAAATCATTGAGTTAAAGTTTAACACTGAAGATGACTTTTATTATATGTTTCTGAACTCTAGCTTTATGCCTTTCCCCTTCGCATGACATTGTGTAACTAAAAAATGTAACTTTAACTTTTGCAACGAGTTATGAAAACTTTTTGACTTTTGAATGTATCATTATTTTGTCTTAACCGATTGTATTTGTGGTGATTAAATGTGTGACTATTGCACAACCAAATGCATGGCTATTTAATGTTTAAGAAAATATCTATGTTTAGTTAATCTTATTACACAAATAAATTATGTTCTTGTATTACATAATTTTTTTTTTGTTTTTTATAAAATTTTTAGACTTATTTTTTTCAATGAAATTTATGATTTTTTACGATATGATATGATAAGTATCTTACTTTGGGCCCGATCGATACGGGTTACGATATGATACTTACAACCTTGCTTATTATTACTCAATGTTGTGAAAAACGTTGAGACGTAGTGAAACACTCCACCAAAAATGAAGCCAGGCGTAAAGCTTAAGCCTCAAAAATATATTTTTCATTTTTTTTAAATATCTAAAAATACAAATAAATAAAAAATGCTTTATTCATGAAGCAAGAACCAATATAAAATAGGAAATATCAAATAAATACCAATAAATATGAGAATAACATGTAAAACCGAACACAACAACTTGATCTAAGTATCTTATAAATAAAATATGAGCATTCAATAAAAATTCGAGTAACAAAATCACTAATTGTTGCACCCTCTAGAAAATCTGGATTTAAAATGGACACACCAGAGATAGAACCGAAATCGGGATCAACGAGTAGGATAAGAGTGCAACGAAGGATGCTTCAATCAGAGTCCCACGGTTTTGAGCAGATTGGACTTGCTGGTTTTAGTTCAGGGCCTGTGGGTCGTGTGCTTTGTGGTCTGCACCCTTGTAGGTACGATGGGTAGGAGGTTTGGGGATTCTCAGGGTTATGGGAGACAAAGCCTTGTAGGTTTAGGACAAATCGGCTAAATTCAAATTGGGTTCGGTGAGAGGTTCAGGTATATCTATATGGCCAGGACTTGAGAAACTTAGTTTATGGGTTCCTAGGCTACCTTGCAATGTGTGCCGAGACCACTTACAAGTATGCAATAGGTTAGGGAAGTGTCCCACATGTTGTGAAGTGCTGGTGCTTGATCCATAATGAGGAAACGTTTGCCGAATCATCGGGGAAACAAGGTCACACACGCCAGGTGTCAGAAGATTTGGGCTCTTCGAAAGAGATGATCTACCAGCCTATGGAGGTCTGGTCTTCACGTGAACTAGGTGGTGAAGAGGAAGAGAAGGACCAACAGAAGCACGACTTAGGATCCTCACCATAGAGACCTCTGAAGAGGACAAAATACAGATGACTAGAGAGAGGGATGTTTAGGGAGAGAGAGAGAAAAGCGAAGGAGAGGAAACTCAACTTATAAGTTGAAAATTGATTAAAATGCCATAATTCGTAATAAGGGGACCCTAGGCCTCTGTTTATAGTGCTTGGCTTGGGTATGGGTCTAGCTCCAATCCGAAAAGTAAATCTCACCCACTTACCTCATACACCCTTTAACTGGTAAAATACTAATTAGAAATTAATAAACCTACCTAAAAGCAATAATAGTAAAATGGTAACAATACTCTATCTCTACCAACTCTAACCAAATAAAAAGTGGGAAAGAGGGGGTGGGGTAGCTCCCTATTTAGGAATTTGGGGACGCCCCACCCTTTCCTTTCTTTTCTGCTTCACAAGGGGTACCCTCCCATGTAGGCCCCACCTTGTTGACTTGGTGACTTTTCTTACCTTTCTTTGTCTTCTCCTCCCTCTATGTGCCAAGTGCCATCTTAAATAAGAAAAATTTCTTTTCTTGTATTGAGCTCTCCTTGTATGCCATGTGTCTACCCTGTCGAACCCATATCCTCCAACCTTGTTTGAGTAGGAAGAGGACATGCGTCCTTTGACTTTTCAACTAGGAGAAGAGCCATGTCAATATCCACATCACTTCCTTGGGCCTCACTTTGATTTGGGAAACCCCTCTTGCTTGGATGGCATGACAATTGGATCCTGGAGCACGGATTAGACATTTTTTATGGATTTTGGACCGTAACACTAACAATCAAATTTCTCAATATCATCATATAATGCACACAAATTCATCTAAAGTTCTAAACAAACATTAAGCTATTTTTTCGTATCAAACTACTAAAATCACACATAATAATCCATATCTACACTTAGTTTCACAAAAAAAAACATTTTCATTTAACAAAAAAATATTCTTAATTTTCATGATCTAACAGTTAATTACATGCACATACATAGTCACATGCATATTTGCCAATAATTTCACAAACTGAAAGTAACAATTTCACACATACGATTTTTATATAAACAAACTAACAAAATTGACATATATAATTTTTATACACAGTTAGTTAATTGCAAAAAAAATCCAGTGATTAGGAGGAAGAAGAAAAAGGGAAAAAACTGGGAAGAAAAAGGATGGAAGAAGAAGAACAAGAAAAGGAAGGAAGAAGAAGGGAACTAGAAGAAAGAAGAAAGAAGAAAGAAGAAAGAAGAAAGAAGAAAGAAGAAAGAAGAAAGAAGAGGGGAAGAAGAAAAAGAAGTGAAGAAGAAAAAGAAGTGAAGAAGACGGAGAAAAACAAAAGGAGAAGAAGAAGAGACGAAGGAGAGAAAGGGGGGTTACATACCTGGTGCTCTTCTTCTTTCGGCAGGAGAGAGAGAGAGAGAGAGAGAGAGAGAGAGAGAGAGACCTAACCCATCAAGCCTCCCCTTTCCTTTTTTACGTATTAGATTTGGGTGATTGTGACATACCGCAAGGCCTTTGAAGGCACTAGAGTTTGAAATCTGCCACGTGATTACACTCAAAGCCTACATGAAATTGACATGATCAACTGGCTCTGGATGAGGCAGAGCAAATTCCAAAGGAAATATAGGTTTTACTTTGCTTGCAGACTAAATTTCACGTTATTGTATACTCCTGCAAGGATGAGATATCAGTTATTTCTTTCTTAATTATGGAACAACTACACTCTGGATGGGCCTAACACCAAGGGCATGAGAAAGCAGAACATGGGTCTAGGCACAAGTCAGTTCAAACCTGAAACCAGCCAGGCCAAGAAATGTTTGCCTTCATATGACCTACCTATTTCTAAAAATGTCTTGTACATGGTAACACACAGACACGGGTGCCATTAAATTCAATGGCCTTTTCTGGAGATTAACAGGTCACCCATTCACTATGTCACATGGGTGGGGGTACGGGTGCGGATACGGGTACGGGTGCGACACGGGTGCGGATACGGGTACGGGTGCAGAGCAATTTCAAAAATTTTGGACACGGGGACACAGCTATATATATATATTTAAAAAGTATATATATATAATTATAATAATAATAAAAAATAATAATAATAAGATCCGACCCCGATACCGTCTTGGATTTGGGTCGGGTCTGGATCTGGACCGACATGAGTCCAAATTAATTTTAATAAATGGACAAAAATAGACTCGGTCAAAGTTGACCGAGTCCAAAATGTGGACGTACTCGGCCCTGGTGCATTGACCGAGTTCGACACTTAGTTGACCGTGTCCGCCCCGTGTCCGAAGCCGCACCTGTGTCCGCACTCGTGTCGACCTTTTAGCCGAGTCAATGTGACTTAGGGTGAATCCCATTTGACCCAATTAGTTTGAGGTGTGCGCCTTAGCTTGAGGCAGGCCTCGCCTCGAGGTGTATGCCTCAAGGCCTATGAGGAGCACACCTTAGGCCTTTTGCGCTACATATGCATGTCGCCTTGAGGCGAGGCACACTTTTTGCACCTTGAGGCACACTTTTCACAACACTGTTAGTACTACATTAACTAATAAGTAGCAAATAATAACGAGATTAGCAAACAACTAGAAATTACATATGATAGTGTACCTAATAGTGCACATGTTCTTACAACAAGAAGTTTCTGAAAAGTATTGCTTTGACTTGTTTCTCTAATAGATAAACTAAAATACTAATTTTTGAGTTATAGAAATTACAGTCATTTATGATTTATTCCTCAGTCTAATTAAAGTAGCCCAAGTATGGTTCTCTTCTTATAGGAATCAAATTACATTAATTTTGTAGAATGTTGGCTTTTAAAGAAAGTACAATTTTAATGTTGGAAATCTGATGTCCTTGAAGGCATGTTCCCATGAGAAGGGAGCTGAGTTTCGTAAGAACTTGGTCTTTAGCTTCTAAAGTGGGTGTTCAGGAAGTGAGTTTGCAAAGATAGATAGAAGCTTCTGGTAACCATGGTTATATTTTAGACATGTGATCTGACAATTATTACTTATCACTCTTGGCATTAATTTGGAAACATGTCATTATTTAATAATGTCAAACTTGCAAATATATATCCGGTCTTTATTAGTTCTACACTAAAAAAAAACAAATGCATCTCTGCACCATATTTGTAATGCTTTTAGTTTAGATAACTAATCTGTCAGTTATTGTTCTTAGTGTTAATTAAGAACCATACAACATTATTATATTATTGCTCTTATGCACATAGATAGACATGGATGTGCTTGTGCACCCTTCTTTTTAAAACACACACAATCATACCAGCCATGTTAATATCCTTGTCAATGCGAGAGGTTGACTTCAATTGCTAGATTTGTAATTGACTGATTTCTTTTCATTATGTTATTTATATGCCCGAATTTGGCTTGAGTTTTGCTGGAGAATCATGTAAATTAGTGGAGAATCATGAGTACCAAAACCTTCACAGTGACACCTATATAGCATATGCAATGGGGATGCTAATCTTCATCAGACTCTGATATTTAGTGTATGTTTGTTAGAGTTAAATCTATGTTCTTATTTGTCAATTATCTTCATGTCAGGATTAAAGGCACCACATCAGTTGAGATTGCATTCGGTCTGCATTGGTATTTGAAGTATTGGTGTGGTGCTCACATTTCTTGGGACAAGACTGGTGGTCCTCAACTTGCTTCTGTTCCTCGGCAAGGATCACTACCACATGTTGGACGTAGAGTGAGAGTTCAACGTCAAGTTCCTTGGAGTTACTACCAGAATGTTGTTACTTCCAGCTGTAGGTTCCTTTCTTCACTTCCTATTTAAACTGTGAAGCAATGCAGTAACACCAAGGCATTGAAGAACTGTTCACCATTCCCAAGTTTTGGGCTATGTCATGTAGGTATGGGTACAGGAACATAGGGTACAACACAGACGTTTCTAAAAGTATGGATACGGGGATATGTCTATACATATATACATTTATATGTGTATATGCTCTTTGATATATATATATATATATATATATATATATATATATATATCATAGTGAAAGATATCGACAATATTTTAAAAAATATTGTGATAGTATCACTGTATTTTCAGTGAATGATATTAAAGGTAAAATATCACGATATTTGGAAAATATCACCAATTTAATTATATTGCGATATTATTAATTATTATTTTACTGTTTTTATTTATTTTTTACATCTTAAATATGTTATTTTTACATAAAAAAATATGGTCCATTGATTGATTCCTACTATTTTGACCATGCTGAACACATCCATACAGTCAGATTTTGTCAAAATATGGTTCATGGTAATCTTCCCAGCCTCATTGTGGGAAGGGAGTGCACTCCATAGTCCATACTCTGCTGTAAAGCTCAATGTGGTGCTTTCAGGAGCTACCTAGTTAGAGCCTGATCAAATATACAAGTCCTTCAAGTTTTTTAAATCGGTGTTAATAGCTGCTTGGCTTGGACATCCCATATTCATTTCTTAGTTCATGGAGTTGTTGGACATGCATCTAACCTTCTACTGTAAAATCAAGCTCATGCTTTAATGGTGCAGTTTGTACCTATGAGTTTATGATTGTGTTAGTTTTGTTGTCAATATATTCAAAACATCACATTAGTTAAGGATAAACCTTATGTTATGCAGCCTTTCTAGTGAAACATAACTTGCTATTAAATGGAATCTTTCTTTTGATACCGACTCTGAAATTCTAATGTAGTGTTGATATCTTAAAATTTTTGAGTCATCTAGTTCTCTTTGACAATGTTGATGGGTCACTGTGTTGTGCCAAAGCCAGAGCTTCTGTATCCTAAGATGTCATTTTTAACTAACTGGGCAAGATTTTATTAGGATGTTGATTCAGCTTGATGCTGAATCTACCAAACATTGTGTATATTGTTTTTTTTTAAATCTTTTTCCTCATGATTCTAGCAATCATATCAACCTTTAAACTCGATTTGGCATTCTTGGTCCAAGTCCTTTAATGACTAAGTTTGAAGCTAGCTTGAGCCTAAAAACCAGGTCTCTACACCAAGTCACTGTGCATGCATTTATGATGAAAGGGATTGTTCATTGACGCTTTAAAATGGATGGATCAGGGCTCCCTGATTCAATCCTATAGCACGGTCTATAATGGGTCACAGATGCTTCCCTTATGGTTGCATCTTCCCCCTTCTCTATAAAAACTGCAATGAAAAGAGAAAAATAATACAAGAGTGTGCCTCTTATGGGCTTACAAGAACACACATGAGCATAAACACAAAGACCATTTATGGGTCAATAGGAAAATACAAACACAAGGGTCTCTTAAGGGCTAAAAACACAAGAAAAAATAATTTCCTTTATTGAAGCAAATATGGTTGAGAAATCATGAAAGAATAGGGACAAAAGGTCCCTTTATATAGAGTACAAGAGGCCAAGGGAACTCCCAATAGAGTCGTTGGGAGCTCCCAACAGCTATAAATGTGACTGTTGCCTATATAAAAAAGGACAAAAATAATAAAAACAATAAAATTACAAAACTGTCCCTAGAGGACAGGACCTATTACAATTAGGGAAAAAGATCAAAATGCCCCTAGAGGGCATTACCTATTACAATACAGGAAAATGTAGTATATATATATATATATATATATATATATATATATATATATATATATATATATATATATATATATTGAACACACATATATATAGGGTGTAAATATTGGCTACTAATGAAGGCACAAAACTAATGAGCTAGAAATCATATGTGCAAGTTGTATCGACTCAATCTAACCACATAGACGTATTCAACATCATTTGTTTGCTAAGGATCAAGCCTTGGATCATGTTTTTTTTTATGTAAAAATGTGATCTTTTGAGTAATATATACAACTTTAACAAAATCATCATCATCATCATCATCATCATCATCATCATCATCCCTTATTCCAACTATACACACATTTTGTAATAGTATAATGGCACACCCAAGCTTCCAACACCAGCACCTTAGCACCTTGGAGTACCAACACACACACACATATAGGGGTAAATATTGGCTACTAATGAAGGCACAAAACTAATGGTCTAGAAATCATATGTGCAAGTTGTATTGACTCAATCTAACCACATAGATGTATTCAACATGGTTTCTTTGCTAAGGATCAAGCCTTGGATCATGCCTTTTTTATGTAAAAATGTGATCTTTTGAGTTATATATACAACTTTAACAAAAACATCATCATCATCGTCATCGAGCCTTATCACAACTATACACGCATTTTGTAATAGTATAATGGCACACCCAAGCATCCAACACCAACACCTTGGAGTACCAGTGTTGACATGGTTATGCTTGAAATTTGGAGGTATTCATTCCACAAATGTTGAAACTATATGCTTTTGCTCTTTTTTAGTATCCAGTGACTGTTTTGACTTATGTTACATATCAATGGTAATGTTCAACTAAAAGATTTGAAAGCCTGTAACGACCCCAACTTATACCTCTTCAAATTGCGGTTTTTTTTTTAACCATTGCAGAAACATTCCCAGAAACCCAGGGCTTTTACAGTTTCACTTACCGTTGGATAACCCAACCAACCACAAGGGATTTTACATTTATCACTTAAAACCCAAGCATCTCATTATTTATTTATTTTGAAAGAAAGAGTGTTTAAACAATAATAGTAAAAGATATATCAGAGTTATGTAAATGACATAAAAGTAGACAAAGAAAAACTGGGCCACGCTGTCCCTCTGTGAACCATCCAGCAAACATGTGACATCGTGACTCTCTCAGAAGCTTGTCGCTTCATTGATCATCTGCGATTGCGAAAAACCATAGTAGGGTGTCAGAATGAAATCCTGAGCAGAAGTACCTCAAATGAAACAAGTGAGCTAAATAATACAGATAAGATTTCATGCAATAATTTAGAGGAAATACATTTATGACAAAATTCATAATTCAATTAAGCATTCATGCAATAAAGATAATCATTAAGCATAAGGGAACATTTAATAAATAACAGAGATCACAATCTAAGCAATAAAATCATTTAACATGCTTTAGAGAAAACAACAGTATGCATTCGTCAATATTTAACAGTTAATGGGATAGGTAAACATGCATGATCTAATGCATAACAGGAAATAAACATGACTTTAGTGCAAAATCTGAGTAAATTATTATCTTTTATTAGGATTTTCTTTTCATATGTATGTCCATATTAAATGCATACAATTTAAGTTTCCCTTTTTAATTACCGTTGCCCGTGGATACATCAAATAGGTAAAAACTCCGAGGTCAAGTTAGGTTCACAGGGTAGCTTAGCACACAATTTGTATTTTATTACTGACTTCCAAACTTATCCCTTAACCAAAACAACTTTCAGAACATTAGACCACCAATCTAATGTCGGGGACACTAGAGACCACCCATCCACAAGTGCCACTTTTCTTGGTATACCAAAATAGTAGCTTTGTCTACACACCACCCAAAGGCAAAGTGGTGGACTCTCCCTAAAATCGTGGCCAAGAGAAAGAATCTCAATATCGGGTTCAAGGGCAACAACAATGCATACAGAGTTTTTGTATCCTTTCGGTTTTTTTCCAAACCGCAACTCCAAGAGTCCTGTACTTTCGACGAGACATCTTAGAAAGTATATTACACAATTCTTTTATTTTTATTAGATTATTATTATCTCATTTTTTTGATTTTCAATTCAGTATGCAAATAAAGGCAACAACTCGCATTTACACCTGCGAGAGCCATCATGGGACTCTCGCCCGTGGAAACACATAGAACAGTGCAATACAAATAAATGTGGTTTTTGTGATGCATTTAACAGTAAATAAAGGAGCATCTAGTGCTCAAGGCTCTCCAGGCCTGCGATGATCCACTTGTATCTTGATGTATGATTTTTTAAATGCTTGACAATTGCAATATGATGCATTTGTTAGATAATTACAACTTATATTATTTATTGTCTATATACATGTTTTATTTTGTCAATGATGACATAAATCTTATTTTTTGATAAAATAAAAATATATAATTACATTTTCGCTTCCCTTTCGATTCTTATTCGCTTCCCTTTCGCTTCTCACTCGAATCCTATGTCGCTTCCTTCTTCGCTTCTTAGGTCGCTTCCGGTTCGCTCCCTAGGTCGCTTTCGAGACACTTCCTAGGTTGCTTCTGAGACGCTTCCTGGTTCGCTCCTAAGTCGTCCCGCGCTTTTCGCTTTCTAAAATTTTAGAAGTGCCTCGCTTCCCGCTTCCGCTTCCCGCTTCCGCTTCCCGCTTCCGCTCCCCGCTTCCGCTCCCCGCTTCCGCTCCCCGCTTCCGCTCCCCGCTTCCGCTCCCCGCTTCCGCTCCCCGCTTCCGCTCCCCGCTTCTGCTTCCCGCTTCCTCAACTGACAACTCTGGTTTGGAACAACCTCAAAGGAGGGTCACGCGCACCTGCCTACGCGGCCTGTGCCGCCTGCGCAGCCTGTGCCGCTTGCATGGCCTGTGCCACCTGCACCGCCTGTACTGTTTGCGTCACCTGTGTCATCATAGTCTCGGTCAGGGTGTACATGACATCCATCATGAAATCCCTCTGTTCCTGCCAATTCGCGGGAGCACTAGAGGAAGACGAGGCACCCCTACGTTCGTACATCTACATATGCAAGTTTTCCATAAAAATTTAGACCCTTATCGATCCTACCCCCTTGGGGTTGATCCCAAACAAAAATCTTTCATACAATTATATCAAAATTCTTAATGCACACTATAAGAGAATTACTCATGAATACAAACAAGTATAAGAGTTTCAATGCTTAATTAAAAGTATTAAATAGCCTTACCAGTGAAGGAGACTGCTCTGGAGTACGAGGCACGACTTGCTGACACTTTAGGATAGAGCTTACTTATCAAAATTAAAAACTTAATGCTAAAGAGATGATAAATTATTCATGGCCTTTTCCAAACTTTCTAATTTATTATTCATGGCCTTAATCCATTCTGGATGATGTTTGGCCTCGTGATAAAATTGTGGTTCAGAATATGAGTGTATGGCTATTAGGCATGATTTATATTTTGGTTCAAAGGAATCATATGATACAAATCTACTAGGTGCTTTTGAAATTATTGTGGATTTTCTAGAAGAATCTACTTCTTGATTTTGGGAATATCTTTCCAAAGCACATGGTAGATGATCTTCGGTACGTCGATCATAAGTTTGTATGTCATTCTGAGATGGGTCTATATCATGAAGACCCCCATTCATACTCTCACTTATATTATGTGTGTGTTCATTTCTACTTTCATGTGTATCACGAGTATTTTCACATCATTCATGTTCATTGACAAGGTAAAAAAGAAACGAGTAGTCACAACTTTTTTGGATTTTCTCTTTGCAAAAGCCAATTTCATTTTCAAGAAAAGTGACATTTTGAGAAACATGCAATTTGCTTCTTTCAATGTCATAACATCTATATCCTTTTTGGCTTTCGCCATAGCCTAAGAGAACACAAGAGATTGCTTTTGGAGACAATTTGTCATTTTCATTGGTAAAGACAAAGCATTTGCATTCAAAGACTCTTAACCTTTTATAATCAGGAGATGTTTTAAAAAGTTTTTCAATAAGAAAAATATTTTTAATGTTTTTGCAAGGCATTCTATTTAACAAATAGACCGTCGTAAGAGCTGCTTCGGCCCAAAAAGCTTTTGGAACATTTATAGACACAAGAAATGTTCTAGTGGTTTCAATAATGTGTATGTTTTCTTTCGTCAAGTCCGTTTTGTTGAGGAGTGTATGGACACGATTTTTGGTGAATAATTCCATTTAGGTCAAGATAATTTTCGAATTCTTTTGATACAAATTCTCCCCCGTTATCAGTTCTAAAAATTTGGATATTAGTTTTAAATTGTTTCTTAATATAACAATGAAATTTTTTAGAAGACTCAAATACTTCTGATTTTTTGTTTTAAAACGAATATTCAAGAATGTCTACTATAGTCATCTACAAACACAACATAATAAGATACCCCTCCTTTGGATACGACTGAAGCCGGTCCTCATACATCCGAATGTACCAACTCAAATGGGTTTGTAATTATAAAATGCCTTGGTCCAAAGGGTAAGGACTTTATTTTGCCAAGAATGCAATCTTCATACACAAAATCTCTTTCTTTATAATTTGAAAGAAATGGAAACAAGTGTAATTTGTCCACGCTAGGATGTTCTAGTCTTTTGTACCAAATTTCTATATCTTTCTTTTTTACAAAATTACAAAATGGTTGTTTTGGTAATTCAAGATTGTCCACAACATAGAGATCTCCTCTTCTATGGCCTCGCCCAATCGGTTTCCTGGACTGGAGATCCTGTATTAGACAATCATTAGATGAAAATAAAACTTTACAACCATGGTCCGTAATTTGAGAAACCAGTAAAAGATTTAAATTTAATTTTGGTACTACTCTAATATTTGGTACATGAAAGATTGAATGTTTTTAAAAAATTTCAAAACTTTTGATTTTCAGGGATGTGTCGTCGGTGGTTGAAAATAAGAATCATTTGGGTTAGACTTACATTCGGACAATATGGACTCATTGGGTGTCATATGAAAGGAAGTACTAGAGTCAAGGATTCAAGAAGTCTTACCATGGTCTCCACTTGTAGATATGTCTGCTCCCGAAAAAGATGACGCTTGAGCTTTAAGTTTGGGTTGAAATGCCTCCATAAGTTAGGCCAAAGAAAGCGAGCTAATGCATTTGGAGTCGTCTATATCACTCATCTCAACCGAAGCAACTCTTTTGTCTTCTTCATGCTCATCTTTCTTTCGGGACAAAAAGGTTTGATATGTCTCGGCTCATAGCAATGATAACAAATTATCTTTTCACCCTTTTTGTATTCATGATCACCTCTCTTGTCATTCCTTTTATAGTTGTTGGGGGGCCTTCCATTCTCATTTTTTACAAAATGAGGAGGTTTTGAACATTGCATATGCGTACAATATCTTTAAGAGTATATATGTCTTTAAGATATTTTCTTGCATCACTAGTGAAATCAAATTTCGCCAAGATAGAATATTTGTGGATGTCCACACTATTGATGAGCCATCCAATTATTTTGGAGTGACTCATCCTCCACTCTTTCTATTTTTTCTCATAGTCGGAAACGACTTTACCCATTTCCTCTCCTTTAAGAGCAACCTCCTTCCCATCCTCAATTTTTGTAAGAATGAGCTTAGGCTCTTTTTCGGTACCGTCCACAAACCCCATAGTCCATTTTCTCATATTTTGTGTTTTACTACGGTTGCCCACGTCACATAGTTGGTATCGTTTAGGCGTACGAGAATGGAGACTACTACTTCCCTCTCATTCTCCATTTCTTTACAATGCGAAGAAAAAAGAGGGAGAAGAGAAGAGAAAGACTTTCTTGAGGGATGACACACTTTCCAATGCAACAATCCTTGATTTGTTGTATCCGCCCAGCTTACGATCCTCCTCTTGATATTGTCACGATCTTTTTTCACAAAAGTTGCTTTTGGACCACCAAAGCTCCGATACCATGTAATGAAATGGCTTGAATCCAATACACACGCAAAAACACACTTTCAATCAAGTTGAATACTTGATTGAATCATTAAACCACCCACACAAGGGTCTAACAAATTTGATATTGCATAGATACACTCTCTAAATAGATAATGAAATACAAGGTCCAATGGGCCTATTCATAATACAATGAGGGGCCAAAGGAGGCAGCCCCATGTGACTGTTGGGGCTGCACCCAACAGTCACATTTGTGACCGTTGGGGCAGCTCCAACAGTCAAATGGAGCTGCCCCAATCAATCTGAAAAAGTAAAAAAACAAAAAAACAAAAAAACAAAAAAACAAAAAGATACAAAAGGAAAAAGACGAAAAAACAATATCAGCCCCTAATGGGCTGACACCTATTAATGAAAAGACCAAAATACCCCTAATGGGTATTTCTGATTACATAGTTATATATATATATATTATATATATATATTCTAATATATATAAATATATATCATAACAAAAGCTTGCTGAGAAAATGCTGCATGCACCTTGTACTAATTGTTATCTCCTTGCATGTTTATCATAAAGTTTGGCAATGCATCATGAGACTTTCAGAAGTATCCTATTTCTCTTTTTGAGTGGTGAGTCTTATAAGTTCTTTTTGCAAGAAATAAGTGACATGCAATCCCGTTGGATGCATGACTCCGAAGTAATGTTTGTAAGAAAGAAGGGACATGCAACCCTGTTGGATGCAGGACTGGATGTTTGATGTCTTCCTGGCCATTGACAATGTATCTGATTGATTTCAAGATTCCGCACGTTTGTGATGTGTTAACAATATTTTGACATTCAGCTTTAGATAACACTGGTTTCATGGATAGAATATGTTGAGAAAGTCGTGCTCTATAGAGATGCAAAAAGGAGATTATGTTCAAAGTTTAAAACTCTTTCTTTTACAGATTCTTTTGCTTGGTGGGACTGGGACAGATGGGTGAAGGAAATAGATTGGATGGCTCTTAATGGAATTAATCTACCTCTAGCTTTTACAGGGCAAGAGAGGATATGGCGAAAGGTGTTCGAGGTAGATTGCCATTTCCTCATTCCCTATTTATGCCTTATGTACACTTTTTCCTGTGCCTTGCTTTGACTTGAAGTCATTTTTTGCCTATCCTTGCGATGCAAAGAGAATTCGGTAGCTAACGTAACTGTTCCCTTCAGCACATTTAAGAAATTTGAGGAATACATCCTTTACATGAAGGAAATAAAAATTGTGATGTGGGGTATGATCTATGTCATGCCATAACTATTCCATGAGGTATTGTGACTATTGTCATAGATGTGCCTAACCCATGACTAGCTGATTTCATCGATATCAGCCCTAATCCAACCCATTTTGTTTCATCACCATTAACATTTGGCAACCAACTAGTTGGACTAGTCACTGACCTAGCTCTCTAGGACTTCTAGGGTGTAGTGCTGCCAATGGATTGGATATGGTTGGATATCCAACCTGAGTCTGACATGTTATTCCGGATATGGATTATTTAAGTAAAATCCGAATGTGCATTTGTATCAGTTTCGGATATGTTCAATCAGATTACTTTCGGATTCAAATAAGCATTTTAAGTCGGATCTGAAATTAATCCGAATCAAAATTCGACCTGATTACATTTTTTACATGTAAATAGTTTTTTTACATTTCATGACAGGTTCAAGGCTTCAAGCAACAACAACAACAACAACAACTACGCCTTCATCCCAAAACAATTGGGGTCAGCGATATGAACCAAAAAAGAAATTCATTTTGGGTCTTCCACATGAATCCTTTTCCTCCAATCATTTCTATCCAACGCCATGTCCTCGGTGAGGTTCAAAGCATTCATATCCTTTCCTATCATCTCCATCCAAGTCTTCCTAGGCCTACCCCGACCTCTTTTAACTAATATATTTTCCCATTTCTCCAACCTTCTAACTGGAGCATCATTAGGCCTTCGCCGAATATGTCCAAACCACCGTAAACGATTCTCTCGCATCTTATTTTCAATGGGTGCAACACCTACCTTCTTACGTATCTCTTCGTTCCGAATCTTATCTTTTATTGTATTTCCACACATCCATCTAAGCATCCGCATCTCAGCTACACTCATTTTTTGAATATGATGTCTCTTGGCAGCCCAACATTCCGTACCATATAGTAAAGCGGGTCTAATAGTCGTCCTATAAAACTTTCCCTTCAACCGCAATGGCATTCTACGATCGCACAGCACTCCAGTAGCACTTTTCCATTTCATCCACCCAACCTTTATCCTATGATTTACATCTCCATCAATTTCTCCATACTTTTGAATGATGGATCCCAAATATTTGAAATAATCATTCACCGGTATATCTTGCTCACCAAGCTTCACTACACTCCCATCACTACTTCGTTGCTTACTAAACCGACATTCCATATATTCAGTCTTACTCTTACTCAACTTAAAACCTCTAGCTTCCAATGTCTGTCTCCATAATTCTAACTTAGCATTAACCCCAGCTCTAGACTCATCAATCAAAACAATATCATCAGCAAACAACATACACCACGGTACATTTTCTTGAATTGATCTCGTAAGCTCATCCATCACTATCGCAAATAGGAAAGGGCTTAAAGCAGATCCTTGATGTAACCCAACCGTTATCGGAAAATTGGTTGTCACCCCTCCACAAGTGTGGACATTGGTTACTACTCCTTCATACATATCTTTAATTATACTAATGTACTTGAGAGAAACACCTTTCTTCATCATTGTCCACCAGAGAACGTCCCTAGGTACTCTATCGTATGCCTTCTCTAAATCAATAAAAACCATATGCAAATCTTTGTTCCTCTCTCTATATCTTTCAATAAGTTGTCTAAGAAGATGTATAGCTTCCATAGTTGATCTTTCAGGCATAAAACCAAATTGATTCTCCGATATCATGACAACCTTCCTCAACCTAGACTCAATCACCCTCTCCCAAAGTTTCATAGTATGACTCATGAGTTTTATACCACGATAGTTTGTGCAATCTTGTATATCACCCTTATTCTTATATAAAGGCACCAAAGTACTCTTCCTCCACTCATTAGGCATCTTATTTGTTCGCCAAATCAAGTTAAAAAGATTTGTCAACCATTCTAAACCTTTCTCTCCCAAGCATTTCCAAGCCTCGATAGGTATACCATCTGGGCCAACTGCCCTTCTTGATTTCATTTTCTTCAAAGCCTCTGCAATTTCTTTCTTTTGAATCTTGCGCATGAAGTCACGATTTATCTCATGAAAAGGAATGGAGAAGTCTCCAAGATCTTGAGCATGACTATCATTAAATAGCTTATCAAAATAATCTTTCCATCTCTCCTTAATCTCCTCATCTTTGACTAAAACCATTTGCGTTTCATCTTTGATACATCTAACCATACCCAAATCCTTCGATTTCCTATCTCTCATCTTTGCAAGCCTATAAATATCCTTCTCGCCTTCTTTGGTATCCAACTTGTCATAAACCTCCTTATATACCTTAGCCCTCGCGTTTCGAACAACTTTTTTAGCTTCCTTCTTTGCTATCATATACTTCTCCAAATTCTCATTATCACGACTCTTACTTAAATTTCTATAACACTCTCTTTTAACCTTAATAGCTAATTTGACATCCTCGTTCCACCATGATGTATCCTTACCTAGTGGTGCACCGCCTTTAGACTCACCCAATACCTCCTTAGCTACTTTTCTCATACCACCCGCTATCTTATTCCACATTGATTCTGAATCCTCCTCGAGACACCAATCAACTTCCTTAACTACCTGCTCTACAAACATTCCTTGTTTAGCTCCTTTCAGTGCCCACCACTTAATTCTAGGATTTATCCTATGTCTATCCCTTTTGCGGCATTGTCTAATTCTAAGATCTAAAATTAAGACTCTATGTTGTGTAGCTACACTTTC
Source organism: Nuphar pumila (assembly GCF_984573655.1). NCBI lineage: Eukaryota > Viridiplantae > Streptophyta > Magnoliopsida > Nymphaeales > Nymphaeaceae > Nuphar > Nuphar pumila. Next base: position 21,390,979 of record NC_143263.1, read on the forward strand.
TCCTGGTATAACTCTATGTTCAAGGCTTCAAGCATAGTATTTAAATCCTCATGAGAGGCTGCACATAATATAAAAGCATGCATTCATAAATTTCAAATTCCACAAAGGGAAAACCTCACAAGTACTCATGATGTCAACATAAAGAACTCTTGCATGAAAATATTCACATGCATGTACAATGAACAAACAAATAGCATTCATTAACATGCATTTGAGCCAAATGAGAGCAATCACAAGCATTCATTAACAAGCATTCATATGCATACATAGCAATCACAAGGAATTGCAAGAGTTCAATGTCCTAAAAAATCAAGCCAATAAGATCCATTTGAGCCAAATGAGAGCATGGGATTCTATGCAGGGACTCCATTGTCTTATTACAGCAGATATCGTATTGCAGATTGTAACTACTCCCTATGCACACATCAAACACTTACTTGTATGAGTATTCATATGACTATGCATATACTCTTGTTATGGAATTTTGCCTTGTTAATGTGATCAATCATCCAATTGATAATTCCACATGGGAAGTCACATTAGTTCTTTTATTGCTTGTGCATCTGTGTTTGTCTGCATTTGTGCATGTATATATGCCTATGTTTGTGTGCATGTGGGTGGGTGTGCTTATGTTTGTATTTTTGACCTCGGGGAATCTTATACCTAGTTCCCATTTATGACCTTTACAAATGATCTAGACATACATGTGCTAAACCACCAAAATGTACTCTTCTCTGTAAGCCATGTGCTTTGACTAATTCAAGGATTACACTTGCTTTAATTCGATGGATAGTTGATACATCAATTTATGAATTCACTACTGATAGTATTGCACTCTTTGCCTTGTCTTTGTTGATAGAGATTTAATATTACCAAAGCAGACTTAAATGATTTCTTTGGTGGACCCGCTTTCCTTGCTTGGGCACGCATGGGTAACTTACATGGGTATGTTTGACAATCATTTCATTCTCATAGTTTTCTTTTCTATATTGAGCTCCCCAATGTTCTGATAACTCTTCAATTTTCTTTTGCTTTTATTTTAATCAATAAAATAAGGAGGGAGAACAACCTCCTGTTGTTGACTTTATCATACTCTTTGCATTCCACATTGAAACTAAAGATGCCATTAGATGTTTGGTTTTCTGTATTTCAAGGCATAACTATAAACTATTATGATGATAACTTGTTCACATAGTAAAAAATATTGGGGAAAATTTAAATTTATTGTGAAAAAATTGCAAGGAATATATTTCTCACACTTTTCCCATTCTATACACTATATTTTAAAAACATCACTTTTAATTTCTCGCATTTATATCACGGTTTTGTGAATAAACCACAATAAAGACGCTTGAGCAAAACTCAAAGCCTCAATATGTTTTCAGGCTATTGCGCTCCTCAGCATGGGTGTGAACTACTAAAGTGTCAGTGGTTTTTATAGCCACGAGTGGAGGAGGATTCTCCAAGTACTAATCATATAAGGCTATTTCTCCTTAATTTCCACACTCAATGTCTCAAACATTATAAAGTCAACAGCTTATCTATTGAATTATTATTGGATTGCAACTCACCCATTTTCTAAAAACCCTGAAGTGGAATGGTTGACCAACCAAGGGAGCTCAAGGCATCCCTCTCTCTCTCTCTCTCTTTGATGGTGGATGCGAGATTTAGGCTTAGAAAACATGACAACTCTTATCTATTCAGCCATCATGAGCCTTTTAAAAGCAGTGATTACAAAAGAATTAAGTTCAAGTATGTCGAATCATGCTAAATATATTCCAATGTCTTCACAAAGCCTTTGGTCAAACTCCAGTACCTAAATCTTTAAAGCAAACTTGGCTTTGCCCCCTGGTTGAGTTTGAGGAGGATTACCAAGACACAAAATCAGCATGCTGATGATATGAGTGGTCTCAATCAAAGTGATCTTGGTGAGATACGAAACTCATGCTCTATGTAAAACCCGTAATTTTTAAGGATTATTAATAAATAAAGAACTCATTTTTTATATCTCCAAATTAGAAATGTGTTTCTAGCTTTTGAATTTTATTTATTTATTTATTACATATTCATTTGTTCATTCAAGTCAATCAAGGTATAATTTGCATTTATAGAACTATTTTGGGCTATAAATCACTACTTATATATGTATATTATATTCAAATATATTTTTGATGGAGTTTGTAAATTATTGGAGTGTATTTGTATGTTATTTGGATCTTGGTAATGATTTATAGGGTAACTTGCTATTTTTTGGCTAATCTTATTATAATTAGCATTTTTACACGAATGGTTCATTGTATTGCTTGGGTAGCGGTCTTTGCGGACTTCAAAACTCGGTCTTTTGAGTTTCGATTCATTGTTCTTCACGTTATTAAGGTAAGATACCTTAACTGAACTTATAAAGAGCATGCTTAGGCACTAATTGTGTAAGCATGATGTTGCATTGAATATCTAAATAAATTGCAAATACAAGTTATGCTTACACACTTCACTTAGTTGTGGATATCCAAGACTCTTCTGATTGTAGTTCGGAAATCATGCTTGTCATGATTGTAGTTAGCGAAATATGGCGTGTGTTTGCTGCAGGTACACCTGTGTGTGGGTTTGAATGCCTGTGCACTTATGAATGTATAATATATACGCAATGCGTGTCATCATACTTTGGTTTCCACATACTATGTTGCTTTTTGTGTTTGTATGAATTTGATACATGGTGCACATATAACTACTATGAACATGTATAAGTCGTGTTCGATGCATACTGTGAATGTTATATATATTGTCTTATCATATGATGAACTCATTTATTCTTGTATAGAAGAAAGCATGCAAATGTTATAAATTGTTTTGAACTTGTATGTCTTGTTTACTTGAGAAATATATGCGTATGATGTACGGTAGGATGGTCAATGAGATTTTGACCAACCCTTACACAATTATATCTAAGGTGATATATCGATTCATGTGGTGAAAAATGTATATGACTTTTATCGTGTGTGTAAATCTCGAACTACGTAGGAGTTATGTATGTTGAGGTTTAGTTGCTTCGTATTATGAAATGTGCATGTTCACGTATGCATACATAAAACGTTTACGCATATTTCGAGGTTCAATTTATGAAGTGCAATGTTCTTTGTAACGATGATATGATGCGTAGGATAATATGCTTATGTATGATATGATTTAAATGCCACGTGAAATGAAATTATGAATGCATGCGATAAACGTTTAAGTTCAATAGTGACCTTTGGTTCATGAAGCCTTATTGGTTAAATGTGTCATTTTATAATTTTAATGTCGTATGATGTGATGCTTTGATTGTATACATGCTTATGCCTGTATTGATGGCTATCGACCCTGAGAGTGGTCAATTGTATTGATGCATGTATCACAATAGTTTTCACTGAATATGATACCCGTTGAGGAACTGTTCCCAAAGGATTCTCTGTGAGGGTGTGCATGACCAGATCAGGTAATCCGGTTAGAGCGGTAAGTCTTTGTGAGGAAGTGCATTGTCCAAGAGCGGATAGGCCGCGAAGTCGGTATATTCCTGTGAGGAAGTGCATTATCCAAGACCAGACAGACCATCCGTTTAGGGCGGTAACTCCTTGTGAGGGTTTACATTTCTCAGACTAGGTGATCCGACGTGGATTTTGTAAATCTTTATTATGAATAAATGAAATGTTATGATGAATTGTGATGATCTTCTGAGTTGATTGAGATACCCAATTATGAAACTATAGATTTGGCTTTTCTATTATAGCATGATTATATATTGAACTCAGATATAATAATCAGATCCTTATTGATTTTAGATCTTGATACGAGGTTATGATTGTGACGGTTATGTTAGCGTATAAGTGAATGACACATCACGACTACAAATGACTAGTGATGAAATGCTTTTAAATGCTTTATGTTCGAATGCTTGAAATGAATGACTCATACGACGTTGTTCCCTTGTCTATCACTTGATGATGAATGGATAATATATCTTTACCTTTAAATGCTTGATATGTTTTCTTTAAGTTTGAGTTTGGGTTGCTTTACCTGACTTTAGCGAGTCTGACCCCGTTTTATGGGGGATAGGTAATGCAGGTAAAGTATGATGAGTAGTTGGAACGAAGGGCTGATCGAGCTGTATCCTCGAGGGTCCACTCTTACCTTGCGATCTTGATATTCATGATCTTTTCGTTTTAAGTACTTGATCATGTAGAGACTCAAGTATTTTTTCATATTCTGATTTGAAATGCAATTAAAACTCTTCATATTTCAGTCTTATATTGTATGTGGTTTGAAATGTGTATATTCCGTACATTTTGATTTGATTGTTATCTTTAGTGTAACCGCGCCCAAAGTCTTAAACGTTTTTAAAAATCGTTTCCACATTATATGATCTGATTTACTTATACTAATAAAAAAAAATTAGTTTCGAAATTTCAATATTTGAAATATAATAAGGTTATTTTTTTTGGGCGTTACACTCTAAGACAGGTAAATACTATGCAACAAAGGTAGGAAAATTGTATGCTGACAAGGCAAGAAAATCATGTCCAACTGAGACAGGAAAACTGTGTGCAGATAAGGCAGGTAACTTGTGTGTAACTAAGGTAAATTATTAAAATGTGCACAACTAAGGAAGGAGTATGATTAAAAAGAAACGAAGTTCAAATATGTCACATCATGCTAAATATATTTGGGATCATCATTTTTAGAGGAGTCTAGAAGCCTTCCTCTCAATAGTCGGTGAGGCCCAATAGAAAACAAGTATAAAAGGAAAGCAGAATTGAGTAACTGTTTAAAAGTTGACACCCAGCCACTTCTCTTAGTTTCTCTTAGGAAAAGAGAAAAAAAATGAGGTCACCAAATAGAGAAGTGTAAAATGATTTTTTTTATTTGATCTTTTTTTGAAGTTTTTGTTTTTTTTAATTTTTCATCATTTTCTAATCTAATGAGATCTTCCTAAGTTTTTTTTCGAGAAAAGAAACTATTGTCAGAAAATTTTTCCTTGAGAAAATCTCCAAAACAATATCTTTGAATATGCTGTTCTATAGAGTTCATAATTGGAAACTTGGTAGTTTCTATTATTCTCCTTAAACAGGGTTATGTTGATAAATAGCACCCAACACTAAGGGTGTGTTTGATTCACGGGACAACTCCCACCCAAGAATGACAGAGTCCTAAGATACTGGGTCCCCCAAATGCCGAATCAAACACTGGGCACAAGAGTTCAAAATATTTTGGAACTTCGTGGGTCCAAATAAGGTTTAATGTTCGGAACGTGTGCGTTGCACCCAAGGGGGTACGACCCAAGACAAACTAAAGGCCCACGATTACCCAGTCACCCCCCCACCAAAAAAACCCCAATGCTCGAGGGTTTCTATTTCGTGCTAGGGCAACGAACAAATCTATCACAACTGCTCTGGCGTCGCTCCCTTTGTCACTGCTCATGGCCATCTTCGGCGTCGAGCACCATCTTCAGTTGGTGAGTTCTCTTCTCCTTATAATATCGTGCATTTTTTCATGGTCTTTAAATTTGTAAATTGTGAAATTTTGGCTAAGTACTTTATTTAATACGCTAAATATCATGTAAAATATTCTAAAATATAGGTGACGTCAACTGGGTTTGGGCGTGGCCCAGGGTCCACTGACAAGACTTGGTTGAGACGAATAATATTTGTAAAACTTTTCGTTTTAACCTTTAAATTCGGGTGAAAATCTAGTGAAATTCAGGCAAAATTTGAAGGCAAAAATCAAATAAGTATACTGTTAGATGCGTCTCATAATTATGAGAACATTGGTATTTTGTTTTTCTGAAATCGGGATACGGTTGGCCTGAAAATTGCATTTTTCAAAAATGACCCGCCTTTATTTTTACCTTTTTCTAGATTAGATCAAACTGGATCCGATCCGTTTAATTCAAGTTGATATGGATCTGGACCTGGTCCATGACCCATATCAACTAGGCTTTGGTCCAGGTAGGGATCCATATGGATTTTGGATATTAGATCTAGATCCGAAATCCAAATGTAACCAATTTAAAACTTGAAAATCGATTTAAAGGTTAAATTGAGGGAGAATTCTCCTAGGAGAGGACTTCGAGAGGGGGGCGTTTAAAACCCTGTTTTTGTAAATATACATGAAGGAGCCTCCATGGTAGAATTCTTGAATATCTCTATTCTTTCGAAGAAATAAAATTCTGTATACGTAAAAACATAATTTTTATTGGTGGTAAAAGTGTTTGTTTAAAGGTTTCTTTTCACAGATATTGATTTCCATGGATATATTTTTGATACTTTTCATCTTTTCCCAAATAAAATTCTGTACATGTCTATTTTATTCCATAACAATTTAATTTATGATAAAAATAGTTCATTATGGGTTTACATTATCATGAATATGGGTTTCCATTGATGGTCCATGATAATTGTTATTAGATGCATGTGAGTGTGTGATAAAATATTAAATATGCATGCATTCTTCGTTGAAACTTTGTATAACGTTGTATAAATCTGAATATTTTCTTTTAATGTATTAGCATGTTTGATTTTGAGTATTTATATGATTTGTACGTCATGCACATTTGGATGCCAACATGCATATGAAAGTCTATATTTAATGTAAATCTGTATATGCAATTGAGAACTGAAATTTTACATGATTAAGAGTTGACGCAAGCGTCGCTCGCTGGGGTTCTTGGTCCGGCAACCAGACCAGTCGAGCTCGGCTCGTCTGGCCTGGTTTGGCCAGACTCGTCATGGTGCCGTCAGTTGGCCGGCCTGCAAGTTGATGCCGCTTTTCTCAGGTTCTGATTTGAACCTTATTATGGGAAACATGGCTAACTGTACGGTATGTATAAATATACCTATACATGGCCTTTCCTCACTAAAATGAACTTCTTCAAAACAGTAATCTAATGAAGAAACATCAAAAGTAAAACAAAGAAGCAGACAAGATTGATCAGCAATTAATAATGATGTCAAAAGAGAAGAATCTTACTTGTTTTACTGTATGTGTGTCTTCCTTGTTACACTTAGAAATTTGATTGGCAAAAATAGTGTCTGCAAGTTCCAAAAGTGGTGTCTCAGCACCTGGATGGAAATTTTATTTGCATTAATTAAATCCTATATGTGGGTCTAAACAATTCTAGATGAAATGCTTTTTTTTCTACATCAAACAAGATTTACTATGTAAACATGAAAATAACAAATATCTTATAGCCAATGAAAGGACCAAGTACACTAACACAGTGTCTTCTCAATAGTCCTGCTCACGTGTTATAATCCTAGCTATAATTCTCATTTTGAGCAATTTCTTGTCGGTTTCTTCCCAAAAAGTTGTTTTTCTTGAAAAATCTAAGGAAATTCTGGGATGTTTTAAACAGAAATTAAAGGCCAGTACCTTATAAAAAAATACTTCTACGTGGTCTGGCCATACTTGGCCAGACCTGGACAGTCTCCATACCGGGTTGACAGGCCCGGTTACCAGGTCTGTCGGGCCATATAGGCCCAGCCGAGTGGACTCGGTGGGGTAAGGGGGCGTTACGAAAAAAAAACTTAGCAATGCATGATTAATTTCCAGTTTTTGACAAGTGTAAACATATTTTGATTTTAATACATATTAAGAGTGAAATTTTCAGTATGCTTTGACCGGATTCGACATGCCTACACAATATGTTATCTTCAGTTTGTTCTAGTGCTTATGCACATATATAATGAATGTATGCAGCTACGTAATTAAATTTTCAGATTGATTATTTGCACTGGACTTGGTTCATATATGCATAAGAATGACATTTCATATGTTGACAATTAGTGTAGCATGCCCAATCACTTCACCATTGCATGTTCGCTTTCGCGGGCATGGTTAGACATAAAGTTGATGTGCCATTGCGTGGACCTGTTTGCATAAGTATCCACATGTTTTACATGAGATGATTCATGAATGAAAGCATGCATTTAATAGAAATATGTAAATTAAATGAAGGCACACATCTAACATGATGATGTGAACTCAAGCACATACATATGAATATTACTGATCATACACATTTAAAAAAGAAAGAAGAGAAAAAGATAAGAAATTACAAACATATTCGAAAAATGAAAATGTGTAAAAAGACTAAACTACCCCTATGGCTAACAATAAAAAAATTATAATTTATATATATATATATAATAAGTAGATACATATACATATATATAATATATGTATATGTATTACCTTATATATATATAAAATATATATTGGGTTACATGAGATTGATTACATAATTTAACAAACATGTGCCAACAAACCTATATAGGTGTGCCTGTTCATGTGCACAACAAACTTGTTCAGGTTTACACCAGCGTTTAAAAACTCGCCGAGTCAACTCGTTGACTCGGCTCGGCTCGGCCCTCCAGCGAGTCAACCCGGCTAGGCATACTCGGATTGCCAAGACTCGGGCCGGACTCGGGATGACTCGGGCTGACTCGGCCGAGTCACAAGTCATGGCGTACTCGGGCGAGTTCTGCCACCTTTGCCTTGACAAAACTCGCTGGAAGGATCGCTCTGACTCGGGCGACTCGGACCGAGTCACGAGTCACTGAAGACCCGCTGGTTTAGTGAAAATGGCAATTTTGAAATTAAAAAAACTTTACCTTTAATGAAAAAACTTAAAGGACTTTAGGGTTTTCGACTCTTCGGTTTTCAAGCACAGTCTCGACTGAAGAGAGGAGAAGCCGAGGTCTTCGACTCTTCAGTTTTCAGCCATCCGACGATAGCTCTGGCATGAACAACGACGCCGACAAGGATTTTCTGGCGTGAACAGTAACAGCGACGTCGTGCATTTTTCCGACACGATTTTCCGGCACGATTTTCCGACGAGATTTGTGAAGGTATGTATCGTTCTTTTTTTTGGGAACGAAGCAAGCACATCGATTAAATACATTAAGGCGTCGTTGCTAATCCGACGCATCTTCTCCAGCAAAAACAGTGTGTCGCCACGCGATATTTCGGCGAGATTTTCCGGCACGATTTTCCGACGAGATTTGTGAAGGTATGTATCGTTATTTTTTTGGGAACGAAGCAAACACATCGACGGTGAAGTGTGAACAGTAAGGCGTCGTTGCAAATCCGACGCATCTTCTCCAGCAAAAACAGTGTGCCGCGCGATATTCCGGCGAGATTTTCCGGCGAGTGCAGATTTTCCGGCGGCCCAATTTCTGAGAGATTTCTGAAGGTATGTATGTTGTATGCACACTGAGGCGAAGCGAGGCGTTGAGTCTTATGTTGTGAGACAGTACCTGAGGCGTACGCCTCTGTACTTGAGGCGTACGCCTCTGTACTTGAGGCGTACGCCTCTGTACATGAGGCGTACGCCTCAGTACCATGCATTACATGGTGAGTTGCACAACATTCCTCTAAGTTTTCATTTTCGCATGTCGTTTCTGTTTCTTTGTATTTTAATTTTTATCCGCATTTTCCCTGCATTAATTGCTTTCTGTTTAATCTCATTGTTGAATAATTTGTTCATCCTGTATTATAGCCGTTTCTCATATCTGCAAATTTTTTTTACCTGCATTTCAAATTTGGTGGTTTTTTTTTATTTCAGTTCATTATTTGTCGTATGTTCATTTCTGTGTATCATTAGTCTCAATCTCATTGCATTTGTTGTTTTAGTTTCGGTAATTTCATATTTTTGTTTTTTTTATTTGCAGTTTGTTTTCCAGAATTTCTGTTAGTTTTCATTTTACTAAGTTTATTTTTTTGTTTTGTTATTTTACTGAGTTTTGCTCTTCATTTTGCTAAGCATCATTTTTTTTTATTTTACTGAACTTCCTGTCTTTCATTACATGCATTGTTTGTTTTTCAATACATTTCAATTTCTGTTTTGTTAATTCTTTGTTTTGTTTTTTAATTTCTTTTTAATTTCCTATGTGTTAATTTCTTGAATTTCCTGTATTCTTCCTCCATAATTTCCTGTTTTGTTTTTTTCTCTGATCTCGCCGGAATATCATCTAAATGTCCTATGTGTAACCCTTTGTTCTTCTAGCAGTTCTTCTTGTCTATCTTAAAAAGACATGATTTCCGCAACGTGTCAGGGGAAACATGGCATGACAAGGAGTCAAGGACCCTGTGTGGAATGATGGAATCATAACTTTGTACATAATATACTAACCGTATCATTGTTTTTAACTTTTCAAATTTAACAGTTTAGATTTATCAAATCATCAAAGAAATGTCAGAAGAAGGATCTTCAAGGACTCCAACAACATTCACCAAAGGAAAGGACCCTGTGTGGGATTTTGGTTTACCACTTGATAAAAAAAAGAAGAGGGTGCAATGTGTACAAAACAAATGAGTGGTGGCATTAATAGACTTAAGTATCATCTTGCTGGTATTAAAGGAGAGGTGGAACCATGCGACAAAGTCGAAGAATCTGTAAGAAAAAAAAATCGTAAGGATTTGGAGTCATTTAAGGAACACAAATTATATAAGAGAAATATTGTAAATGAGATTGGTTCCTTTGTTGAAGTAAATGATAATGATATGGACTTGTCAGATGAAAGTGATGAGTCTACTGAGAAAAGATATATAAAAGGGAAAAAATTGATGAATGATGCCCAAAAGCATAATCTTGATGCTTTTGTTCAAGTGAAGGCAGGGTCTCTATCAATGAAACAACTTGGAATAAAAGCAGCTTTGGATAGAAAATCTAGAGATAGGTTATGTTCAGCTATTGCGAGATTTTTTTATCATTCAGCCATTCCTTTCAACGCAGCCAATTTTCCTTATTTTACGAAGATGATTGAAGTTTGTTCCTCAGTAGGAATGGGATTGAAGCCGCCTTCTTCATCTGAGATTTCTGGAAGATTATTACAAGAAGAAATTAAAAAAATTGATGATTATTTCAAAGAATACAAGGAGTCTTGGGCTGAAATGGGTTGTTCTATTATGGCTGATGGTTGGAAAGATGCAACACAAAGGACATTGATAAATTTTTTGGTACATTGTCCAAGGGGTATTTACTTCTTGAAATCAGTTGATGCAACTGTTAGAAAGTGACTTGGAATACATTGGGTTCAATAATGAACCCATACTTATGCACGTGGAGTGCAAATATACCCATTAAAGGGAAACAACATAATCACATAATGTGCTAACACATAAAACCCATAAAAAGGGAAAAATATGACATAAAGTCATAAGTTGCATATCATTTAAGAATAATGGAGAAGGGGTAAAAACCCCATTACAATGGAGCATAAGCTCCCTCAAGAATACAAAATACAAAGGGGAAATCTCCTATTTATAAGCATGAAAAGGGACCACCTTGGGGGCTCCCAAAGGGGACGTTGGAGAGCCCCCAACGGTCACATTTGTGACCGTTGGGGGCTCCCAACGTCACTTTTTGGAGGCCCCCAATGTGGTACGAAATCCAAAAATATAAAAAACAAAAAAATAAAAATAAAACAAAAATTACAATGCATATTCCAATTGGAATATGCGTAAAATACTAATTTACCAGAATACCCTTAAGGGTATTTTAGGAAGATAAAATATATATATATATATATATAAATAGAGATATGTATACATATATATATATGTATACGTATCTTTATATATATATATAAATATATATATGTACAATTAAGGATCAACATATTTTAACACCCCCCCTCAATCTTTGCGGGGAAACGAAAAGATTGAACAAAGGGCAAGACTCCAAGAGGCTCCGGCAAGGATGCAATGGAACTTGAAAAGGCCTTCCTCCTATTGTCTTCAAATTTCCCGAACTATCCAGGGTACTTCTCTTTGTCCTATCTCCAAGATCCTGTGAAATAACAACAAAGAAACAAGTAAAACAAATCTTTGTACTTTTATTCAAATGGAACATTTCTAACTAGCACAGGTTAGAAGAGATGCAAATTATGCAAAAATGACACCAAAGTTTCAAAATCATATATCATGTTTAAAACAAAATGAGCGGAAGCAAGTTATGCAGAAATAAATTGCAAGAATGCATAATGCATTCATAAGGTCCAACGTTGGATAAATATAACCCCATAATGGGGAATAACAAAATGGTCCACTAAGGGACACCACAATAAGCCTACGAAGAGGCATGATATACATAAACATTATTGAATGAGGGCCCAAAAAGGTCATAAAGGGCATATGCATATACTTATCATGAAATGAATTAATACTCAAAGAACTCATTAATGAACATGCTTCAAATATGTAATGAAGTGCCAAACAAGAGAAACAAAGTCTCCAAATATACTTTAGGCAAAATAAACCCAAGAGTTCACAAGGTTTTAAAATCATTTATGAAAGACATACTTAATACACATTTTGCATATAAGGGTGGCAAAAACCATAAGCACTTAATATATAGATTAAATGCTAAGAAATCAACTTGATATGCATATCAAAAATATGATTTGCTTGAAAAACACAAGTCATGAATGAAATTTTGCAAATTTCAACAATAGTTTATCCATTACAAACATCTTCCTCATTAGTCCTCCAAAACCCATAAATCAAGTGTATAAGCTACTAGATCAAGAATATAAAGCCATTAAAGGCCAAAGACACACACAAAGGTGTGTAAAAGAACCTCTTGTCTACATATAATAATACTTGAAATAAGTGCATCTACGACAAGAACAAGAGAATACATGCCAACATGGACTAAAAAGTATCTCTTGTCTACGTAAAAAATACACTTAAAACCAAGTATGTTCAGCTACTAGAACAAGAGTAATAAGCCAACCATGGGCTAAAACATAATACATCTCTTATCTACATATGATAACACTTGAAATGAGTGAAATAAGCCAACCATGGGCATACATCTTAATCGACTAGAACAAGGACACAAACGCCAACATAGTCTAAAAATCACATACCATGGTGTGAATCAACGTGCCTTGTCTACATATAAAAACACTGAAGACAAGTGTGTTCAGCTACTAGACCAAGAGAGCAAAAGCCAACAAAGGGCTAAAAACACACGAAGGTGTAATAAAATTCTTGTCTACATATGATGACACTTAGATAATGGGCATAAAAGGAAAAGACTTTTGAGGCAATAAACTTGTAATGAAAATAAACCTCGAATAAAACAATACTCCTTTTAAAATGAATTCTCATAACAATAACATGCATGTAAAAAATATCTTCAACAAGATACTATAATCGATAAAATAAAATTCTTGAGAACAAATGTGTGAACATACACACACCAAGAACACTTAGAATACTTGTGCAAAATCACAAGAACACAAAATCATAAATGTGCAAATGCACTCATAAGATTCATAAACAAGAAAAGGTTAGGCAATAATCCCAAAACCCTTGATTTTTAATATACCTTAAAACATTTAAGGTTTTAAAACACCATATGTCCATCACATTTACATAGAAGCATCCATAATATCAATGGCCACAAGAGAAAAAATGAGTGACACACTCATAATTAGAGATCATACAACAAATCATTTTAGAGTCCCAAGGTGCCCATAACTCACCTCAACAACCATCTATAATATGGAAGGTGGACAAACTAAAATGATATAACACGAGGTGCCCATAACTCACCTCAACAAACATCTCTAATATCACAATAATAAGGCCAAATAAAAGATGCATTAAATAACATGTGATGGACAAATATAAATGCCACAAAAAGGCAATAAACACTTAAGGAATCATTTTTCAAAGAAAAGAGGACCGATTAAAAAATTGAATCAAAAGGTCCAATAATCAATAATGTGCTTTATAACAACAATTTTGCATAAACACAAATTATGCTTAATCTTCAAACAAGTCATTTATACCAAAAAGGACTTATTAAGCAATAAACACAACATAAAGAATTCATCAAGACAATCAAGCTTTTAATCAAAGAAATCATAAGAACCGTAATGGTTCACAAAGAAGGCTTTAACACAATACTCAAGGAATGAATATTTAAAACACTTGAAAATTTATAAATTTGGGATTAAATCCCATACAACAATTTTTTAAAAAACCTTTGATTGTGATGAGATATGCGGAAACATTCAAAGTGCTAAAAGCACTTACAATGATTTAAAAAGGACTCAATATCTAAATTCATTATATTTTTCACAAAAATAAATGTGCATAAAGGCTCCATAATGAAAAAATGTCTACGAAGAGACAATACACATGTGAGCACAAAAGACTTTATAAAAGATGTGCACGAAGGCACTCATACAATACTTGAACAAATACACACCAAGGTGTAAACAAACATGCACTAAGGCATGTATTTCATAAAAAAAGAGGAAATGCATACAAGCGCAAATATTTGAGAAACAAATGTGCAAAAAACACAAAAATACACAAAAGTGAGCAAGTATGCACTTTATAAAAAGAGCAATGCTTGAAATTCTCAAACTTTAACAATTGCAATTGAGGACAAAGAAAACCATATTATGGCCAATGTAGGCATTTTTAAAAGATATTATTAAGAGGTTTCGAAACCTTATGAAAAATACAAACCAACAAGTTTATAAAGATGAAAAAATGAAATCATTTATACCAAAAGGATGCAAAAGATGAACTATGCACTCTATGTAGTGTGAGAAATTCCTTTTAAAAAATCTTTCCTAATGGTTTATCATAAACAATTTTTCAAAAAAGAAACAATGAAAAACTTTTAGGAGTTCTTATAAGTTATCATTAACAAGAACTACTTTAGGATTCAACAAAGATTTTTAGATGTGAGAGATTTTCATATAAGGATTATATCAAATTTTTCAAAAAATGCACTAAAATTCATAATCAAAAGAGGAACTCAAATCAAATTAGGGTTCATATGAGAATTAAGAAATTTTAAGCAAAGATCATTACTTTAGCAAGAAATCATATATATATAATTTTAAAAATTAACTTATAGGTCAATCATGAGATAGTTATGTAAGAATTATAAATCTCACATAATTGAAGGTAATTTAAAAAAAAAACATAAATTGCTATTATATGCGATGAGTAGTTCGATAAACACAAATTATATATTTGAACAACAAACGAGTTCACCAAATTTGAGGGAGATAATTTTAAAATATACGAGCACACAAAATGTGAAAAGACATAATTCAACTATCATAACCATTAAACGAACAAACTATATGCAAGAAACATATTTTCAAATGCATAATACTTTAAGAAAAGGGATACATACCGAATAACTTCAAAGCAAAAAGGAAGAGCAATGAATACTTCACCATTTCTTGAGCGACACGCTTTCCGTTGCACCAAAGGACAACCCCATCGTGACCTCGCTCTGATACCATGTTAGAAAGTGACTTGGAATACATTGGGTTCAATAATGAACCCATACTTATGCACGTGGAGTGCAAATATACCCATTAAAGGGAAACAACATAAGCACATAATGTGCTAACACATAAAACCCATAAAAAGGGAAAAATATGACATAAAGTCATAAGTTGCATATCATTGAAGAATAATGGAGAAGGGGTAAAAACCCCATTACAATGGAGCATAAGCTCCCTCAAGAATACAAAATACAAAGGGGAAATCCCCTATTTATAAGCATGAAAAGGGACCACCCTGGGAGCTCCCAAAGGGGACGTTGGAGAGCCCCCAACGGTCACATTTGTGACCGTTGGGGGCTCCCAACGTCACTTTTTGGAGGCCCCCAATGTGGTACGAAATCCAAAAATATAAAAAACAAAAAAATAAAAATAAAACAAAAATTACAATGCATATTCCACTTGGAATATGCGTAAAATGCTAATTTACCAGAATACCTTTGAGGGTATTTTAGGAAGATAAAATATATATATTTATATATATATAAATAGAGATATGTATACATATATATATATATGTATACGTATCTTTATATATATATATATATAAATATATATATATATATGTACAATTAAGGATCAACATATTTTAACAGCAACAAGTATCGTGAAGAATCGAGAAAATTTATTAAAATTATTTGATGAAGTGGTGGAAACAGTAGGTGCAGAGAATGTTGTTCAGGTATATCATTTTGTTCTTTTGTAATTTTCTATTGAACATTGCTATTTATAATTTGTCTAGTATGTTAATAATGTTTTGAAATTAAAAAATGGCAGATAATCACAGATAATGCAGCCAACTATCAAGCAGCTGGAAAGATGTTGGAGGATAGGAGGAAAACCACATTTTGGACTCCTTGTGCAGCTCATTGCATAGATCTCATGCTTGAAGATTTGTCTAAGATAAAAAGCATAGCTGGATGTGTTGAAAAAGGAAAAAGGATCACGAAGTTCATCTACAATCATACTTTTGTTTTGAACCTAATGAGGACTCAATTTTCTAATAAGAAAGAAATTCTAAGACCGGTTACTACAAGATTTGCCACTAATTTTATCATGCTTCAATCTTTGCTAGAACATCGAAGTGGTCTTAGAAAAATGATGGCATCAGATGAATGGAACAATTCTAAATATTCATCATTTGCTGAGGGGAAAGAGATGGAGGATATTATATTGAATAGTAATTTTTGGAGAGTCGTAGAATCAACTGTTAAAACTATAGAACCTCTAGTCAAAGTTTTGAGAATGGTTGATGGAGAAGAAAATCCTACAATGGGTTATCTTTATGACGCTATGGATAGAGCCAAAGAGGCTATAAAAGAAATTAATGACAATGAGGAGAAAAAGTATAAACCTTATTGGAAAATAATTGACAATCGTTGGGAAAATCAACTTCATCACCCTCTTCATGCAGCAACATACTATCTCAATCCCAAATACCACTACAACAACAACAACAACAACAACTACGCCTTCATCCCAAAACAATTGGGGTCAGCGATATGAACCAAAAAAGAAATTCATTTTGGGTCTTCCACATGAATCCTTTTCCTCCAATCATTTCTATCCAACGTCATGTCCTCGGTGAGGTTCAAAGCATTCATATCCTTTCCTATCATCTCCATCCAAGTCTTCCTAGGCCTACCCCGACCTCTTTTAACTAATATATTTTCCCATTTCTCCAACCTTCTAACTGGAGCATCATTAGGCCTTCGCCGAATATGTCCAAACCACCGTAAACGATTCTCTCGCATCTTATTTTCAATGGGTGCAACACCTACCTTCTTACGTATCTCTTCGTTCCGAATCTTATCTTTTATTGTATTTCCACACATCCATCTAAGCATCCGCATCTCAGCTACACTCATTTTTTGAATATGACAAATACCACTATAGTCCACAATTTTCTAAGGTATGTATTTGTTTATATCTTTTTATTAATTATTTTAAATTTTGAATATGAACTTTCTTTTATCAATTATCAATTTAATGTATTTGACTATTTCACAAAGCATCCTGAAGTAAGACGTGGTTTAATTAAATGTATTGAGAAGTTAGAGCCAAATATTTCAGCTAGAGTAAGAGCATGCAAGCAACTTGAGTTATTTGAAGACGCAAGTGCAGATTTTGGTACTTCTATAGCTGTTATGACTAGAGATGAGCATAAGCCAGGTGATTTATCTTTAACATTATTGTTGTGTTGTGCAAAAGAATATTTATTTAATCAACTTTTCATTTTTGTGTGTTTTGGCTTTATGCAACAATGTGGTGGAAAATGCATGGAATATGTGCCCCCGATCTTCAAAAAATTGCTATTCATATACTTAGTCAAACATGTTCTTCATCTGGATGTGAACGAAATTGGAGTACCTTTGATCAAATTCACACTAAGAGAAGAAATAGATTAGCTCAAAAGAAACTTAATGACTTAGTGTTTGTCCATTATAATTTACGTCTGAGAGAAAAACAATTAAAGAGAACACGTCTTGACCCAATTTCTTTGGACAATATATATTTGCAAACACCAATGGATGAATGGGTCATGCAAGAAGGAGTTTTAGATGGAGATGAGGTAAAAGTTTGTTTGATATTTTAACTTGATTAAATTTTTTTTTAATTTAGTTTTTTGTCTTTCTGTATTGCATGTTAACTAAAATGTGTCATATTTTATTGAATGAAGGATTTGTTAAGAGACTTGGAGATGGAAGTTGAAAACATTGAAGGAGCTAATCTTATTGATGATGAAGGTGGTGATGGAGTTGAAGATGAAGATGCAAGGGAAAATGCAACCACTAGTACTCCAATTCAGCCATTAATTTCTACTTCCAACTCAAGAATTGATTCAAATGAAGTTCCAAATAATAGCACTTCGCCTCTATTTGAGATTTGAGTCATTGACTCTTGACTTGAGAATTGAGATATCATATTTTGTAAAAGTGGATGAATTTTGGATGTTTGAAATTTGATTTTGTCATTGTGTTATGATCATTAACTTTATATTTATGAACTTTGTAACTTAACTTTACTTTAGGGCTTATTTCTATTGAAATATTGAATTATTGTTTTGCTTGGTTGTTCGATTTCTTGCTATTAGATGAGTAATTATAAGTTAGATATAGTTTTACTTGAAGTTATTTTACTTATTAATCAATTACACTAGTAATTAAGTCATTCTACAAACTTTTATATGTTTAAATGATAATTTATATATTGTTTTTCTTTTAAAATCAAAAGTTAACAAAACCCGGTCCGAGTCACTGAGTTGACCCGCCGAGTCACGAGTCCATAAAGAACGAGTCGAGTTCCGAGTCACGGGTTTTAAAACCATGGTTTACACACATTTCTACACAACAAACCTGTATAGGAATGCCTGTGCGTGTGGACAACAAACCTGTACATTATGATCTGTGTAACAACTCCAACTTATCCTCGTGAAAAGTTATAGTTTCTTTTAACACTTACGGAAACCAAAGCCTAAGGATTCGGGGCTTCACATACTTAACAACTACCAAACCACAATTTGTATTTTATTACTGGTTTCACACTTGTTCCTTGATCGATATCAAGAACCAACACCATCCATTAAAACATTAGAAATCAATATCTAATGTCGGGATATAAGGGAAATTACAATCCACTGTTGCCATTTTCTTGGTATACCAATAACAACAGTTGTGTCACAACACCACCCTCAGACAAAAAGCCTAAAATCTCCCTAAAACCGTGGTCGGGAGGTGAACCACAACATTAGGTTCTGGGACAAAAACGCTCACGGAGTTTTAGTATCCTCACGGTTTCCCTCAAACCGCCATCTAAGATTCCCACTCTGTGCAAGGGATGTAACGACCCCAACTTATACCCATGGAAAAAGTGATTTTTTTTTAAACAATTGCGGAAACAATCCCAGTGACCCGGGGTCTTACAGTCTAAACAACAAGAGATCTTACACTACCATCAACGAAACCAAACCATCTTTATTCAATTAAAACCATAATGTCTAGAAACAATGAACATGAACAATAATAACAATAATAATAATAAGCCCAAAAGTGGAGCCCCTTTGTATGCATATGCAACCTCCAAAGAGGAGTGGCAGTAGGTAATGGTTGTGAAGATGAGTGCATGCTTGGGACTTTGTAAACCCTCCAAGTAAAAATGTTGGATGTAAGTAGATATACAAGATTAAGATGAAGGAAAATGAGACTATTAAATGATACTAGGCTAGATTGACGGCTAAAGGATATAGCCAATAGTTTGAAATTGATTTTGCCAAGACATTCGCCCTTGTTGTGCATATGACCACCATGTGGATGTTGCTTGTTGCTGCAATAATAAAATGGAATCTTTGGTAGTTGGATATGAAAAATGCATTTTTCAATGGGGATTTAGGCAAGGAGATATATATGTTGTTGCCTCCAGGATATTATGATTCATAAGAGAGGGTGTGCAAATTAAGAAGAGCCTTGTATGGGATCAAGTAGGCACCACGAGCTTGGTTTGAAATGTAATATAGTGTGTTTTTTCATGGTTTTTAAATTTGAAAACTATAAAATTTTGACTAAGTATTTTATGAGATGGATAAAAATCGTGAAAAATGCCCTTAAATATAGGTGACATCAACTAGGTCTGAGCGTGGCCCATAGCCCACTGACAAGACCTAGTTGAGCCAAATTCGAGCGAAATTCAAGTTAAATTTAGGCAAAATTTAGAAGCAAAAATCAGGTAAGTATACCGTTAGATGCGTTTCATAATTTTGAGAACGTTAGTATCTTGCTTTTCTAAAATCGAGTTACGGTTGATTCGAAAATTCTGTTTTATAAAAATGACCCGCCTCTATTTTTACATTTTTCTGGATTGGATTGTACTGGATCCAATCCGTTTGATCCAAGTTTATATGGATCTGAACCTAGTCTAGGACCCATGTTAATTAGTATCTGGTCCAGGTTGGATCCATATGTATTTTGGATTTGGATCTAGACCCAAAATCCAAATATGATCAATTTAAAACTTTAAAATCAATTTAAAAGTTAAATTGAGTAGAACTCTATTATGGGAGGACTTCCATAAAGGGGGAAACACCCTCTGGAATATTCTTATAATATATTATTTAATAATTAAATATTAAATAATTAATAAAATAAAATAATTAAATAAATTCTGAATTTATTTAATAGATAAGGTGGAGTTCTACATGAAGTAGAACTCTACCTAAGTGGGTTCTCTAGAGGGGACATCACCCTCTGGATAAACCTTTAATAATATATAATAATAATAATAATAATAATAATAATAAGAGGATAATAAAAAGAGTGTTTAGAGAGCTACTCTCTATGAGAAGGAGAGTTCTCTAGAGGGGACGTCACCCTTTAGAGAAGTCCCCTAGATACAAAGTTAGTTAGAGATAAAATAAAAAACAAAAAAAGAGGGAATAATAAGATAAGAGATAACACTATAAAAAAGGGGCTGGATTCCCCCTCTCTGAAAAAGAGAGGAAGGAAGAAGAAGAAGAAGAGGAAGGAGAGGAGGAAATCTATCTTGCTCGCCAATCATCCGATTTCGGTCTTTTCCATTTCCAAACTAAGGTACGTGTTCCTCTCTAGATTCGAACGGGGAGAAACAGTTTTAAACCTAATTCATTTTTTTCGGTCTTTTCCATTTCCAAACTAAGGTACATGTTCCTCTCTAGATTCGAACGGGGAGAAACAGTTTTAAACCTAATTCATGTGAAATTTTAGATGGGAAAATAAAATCTAATTTCAAAAACATGTTTAAACCTATTTCTTGATTTGCGATCTCGTATATTCTTGGTTTATGTAATCATGCCAATGATTTTCAAGTTTAAACATGTGTTCAACAGCAAATTATTCTTGGATTTACATACCTGTTGTCGATTTTTGCATCTAATCTTTTTTTATGCTGAATATATATATATATATATATATATATATATATATATATATATATATATATATATATATAAAATTTTGGCCCTACCGATTTTGGCATAGGCTGGTTTTTATCACTCATATTCAAAGAAAAATATAGTTATATTTAAACATGCTGTCGATTTCTGCATCTAATATTTTTTTATGCTGAATATATATGTATATATATATATATATAATTTTTGGCCCAGCCGAATTCGGCGTAGCCTGGTTTTTATCACTCGTGTTCAAAGGAAAATATAGTTATATGTAAACATGCTGTGGATTTTTTGCATGTAGACGTTCCTAGCTGAATATATATATATACATAAATTGAGGATGGTCGATTTCCTAAAGCTGGAGTTATATGCATACTATGGAATTTGCCTTTTCTAATCAGGTTTGACGAGTTATGTTTATATTCGAAAAAAAAATCTGATTGTAGTTGATTGAGCTCACATGCATACAGCTGATCTTGTACTGGATTTGTTTGTTTCGTGCTTCCGAAAATATTTTCTTATTTCAGAATTTGCTGACTCGTGTACGTGAATGTCTATTTTTTTAATTCTGTCGGCATGCTGTTTCGGCTCAGATCTGTCGAACAACATGCATATGCTGTTTCGGATCAGATCTGCTGAACAGTAAGCATGTGTTGTTTCGGATCAGATCTACGGAACAGCAGTCACAAGCTGTTCTGGTCAGATCTGCCGGTTTGTCAAACATGACAGATCTGGTGCAGATCTGCCATGTTTGCAAAGGTCGACAAATATTATTTTTTTTATCATGTTCCTGAATGAAGTTATGGATCAGATTTGTTTGCTCACGCATGTATACAGACTTGGTCTGAACTGCTGACATACATATGCTAACAAATCAGACCAGATCTATCGTGTGCATAAGTGGACAAATCTGGTTAGATCTGTTGTTCATTTAAACACACAGAATTGGTTGAGACCTACCGAGTGGATACTCGGGCAGATCTGGTCTAGATCTTCCGAGCACATGTTGATGATGTGGTTGTTACAAGAGATGATACGTAGAAAATAAAAGACACAAATAGAAGATACGTTTTTAAATGAAAGACTTGAGAAATCTGAAATATTCTCTTGGCTTGGAGGTTGCATAATCCAAAAGAGGCCTCTACTTATCTCAAGTATGCAATTGATCTTGTGGTAAAAGCTAGATTGGTAGATGTTTCCAAAACAGTTACTACTACTATGGAGCCAAATGTGAACCCGGGAGCTACTAATGGGGAAAAACTAAATGATCCAGTATTGTACCAACAACTAGTGGGTAGTTTGATATATTTGATTATTACTTGGCCTAATATCACATATGTAGTCCACACGGACAACCACTTTACGAGTTCCCCTACTTCGATTCATCTAGTAGTTGTGATTAGAATCATTCGATATGTGAGAGACACCATTCATTTTGGGATTTTCTTCTCTTCATCCGCTACAAACATTAGAGTTTTTTGCGATTCAGATTTTGTAGGGTCAACTAGAGATCCGCTATTGACTACTAGATTCTGTATGTTTCTTAGTAGCTTTTTGATCTCCTGGAAGAGCAAGAAGCAGAAATGGGTTGCCTTGTCTACGGTTGAGGCAACTTATAGGGCTATGGCACACGTTATTGCTGAAATTATTTGGATAAGATGACTTTTATGGGAACTTGATGTTTTGATTACTGAGAGAACCTCCTTACATTGTGACAACATGAGTGTTATTCATATTGTGAAAAATCCTGAATTTCATGAAACAACAAAGCACATTGAAATAAGTTGTCACTTTACCAGTTGAATGCACGGAGATGAGGTTATCTCATTAGAGCATGTGAGCTCAAGGGAACAAATTGCAGATGTGTTTACCAAAAGCTTAGCTCCTTTACACTTTCAGTCATTTCTTTGCAAACTTGGGATGATTCCTCTAGCTTCATCTTAAGCTTGAGGGGGAGTGTTGAATTAGCGTAATACATGTTATCATGTAAACTATGTATGCTTAGTTTTGGTGCTACAATTCTATCCATCTAAATATAATTATTTAAGAAGGGCAATTTAGTACTGTGTTAGGTGGTTAGGAAGTCAACTATTTTTGGCTTCTTGTGTAACCAAGAGGGGTCAACCCCCTATATGTTGCATCTTTCATTCTAGTGAAATAATGAAGTTTTCATTTTGAATGCCTCTTCTGATCGTCTTCTTGGCTCCTCTTTCATTCTTAATAATTTCTGCCATTGTTTCTTTTCTAAATAAAATTTGCACATTTGTGATCTGTTTCTAATCTGTATCTGAAAAACGTCGGTGTGCTGGTCACTAATTTCTTAGGTGGGGTGGACCCTTGACTCAATCATGGCTGGATGATCAATTAAATCTACAAAAGCTTATACTGGCTCGTATGCTGGAACTTGGCATGACACCAGGTATGTTTTATGCACTTTTGAGGTAGATGCTAATGTAGATCCTCACATCTTGTGCAGATTAGCTTATAACTTATGTTTCGATTAAGCTCAACACTGTATTTAATGAACGTTAAAAAATAGTAGGTATGTTAATGCAAATACTAGATTATTGTTTTCAAATAATATATATATATTCATTTTTGTGGCTATCAGAATGTCTTTTTTTCCCCTTTTTCCCTCTTGGAAGGTTCAGTTTTCATGGGAGAGGCACCTGTTATAACTTGGTATTATTCTACTTATTTTTGGAATTTTGCTGTGGTTCTCTTGCAAAAGCTAATCCTTTTCCAATCCTACTGAGGAATTGCCTTGCCTATGTTATGGTGGTGCAATATCTGTGACTGCATGCTCTATATAATAGATCACAAACATCCAAATTTCTTGAATCTAAGAATGTCAGGTGCAAAACTGATCATGACCATCCTATTGCTCTGGTAAGCTTTAAGAGCAAGAGTGGTGGCAGTCATAGAATAAGTGAACTTCTCACCTTTTAAGTAGCTTCTATTCACTGTGTGAGTTATTGCCATGGTTGCACAATTTTCTTTTCTTTGGAATTCGCCCATTCAGTTGCTCTCTGCATGTTTTATGATGGTCAGTTATTCTTTTTTTTCCCCTTATTTCCAAGTATTGCATAAAAGCTTAATAGTTTTGACGTGAGACAAGTTTATCTTAGATGGTTAGGTTTTAAGTTTTTAAGGTATTTAGGGAGAAAACAACAAAGAAATAAGAGAAAAATAAGTGAAAACCTGGATCTAAGAAGAAGGAAGAGCTGAGACCAAAAACACGTGTCAAATCCTTCTCATTCTATTGTGTATGTATTTGCATTAGAGTCTTCTTTTTCGTGTTGACAAAAATAATCCTGCATATGAAATAAATGACAAGACACAATGCCTGGACGACATGACAAAAGTACATGTAACGCCCCAAAATTCAAATTTGCGAACCTTTTCAGAAAAACAGGCAAGAGACTAGATATATCTCTTTCCTTTAGAGTTTGTTTATGAAATCAGCAGAAGATTTTTCTTTGATAAATCATAAGGCAAACTGACAACTTTGGGCACGTTAGCTAAAAGAACCAAAACTCACAAGATTCGGATATCCTAAGGGAAATCCGATACAAACCCAAGCGTCCAGGACGCGAGCTAAGAGCAGGAAGAAGTCTTGATGTAAAAACCGTAAGTTTTGCCATTTAAATTTTTCGGGAAACATGCAATTTGGACCTAAGATCCATATTTCGGATCTCGGACCCATAAATGGGTATTGATGCATAGCTTAGGGCATTTAAAAAAAAAATATTACATTTGTAATAAAGCGAGATATGTATGGTGAACTCGCGGATCAACAGTTGGATCCATTTGGATCCAACTTGTGGACCCATTTTCGTTGAGAAACAGGCGTAGACCCAACTCGGGGTCGGTTACCGGGTCCCGGGTCCGGACCCGGGTCGCCCCTGTGTATCGAGTAAAAGAAAAAGGGGGGGGGGGGTAACCCGATAAGGGTTGCCCGATTTTTCTTAAAAGGGGAAAGTAAGAAGGGGGAGGGTTAGGGTGCTGAGAGAAAACCCTAACCTCTATCGTGTGAGGGGAAAAAGGGGGAAAGGTGGGCCGCAGCCTCCGGCGAAAGGGGAACGACCTCCTCCAAATTCGGAAGGCTTCCTCCTTTAAGATGCAGGTTGGTATCCCCTTCCCCTTTACCTCTCTATTTTTGCCCCAAATCTCTCTCACTCTCCTCGTTTTAGTGCACGTTGCTGGAGCCACACCACTGGCAACTCCCCAACTGCGGCAGACGTGCGCACCACCCTTGGCAAGCGACAGTCCTTCCTCCTCCTCGTTGTTTCCCTTCAACCGGAGCTCGATAGTGGGGGTGGGATCGACCTCAGCCGATCTCTCTCAAGTTAAGCTGCCTCCGATCATCCAGATTTACGAAACGAGGTACGGGTACCTCTTTTTGATTCTAATGGGGCATCGGTGGAGATTGGATCTCCATGCAACAATCGATGGAATCTCATGGAGAACAGTTTCCACTGTTACTCCCTTGCACCTTCTGTGCTCTTGTTGTTTTGAAAAAAAGAAAAAAACTATAAGCTTTTACCTTCATGATTTGGGCCCAGGTATGCAGTCGGCTGGGCTGTGTACCAGACCCAGCCAACAGGGTCGGCTGGGTGGGTCTGGCTGGGTGCTAGACCCAGTTTTAGCTGAGTCTTTTGTTCGAAATCCTTTATTTGAACTTGAATGGTTAGAATGAGTTGATATTGTTTAATGAAGTTTTGCATCAGAATTATTATGTTGATAGGCATCTTTTATTTGAACCTGAATGGTTAGAATGAGTTGATATGGTTTAATGAAGTTGGCATCAGATTTATCAAGCTGATAGGCATTTTTATTTTAACTTGAATGGTTAGAATGAGTTGTTATTGTTTAATGAGGTTTTGCATCAGAATTATTATGTTGATAGGCATCTTTTATTTGAACCTGAATGGTTAGAATGAGTTGATATGGTTTAATGAAGTTGGCATCAGATTTATCAAGTTGATAGGCATTTTTTATTTTAACTTGAATGGTTAGAATGAGTTGTTATTGTTTAATGAGGTTTTGCATCAGAATTACTATGTTGATAGGCATCTTTTATTTGAACCTGAATGGTTAGAATGAGTTGATATGGTTTAATGAAGTTGGCATCAGATTTATCAAGCTGATAGGCATTTTTATTTTAACTTGAATGGTTAGAATGAGTTGTTATTGTTTAATGAGGTTTTGCATCAGAATTATTATGTTGATAGGCATCTTTTATTTGAACCTGAATGGTTAGAATGAGTTGATATGGTTTAATGAAGTTGGCATCAGATTTATCAAGCTGATAGGCATTTTTTTTTATTTTAACTTGAATGGTTAGAATGTGTTGATATTGTTTAATGAAGTTTTGCATCAGATTCATTATGATGATAGGCATCTTTTATTTGAACTCAAATGGTTAGAATGAGATGATAATTCATCCATTGTTTAATTCTGATATATCTTAGAAATTAAATAATGTATTGAATTTGTGATCGTTGCTTAGAAACTGTTAAAGCTTAACCAGCTGGACATTTAGGAAAACCTGAGACAAAAAGGGATTGTGCCTAGTTGTTATAAAAAAAAAAAAGAAGGTATGAGTAATAAAAATCAGTTCCTTGAAATCTGTAGTGCTGCTGTTTTTGACAGCATACACGGGTCCAAACTGGACCTGTGTACGTGCTATTGGGCCCAGCCGACAGGGTCGGCTGGGGCGGGGTGTGTTTCTTTAAAAAAAAAAGATATATATAAAGTAATTCAATGGTGGTTTTCGAAATGGGATATGCTGTCGTTTTGACAGCATACACAGGTCCATACTGGACCTGTGAATATGCTGCCAGACCCAGCCGATGGGATCGGCTGGGCTGGGTCCAGTCTTTTCACAAACATATATATATAGGTCTGTCTGTATATATATATATACATATATATATATATATACATATGTATATATATGTATATATGTAAACAGGGATATTAGCATATGGCTTCCCTTTTTGTTACGTTTCCGGACAGCATACACAGCCCCTGTTTTGGGCCTGTGTATATGCTGTCACACCCAGCCGATAGGGTCGGCTGGGCTGAGCTGCTAATTTCAAAACTTCTCTTATGTTGGGAACCATGCCATGTTAGTAACATAGGTTGTTAGCATATGAAAACAGGGCCCGGTTACGTGATTGATAAAGTTAAGAATTCTAATCTTTTGATGCATGATAAATCTTGAGCATGAATTATGTACCTGCAGTCTTATTTCTCTTTATGTTAGGAGTTGAGGTGGTTTACATGACTGTTGGAACATGTTTACACATTGATGTACTTGAGGTGTGTTGTTACATTACATATGATTGTGATTCCTGCATTAATGTTCCGGTGATCATAATAAATCATCGAGGGTTTGGTAAACCCGAGCTGTGGAAATGTTTTCCCTTACTCATCTCAATGCATTTCAAAGATCATGCTTTATAAATATTTCAGCTTTATTGCACTGTTCTATATGTTTCCACAGGCCGGAGTCCTGTGATGGCTCTCGCGAGGTAGGTGCGAGCTTTTATCTTTCTTTTTGCATATGATGTTGCAAAACTTAAGAAATTAATTTTTAATAAAAAGTAAAACACAGTGTAATATACCTTTTGGGATCACCCATCTGGAGAATGGGGATCTTAGAAATCCAGTCTTGGGGAGACTGTGAGGATACAAAACTCTGTGTGCTTAATTTTGGTCCCCTGAACCCGATATTGAGGTTCCTTCTCCTGGCCACGGTTTTAGGGAGAGTCCGCCACTTTACCCGGGAGTGGTGTATTTGACACAGCTGTTGTTTTTGGTACCAAGGAAGTGACACTTGTGGGCGTGGGGTGTCCCTTGTGTCCCCGACATTAGATGTGGAAGTCTAATGTTCCGAAGGTGATTCGGTCGAGGGCTAAGTGGGAACCCAGTAATAAAATATAAATTTTGTGCTAAGCTACCCTGAGAACCTAACTTAACCTCGGGGTTTGTACCCATTTGGTGTATCCGCGGACAACGGTAATTAAAAAGAGAATCTTAAAGTTGTATGCATTTAATAGGGCATGCATAAGAAAACAAAAGACTTAAATGGAAGATAATAAAATGATTCATGCATTGCACAAAAGACATGCATTTTCCTGTTTTGCATTAGAGCATGCATACTTTAATGGTTTCCTTAATCATTATATGATGGTAAGTGTTGAATGTTTATTTCTTGTTGCATGGTGAAGTTATAGTACATGCTGCTGCTTTACTGTTTCTGCATGTTTAGTATTTATGATTGTTTCCTGAATAAATTTCCCAAATGCTATAAACTGTCTTGTATGCATTTCCCTCAATTGTTGCATGATATCTCATCTTGACTCGTTATCTCACTTGTTTCACGTTGCTCCCTTTTAGGCATTTCTGGTGGAAATTCACCAGACTCAATGAAATTCTTGATACTTTGATACCAAGGCTTCTCCTTCTGATTGACCTGGTTTACTTGCATAATTGAATCGAAAGCGGGTTGTTCGAGTCTGCCAACTTCGAAAGAGCGGCATGACTCACCACCTTTGAACGATAAAATGGAGCCCAAACTGGCTAAGCCATCGGCTATCTGATTATGCTCTCTTCTGATGTGATTGAGCTGAAATTCTTCGAAGCTGTCCACAAGAGCTAAGACGATCTTCTGATATGGGATCAATTTGGGATCTTTCACTTGCCATTCAGTGTTAACTTGACTGACAACAAGTAGTGAGTCGCCAAAGGCATGCACTCTCTTAACATTGAAACTTTGCAAGATTTTGAGGCCTTGTATTAAAGCTTCATACTCGGCCATATTATGAGTGCATTGAAAACTAAGCTTGAGAGAATAAGGGATCATTTCTTTTTCTGGAGTGATCAACAAGACTCCAATCCCTATGCCAGACATATTTTTAGAGCCATCGAAGAACATGTTCCAAACTGGGGGCTGTTGGATATTACAGATGTGCTCATCAGGAAAATCATCCTCTGTTTTGATTTCTTCCGTCAAAGGGAAATCTGCCAACTGATCTGCGATCGCTTGGCCTTTAATCGACTTTTGAGAAACATACTCTAAGTCATATTGCATTAGAAGGACTTGCCACTTTGCAATCCGCCCAGTGAGAAAGGGTTGTTCCAAAATGTATCTGAGAGGATTAAGCTTTGATAGAAATTTGATTTCAGAAGCCAATAGGTAATGTCTTAATTTCTGGCACATCCAAACCAGAGCTAGACAAGTTTTCTCCATTTGAGAATACTTCTTTTCATAATCAATGAAGGTTTTGCTCACGTAGTAGATGGCGTGCTCTATCAGGCTGCCTTCTTTATACTGAGCGAGGAATCCACCACAGGCATTCTGATTGACAGAAATGTATAGTAGGAGAGGTTTTCCCAACTTCGGCGGCTTCAACACTGGTGGATTAAGGAGATACTGCTTGATGCGCTCAAACGATAGCTGGCATTCTGATCCCCATTCAAACTTAACTCCTTTTCTTAACAAATGGTTGAAAGGCTCGCATCTCATGGCCAGATTAGAGATGAATCTGCGAATAGACTGAATACGCCCTTGAAGGCTTCGCAATTCCCTGAGATTAGTTGGAGGCGACATGTCAATAATGGCTTTTGCTTTGGTTGAATCTACTTTGATCCCTTTCTTGCTGATGATGAAGCCGAGCAGTTTGCCGGACTCTACTCCAAAAACACATTTCTGAGGGTTAAGTCTCAATTTGTAAAGAATAAGTCTTTCAAAAACTTGACTAAGAGCATCGAGATGATCCTCTTCTTCTTTAGACTTAACCAAAATGTCATCCACATATGCATCCATATTCTTGTGCATTTGATCGTGGAAAATAACGGCCATCGCCCTTTGATAGGTTGCTCCGGCATTTTTGAGCCCAAATGGCATCACCGTATAGCAGAAGGTTCCCCATGGGGTAGTAAACTAAGTCTTTGACTGATCACGAACGGCCAACTTAATCTGATTATAACCTGAATATCCGTCCATGAAGGAAAACATGGCATGACCTGCTGTGCTATCGATCAACAAGTCAATATTGGGAAGCGGATAATCATCTTTCGGGGTGGCTTTTTTGAGGTCCCTGAAATCAATGCAAATCCGAACTTTTCCGTTCTTTTTAGGGACTGCTACGATATTTGCCAACCAATCTGGATAATCAATGGCCCGGATGAAGCCTGCCTTTAACAAATCTTCAAGTCCTTCTTTGACTTGTTCAATTCGAGGGTCTAATTTCCTCAGTTTTTGTTTGATTGGTCTGGCTTCTGGTTTTAATTTGAGTCGATGCTCAACCAGCTTGATATCCAATCCTGGCATGTCTTCGTAAGTCCAGGCAAATACTTCTTGATGCTTTTTGAGGAATTGAATGAGTCTAGCTTTTTCAATTTCGCTTAGACTCGACCCGATTTTGAGAATTTTCGGATCATCTTCTGACCCAATGTTGATATCCTCCGTTGGATCTTGAACCAAGGGTGATGGTTCATCCTGCTTCTGAATGTGAGCAAATTCTGGTAAATCCTGAATAGTGGAATCAAATTCAACTGGCTCTTCAGTCTGCTCTCTTGCCTGACTGATCTCTGCTCTGTCTTTCATCTCAGGAAGCCTTGCCAATTTCAGATATTTGGGATTGATAACGAATCTTGTCATTGATTCAGGAGTTAAAAGGTCCTGAAAATGCCAAAAAGAGGTTGTTTTGAGAGAAAAATACGAGCCAAATCAAATTTTTTGTATAAAGCAAAGAATAATGACACAGACAAAGCATAAGAAGGAAATGATAGATGCTCGAAATGTGAAGAGAAAATTGATCTTTCATTGATTGGAAATGAAGTATTTACAAGACATTGACAAAAGATGGGATCACGTTGTCCCTACAAGATTTAACAAAAGATAAAAAAAGAAAATAGGAAAACTAAGGCATCATCTTCACTTGTTTCCTTTGACAAAAACTGTCTTTTTGCTGGAATCCTGGCCGGTGAACCCCAACCCTGAACTGTCCGCGTGCCGAACTGGAATGATGGGCTCTATCATGCCGTCTTCATCTTTCCCCATGCCTCGGAATGGCTGGTATCCGTGTTTTATCAGCAGATCAAATCCCTTTCTTGCTTTAGAAAATTTAGGAAATAAGGGATGATCTTTGAAGGAGGCGTAATCAATGCGTCCTCCTAACTTGAAGAAACAAGGTCCCTGCCATTGGACCGTGGCTGCAATGTTTTCTTCTTCCATGACATCTTTTAATTTTAGCATCTCCAGGCTATCACTGAGATTAATTTCATCCGCTTCTCTGATGCTTGGAATATCAGCTGTAAATGTTGGACGGGGAATCATAGGCTGTGGCAGCCTTTCTTCAGGATCTTCGCCCAAAATGGTAGTGATCATTCCACCCTTGGACCACTTGATGCATTGGTGGAGAGTTGATGGAACTGCATTGGCGTTGTGGATCCATGTTCGCCCCAATAACAAATTGTAAGTTGGTGGCACATTGACAACATGGAACAATACCGTGTGCACGGAGTAATTGATGAAGATTTCCAAAAAGAATTTGCCTTTGGTAGTTTGTCCATGATTATCGAAGCCATAGATAGTAATAGGATCAGGCACATATTTTTCTTCTTTTAATCCTAGGGCCTTTGCTGTCATTTCTGGGCAAATGTTCAGACTGCTGCCCCCATCAACAAGTACATGCGGGACAGTCATGCCCCTGGTCCTTACCACAATGTACAGTGCATTATTGTGAAATGAATGAGGCTTTGGCAGGTCCTCATCAGAGAAAGTGATAGGCGCATTAGTCATTTCTTGATTTACTATTTGCGCCATATCCTCGGGCGTGGTGCCCGGCTTTACCTTGATCTTTCTTAACAAATCATTTAGTTTTTCCTTATGCTGGGGAGAATCATGAGTCAACTCGAAAATGGAGATGTTGGAGAGCGCTGTAATTGGCTTCTGAAAGCTTTTGGCCCGCTCTTTTGCTGCTTCTGAGGTTTCTGCTTCCTCTGTACCATCTTCCTTTTTCAGAAATCTTTTTGGAAAAACTTGGGTTTTCCCATTTTCCACTGATGTGTTTCTGATGTTAAAAAATGAGAGGATATCCCCTCTCCGAGATGTAGACCGGTCCTGGCGTAGAACCATTACCTGTTGCTGCAGACTCATCTCTTCTTCAGAACAAGGATGTATGTGACTCTGCGGAAGAAAAGAACCTTCTGAAACGGTTGACACTGAATGTTTTGGGAATGGGGCGGACAGAATGTCCATTTTGCCCTCTTCTTCATCATCGATGAGGATGCTTTTGTCGATGCAATCCTGGATCAAATGCTTCAGAACGAAGCACTATTCGGTGTCATGGCCCATTGCTCTGTGGAATTTGCAGTATTGTTCTTTAAATCTTCCCATGAGCATTGGTGGATCTGCCACCTTGGGAAGTTTTACCATCCCGTGAAACAACAAATATTCCAAAATTTTCTCCAAAGGCTGGTCGAGGGGAGTGAACTTCCGATCCCTACTCCAGTTTATATGTTTGGGTTTTTCTTGAAGGTCCCCCTTTTGTTGAGGACCGGTCGGGAGAGGCTTGTCATTGTTCTTGAAGAAATTGCCCTTTCTTCCCCTGTTCTGTTCGGGCTTTGTGCCACTGCCGCTGCTCTGCTTGCTGCTACTGCCCTGATCATCCCCTGGAACCTCGGCGGAGTAGGTGAAGTGTGCCTTCTTCTTTGGGTCTGGGATATTCTTGGCTAAGGCGACACCTTCATACATCCCGTTCTCTACCCCCATCTCGAGCCATTCTGCTCGCTCCGTCAGTTCGATAAAGGATTTGGAGGGGTATGGGAAGAGGAGGTTTTTTAGGGGCTGGGAGAAATTATTGAGGATGACTTGGAGGGCATGTTCCTCAGAGATAGGGTTCCTCATTTTGTTGCACAGGCTTCTCCACTTGTGAATGAAATCCCTAGCCTTTTCATTGGGCTCCTGCTTCAAGTTGCACAGGTGGTTTAGGGTGGGCAGAGCTTCCGTGTTAAATAGGAAGCGCTCAACAAACATGTTGATGACTTTGTCAAAATCCCTCAATTCGATGGGATTGACATGTTCAGCGTACCATTTGGCAGCTATCCCCTCCAGACTGCGGGGAAAACAGAGAAATAGGGCACGGTTGTCTTCGCTGAACCGGGCGCATTCCGCAAAGAACATGGCGAGATGGGCCTTGGGATCTCCGGATCCATCGAATTTAATGAATTTTCGGGGGAGATTCTCCAAATTGATGTCTCCTTCCAAACCAAGGTAGAAATCCTGCCTGGTGTATGACCTTTTCCCTTTATCCCGGACTTGCAGGTCTTTGACAATTTTGGTCAGTGCCTGGATTGAGTCCTTTGCGAGGGCCCCATACTTGGGCTTGTTCACTGACACTGGCTCTTCTACCGGTTTCTTGGGCTGCCGTAGATGCTTCGGGATGTAGATCAATTGTTCTTCTTCGGAGTTCTCTTCTGCTGATTCGGAGCCTTCCGAAGTACGTACTGTCACGCTGTACCTTTTGCTTGCTGATCTTGACTGGCTTTTTCATGGGCTTCTTCTTAGCCTTGGTTTTAGAAGCCGCCTTCTTTGGAGCCGCCTTAGCCTGCTCGGCCATCATTTTAGTCATCATTTTCTGAAAAACCCGGTACATGGCCGGATCAACATCGCTTTCATCTCCGGAGTCATGCTTCTTGGACAATCTAGGAGAATTCATCTCCTCTGACTCGTTGTCACTGTGTTGTTGAGCAGCCCTCTTGTCAGCCCTTGTCTGAACCATTTTTCAGATGCCAAAGCTTTCCTGCAGAATATGGGAATGGTTAGAGTATGGAGAAACTTTTTTTGAAAATCATAATTCCTTTGAGAGAAAGCAAGAAATGAAGGGATTTGGTAGACAATTTCAAGAGATTATCCCATTACCCGAGATTGGGTCATCACACGATTTGTGATAATTGTGTTACCATTTGATGATAACAGAGAAAATGCGCCTTGTTACCTAGGCGAGGTCGTCAACCATGATAAGATACATTGAAGAAATGCGGAAGGAATATCCCTTTTACCCGGGATTTAGGGCGTCACTCAAGCTTTTGTGACTTTTATTTGCGCTACAAACAAAATACAGAAAGCAACATTTTTGGCCAAAAAAGTAAATTTTTATTGATATCTTTAACTTTCAAAGACAAAGAGAGAGTGGGCAGACAGTTTGCCACCACTCTTGATATTCAGATGATACATTTGGCCCAGGAAAAATAGAAAGAGAAATAAAGGAGTTCCAGGTATATTTAGCGACATGATATGCTCCAGACCACTGATCCGACTGCAGGTTGAATTCTGACACGTTGCCTGTCGGGAAACGGGTGTTGGCACGGACCTGCCGTTGTGAAAACTGCCTCAGACATCGTTCTGGCTGATAATCAATACAAAAGAAATGGCCCATCAACTTGTAGCGCTTGTCCCGGGCATAAGTGTATCGAGGAATAGTCTCTCTTCTATCAAAGAAATCCCAGGTGATCTCCTCCTGATGCAGCTTCTCGATCAGAGCTCGGCATTGGATGACTGTCTTCGGCTGCTTACTGTTGAACCTGAAAGAATTGGCCTTCGAAGGAACGTGTCGCAGGAACCACGACTGCAAGGCGTAAGTGCATCCTTCTACCAGAATGGTCTCCCCAAGAGCAAATCGAGCCAAGCCTCTGTAAAGGAAGGCTAATGCAGCCATGGAGACTGAGAGCTGACGGGTTTGCTTGCTTCCCCATCTCCGAAAGAGCTGAGCAACTCTGATGTCTATAAAATTCTGACCATCTTGGAAGAAGGCTAACCCCACTGTGCACAGGATCATGGCGTGCTGAATTCTGTCCTTCGCTGCTCGGGACAAAGTGTCAACCTCTTTGTAGGCTCCGTACTTTTGATATAGCTCGAACAGGTCGATGAACTGATTCCCACTAATCTCGGTGAGAGGCCAGGATCTGCTCCCCGTTGCTCTGGCCAAGGCTTCTCGAACATCTACCCCTTTGATGTTGATCAAAAATTGCTGCTCGACAGGATCATCTGGCTGACCAGCTGGTTCGGGCAGTCCCATAATGTCATTGAACTCGTCCATCAGTAGGGTCATCTCTCTCCATGGAAACCAGAATGTGCAGGTACGTGGATTCCACCGTTCTGCCATGGCCTGAATCAAAGCTCCATTGATGGTTCGCTTGCCTACTGCTGATGCCATTTCCAACCCACAGTCATCCAAGTGGTCTGGGAACATACATGAGAAGGTGGCGAACCAAGAATAATACCACCGAGGGAAGAAAGGACGAGACTGGATGACCCGCAGATCTGGGGTTCCATCCCTTATTTGATAGAAGACATGATCCCAAGGAAAGATAGTATCGGGAGATTCGGATGCCATCGGAGTGATACTGAGGCGAAAAGAGGAAGAGAGTCAGATAAAATGCAGGACTTACGGATAGACCTGGAAATTTTGAAAGATTGAGGAGATTTTTAAAAGACTTTTCCAGGGTTTTGAAGAAAATTTGATCTAAAAGAGAAAAAAAAGAAACGTCGGTAGATAAAAATACACACCTAGGTTTTTTGGAAATAAGGGTAAGTTTTGAATAATACACTCAGGGTTTTTGAAAAGGGTCTGATACATATATATGAGAGAATAAGAGAAATATCACACAACCAGAGCTGCACAAACAAGGATGCGCATACAGCACTCCCTAAAGGCTGACTCTAAATGCAATATTTGAAATGGCTTGTAGGACCTTAATCCTAACTCTAGGGTTCAAATTATCTGATTCCGATCAAGATACGCCGATATACCCAAGCCGAAGCTCGAAGTACGTGGCATAGAAATATTTCTCCGGTTCTAAGGTAATGGCTTCCCAACATCCTTGAGCACCTACCGATATACCTCGGACTATGGCCCTTAGGTACGTGGTAGGGGGGCGCGAACCCAAATAAGTGGTCCAGTTGTGAGGCTCTCTCCCATACTATGGTTCAGTGAGACAGCCCAGCAACGTGAAGACCGGGACAATATAGGTAAGAGATGTTTTTGAAAACATGTTCAACATGCAAAAATCAGATGGCTCTAATACAAGTCCTAAAAAGATAGATTTAAAATAAAGAGAAGCATACACTTGCATACATTGTTTTGCATTCAATCCCTAGAATTGAGGAGAGTTGTATTTAAGACCTAAGTCTAATGTGAACATGAATAATCTCCTTAATATGGTCCTACCAAACCATACTTAAATCCTATATGCAATGATGTCAGCTTAGGACAAAATCTAGGCCCCTAAGGTTTTGCATGGAAATGAAGCTGACATATGTAGAATAAAGACTTAGATAATATCAAAGCAAAAGAAAAAGGCATAATTCGACCAGACGAAGACGTGTCCCATCACGGTCGCCAAACCTGTGGTCATCGCAAAATTTTCCTCTCGTAATATTCTCTCTTTTCCCTCTCTTTTCCTTTCCAACCTCTTATTTTCCTCCTTTTTGAAGGGAGAAAAGATAAAAGAACGGAAAAGAAAGAGAGGAGAGAAAAGAAAGAAGAGAATGGAAGAGAAAATCTTTTGCGGCTCTCACTTGACCTTAATTTTGAAAATATTTTGAAATAACTCGCCTCCATTTTTGAAATATTTGCGGGAAAATCGGGAGACGGGATCCGCTCGTCGGTACGAGGTTCGACCGTTCCTGGCGCCTTTACCAGGGGTAATCGAACCAAGGGTCGAATTTTATGCCTTTTGCTTTGCAAAGATTTTATCTAAGTTTTTATCCTAAGTCTAAATGCACAATGAATCATGCTTGTGCAAATGCAAAGATGTATGCTCTTTTTGAAAATGTTTTGAAGAATTTCCAAGTGAATCTGATAAAGTGAAGAAATGATTTATAACTTAGAACTTAAGATTGAAGTTCTAAGTTTTTAGAATAGTCAAGAGCTTGGGAAAATAAATCTGGAATTTGGAAATTGATTTTGAAGTTTTGAGATAAAAGAGAATGAAGGAAATTTTTCAAAGTCATAAATGGACTTTGAATTTAGAATTTTGAACTTGGACGAATATCTGAAATGGAATTGAATTCCACTTTTGAATATGGGAAATCTAGAGAAATTGAGAAATGAGGTTTGTAAAAGTTGGATTTTCAAGATGGAATCCGAATCCAAGTTCTGGATAGAGTTTTGAATTGATTTTTAGGATTCGAAATAGGGACTTGGTTTGAATGAAATGGAATTGGCTTTAAGAATTGGAATTTTGGATTTTTGGAATTTTGAAGGGAATTGGATTCAAGATGTGGAATCCAAGAAGGTTTTTAGATCTGAAATCTGAGATCCAAGATAGAGTTGGACCCTGGATCCTAAGACGGAATTGGATCTGAAGTTTGAGATAAAAAATAGAATTGGATTCTGGATCCTAAACTGGACTTGGATCTTAAATCCAATGTCGAATTGGGTTCTGGATCCTAAGATGGATTTAGATCTGAATTTGAGATCCAATGAAGAATTGGGTCTTGGATCCTAAGATGGATTTAGATCTGAATTTGAGATCCAATGAAGAATTGGGTCCTGGATCCTAGAATGGATTTGGATCTTAAGTCTGAGATCCAAAGTGAAGTTGGATTCTGGATCCTAAAATAGAATTGGATCTGAAGTCTGAGATCCAAAGTGAAGTTGGATTCTGGATCCTAGAATGGAATTTGGATCTGTAGTTGGAGATCCAAAATGAAATTGAGTTGATACTTGGAAATCTGGATCCAAGTTTGAGACTAGGATTTAACTTTGGATTTGGGTTATGAAAAAGTCCAAATAGGACCTTTAAAGATGGATCTGGGTTTTTTAGAAACCCAAAGTTTTAAGTTTTGAGACTCAAATCCAAACCTTGATTGAAGATAAAGGAGGTGAACTTGATTTTTAAATCAGAGGATAACTTCAAAGTTAAATTGAACTTTGAAATTGAATTTTGAATTGAGTTGGAAATTTGAAGTTTGAATGTAAGATGATTTTGGAGTTTCAAAGTCAAATTGGACTTTGAAATTGAATGTTGGATCTTGGAAATGAGATAGAATTGGATTTGGATAAGATTTGATTTAAGAAGAAGAATCACTTGAAGTTTTGAAAATATGATGCAATTCTATCTTATATGATGAATAAATTTGAATAATTTTGAAATTGGAGTTTGAAAAGCTATTTCATTCTTTAAATGAATTAAAATAAGATTGAAAATATAATACATCCTTGACTATGGTCATTGAATGTATTATATGATAATCTATATTTAAATTCAAAAGAAGAATAAAACACATTTTTGTGCTTTTATAGAATTTAAAATGAAATTAACCCTCAATATACCTTGACTATGGCCATTGATATATATTTTGAGTTAATTTTAAGTTAAATTCTGATAAAAGAAGAAAATATTTAAAGAAAATATGATGAATTTTGAAAAAATGGATCCAGTGTGGATCCAGTGTTATTTCGTAAAAGATGAGAATTCTAAGTTTTGTTCACACCCCGACTATGGCCGTTGATGTAAATCGTCAACTTAGAATTAACTTACCTCTTACGAAATGGTGCATGTGCCATTCGTGTTTCACCATTGTGGGAATTTGAAAAATAAAAGAAAAATGCATGAAAACAAGCAAGTCATGATTTTACAATGCTTATTCATTCTACCTAAAGCAAGAAATGTAAATTCTTATTCCAACCTAACTATTACAATGGATAAAATCAAATGTACAATCCCAAATAATGATATCTTTTACATGTTTCCTGCAAAAACATTTGGTTAGTAGAAGAAAATAAAAGGAAATTGCACATATCATATAAATGTCAAAAGTATTCATTCATTATGGAAAGATGGGAAATGATACA
Source organism: Nuphar pumila (assembly GCF_984573655.1). Taxonomy (NCBI): domain Eukaryota; kingdom Viridiplantae; phylum Streptophyta; class Magnoliopsida; order Nymphaeales; family Nymphaeaceae; genus Nuphar; species Nuphar pumila. Next base: position 21,430,134 of record NC_143263.1, read on the forward strand.
TATATATACACTCATACATATGTATGTATAGGTATGTAGGTATATATATATATATGGCATAAAAAAGGAGATGAACCAAAGGGTTGTAGGTAGTGGAGCTAGGGTATGATGGTGTCAGTGATGATGTAGGGGCCGGATTGAGAGGTATGTGCTTGTAAGATGGTGGAAGTGAAGATGCAGACAGTTGCAGCAACATTCTTCATTACAGCGGGTGACCAAGTGAAATCACGACAGTATGCACTTACAGCTGTGGAGGTCAAAAGTGCAATTTGCAGTAAAACCTAAAACATCACTTGTAGTGTGGGTACATGTGCTGTTATACAAAGACTGTGTATTAAAAACCGTAGAGTAAGCATACAGTGGGTGTGCACACCATGAGATACTCAATGTGAATGGAACTAGTGTGCAGTGGATAGGCTGGACAGTAAAATGAGGGCAATGAATGGCGTGTGGATGTTGCAAATGTGCAAAGGTGTGGAGGCTCATGGCTGTGCTAGATATTTAAACATGGGGAGTGTCGTGGCAGTTGCTGAAAGTTTTAGGGAAAGCTACAACAATGTTAGACACTGCTGTAAATGTGTGGAAAATGGAGTGAAAGTGCTGAAATATGGATATGGGAGATATCTAATGTGCCTTGAATATGTGACGCTGCAGGAGGCGCCAGGGGTAGCGGGTGGTGAAAGTGTAGTGAATGTAGGTGCAGCCTAATGTAGACAAACGCAAGATATGGGATGTGGCTAATGCAACATGTAGTGAATGTGCACATAATGTCAAGGTGCTATACAGAGATTACATATATAGATGATACCAATTATGCAAATGGATGACAAGTTGTGGGCGTAGGTGGTTCACAGCAGTAGGGGCTGTGTATGGATAGGTACAGGTAAAAGAAGTAAGTGGACTACTGCTGTTGATAATGTTGCAGATTAACAAATGGGCCAAAGAAATAGTTGAGACACATGGTGTTATGCTGTGAACAGGGGCAGAGACACATATGCAACGTAACATATTAATCATAGGAATGTAATGGAAAACAGAAAGAAAACAAGGAGTCATGGCATTCACTGGATAGCGGCAGCAAAGTAATTCGCAGATCAAGTTCAGCGAGTTGCCTTCAGCTCCATTGGTTTGGCTAGTCACGCAGATGCAAAACCTGTTATTTTTAGTAGAGACCAGGGGAACTTCTCTGCTCATTCCCAGCCTGGTTGCATTGCTCATGTATACAGCTCCTCCATGGGCCCATTTCAAATAATACCATCATAACAAAACATTAATGATGGTTAAGGGGCATAAATTATTATCAATAAATGGGGGAAACAATCTCAAATTCACATCGAATCTCATGATGTCTCTGTTGGGTGGAGGACACTCAGTGGCATCCTTGATTCTGTGTAAAAGATCAGGATCAATCCCAGAACATGCAGAAGTTGTAACCCTCATCTATTTCATCCTCAAACGTTGTAATTTCAACACGATGCATACCCTGTGGGTCGAGGGTTCATGATAGTTTATCATTCTCACACATCCAGAAAATGAATGCCTGGAGCTTGGATATACTTCTCGATCCCCTAATGCACAACCCATCCTTCTTTCTTCATTGCTTTTTGGTGAGAGAGAGATTGATTGGAACCATACCAGACCTCTTTTGCAGTGGATACTCCCAGTACGAAGACAGGTGATCTCCAGGTATTAAGGGTAGCAAATAGCCAGATATGCCATCGGTAGGAAGCATCTAGTCATGAGCCGACTGAATTGTTCCCATAAATTCTTTGAAGAAGATTGGATACAGTATACTTACAGTTTGGGGCTTAGTTGTGACAAAAATGTCAGGGAGGAGTTTATTATCCTTGATGTAAACATAACACTTCGTTTTGGTCAGCCACCCATAAGATTGTCGAAATTAAAAAAAAAAATCTCAGACGTAATGAAAAATCAAATCAGAAGAAAGGAGAAAAAAAAATACACGTAGTATAGTGAACAAGATGAACATAATGTAATAGAAAAGGTCAGTCATGCATAATCCAAAATAGAAAACAAAATATGAGCCAGAAACTAAAATGCAACAGCTGGTCTAAGTAATCAAAAGCAAATGCAAAAGGAAGGAGCGATGTAAAGATAAAGAAAATCAAATCCAAAGGATCGAATATAGATATACAATATCACACCATACTGAACATTGGGCTCAGAATATAGTCCGCTGAACAGAGAGGATACAGATAAACACAATGAAATTGGGTTAAAACAGGAGACTAACTATAGAATGATTGAAAAAATGGTGCGACAATTGAACCGTCACCCGTGCCATGGGAGGCAAGATTCATCTGATCTCGCCCAAAACAGAACACACAAGAGGTTTTACAGTAGATCTCACCATGAATCACACTCGATTCATGGTGGAATCTTGAGCAAATTATGCACTGTCTTGTAACATCAAGCAGGGCGCTAATGATGGTATGAAGTAGAAGCTGATGTAATTAATTATGCTGTAACAAAGAGGAAGATCGGGTATAATGTAGGTCTCGAACTGAACTAAGGATATAGAACACAATACATAAAAAAAAATGCGAGAAGTGGAAATTCAGAATAGGGAAATCGTATAAAATCGTAAAAAAAAAATGTCAGAATTCGAGAATTCCATTGATATGGCACATTGGTGGATCGATGTTGCCATAAGCAACTCGATGCTACAGGAGGTGCTTTAAATAAAAAAAAGGAAAAGAAGTGGGTTGTTTACCTTCCTTCAGATGGTTATAGAGGAGATGCCCTGAGGGGAACCTTTCTTCTGTCTTGCAAAGGAGAAGATAATGGATGTTGATAATCGATCCTGCGAAGTTTTGCAGGGAGTGTTGATCTTCTTCGCCCGATCAGGAGGGAAGAGGCTGAGGCTTCTTCAGTTGTCCTTTATTCTTGCAGAGTGTTGCTAGAGGATTGAGAAGGTAGACGAAGGGTGGATAGGCAGGGGATCGATAGGCCAAGGATGGATGAAATGGACTCTGCCGAGAAGCTTGATATCTTCCAGGAAAGAAAATCGATGATGCTGGAGGAGAAATTGTAGCGTGGAGATCGATTGCAATCGATGAAACTGATGGATGGTCGGCGATCCTTCGAGGAGTGGTGGAGATTCCTTCTTAAAGGAGTCATGGAGGATTCGAGAGGGATATCGTTGAAGATTGAAGGTGGAAAACGACGATGGTTGTTTGAAGATGGACGATGGAGAGAGGAGAAGGGAGGAGTGCGGGAGAGAGTTCGTTGTAACTCTTTCCTATTTCAAAAAGGTGGTTCCCTTTACAAGAATTTTCTGAAAGATGGTTAAGGAATGAGGTTTTTGGTAAAAATGCCTCAAAAAAGCTTGAAAATCTTCCGCTTTCTTTGTAGCTTTTCTCAATTTTTGGTTTTTATGTTATTTTTCTATTTTTTTGTATTTTTGGAATAAAATCCTAAAGTTTGCGAGAAAACAAAAGTTAAGACTAATTTTTTTTGTGTTTCTGCAAAAATATTCACAAAAAGGATTTTTTTTGAGAATTTAAAAACTATCTTGAGAAAATTTCTTCAGAAATGGGTTTTGACCCGGATTTTGAGGAAATACGGATTTAAAGTGTTGGATTTGAACCTGAAAACGATTTTGAATGGATTAATATGGTTTTTAATCCAGAAAGTCTGAAGAATTTGCTTGATTTCTCAAAAAAATGGAGTTAGGGGCAAAAGGGTCATTTTTTTTTTTACAAAAATTTGAAAAATTTGGGGTGTTTACAGCTCATGATTTCGATTCTGACACCCTACTTCATTGGTTTTTCGCAGGAACAGGTGATCAGTAAAGTCGACAGCTACTGCGAGGGCGAGGGAGTCACAATGAGTTTTGACAGTTTCCTTTGTGGACAGAGTGGATCTTTATTTTGGTCTTTCAGTCTAGTGTTCTTGTTATTTGCTTATTGTCACGAGTATTTACATTACGTTCTGTTGAGTCAAACAGTTTGCTTTGAGACTAGTTCTTAATTCATGAATAAAGGTATTGGTTAGTTATGGATGCAAATTGCAAGTCCTTTTGTGGTTTGTGGCTATCCAGTTGGAATTGGGACTGTGAGGACCCCGGGTCTCTGGGAAGTTTTCCGCACTGTTTTTGAAAAAAAAAAAAAATTTCCGCATTTTTCAAAGGGGATGAGTTGGGGTCGTTACACTTGAAGCCATCTTGCAATCGCGCCATCGCTCGTAGTGTACCTAATCATCACCTGTACCCATAAAATGGGTTAGTTTCGCGAAAAACTAGTAGGTGCACAAGAGAGACTAACAGGAAACTAAATTAAGTACATTTAATTCAGTAGGCTACGCAGTTTATACCAGATATGCAGTTAAACAGGTAAGCAATGCAAACAGGTGAATAGTGCAAACACGTAAGTAGTACAAACGAATAAGTAATGCAAGCGCGTAAGCAGTGCAAATGCGTAAGCAGTGCAAACAGTAAGCAGTTCAAAGCAAGTAAGCAGTGCAACTGACAAACGAAGCATACGATTCAATTGATCGTAGGCTGTGAACCACCACGCAACTAGCTTGTTTTCGTTCCTAAAACGAGGTCACAACATCTAATCACCATCAGGACATCGTTTGTCGCTCATTGCTTCTAACAAACGCGTTGTCCTGAACAACCTTAATCTATTCTCATCTCTCAAAACCTTACGCGGCCAACTGCCACCTGTTATGACTCACTAAGGCGTCATACTTTCTCAGAAAAGCTCACCCTTCCATAGAAGGTCCAAAACATAATCGCTAACTTAAATTGCTAACGATCTGATTCTCACACCTGAGTCACGCATGTAATCATGCTAAAACAGAAAGCCGAAACTATGAATTCATAGTTGGCTATCACAAACAATCTCAGAAGATCGTCACAACTTACCATAACTTTTTATGGTAAGCAAAAGCACAAGATCCACGTCGGATCGTTCGGTCCGAGAGATATACGACCGGACAAGGAATTACCGCCCTAGAGGGTATACCTGATCTTGGACCCTACACTTCCTCACAGGAGTTCACCGTCTTTGCGGCTACCCGTTCGTGGACAGTGTACATCCTCACAAAAATCTCTCACTCTAGTCGGGTCACCTGATCTGGGAAATGTATAACCTCACAACAAAACCTTTGGGAGACCGATCCCCAACAAATACCATATCCAATGAAAATCATTGCGATACACGCATCAACACAAATGACCATTCTCAAGGTCGATAGCCACTAATACAAACAACAAGATCAACGCCGGATCACCTGGTCTGGGAAATATATAACCTCACAAGGAATTCCGCCCTAGATGGTATACCTGGTTTTGGACCATACACTTCCTCACAGGAGTTCACCGCCTTTGCGGCTACCCGTTCGTTGACAGTGTACGTCCTCACAGAAATTCTACCGCTCTAGCCGGGTCACATGATCTTGATCATACACGCTCTTGCAGATAATCCTTTGGAGATCAGGTCCTCAACAGACACCCAACTCGGTGATACATGCATCAATAATCGACTGCTCTGAACCATCGACCGCCTCGGGGTCGGTAGCCACAATATGGGCACAATCATGCATATCAGCAATATGCATCATATAACTTCACATAGAAGCACATAATCCCACGTATCGTGTTATTGCTACAAGGAATATTACAATCCTCAATTAGGCCCTCAAAGCATCTGTAAACGACACATGAGAACGCGCAAATATGTCAATTCAGTTGATTCTATGGGCGAAACGTAACTAACTCTACCCGTCAGCCAAACAAAACAACTAAATAAGACAAGCACTCATAACAATGCTCGTGAAACATATAATTACCATAAAATGGCTCAGTCCATCAACAAGTAATTAAATTAATCGTAAGGCATAAACCATTGCATCACAAGCCATTCATAAGCAATCATACGACAACAGTTATATCACAATATGTAAGCAGCTTATAAGATAAGCGACCACATTAATCCTAGTTGCCACCAGTTCGTAGATCACGAGCTGTATGCAATCACATCAATCATAAGAGATGCAAGCCAACAAGTGCTACACTACAATAAGCACCAAACAGTTCGACCAAGGGATAAAGCAAGACACATGCTAATATGTAGCAACTGACATAATGCTATTATTATAAGCATTTAACTAGTATGAGAAGCTCCTTATTACTCCTCAAAGAACTGCGTAAGCAGTTTAACCAACTAGAGTAACGCCTTGATAGGCGTGCACAGCTCAACGAGTAGCATGCTGAACTACCGAACAAGCAAGCGATTCAGTAGTGCAAGCGAATCAGTAGTGCAAGCGAGACAGTAGTGCAAGCGAATCAATAGTGCAAACGAGCGAATCTCACTACTCAACAACCAGTGTGAACAGACTTTATGTTTCGATATTACTGGCCTGCGGGTACGCGCAGACAAAACGTAGAAACAACTGAGACTAGTTCGGGCGTCTGTTATTCTATGTATTTTCAATAACCCGAATAGCTAGTTGAGTCCGCTCCAAAGGGGACGACTTTAGCCGAGAGAGGATTCCCCAGAGGCTGAAAAAGCAGTGCCACGGATGCATCCAACTTCTGCAGAAGTGTTGAGCTAACTAATGTAGCCACTTTCCCCTTAACTCCAATGACTGGAGAGGCCGGATCATTGCCCGTGGGGTGGTTGTTAACAACCTGTCCATTAGAGTTTTGTACCGCTCTGTCCTCTCCCTTGACAGACAACCAGAAGCGAATGAGTGCGTTACGGGTTGCTTAACTAACGACCCATCCTATGATGTGGTCTTTAAACCACTCGAGCATCTTGCCTGTAAAGGCGAATGCGAGGCCATTTATGTGATTACAACATTTTGCATTTAGCGTTGTTCGAGGTCGCACGACCGTCTCATCCGATCATCGAGTACTAGACGTGTTGTTCATGACTACAAGTACTCTAGGATGAAGGGGGTATAACTCCTCAATAGAAGCCTCAACAGGAGTGTTTCACAAAGATGTAAAGTTTATCAACTTTACTTTATCTTTTGAAACAAGAGTACCTTGTGCCAACATTATGCATGTGATTATCTCGAATCACATCCGCTATCGGGGTATCTACATGTAACGCTCCCCCCATCGTGGGGGGGTTACGGAAGGAGAAGGGGGCGACGCCCCTTCGTCTCCCACGAATCAGATCGTGGGAGAGGAAGCGGGCTGCCCCCATTTAATACAGAAGGTGGGAGAGGGTAACCGAGCAACCCCCATGGCTATAAAAGCCATGGGAGGGCCTCCTCTCATTTCCCCATTCGATCACCAGAGGAGCAGAGAGGGAGCGTGTAGGGAGAATTAGGAGGAGGTGTTGCAGCTATCGCCGGTCGCCGTCAAGTAAGTCTCTTTCTCTCTCTCTCATGGGTTGTCTGAATGCAGGGGGGTCACTGGCAACTTCACAGTTGCCGGTGAGTTGCAACAAAATAGGGACAGGGAGAACCCTGTCCCTGCTTTGCGATAGAAGGAGAACGACAAAGGGGTTTTCCCTCTGTTGTTGCCTCTCGTTGGTTGTCTAAACACGGGGGTCGTCGACAACCTTACAGTTGCCGACGAGTTGCAGCAAAACAGGGACAGGGAGAACCCTGTCCCTGTATTTCAATAGAAGAAGGAGAATGATTGAGGGGTTTCTCTCTGCTATTGCCGCCATCAGTGACTGAAAATGAGGAGGTCCGACCACTGCCCTCATCATTGCAGAAAAAAAAGAAGAAGAAGAAGAAAAGGGGTTTTCCCCTGCTACCGCTGTTGGGTCGACAGCCACTGACGATCAGCGAGCGCCGGTGGCGCTGCCCTGCTTGCAGGAAGCTGCAACATGTCCGACGACAGTAGAAGTTGACTATTGCTCGTCGTGATGACAAGCTCGGTCTGCAGTTTCTGCAGGCCGAGTCGGTCATCAGGCTAGACGTGAACCAGCCTGAGCTTGTCGACCTGACCAAGTAGGCTCAGTCTGGGCGTGTCCAGACCAAGCCAAACGAAAAGAAAAAAAATGATGTGTGGATATGTGCGTTGTGACAGACCATAACGGTCTATACGGACCGAGTCGGGTCTGAAGTAGTTAGCAGACCGAGTCGGGTTTGTAATGGTGGACCGTTTCGGTCCAAACCAAGGGTGGACCCAATATGGGTCAGACCGACTAAGTCTAGACCGAGACAAATCGGATGCGTGTGCGAATGATTTATCGAGTGCGGTGGAAAAAATTGAAGTAGCGAAGACTCGATTTTTCTATTACAAATTGGATTTGGGTTTGGATCTCAGTTTGGACCCAAAACTCAAATGATTGCGATTAAACGACCTGATTTAGATCCAGACAAACCCTTTTCAAGCAGGTTTGGATCAAGAATACCAAATCCATGATCCAAATCATTGTTGAGTTGATGACCTAAGTGGTCAAATTCTATTATGGATGTGGATCTTAATATAACATGATGTAAAGATGACATAGGAGTCATTGAAAGAGAAAAAAGACCATTTTGCCCTTGATACGCCTACCCAACATACAAAGCATAACTAAGTGCCCCGAAGTCAGATCCATGTGATTCTTGAATCCATGGATTCTACTGCTTGGGTAGAGTCTATTAGTAGGGGATGTGTGAACAAACTCTGAAAGAATGGAGTCAGAGTTTGACATTTAAGTTTAAGTGTGTGTTGGTAATTTTGATGATACGAGGTATTCGTTGTTTTTCGATCAAGGGTTGCAATTGGAATTTAAGCGTTCCAGGTAAGTGAACATTTGCAAATTCCTCCTTAGTTGATTAAAATACATGCTAATTAGTTTAGGCATCTTTATATATGATTCCATGTGCTTCAAGTATGCTAGTTTGTTTATTATAAAGAGACATTGTTTTGCATGCTTAGGAATCTATAAAGTTAAAGTGTGATGCTTAAACCTGATCATGTATAATTTCTCAGTTATGAAATAAAAGTGGCATGACATGATTGCATGTATGAGATTGATGTGTTATGTGAAAATTGAGGGTAGAGTTCTAGAGTCTCAGGGTAGGTATTACCTTGGGAAATGTCACGCTTATGCCTTAGGAGGAGCATTATAAGTGTCGTGAATAAATCTGTGGTGGGTTGCCATCCTTAACAGTTCAGACATGTAAACATGTGTTAAAAGTAATTAGTGGATATACATTGAGGATTGTATAACGCACTAAATTCAAGATGTGAATGTTGAGTAAAAATTGTCTATAGGATGACCACCCAATGTGTGATGGGAACTCTACTAGGAGGCATGGTCTAGGGTAATGTTGAGGTGTGTACCTCATGAGTAACCTGGGAATATCTCAGACGTTTCTAGGTGACCCTTAGGGGTTAAAACATTGCCCACTAGACACATGTAGGACGTAGCATGAACCACAAAACCTTGGGGGCAGGTATAGCTCCTTGAGACACCTTGGGGGCAGGTATAGCCACCCTGGCTCTTCGGCTAACTACCGTTTGAGTCCCTTTGCTCCCGGCTTGCAACCGGCGAGCTGCTGCAACACCTGTGTCCGTAGTCTGGGCCGGTTTGGACTACGTTGTTTGTGAGTGGTTCATAAGTCTGGCCAACATTGTAGACTCTGAGTTGTCTACATGGGTTGCTACGTCCGAGGAGGCTATGTCCGGAATAGCCGATTAGAGTAGAAGAGTTGTTTGAAATGATAATAGAGATGCGGTAAAAGGGGGTAAAACTCATAACTAGCATGTGTGCATAAGTAACAAATTAAACTAAGACTAGGAGCTTAGAGCTCACTACAGTTGCAACGGTCGTGTCTATTTGTAAATGAAATCTTACTGGGTTGTAGACTCACCCCCTTCTTTTGGTTGCAACTGTAGGTTCAGAGACTGCTAGCCACTACTTACATGACTTAGTACGACTCAGCCACATCAGAAGTATGATTTTCCTTTACTTTTTATTCTGCTTTTGTCTTTGGATGGTTATGATATTGTAAATAGATGTATGGACCTTCAAGTATTGAATAAAAGAAAAATGAATTCTGGCACGATTTTGAGCTGTTTTTGAGATTATTGAGTAATTTCCCTCTGGGAACTAACGTCCACGAACCTGGGCTCGAGAGGCCCCGGATCGGGTCGTTACATTACATGTCTCGCATGACTCGATACCGGCCTCGATAGACAGGATATGGGTTTCTCAACAGAACATCCGCTAAGAAGTTCGCACGAACCCCCAATTCGGGATCACCCGAGCTATGCCAAAACGACGAGCAGAACCAACTAGTCACATCCTTCAAAACGCTTCGATTTGGAGCAGTCTTTGATGCTTTTGCGCAGCTCCCTAAAATCTCAAGTAGACTCTACAGGACTACGCACGCGAAGAGCCAGGATCTTTGCGAGGTATCCCTCTCCTTAGACGAGGATGTGTCGCTCGCTCTCGACTGAACTCTTGTCAAAAGAGGGAGAGTGGTAAATGCCCATTGCATCCTCCACGAGGATGCCTTTAAGGCATACGCAAAAAGCTAGAACCTGCACGTCATCTGCAATAGCAAGGCAATACCCACACATATACAATAGGCGCAAAGCGCGACGACAAAGTAAAGGCGGTAAGCAGAAGTGCAACGCAAACCCTCGGCACAACGCGCAACGACAAGTAGAAACTGTAAGCAGGAATACAACGCAGAACCTTTGCGCGATGCGCAACGACAAAGTAAAAACTGTAAGCAGGAGTGTAACACAGAACCTTTGCGCGATGCGCAACGACAAGGTAAAGGAACTGTAAACAGGAGTGCAACGCAAAACCTTCGCGCGATGCTCGACGACAAAGTAAAGGACAAGGATCGCGAAACCGCGTCCTTGAGTTAAATGTGTAGTCATATAAATATATATGATATATATGCATATATATTTATTTAATTGTCCTTTTTAGTTAATTGAACTCAATTCAATTGTCCAACTCTTTTGTGCAATCTTCCCCTACCTTTGAGAGTTGCAAACTTACTGTCGTCCGCGGATCTACGCGATTGGCGGCTCGGGTCGCGAAGCGCGAAGATGGTCCATCGTACGAGCTGCAAAAGTAACGATCTTAGCAAGCTAATACGAAAATAGAAAGTCAGGGGCACTATCGTCGTCCTGACGTAAGGGAAGCAGAGGCAGGGGCATCGTGCACATGCGCACCTGGTATAAGCGCAAAGAGCAGGGGCAAGGCCACGAGCCCCTGCTGACATGCTGTCAGCCAACAACAGGGAGGCAGGGTTGCGCCCCTGCCTTATGAAGGCACGAGGAAGGCCGAGGCGTAGCCCTGCTTGCCAGAAGAGCAAAGAGACAGGGGACCAAACCCCCACCCGTTAGTACAAAGGAGGAGGCAGGAGGCTTCGCCCCTGCCTGCCGAATACACCAAGCCCCTGCCGGTCGAGCACGTAAACAAGCAGGGGGCAAAGCCCTTGCCTGACGCTCGAGAAGAGGGAGCATGGAGAGGCTCAACCCCCTCCCTTGCCGTAACAGGTAGCAGGGAGGGGGGTCGGCCCCCTCCTCTAGCGTGCTAGTAAGCAGGGAGGGGCTCGGCCCCTCCTGCATACTGCGAAGGCAGGGAGGGTCGAGCCCTCCCCTGCGAAGATCGAAGGCAGGGAGGGCTCGAGCCCCTCCCTACGATATACAGAGGCAGAGAGGGTCGAACCCTCCCCTGCGCAGCAAAATGGGGGCACCGAAAAAAAAGGGCAGGTGGCCCCTGCTAGAACAAAAAAAGGGGCAGGGGCCTTCGGCCACTGCTAGAATAGAAAAAGGGGCAGGGAGGAGGGGCTTGACCCTCCCCTGCCGGAGTGAGACGCAGGGAGCAGGGAGGGGAACTCGACCCCCTCCCCCGTAACCGCATATAGGGAGGGGCTCGACCCCTCCCCTGCTAACAGAGGCATCGGGAGGGGACTGGGCCCCTCCCTTGCAAAACCCATCGCAGGGAGGGGGCTTTGCCCCGCCCCTGGGGTTTTAAGGCAGCAAGGAGGGGGCTTTGTCCCTCCCTTGCGATTGAGGGAGGCGGCTCAGCCCCTCCCTGCGCAACAAAGAAGTGAGGGAGAAAGAGACGGGAAAAATAGGGGAAAAGAGGGGCGTACCTGGTGGTCGCCGGCGGCGGCAACATCGGCGTCGGAGGGATGTCGCAGGTGGCGGCAGGTCGGCAATGCAGAGGAGCGAGAGAGACCGAGAGGCGGTGAGGGAGAGAGACAGCGAGGGAGGGGTTTCGTGAACCTCCCTCACCTCCCTTGCCTCGACCTTAAAAGGCACAGGAGAGACGGTCGGGGTGCCCGACCTTCTGTCCCCTCTTTGGATCCGGGTCGGGTCCAAAACTGGATCCGACCCGATCCAACATTTTTTTATTACAGTACCACTAAGCCTTTGCTTTATTCAAGTTATCATTGTCAGATCTGTGGACAGTTTAAGATGCAGCAGCCAGAATATAGGGTAAAGGAGAGGAAAGAGAAAGAGATGAAGAAAACAGGACTATCCTCAATGTGAGCATTGTGAGGGTGTTGCCCTAACTGACTTTATATTAATAAAATCTCTCATGTTACAAAAATACCCCTGAGATTAATGATAAAATACATACACATTAAATAAATTTTATGTACAAAAATACCCTTCATATGACGACCTTAGTCTTAACACTGCCCCTCAAACTGTCATGGGTAACTACCATGAATAGTTTGCTTTTAAGGCACCAAAATCTACACACCGTCAATGGTTTGGTAAAGAGGTCGTTAATTTGATTTTCTCCTAGAACAAACAGAGGCTGTATCTCCTTATCTTCTACCTTCTTTTGAACAAAATGTTGATCCAACTGAACATGCTTCATCTTACCATGTTGAACTGGATTGGTAGCTACAGCCACTGCATTGCGATTATCACAATATACCAATGATCTATCAACTTTCTAGCCCAAAGTTGTAAGGAGATGTTGAATCCACAATACTTCTTATGTGACAGCTGTCATTGCCCTATATTCTGCCTCTGTGATTGAGTGAATCACAACTCTTTGCTGTTTTCTTGACTAAGAAACTTAGTTGTCAAAGACAGCACCTAGGCGAGCTCGGTGCACCCCCACCGCCTGGGCTTAAGTATCTGGGCAGTGGGCCCCTTTTTGCCTGCTTAGCTCCCTAGGCGGCACCTAGGAGCTAGGGATATTTGCATCCCTTTTTTAATTCTTTGACTGTTTACCAGGTTAGGACTCGTCCAAACCTGGTCAACATAATAAAGTGCTGCCCTTTAGGGCAAATATGAAGGGGGAAGGCTACGTCTCTCTCTCTCCCTCCCTCGGTTCACAAGCAACGAGACAAAGAAGAAGATAGAGAGGTAGGGTTCTCTCTCTCTATCCCTCCCTCGGTTTGCAAGCAACGAGGAGAAGAAGAGAGATAGGGTTCTCTTTCTCTCTCTATATATATATATAATCGCGTATTTTAGTACTTAGTCATTGTATAATTTTATCGAAAATTTGGCCAAGTCTGGGAGAAAAATCGTTTGAGGCTCGATTTTTAGACTGAAGTTTTTGGGTCTGGGCACGACCCAGGTCTCATCGACAAGGTCGAGGTGAGCCAAACGAAACATGAGAAAGTCTTAAATACGACCTTTAAATTAAAGCGAAATTTGAGTGAAATTCAGGTTATTTTTGGGCGAAATTCAGAATTTGGTATTTGTGTAATATAACGTTTGATGCGGCTCAGAATTCTGTGCGTGACGATATTTTACTTTCCTAAATTCGAGTTTTGGTTTGCCCGAAAATCACATTTTTTTAAAAATTTAGCAGTTTGTCGAAATGGATCCGGAGTTGGATCGGATTGGATCCAAGGCCTAGGATCCGATTTTTTATGGATTTGGGTTCTATTTAGGTCCTACTTAAATCTGGATTTTATCCAGGTCTTGCTCCAATTTTTGTTTTGGGTATGGGTTTGGATCTGGGATCCAGATCCAAATCTAAGCCCCACGTTTTTTCAGCTTTAAATTGAATATAAAGCTTTATTTTGGGGTTAAATAAGGTTAGGGAGCCTTCTGGGTTAATTTGGTTATTTTTGGGTACCTATAGATAAATTTTAATTAATTATTAATAATTAATTAATTAAATAATATTAATTTCAGATTTTTTTATTTTAGGGCTGAGTGGGACTCCTTAAAAGAGCCCTTATACTTACTTAAAGAGTTTTAAAAGTTTTAAAAAGTTAGAAAAACTACCAAATGTGGAAAGTCAACATTTGGTAGAGTTTAAAAAAAATTAAGAAACAAAAGAGGGAGAGAGTTCCACTTTTTTGGGAACTTTTAGAGAGAGAGCTGGAGAAAATGGGGGGGCGTCACCCCCTCTCCCACCCATTACTTAAAGAGAGAGAGAGAGAGAGAGAGAGAGAGAGAGTTTCTCTTCTCCAATAGTCCTTGTTCCAACATCATTCTTCTCTATTTTTCGATTTTTATCAAAGGTACGGGTCTTCTTTTTTGAATCTAGGTGAGAAATTGAATACCGGTTCGATTTTATGCAATATCTTGGATAAAATTCCATGGAAAGCGTGTTAGTGATGAGTTTCAAAGGAGAGATACATGGATCTTTTTCTCCATGGCTGAACTTTTTGTTTCTTTTTCTTTTATCGTTTCATGAAAAAAAGGGGATTTCATACATACGTTTTTTTGGGGCAGTCGGCCCAAGCCGAGTGAGCTGACTGGGCTAGGGTTGACCCAGCCGACTGGGTTGGCTAGTGCAACCGACTGTTTTGTTTTTAAAAAAAAAAGTGAAACAATCGAGTAGACTGCTGGGCTCCAGCCGACCCACGATCGACTGAGCCTGTTGGGCAGTCAGCCCCAGTTGACTGGGTTGGCTGGGCTGCATGTTTGACCTAGCTGACTGGGTCGGCTGGGTGGTTCGGCTGTTTGATAGACTCAGCCGACTGGGTCGGCTGGATCATGTCCTTCAAAAAAAGGGGAGAGTTAAACAATTTTTTTTTTTTTTTAAGGGGCTGTCAGCATCCCCTGACAGCATGTGCACACAGGCCCAAATTGGGCCTGTGTATGGGCTGTCATACCCAGCCGACAGGGTCGGCTGGGATGACTCAGCCAACCTGGTTTGGCCCAGTCTGGCACTTGGGCAAGATTGGGACAGGCCTGGTAGGGTTAGCCCGACCCCACCCAGTTGACCCTAGTCAGCTGGGCTTGATGGTAACCCCAGTCGACTGGGTCAGCTGAGTGTGAACCCTGAATATATATATATATATATATTTGTATTATGTGCTGCCTTTGCATAACTTCAATTTTTTGTCATTATGAAGATTTCAGCTATGTGCATGTTAGAACTGAATTTTCACCTGCCTGTGATTAATTAATGTTGCGTGATCAATGTCCAAATGCAGTGTTAACTACATGGGTATCTTGTGAATATGTACAAATCTGAAATGTAGTTGCACAAATAGTCACATGTGTAAAGAGATTCATGAATGAAAGTGCTGCTCTCTCTCTCTCTCTTCCCCTCATCTTTCTCCCTCTCGCCGGAGCACGGAGGTCTCCCCCCCCCTCAGGTATGCTACCTCCCATTCTCTCTCTCTCTCTCTTATTTTTATTGCCGGCAGGAGGACACCGCACTCCCGTCCCTCTCTCTCCCTTTCCTGTTGCCAGCAAGAGGGAGCCACACTCCTACCCCCCTTTTCCTCCCCTATTTCTTCCTTTCTCTCCCATTTCTATTGCGGGCAGGAGAGTGCCGCCCTCCTGCCCCTATTTTTCCCACCTCTAATGCCAGCAGGAGGGCGCCACCCTCCTGCCCATGTTTCTCTCAGTGGTGGCAGCACCATCTGGTGTCGCTGCTCTGCCTGAAGCAGGCCTACGCTCTATATTCGTTAGCCTGGGGTAACATCGCAGGATTTAGGTCCTATTGTGTTGGCCTTCGGGATCATAGTAGGGTTTGGGCCGACCGGTCCGCCCCTGGGTATGCACTGGTTGTCTCGTCCCTTCTACTGGCAATGTGTTCCTGGCCTTAACTGGGCGGGTCGTGCCTCAGGTACTGTTACTTTCAAGAAATTAGTGTGCTCAAAGCAAGTCTGAGTTGCGCCCCTCTTCCTCTGATTCCCCGAAGGCAGCATCATTCGAACGACTATTGCTCCCTTTTCGCTCCCCTCTCAGCTGGGCTGATCCCCGATAGGGCCGACTCCTGCCGCACCCCTTTTCGCTCCCCTCTCAGCCGAGCTGAGCCTTGACAGGGCCAACCCTTGCCACACCCCTTTGCACTTCACTCTCAGTCGAGCTGAGCCCAGACAGGGCCAGCCCCTGCCACACCCCTTTGCACTTCCCTCTTAGCCGAGCTGAGCCTCGACAGGGCCAACCCCTCTAGCACACTCGTCCTCCTTTTTCAGCAGCAACCTACGATTGCTGCTACATTTCTGAGACAACCGACAGGGGGTGTCAACTCTCCTGTCGCTCCCTTGTAGCCCCTGTCAACCCCCCTTCCTGCCGCAAGATGGGGATCTGACCGGGCTCGGCTTGACCATCGAGCCCATCCCCTCTCATTAGTCGTGTTGCCAGTTGAGCTAAGATCGGCTAGAAACGAGCTCAGCTTGGTCTCCGCTTTCAAACTGAGTCGGCTCAGTCGAAATTTACCCCCCACCTCTTATACTGAGCTCGGTTGGATCCAGTCGGCTCGAATTGGGTCCATATTTGACCCTTGTGATGCAATCATTGTCATAAGTTTTTAATACCACCCTTTATGCAGCGCAACATAATCTTTTAGCATTCTATGCCGTCGCAACAGATGCGACACGCTTACCAAGGCACAAGCCTTTAAAAACCTACGTTCGGAATCGTTAGCGAGTTTGACCATCTCCGAGGTAGGAGGAAGTTGCATATGAGGACAAATGAAAAATTTTCTAATATATATATATATATATATATATACTTTTAACTCAAGGACGTAGTTTTGCGTATTCTTGTCCATTTAAAATTATGTCATTTACTTTACCGCCGCACTGTTATGTGCACAGGCTATTGCTTATGCAATTTATTTAGCCGTTGTATGGTTTCGTACATCGTGCACTGCTTATGCAATTTATTTAGCCGATGTATGGTTTCGTACGTCGTGTATTGCTTACATAATTTATTTAGCCAATATATACGGTTTCGTACATCGTGCACTGCTCACACAATTTATTTAGCCGATGTACAGTTTCGTACATCGTGCATTGCTTACGTAATTTATTTAGCTGATGTATGGTTTCTTACATCACGTGTCACTTATGCAATTTATTTAGCTCGATGCGTGGTTTTGCACATCGAGCATTGCTTTATGTCATTCACTTTGCCACCGCACTGCAATGTGCACATGCTTACGCTTTACTATATATGTATTATATATATATGACTTTATACGGTATGTGTACTCCTGCCTACTTCAGATTATGCGTACATTTAAAGACGCAGATTTGTGCATCCTCGCCAAGTCTCTATTTTTAAAAAGGTTTTCATATGCGAGATTTGAAAGCTCATATTATTCGTTGTCTCAAAAAGCAAAACAAGTATTTCACGTTTGCATATTCATAACCAAGTCTTTCTCTCAAACCTGCGTAACAGAGAGGCTTCAACTATGTAGCCCTAAGTGGTACATACGTTCGGTCCTTTATTTTGGTATCTGAAATGACTCAGATATTCTCTCGTCTAAAGCATAGACCATTGAAATTTTTGAATAAATGTTTGGGGTTTGTTTTATGAGAAACCGATCTCTCTCTCGTCGTAGTCGTACTATCAGACATGCATGGTATGTTAGTACTACGATGATTGGATGAGAGGTTTATGGTAACCTCGTAGCGTGAAAATGCACAATAATTAAAGGAAAAATCACATAAACGGTGATGATCGCTTTCATAGGCAAGATTTGGTTTAAAAGACCAAACTATGTAGAATGGGTCGTCAGTTAAAATAGAACCTGACATACCTGTTCATCTATTTGGTTCCGTCAAGAGAGAGGATGAGATAGTACAAAAACTCTAATGGGCAAGTTGTTAACAACTATGCTCCTCGAGTAGAAATGACTCAGTATCCCCGGTCATCGTGTTAAAATATATGTAATTCATATATATATGTATATGTTTATATACATATATATATGTATTATCTAAAATACCCGATAGGGGTATTTTAGTCATTTCACAAGTACCCGATAGGGGTACTTGTTTCTTTTCTTTCTTTTTTGTAAATTCTTTTTTTTTCTTTTTTTCTTTTTCTTTTTTATATTTTTGCCCACCTAAAAGGGGCCCCACCATGGAGTCGATGGGGCCCCCAACGATCACATTTGTGACCGTTGGGGGCTCCCAACGACTCCATGGTGGGGCCCCTAGGTGGCTCTTCTTTTAAGGCCATAAGGCCACTCCTCCTCTCCTTCTTTTTGTGTATAAATAGGGGTGAACCCCTCTTGTATTTTTCACTCTTGAGAGCTCTCTCTCTTTTCAATAAGAGACATTTATATTTTTATGTTGTGTTGTCTCTTGTGGGTTTGGGTGTTAGCCCTTTTGTTTGTTCATTAGTGGATGTTGTAAGTGCTTAATGCACTCTTTGCTTTTCCGCATATTTCATTACATGGTATCAGAGCCTTGTGTATGCTCTTCTTCTTAATATAGCTAGTTGTATAGTTTTTTTTGTTTCTTGTTGTATCTCTCTTCATTTATCGTCTTGCGAGTGATTAAAATGGAAGGAGAACAAAAGATTGATCTCTCCTTCAAGCTCAATGGCTCCAACTACATGATGTGGGCCCCCGCCATGGAGAACAACCTCAAAGGTAAAAAACTTTGGGGGTACGTTATGGGCACTATTCCGGAACCACAACTCCAACTAACTAAGATGGATGGTGATCAAGAAAAAGCTCTTGAAGGAAATGCCCGCATGAAGGCTATTGAAGATCACCAATCTAAAGTGAAAGATTGAGAAAGTAAGCATGCCAAGATTCTTGCTTGGTTCATGAACAATGTGGAGCTCAAGATTTGCGCCAACATTGCCAAGTTTCGGATGGCTAATGAAGCATGGTTCTTTATGAAATGTATGTTTACTCAAAAAGACCTTGCTCGTCAATTCTTTCTTCAAGAAAAAATCCGGACTATCAAGCAAGGAGAAATGAGTGTAAGAGATTACTTTAGCACTCTTGGTCTCCTATGGGATGAACTATCTTTACTACAACAAAAATGGGTTTCTAGTGTGGATGTGGAATTAAGGAGAGAACAAATGAAAAAAAAAACACTTTTTCCAATTTTTACATGGGCTTAGGCTCGAATATGAACAAGTTAGATCTTCCCTCCTACATAGATCTAAGCCTCTTTCCTTGGAAGATGCCATAGCCGAAATATTCCAAGAAGCAACTCGTCTTGGCATGATTAAAGGAGGAGATGATGTCTTGGCCGTATCAAAACCCGACAACCATATGAAAGCTTACAAACTTCGACATTTTGGAAGGCAAAATAATTATAATGGCAACTATAGAAAAGCCATTTGCCATCATTGTCAAGAGCCGTGTCATATAAGACCTAATTGCCCTAAGTTGAATGAAGCACCTAAAAATAAGGTTGCTTTCGTTGAAGAAGCTACTCAAAAGAAAGAGGAAATCATCAAAGGGAAGGAATCTTTTTCTCTTGCTCAACTATCGGAAGCACTACAAACTCTACTCAAGATACCATCAACCTCGGGTGTCGCCATAGCTTCTTCCTCTCCTCTAGGTATGTCTTCTCGGATCCTTGACTCTGGAGCTTCCTTTCATATGACCCCACTTGAAAATGAGCTTTCCGATTTGTGTAATAATTATAAAAACTCCTATGTTTCAACTGCCGATGGTACATCTTTACAAGTAAAAAGTTTTGGAACTTTAAACTTTTCAAAAGATTTCTTTGTGCCAAACGTGAGAGTTGTACCTCAACTTAATTTAAATATCCTCTGTTGCTCAAATATGTGATCATGGATGTAAAATCTCCTTCTCAACTAAGGATTGCTCTATACAGGATCTCCGGTCCGGGAAGCAGATTGGGCAAGGCCATAGGAGAGGAGATCTCTATTACATGAGCAACTTGAAACTCCCCACTAACTCTTTTTGTAACCATGTCCAAGATAAAAATATTGAAATTTGACATTAAAGACTTGGACATCCAAGTTTCTCAAAAATGTACTCCTTTCCATTTGGAAAGAAAATTTGTAATGAGAAACATTTTGTTTGCAAGAATTGTATTTTTGGCAAAATGAAATTTACTCCTTTTCCAAACCGAACTTTTGTGTCCAAAAGACCTTTTGAGTTAGTCCATTCAGACGTTTGGGGTCCTTCCCCGGTCATGTCTAAAGGAGGGTACTCCTATTACGTTACTTTCATTGATGACTACACTAGGTATGTATGGATCTACTTTCTCAATTTAAAATCTGAAGTCTTTGACTTCTTCAAAAAGTTTCATATGATAGTTAAAAATCAATTTTCAAGTAATATCTCTACTCTTAGATCCGATTCGGGTGGAGAATATTTATCAAATGAATTTCAAAATTATTTAGAAGTAAATGGAATTTGTCATCAAAGATCGTGTCCTAGGACTCCCCAACAAAACGGCTTGGCCGAAAGAAAGCATAAACACATCATGGAAACCACTAGGACACTCCTTATTTTCAAAGAAATTCTAAAGAGTTTTTGGGCAGAAGCGGCCTTAACCTCAACTTACTTAATAAATAGAATGATATCTTCATCCTTACAAAGTACATCTCCATATGAAAAACTATTTGAAATAACACCCGATTTCAATAGATTAAGAATTTTTGGATGTAAATGTTTTGCCCTTACACATAAACGAGACAAATTATCTCCTAAAGCTATTGAATGTGTTTTCTTGGGATATGGAGAAAATCAAAAGGGTTTTAGATGTTTTGACTTGAAAAATAACAAACTCTATGTATCCAAAGATGTAACCTTTTTGGAAAATGAAAATGGTTTTGTGAAAACTAAAGATATTGACGAAAGTGAATATGCTTTTTTATTTGATCTTCTATCTCAAGAAGATGAGACTCCTCAAGAAGAGGAAATCTCTAATGAGTCTTTGAATGACCTAGAGGATATTCCTCTTGACAATGTTATAGATGAAAGTGATAGACCAATCCAAACCTATGTTAGGCGTGGTCAACAAACTCAAATGAGCGCCTTAGAAAAATACTCTCAAGGATCCAACATAGAAGAAACCTCTTTAAGAAGATCCAATCGGATCTCCAATCCTCCTAATAGGTTTATTTCCTATGAGTCCCTAACTCCAAGATATAGAGCGTGTCTAATTGCGTTGCACTCATTTCATGAACCTTCACACTATAATGAGGCCAAAAACATTCCCCAATGGGTTGAAGCCATGAACTTAGAGCTTAGTGCCCTTGAAAAAGCAAAAACTTGGGAAATAACTTCGTTACCCACTGGAAAGAAATCAATTGGATGTAGATGGGTCTTCAAAGTTAAAACTAAGAGTGATGGTTCATTAGAACGTTATAAAGCACGATTAGTAGCTAAAGGATATGCTCAAGAATATGGTATAGATTATAAAGAAACCTTCGCACCTGTTGCTAGAATGACTAGTGTTAGGATTCTTATTGCCATTGCGTCAGTGAAAAAATGGCCTATCTATCAACTAGATGTTAAGAATGCATTTTTAAATGGCGAATTAAATAAAGAAGTTTACATGGATCCCCCACCAGGAGTATGTATTGGTAAGAATAAAATTCTCAAACTTAAAAAGACATTATATGGTCTAAAACAAGCCCCAAAGGCTTGGCATGATAGATTTAGTAATGTAATTACAAGTTTGAATTTTCGTTGATGTTATACTGACACTGCTTTGTTTGTAAAAAGTGTAGGGTCTTCAGTAGTTATTTTACTACTTTATGTTGATGATATGATCATCACCGGAAGTGATGAGCAAGGAATTTATGATATTAAGAAAGTTTTAAAAGAACATTTTGACATGTCTGATCTTGGTTTCTTAAGATACTTTTTAGGGATTGAAGTGACGTACTCTGCTCGAGTGTACATTCTCTCTCAGATGAAACTGGCTGCTGACATTTGTTCTAAATCTGGTATCTCCGATGATAAGAAGACAGAAACCCCTGAAGTCATTAATGCAAAGTTAAGATTGGAAGATGAAACACCTCTCGAGGATCCTACTCCCTACCGGCAACTTGTTGGGTCTCTAACCTACTTATCCATTACTCGGCTAGACATAACTCCTGCTGTCCACTCTGTCAGTCAGTTTCAACATGCACCTACAACCGTGCACATGAGTGCAGTCTTAAGGATCGTCAAATATATCAAAAACACCATAACTAAAAGAGTTTTTCTTTCCTCCTCTTCATCACTTGATTTAATTGCTTATACTGATGCTGCTTGGGGAGGAAATCCCAATGATCGAGTCTCAACTACGAGATTTTGTGTTTTCTTAGGTGACTCTATGATTTCTTGGAGATGCAAGAAGCATCACAAAGTATCCTTGTCCTCAACGAAAGCGGAATATCGTGCTATGACCACTACAACCATGGAACTTGTATGGCTAAGAAGTCTCCTCAGTGATATGGGCATTGTCATCTCTACTCCTTCGAAGATGTGTTGTGACAACAAAAGTGCAATTTATATTGCAAGCAATCACACCTTTCATGAGCGTACTAAGCATATTGAGATGGACTGCCATTACGTACGTGATGAATACCTGAGAGGAACCATAGTACTACCTTACGTCACATCTGAGTACCAGTTGGCGGAATTCTTCACTAAGGCCCTTGCTACTCCTCATTTTTTGTTTCTCCTTAACAAGCTTTCGGTTATATCCCCGTAAAGTTTGAGGGAGGGTGTTAAAATATATATAATTCATATATATGTATATGTTTATATACATATATATGTATTATCTAAAATACCCGATAGGGGTATTTTAGTCATTTCACAAGTACCCGATAGGGGTACTTGTTTCTTTTCTTTCTTTTTTGTAAATTCTTTTTTTTTCTTTTTTTCTTTTTATTTTTTATATTTTTGCCCACCTAAAAGGGGCCCCACCATGGAGTCGATGGGGCCCCCAACGACTCCATGGGAGCCCCTAGGTGTCTCTTCTTTTAAGGCCATAAGGCCACTCCTCCTCTCCTTCTTTTTGTGTATAAATAGGGGTGAACCCCTCTTGTATTTTTCACTCTTGAGAGCTCTCTCTCTTTTCAATAAG
Organism: Nuphar pumila; assembly: GCF_984573655.1. Taxonomy (NCBI): domain Eukaryota; kingdom Viridiplantae; phylum Streptophyta; class Magnoliopsida; order Nymphaeales; family Nymphaeaceae; genus Nuphar; species Nuphar pumila. The sequence continues at coordinate 21,453,276 of NC_143263.1, forward strand.
AGACATTTATATTTTTATGTTGTGTTGTCTCTTGTGGGTTTGGGTGTTAGCCTTTTTGTTTGTTCATTAGCAGATGTTGTAAGTGCTTAATGCACTCTTTGCTTTTTCGCATATTTCATTACAGATCGAAGTTAGGGGACTGAGCTATAAAAAATTATCTTAGGTAGTAGGCCTCAATGACCTTGAACAAGTGGCCTCTAGGGAATTCTATCTCGATCATTAGCTGTCTTCTTAGGAGCGGACTCAGTTAGTTGTCCAGGATATTAAAATACATGGAATAACAAACTCCCGGATAATTTTAGTTGTTTCTATGTTTTTCCTGTGCGTACCCTCAGGGCAACTAATTATCAAAACAAGATTATTATGCTCATTTTGTTTATTCTGAAGTGCACATCACAAAAGAAATAACGTATATGTTAGTTTTGTTTTGAATTTTGATATCTACGCACCTACTAGATTTTTATAAGTCTGACCCGTTTTATGTGGTGCAAGTGATGATTAGGACGGTACGACAGGCGATGACGCGATAACGTGATGATATCAAAATCTCACTCTTTCTCTTATGTTTTTTTTCTGAGCACATTTTGTAATTTTGCATAAGGGTTTTCTTTTGAAATTCCTCTTTTGTATAAACTTTAATTATAAAAAACCTTGTTTTGGATCTATGTGTTTTCAATACTTATATGGAGATACAAATCTATTGTGTAAAGGAAAGTTCGCTTGTAATGCGCTCAAGGTCCGTTGACTTGTTATTTAAAATACTATTTTTCGCTGAACTTCCATTTTAAACTCTGAAAAAGGATTGATTACAAAGTATTTAAATTTTTTCTAAAAAGTTACAAGTTCAGGAATTTTGGGGCGTTATAGTAACAATTAATTTTTAAAGATAGACCCAAAAAATTGGGATAAAAAAGAAATTAATTGATTTTGAAACTTCAACACCTTAACTCCAATGGCTACAAAAATACTCCCTAAAATCCCTTGATATCATGTTTTAGTCGATTACCAACTCAAATATATTGGTTTAACTTTAAACACCTAAATCATTATTCCATGGGTGATGTCACCTTTATTCAAATGAGAAAATTCAAAATATCCTCCAATCTCACCCTAAAGTGCTCCCCACAATCTCAAATTCTCATAGAAATGGTTCGAATACCATCTTGAAATGAGGCCGAAACAAGGAGAAACACACAAAGTGAAGGCTGCACAAACAAAACATGCTTCATTGCTGGTTTAAGGTTGGAACAAATACAATAGGAATCGACCCTCAGGTTTGACCAGAACATTAAACTTTGGATGACAATGTCCTTATTAGGGTTGTCAACTAGTCCGGTTTGTCTCAGATACCCGATCTGACATGGTTTTGTATTGCTAGGTTTGTCCCAGGGTTACCGGAATCTCTATACCATATGGGGAAGCGCGAAACGTGGCTCTTTTGAAATGTGCAGGGAAGCACCAAAAAAATTGGGAAGCACGCGTCCCATTTAGGAGATGCTCACTTCCCCTTATTTTTTCATTTTTTGTGTTTTTTTATTTTTCTTACTTTTTTCTCTTTTTGCGCTTCTCCCTCGCTTCCTAGGTCGCTTCCGGTTTGCTTTCTAGGTCGCTTCCAAGACGATTCCTAGTTCATTTTTAAGTTGTCCCACACTTCCTGCTTCCTAAAATTTTGTAAGTGCCTTGTTTCCCGCCTCCGCTTCCTGCATCCCTTCCCGCTTCCGCTTCCTCGACTGACAACTCTGGTTTGTCCAAAAATAGAGAGACCCATACTACATTTTACTGGGTTTGGGTTTCTTTTTTAGAACCCAACTAGGTTCTGATTCAAGTACGAGTTCCAATATTCAAGGGTCATCAAATCGGGTATCTGATCCGATTATGTACATAGATTAGGTGTATTTCTATAAAAAAACATAAATGCTCCCAATGCCCTCAACCATTTGTTTCACATAGAATGCCAAGGCTCCTTTGGATGGCAACCATAGGAAGAAAAATGTATCTGTGCACTTTCTAAACCTGGATTCCAAGTCAACCTGATCCTACACCGTTCTGACCTGTTAATAGACCAATCTGGGTTTGGGTTTTTGACAAATCTACTTGGTTGGATATGGTTCTTTTATGTTTGAACCTATGACTTTGAATTTGAATCCGAACCCGATTGTTAGTTATGGGCAGATCAATGTCGACCTTGACGAGGCCATGATCTGACCCATTGACAGCACTAGTCGTTATCTAGTTTGACCAGAATAAAAAATTTACAGTTTAACTTGTAAAGAAAAGAAGAAAAAATGAAAGCCTACTTACACATAGTATGTAGACTCACCACATAAACTGAAATTCTGGCTATGCCCTTAGGCACAATCAACCTCTTAATTTCACACTTGTAATACCTTTATATATTCTTAGGATTTGGTAAACTCCCCACATATGATCCCAATTTCTTAACATTAAGTATGGTATTCTTGTGCATACCCCATTGCAATGGAAATATACCCTTAAAACTAAAATTGCTTACACTCACTGATTAGCCATCATGTCTTCCTCCCAACCAGTCAATAGAATCATTGTGCATCCTTTCTCACAGTGACGATCGTCATCAACTTATTGCCAGCCACCACTACTTCAAAAAACAAAAAATATCACTCATTTCCTCTTGGACGTTTGGGGAAAATATACCTAATCAAACAAACCAACCCTTAACTCTTTATTGATCCCTTTTTGAACCATATAACATAGGCTATTGGGTCACACAACCTCCTTTACTCAAGTATTCCAACAGAAGCATTGGCGGCAGGGAAATAAAAGAGGAAAACCATATGTTATTCATACCTTGGTCAAACTTTCAGATAGTTGGTTTAAAAACTTCCAAATCACCTTCTCATGGGTGCAAATAAATCCATCTGCAACCAGCTTCAAAAACTCCCAAGTCTCACCCATTGCTGACTCACCTGGAAGCTTTCCTTGAAGGAAAAAACTGATTTTCAGAGGTAAATCTTGGCTCCAATACCATATTATGCAGTTAGGTTCTACAATTTTAAGGTATTTCAAGAGAAAAAAACAAAAAAATAAGAGAAACTATGAACCCAAGAAGAACAAGAACAAGAACAAGAACAAGGAAGAGATGGGGCTAAAAGAACGAGTCATCCTTATCATTCCATCATGTAAGTATTTACATTAGCGCCCTCTTTTCATGTTGATAAACTTAATCCTGCATATGAAGTGAATAGCAAGACTATATAACTTTTGGGTGAGATGTCAAAAATACTCCCATAAGATGAGATAATAACAAAAATATCCTTGTGACTTTTTCAACAGTTTAATCAAAGGCCAGCCTATGCACATTTCATTTGTTTGAATATTCTATCTTCTTGTTGCGTTGTGATGTCAATTATAGCTTATGCTTTGTTTTTTATCCAGTCGAGAACTTATATTAGGCCATGCTGTTACTGTTTTATCCTTTTCACAGTTTTTTCCAACTTTCTTTCCCGAAGCTTTTAACATTGATCAATTAATTGACTCCAAATTTTTTATACCCGTCAAGTGTTGCCATCCTTTTCTGGAAATGTTCCTGTGGCATTGAAGATGATATTTCCTTCTGCAAATATAACGAGACTTGGTGATTGGTATGTGACATCTCTATTTTTTGGTACTTATCTTCTTTGTAGCATTTTCCTTTACCTAACATCTCTGAGGGCCAGTTTGTTTCATTCCCAAGGAAAGGAAAGACCTTTCATGGGAATGGGACAAATTTCTAAGAAATCCTGCCAGCTCAGCTTTCCCATGCGAAAACTTTCATAAGGGGTAGATCTGAAAGAATTTTCACATGAAAAGTGGTAGGTGGTGGGAAAAACTGGGCTCACTTGGGCCAGCATGGCACTTTTCTACCATGATGATTTGATGTTTATTTCACTCTAGATGAGAAATAAAAGGAAAGGAAAGAGATGCCAGCTCAGCATTTTCTCATGAAAATTGTATGAAACAAACAGGACCTAGAGTTTGTTTTGTTTTCGTGACTGACATAACGTACATACACACACACATGGGTTAATGTTTGCTACCCTCGTGGGTAAGGAATCCCCTAGTAAAAATGTAATACCCGTAAAAATTTACGATGGGTATTTTTATTCCTATTGGACCGGGATCCGTTACCCGGATCCAAAAAGGGAATATATGTATATAGGAGTGTTAAAATATATATGTATAATAACAATATTTAATAAATAAATAAATAAAATTATTTTTAAGAGAATACTATTAGTATAAAAATGAATGACTTGGGGTTGGATCCAAATGGATCCAACCTGTAGATCCAGAATCCGTTACGGATCCACATTCATCGTGGATCTGGGGGAGAGCTAATCCGGATCCACATAATGGTGGATCCGGCATAGCGGGTCACAGGGTTCGGACCCGGACCCGACGCGATTTTTTTTAAAGGGGCCGATTACAAGAATTGCAAGAGAGCCAAAGAAGGGGCGGGGGGGGGGGGGTTTACAGAAGGTAACCAACCCCACCCTTCTCGGAGAAAAGGGGGTGGAGTTCAGCGCGTTAAAGGGGGGCTGGAGGGAGGTCTCTCCTCTTTGTCTCCGTCACTCTCCTCTCTTCCTCACGCTCGGTCTCTCAATATTTCCCTCTCGGCCCGAGCTAGGCAGTGGCGACATCGACACCGGCTCCCTCACAGTGGAGCAATCGATGCTGGCGACCTCCCAACCGCGGCAACCACCTCCTCCAGTCGTCGGAAAAGGTAGGATCCGGTACCTTTTTCTGTAGGTATTGAATGAAGTCGGTGTGCGATTAGGGTTTGTCAAAGAGAGGGAACTGAGGGTTCGATTGAGTCTTGGCTGCCGGAAAACCAGTCGGCGAGTTTAGGGATTTCGGTAACTGCAACATTCAACGAATAAGAACCACCGAAGTATTTCTTGATCGGTGGGTCTTGGGTCGGCAGGTTGTGTTGGATGTCCAAGAAACCCTCGGATCGATCCTCTAATTTGGGGATTTTTCGATTCTTGGTGTCGGATTTGGGGATTTTCCTATTTTTGGATTCGATAAACTGAATGAGGAAGGGGGGGTTTCTGGAGATATGATTTTGTAAAACCCGAATTTTTTTTTTGTTACAAAATATTTTAAAATATGCAAATTGCGCCTAGATCCACATTTCGGATCTAGGACCCATAAAGGGGTATTTGTGCTTAAATAATTGCGTTATATTAAAATAGTATTAATATTAGTAATAAAATAGAAATATACATATATATATGTATGTATATATATATTAAGCGAACTTGAGGATCCACAGTTGGATCCACTTGGATCCAACTTGCGGATCCATATTGATGGGGTTTAAATTATATGAATAATGTTAATTTTAAATTAAAAAAAATAATTAATATTAATTATAAGATAAACAAAAGGAGAAACTTGTGGATCCATCTCATTGGGGCCGGGTTACGGGTCTCGGGTCCGGACCCGAGCCGCGCCCCTGTGTAAGCCCTTTTAAAGAAAGGGGCAACCCGATAAGGGTTGCCCGATAGGTTGTAACAGAATCAAGAAAGGGAGCAGGGGGTTACGCAGGGCGTAACCGACCCCTGCACCTCGGCAAAGAAGGCGGGCTTGGGGCCGATAAAGGGGGGAGTGGAGAGAGGGTTTTGCCCTCTCCACTCAGTCTCTCTCTTTCTTTCACTCCATCTCTCTCTCTCTATATATATATATATCGAGTTGGGTGTGCATCGGAGAGGAGGAGGTCGCCGGCGAGCTGCGGCAACCAACAACCACCACCGAAGGCCGCGGCTAACAGCAGCTTGATACTCCCACCACTGTAGCCTCCGATCGTCGGGAAACCCATCGAAAACAGGTACGGTGCTTCTTGGATTTCGGGTGAGGGATCGAACCTGAGTTCGATTTCGGGTAGTGACTTGAGAGGTGGGGTTCTTGGCTACCGGAAAACCCCAAATGGTAAGGTATTGGGTTTTTCGGTGGCTGCGACCCAGATTTGGTGTAACGCCCCGAAATTTAACCCAAATTTTTAGGGATTTTTTTTTCAAGCGGAAACAACTAATAATTCTCGGGTTAAGCATTTCAGAACGATACAGAAAGATAAAAGCAAACCACACCATTTATTTTCCATTTCAATAATAATAAAATCCAACATCAGAGTTTTCAAAACAAAAATCTCAATCTGAAAGAAAGCAGAACCGCCAGAGAACAAATAAATCAGGTCTTGGTTAGCGCCTCATCCCGCATCGCTCATAGAACTACTCTTCTCCTGAAAATGATAAAAATTATAGGAATTAGACTACCACGTCTAAGTAGAGAAACTGTATTCTTAATGCAGGTAAACCATGGACCTAGTATGTGATGTGAAATTTCAGCTTATTAGGAAGTACACAAAAAGACTATGTAAAAGCAGTAACAGACATATATTTAAGCAGGCAAACAGATGAGGCAGCAATTATAATTAAGCAATTAAAGTCTTTTGTGCGAAGACAACAATTAAGCAATTAAAGCATATTCTACAATAATAACAACAGTGATGCATAACATTCATTTAACAATTTATCCTATGAATCTGAGTATCTCATCTCTACACATTTCAGGACTTCATTTTATTACAAGCTCAGAACATGCTGGAAAAATATAAACATGTCTCTCTAGAACTCCACTCACTGTGATACCTAACGTGTTCTAATTGATGTTTATCTTTTCTTATCCCGCGGGTACACACGGGCCGAGGCAACCATCACAGAAGAGAATGTTCGGGGGTATATTATTCAACGGTGTTTTATTAGCCCGAACATTCTAACTGTGACTGAGATCCCAAGGGAGCGGCCAGTGACCGAGAGAACCTCCCAAAGGCCAAACTAAATCAGGATGCATCCCTACTTCTGCAGAAGTACATGGAACTACCGCCTAGGACACATTTGGTAGTCCGGGTCCCCCGACTCTGAGGACTGGGACCAACGAGTCGCTTTACGCTCGAAACCAAACACATGTCCCTAGAGTTTTGTACCACTTACCCTCTCCAAGGTAAGCCCGAATCTGAGTGGGTTAATCTTTTCTTTTAATTATTTTCCCGAAGTAAGGGGCATTTCCCCAACTTCTACTATCATAGCAGTAAAATTCCCAACCTTAGTCATTGTACCAAGGTGTATAGAACAGTCCCAATGCTTTGTCATATGGATTGCATAACCCACCCAAAGTGCTCTGGTGCCTTTAAACCAGTCAAGCACAAAAGTTATTATTTAATTTATTTGCCAATATACTTGAACCAGATCACGTACCTACATTAGGTACTTAACCAGTATCGCCCATTGGGCAAGGTGTTCCAAACGACACTAGTTATAGTTCATCCAATCCATTTTGTGTTATGTTCCAATATAATGGGTATAGTCCCTTCTAGATAATTGAGCATGGTACATATACACAACAACTAATGAAGTACTGTTGATACAACTCACACAGCCTAACTAGGGCCTATCAAGTCTGAACCCAACATGTGCAAGAATTAAGTCTTAACATTTTCCTCAAACAGGTGCAAAAAGTTTTAGAATAATTAAGGACACAATCTAGCCACAATGGTTGGACCTGTCAGCGGATTACCCATTATGTAACATCTGTTAGGAATATGAAAAGAAACGATTGTCGTTGTACACAACCATATAGTCAAGTTAATTTAACAAGGTAAGACCCGATTATGCCATGCAATCCAAGTATGAAACCATGTCTAACATATACATCAAAACTTTTCAGGAACTATGGACACTGTTAAAATTTCCAATTTTCATCAATGATGCTCAGTTCCATGTATAAAGCAATCCTGGTGTCAACTAGTGAAGATAGCAGTTATCTAAAGCTTAACCTTGACAGATTTTACTTTCAGGCATGGAGGGTCAACATAGACAGTCATAGTATGCATAGCAGAGACAATTCAGCAAAAGAAAATCACAACTATAACCATTAACACCCTAATAAACAGATGGATTTCTGAGCCACTAAATCGGGGAAATTACTGGAGCTACAACGCTAAAAAAAAATTAGATTCCTTATACTGATTTCAATTAAATAAGAATTAAAAAAAAAAAACCGAACCTTCAGGAAATCATCTAAATGGCCTAACTTATGAACGTGCATGTCTAGCAATCTGAAGAATAGATGCAACTTAACAAAAGAAACATATCTAACAGAGCAAATCGGCTAATCCCCCATTTTGTCTGAGAATAATGAGCTTTTCAAAAACAATTAAGGCAGTGAATTCCATGTAAGCACGAGCCCAATGCATATACCCCTATCAGACAATTCAAACACCCCTTTTTTTTTTTTTAAATAGACATCCGACCCCTCCCCATGCTCGGATTTTTGTAACTGCCGAAACTACCAACCCACAGATTTGGGGTTTCCGGCAACTGGTAACCCAAGAGGACTCTAGGTCGATCGAGTTAGGGTTTCCTCAGCAACCCACCTCAACATGACCGAACACAGTCAATACCTAAAGAAAAAATTTCACAAATCCTACAAAAACCAAAAACACCCCTCATACGAAAAATCCGAAACCCCCAAATCGTGGATTTGGGGTTTTCGGTTTGGGGTTGACAGACGACCCCAAATTGGGGATCCCCCCCCCCACAAGTCGATTGATTTGGGTTTTGGACAACCCACACCCCACCAACCCATGATTGACCTGAAAAAGGTTACAGACCCTACCATTTTCCGGCGAAGGAGTTGCGGCAGCCACGCGAGAGGAGGTCGGTCGGCGTCTCCCGGCAAATGTTGCGTGCTGTAGGCAGGAGCTCGGAGGCGATTCGAACGAGAGAGAGAGAGAGAGAGAGAGAGAGAGAGAGAGAGAGAGAGAGAGAGAGAGAGAGAGAGAGAGAGAGAGAGAGAGATGGAAGAGTTCGGGGTCCCCCCTTTTGAAGGTGGGTGACCTTCCAAAAAGGAAGGAAGCCCGGCGGCTTCGGCTCCCCCCCTCCCCCAATCTCAAAATTTTTGTTAGGGTTCAAAAGAACCCTAACCTGCGGCTTATCGGGGAAGAGGGTTCCCCCCCCCCCCCTTTTCCGATTTTATCGGGCGGCCCTCCTATCGGCCCCCCCCCCCCCTCTTTATCCCTCCCTGTAATAAAAGTTTATTACAGGGAGTGGGTCGGGTCCGGGTCTGACCCCCGACCCGCGATGCTGGACCCAATTGGATTTGGGTCCGGGTCGCTTAAACAGCAGTGGACCCAAGGGTTGGATCCACTTGGGTCCGAACCGTGGATTTAAAAAAAAATCTAAATTCTTAGATATTTATTTGTATAATATTACTGAAATACTCTAATATGCACATTTTTTTTTGGATCCAATAACGGATCCCAGGCCCAAATCCACAAAATTCTTAAGTTTTAGTGTAAAATTTGTGGTTCTTACATTTGGGGTTTCTGTCAACCCTAAACCTGTCAACCCTAAACCTAAAACCCCAAATCTATGATTTGGGGGTTTCAGATTTTTCCTGATGAGTGGTTCGAACACGTGTGTGTGTGTGGGGGGTTACCGTGAGTAGCAAAACAAAAATTTTGTTTTGGGGGTTTTATTTTGTTATTTCGGCTGAATGGTTGTTGGAAATCCACCGTGAGGGGGGGGATTTGGGGTTTCGGATGTCACGAAGGAGGAATTTGGGGATGATTGACGAAAACCCCAATTCAGCCCATTTGGGTTTTCTTGATTGGGAATCGTGGTATATGCTTATGATGAAAAAAAAGGGTGAAGGGCTTAGTGACTGATATTCGCCCCTTTTGACGTTCTCGTCGTATCCCTGCTGAGTATTTTGATCTTTGATGTTTAGCAAGAGCATGTTGTTCCCTGACGAATACAGTCAAACCGAAATTTTTGATTTTAAGTCTGTTTCTATAACCGCATGAAATTTTCTGTATTTCTGTTGGGAATCTTGATTTTTGATTCCCATTTACTTTTACTGCTTTCATTTGGGGGTAGTGTATTCTTGGAATAATTGTATGACCTTGGATTTGGATTGGATTCGTGTTAGGGATGCACATCAAGAACGTAGATATATATTACTTGTTTTCTTCTTGTGGCCTGTCTGGAATCCACTGTTATACCGTGACATGCTGACTATGCACACAGTTTCATTAAGTGGCACATACTTGCTCTTGTGTGCAGCTTAAACCCGTAACTGTAGGATACAATATGGGATTCTTGAATCATAACTTGAGTTGCCAGTTATATCTAATAGTGTTCAATATAACCTGCTTAAGAAGAAAGGACGTGAAATCTGAAATCCAATACATGACTTCCAGATGAGGTTTGCTTTTGTTGTTTCCCTTTTTGGGCATTGTATCCTTGAATAGGAGTCCAGGTAGTCATTTAAATTGCTGCGTATTGGTTTAACAAGAGTTGTGTGATTACATGTTGACTGATATGAATCAGTTTGTACCAGTCCTGAAACTGGTCCGGATTTAATGGATTTTATTTGTGTATGATCAAAATACTGATCTAAACAAAGGAAAATTTTGGAACCTAGTATATGGCAAAGCTGACACTTTTGCCCGGTAATTTGGTAAATGTTGTTTTGGCAATTCATGATACTGAAGGTGCAATCATGAATGTGAGCATCACTCTGTTATTGATTTTCTTTTTGGGCACGAATGCTTGGTTTATTATGTGAAATGGTACATGAACACTCACACACTTAAAGAAACCATGGATTGGTTAATACCCGTATGTGATGTAGGTAACACACACATTGGAAATGCATATGAATGAGTAATGACATGCATATATTTGGGTTTATGATTTCATAAGTGCACATGCTTTTGGCACTTTGGCTTAGTGTTATAAATAAAACACTACTTTTGTTTTGAGATGTGATGTCTCGTTGGCCTAAATGGACCATCATCGGCCTGGAGAGTCGTGGGTTTGGTTTTCTTTTATTTATGTTTTTAAATGCATCACTTAAACCACATAAGATGGTTTGACACATTACTACACTGTTCTAGTGGTTTATACGGGCTGGAGTCCCGAATGGGTCCTCGCAAGGGAGGATGCGGGTTTTCACTTTACTTTTGCATATGGTGTTGGAAATTTAAAGAATAAACTTTAATAAAAATATAATGAATAAGAACAGTGTAATATACATTCTGGGATATCTCATCTGGAGTATGAGGATCTCAGAAATCCGGTCTTGGGGAGACTGTGAGGATACAAAAACTCCGTGTGCTGTAATCTGGTCCCCTGAACCCGATATTGAGGTTCTTTCTCCTGACCACGGTTTTAGGGAGAGTCCGCCACTTTACCCGAGAGTGGTGTGTTTGACACAACTGTTGTTATGGTACCAAGGAAGCGGCACTTGTGGGCGTGGGGTGTCCCTTGTGTCCCCGACATTAGATGTGGAAGTCTAATGTTCCGAAGGTGATTCGGTCGAGGGCTAAGTTGGAACCCAGTAATAAAATACAGATTGTGTGTTAAGCTACCCTGAGAACCTACTTGACCTCGGGGTTTGTACCCGTTTGGTGTATCCGCGGGAAACGGTAATTAAAAAGAGGAACTTAAAGTTGTGTGCATCTAATAGGGCATGCATATGGAAAGATGAAACTTAAATGAAAGATAACAGAATAAATCATGCATTGCACATAATCATGCATTTTCCTGTTATGCATTATATCATGCATGTTTGAATCATTGTTCATATCATGACATGATTTGGTGGTAGCATATGATTTACTTCTTGAAATCATGCTGCAAGGTTTGGCTATTTAGTTCCTGATATATGGTACTGTTTTACTATTCTTGACTGGTGAGCATATGCAATTGTTGGTAGTCATGGATATTTGAATGTTGCAAACTTTATATTTGCACTCACTCAAATCACTGCATGAAATCTTATCCATGTTCTTTGTCTCACCTGGTTTCTTTAGAAGTAGCTGTGCTCAAAATTTCGGTTCTGACATCCTACTTTGTTGGTTTTTCACAGGACATGGTGAACAGTGAGGCTGGACTGACTACTGTGGATGGATGAGAGTCATACTTGGGCTTGTCAGCTTCAGTAGAGGACATAGTGGCTCTTTCTTTTGTCTTAGTTCTTCTCGCTTCTTTTCAGTTGTCACTTTATTTTCAGTTGAATAAAATCTTGTCTTTAAAATTTACTCTTACTCATAAATAAAAGAATTGGTTTGGTTCTTATGGATGATGGTTGCAACTTCGTTTGTGGTGGTTGGGCTATCCAATGAAAATTTGAACTGTGAGGACCCCAGATCTCTGGGAAGGTTTCTGCAACTCTTAGAAAAAAAATATTCGCATTTTTAAAGGGTATGGATTGGGGTCGTTAAAGATTTACTGGGAGATCTTGGTTCATAGATGATATGGTTGGGAATTTAGTTGTTATAGAAATCTTTATGTTTCAGATCTTCACGTTAAAGTGAGTTAAAATCTTGATTTGGTTTCTTGTTTTAATTTCTGTGACATTCAGTTTATCCGATTAAATTCTGTTAGGTGGCTATATAAACCCTGTGTTGTGATACACATATGGAAGAAAAAAATTAAGGGGCTATATTGTAGCTGTATATGTCAAATGATGTCCATTCTATTGGTGTAATTCTATTAGCTGTATGTTGATCATACTTGTTTCTTGATCAGATTAGTTTTTCTTGATCAAACCCTGTTTCTTGATGAACTGCATGGGCAAATTCCACATCTGATTTTAATCTTTAAGCAAATCTGTATATATTTTATTGCTTATCTAATCTCATGTGAGAATCAAAAGGATACATTATTAAGCCTACCTTCTTGATTGACGAGTTGTGTGGATGCGGAATGTTTGACACTGTAACCGACACCTTTAAAACTATACATGATGATTTTGAATCTTTTATTATTTTTGGATTAGCCAGAGATGGCGATTTCATGTTAACACGAAAGAGTATCCTTAAGATCAGTGTTATTTTTCTTACATACCCTATTAGCAGTTAATTCTAATAGTGGACATTAGCTGTATGTAAGAGATTATTTCAGTTCATGAATGACCTGAGTATTGGCACATTTGGAGCTGTTATCAGATCTTATCTTATTTTGGTTGTGACTGATTATTGAATCTAGCTGAAGAAGTAACATGTTATCTGTTTTCTTTAAAATTAGTTCGAGTAGATACTGCACTCTTATGCATAAAATGTTATATTTATTTTAAGTTCCATCGAGGTGTGTTTCTGAACTGATTATGTGTTTAACTGCATTCTATATTGGACAGTTGTCAGCAAAAAGATAGTTTACCACAAATTTCGCGATAGCCTAATTGCTATTTAGCTGAAAATAAATCGGTTATAACAAAATCTTGAGTTATATGATACTTTTGTTAACAAGAGCAGCTGGGTCATATTTATCGGATAGATAACTATGATGGGTACTCATGTTTAGTATATGAGGAGCAATGAACATAACATATGACAAGAAAATTTTGGGACTTAGTTGGATGTTTAGCTAGGAGGATAGCGGGTTCGGGATTGGTAAGCCTGATCATCGTCCCTAGCATGTGCTAAAGCTTACATTTCTGCCCGGTGAATAAGTGAAATGTTATCTTAGCATTTCATTGTACTGATTGTGCAATCGTGAAGGTGATCATGGTTCAGTTATTAGCATTTTTTTCTTTGAGCATGTATGCTTGATGTGTATGTGAAATTTTACATGTACAATCCCACACTCAAAAGGGATATGCATTGGTTAATACCTGTATGTGATGTAGGTGACACACATAGTGAAGATGCATATGATTAAGATGACATGCTTATGATTGTATTAGGGTTGCATGAGTGCACATGCATTTGGCACATGTTAGCATGCTTTATAGTTTGTAACATGTGAGGTATTTGATGTCTAATAATATGTCATGACAAAGTTGTTTTGATATAGGTGCATACATGATATGAATGTGTGCAGCCCTGAAGTTTCAATTGCTGAATCTGGGTTATGTTCATGTGTGTGAATGTTAACACATGAAAAGGTTTCGTGTGCTTATATTGATGGGACATGTTTATTTATCGTGCATTTATGGATTTGTTTTGAGTACATGTGCATACATGAAATCAATATGTGTTTAGCATATAAAATAAGGTATAAATGTCCTTATGTGCTTATGGATGAATGCATGTGTGCTAAGTGATTACATAAAAGCACTTACACATGGATGATGAACACATGCATATGACTGTGGAAACTCATGCACATTGTTAAAATGGTATGAATGAATATGCATTTGGAATCATGTTGGTATTATTGCATACATTGTAAGTTATGATTTTTGCATACGATGCATCGATGGTTTAAATGAATCATCACAGACCTGTAGAGCCTTAAGCTTGGGTTTGCTTTTTCTTTAATTGTCTAAATGCATCGCAAAAATCATACTTTATATTATTGTTCTATATTGCACTGTTCGATGTGTTTCCACGGGTTGGAGTCTCGTGATGGTTCTCGTTGATGCGAGCTTTTGCCTTGTTTTTGCATATGGAACTACAAAACTCAATAATTGGCTCTTAATAAAAAGATAATAAATAAGAACAGTGTAATATACGTTCTGGGATATTTCATATGGAGTAGGAAAATCTTAGAGATCCGGTCTTGGGGAGACTGTGAGGATAAAAAAACTCCGTGTGTTGAAAAATTGTCCCCTGAACCCGATATTGAGGTTCTTTCTCCTGGCCATGATTTTAGGGAGAGTCCGCCACTTTACTCGGGAGTGGTGTGTTGGTCACAGCTGTGAGTTTGTTTTGATACCAAGGAAGTGACACTTGTGGGCGTGAGGTGTTTCTTGTGTCCCCGGTATTAGATGTGGAGGTCTAATGTTCCGAAGGTGATTCGGTCGAGGGCTAAGTTGAAACCCATTAATAAAATACAAATTGTGTGTTAAGCTACCCTGAGAACCTACTTGACCTCGTGGTTTGTACCCATTTGGTGTATCCACGGACAATGATAATTAAAAAGAGAAACTTAAAGTTGTATGCATTTAATAGGGCATGCATATGCAAAGAGAAACTTAATGAAAGATAATAAGAAGATTCATGCATTACACATAAGTCATGCATTTTCCTGCTATGCATTAGAACATGCATATGTTATCTGTTTCCTTAATTGTTATATGTTTGGTGGATGCGTGATGTTTAACTTTCAATGTATGTTAAATGTCTTGTTGTACTAAAATTGTGCATTATGGTATGGTTTAATGTTTCTTTATGCATAATGGATGTACCTTGTGGTATGAATGCGTACATGAATTATGAATTGTCATAATTGCATTTCTCCGAATAGTTGTGTGGATTCGTATTGTGGTTGTGGGATATATAAATGCTGCTATTAATGTTACCTGCCAGTTAGCTTATGATAAATTATTGACTGTCGTAGCATAGACCTTTGTTTATTTTTGGTATATACTGAACATCATACTTGACACCCATATCACATATTGGGTTTATGATATACTACATTAAAAGTTACAAATTTCCCACTTAGGCAGTTGTAGTCTAATTCTTATAAATTTCAGGTGAAAAATTGGAGTTAGGAGCGGCTGCAAGATGAGGCTTCGATCGAGATTTTGGATTTACTATTCCAAGGGTAGGGTGAGGACTTTGATTTAAATTTTCATTGATATTGAAATGAAAATAATGTTTTGGTCTTGCTCCATCTGTAATGTTCTGGAATGCTTAGCCCTAAGGTATGATTGGTTTCCGCTGTATTGAAAAAAAAATCCTCAAAATTTGGGTTAAGATTTCGGGGCGTTACAAAAAAACTGTAATATTTTTAATTCTTTTTGTTAATTTGTATGTATATGTATACATATACATATGTATATGTATTTATACACTCAAGTTTGCATAAGAATATGTATATATACTATATATGTAATACATATATTCCTTTTCTTGTCAATATAAAAAATTTATTATAATTTCCTTTTTATTTTTTTGTGTTTTCTGTTGGGTTTGACCAACTTTGACTAGCTCTTAGGACTAGTCTAACGGCTATTCTTTGAGCTCTCTCTTGTATATAAAAGGGGATCTCCCCATTGTGAACTCAATGCATTTCATATGTATTTCATGAGTGATGGTTCCCCTTAAATACTTTTCACGAATGTGGTGATAGTGTAATACCCGTGATTTTTATCAGATAAATAAACTTGAGATTTAGATCCTTAACCTGGTATAAGGATATTTTTAGCATCGTATTTATTTATTTGTATTTGGATCTCGGGTATCCTGTTTGGATCTTCAATGTTGGATCACTAATATCCGGTTCAGAACTTAGATATTTCATTCGGATCTTAGATATCGATTCGCGAACATCAAAATGGATTTTTAATAATTGTTTGGCCAAATGGATCGGATCTCTGGTATTGGATCCTCAATATCATGATCATATTTGATATTGGATCCAAAACGAATGGGGTGGATCCACGAAGTTTAAATCAGACTTTTTATGAAGAATTTTCTATATCGGATCCTCAATATCCAGGTTAGAATTGATATTGGATCTTGGAAGAATTGTAGGGACCCACGAATTTTAAAATGAGTCTTAAGAAAAACCTTAATTAAAATTCATAATAGTTTACTTTGGAGCCATACCCATCTACTGAAGGTTTGGATCCAAATTACATTATTTGGATCCATAGTTTCAAATCCTAGTAATAAGGAGAAAATTTTCGGATTCAGGATCCATAGCAATTCAAGAAGGGTCCGTGTATAGAATACCACATATACATAATGAATATATATATATACATATATGATGAATAATACGGATCCGTAATTGGACCCGTATGAGTCCAAATCACGGACTCAAATGAGTAATGGATCTGCACATCTAGAATGCGTATGGACCGCAGGTTTCGGACCCGGGCCGCCCCGCCCTCCCCCCTCCATTACTCATAAGTAAAAAAAAAAATCCTCAAACTTTTTGTTAAAATTTCGGGGCGTTACAGATAGTCCATCTCGATATGTTTGCTCATAAAACGTATAATTGTTGGCGATATATATTGCACTCTTGTTATCACAATATAGCTTAGAGAGTTGAACTATGTGAACTACCATGTCCTCAAGCAATTGATTCAACTACATGATCTCTGAAGTTGTAGTCGTCATTGATTTATACTCAGCTTCAATTGTCAAGAGAGTCACCTTTTGTTGCTTCTTATATTTCCATGATATTAGAGTCACCTACTAAAACACAAAAGCTTGTGGTTGAATAATGATCATTTACATCTCGTTCTCAATCAGAATTAGAAAAAACAATCATTTTCAACAAGGAGGATGATAAAAAAAGTCGTATAGGAGTATTTTTAATATATCTAACAATCTTCATCATAATGCTCATATGCACAAACAAAATATTCAATGTGAGAAATGTGAGGTCTAGTTATTGATAAATAAGTTAATGCCCCAATCATTTGTTTCTAAGGAGTCAGATCCTCCAACGGAACTCCATCATCGATAACTTTAGGAGTGCCCACCCTTTACTATAACGACACCGATTGACCCTCGTAAAAAATAGTGTTTTTTTTTTAATAATTGCGAAAGTTAACCCAAGGATCCGGGGTCTCACAGATTAAATATACCAAACCACAAACCAGACTGTGCATTGAATCAAATAAAGAATAAATCAAACTTTATTAATTCAATAAATAATGTCAAATAGTGTAGACACAAGAATCATCTGTCTCAGTAGAGCCACTCTGTCATGAACAAGAAACTAGTCAGAGGGCTTGCGGTCTTCAACCAGCTAGTCAGGACATCACAGAGCATCCAAGCCTGAAAACTGTTTTAAGAAAATAGTTAAGAACCAAAGTCCTTTATACAAATTCCTCTAAAAATCAAAACAATAAAGTAAATAATATAAACCAAATTCATGCATAAATTTAAGAAGAATATCACAATTAACAACTTACCACAATCAACTTACCATTCACGTATTTAACTAAATATCATGCAATAACAAATATCATACAAAACAAAATAAGCATGAATACATGAACTAATGCTGAAGAATAAATATGCATGATTCAATATACATGCATGCATAACTAATTAAATTGTTTATCAGAGTTGCTTTTGCATGCATATTCCTATTAAATGCAAACAAATTTAGTTTTCACTTTTTCTTAAACTCGTAGATATTCAAAATGAGCACAAATTTTCGATGTCCAAGTTACGTTCCAAGTTATAGCTTAACACACAATTTGTACTTTATTACTGGGTTCCACACTTGTTCCTTAACCGATATCAAGAATTAACACCATCCATCAGAACATTAGAAATCAACATTTATTGTCAGAACATCAGGGAAATCAATATCTACTGGCACCACTTTTTTGGTATACCAATAACTACAGTTGATTCAACAACACCCCCAAGCAAAGTGATTCAATCTCCCTAAAACCGTGGTCGAGAGGTGAACCACCATATCGAGTTCAATGGCACAATCACACCCAAAATTTTAGTATCCTCACGGTACCCCAAGACCGCCATCCAAGAATCCTATACTGTGTAAGAGACATGAAGAAACAAATTAATTACATTGTTTGATCTCTTTTACCTTTTTCACTTGAATTTCAAGTTCTTTATACAATAACTGTTTTCTAAATCAACATGCAAAACCAATTTCGGCCTTTGGCCTGCACAATTTAACAATGCAATTAATTTTGGAATACCATTAAATTTATAGAAATAAATTTTGCAATGTATAAATAAAATCAATTAATGTCCTACATGGCTCGTAGTGGTTCACATATGATCACTCACATATCTCAAAAGTGATTTATGCATCTTTGCAAAATTTTAGTGAACATGATACACACTCATTGTTTCAAAACATGTTCGCAATGCACATTCAAACAAACAAATGCATGTACATGAAACCAAATGCATACGCATGCCAATCGATGCTCGCAAAACATATTAACATGATCAATTTTCATGCAAAACATCCAATCATGCATATGATCATATTTATGCAAACATCAAATAAATTTCATATTCATGCGTATGATATACACAATTGCAACATGACATTCAACTACATAAGAATGCATAACCAATCAAACATGTAATCAAATACATAGGCCTGTAGCCAAAATGAATGTGAACCTCTTCATGACAAATTTGTTTAGATGTACATACTCACAAATCTCGGCAAATCTGGTCAGATTTACATACTAAACTTAGCAATTCTGAACAAATTCACACTATGAAACTCGGCAAAACCTGATCAGGTTAGCTTACTATGAAAGTCGATAAGTCTGAACAGATTTACACATAAGTGAAACTTGGCAAGTCTGATCAGATTTGCTTACTAATACAAGTCGGCAAACCAGATCAGATTTGCATATCAATAAAAATCGACAAGTCTAATCAAATTTGCTTATAAGCAGAAATCGACAAGTTTGATCAGATTGCACACACATAGAAATTAGCAAGTCTTATCAGATTGCACACACACACAAATTAGCAAGTCTGATCAGATTGCATATATGCGAAATACTGTAAGTCTGATCAGATTTGCACCCAATAAGAGTTGGCAAGTCTGATCAGATTTGCTCATGTAAGATCTCATGTTTTCAGTTCTTAGTCACTTCATGAAAATTTTGAAATTGGCCAAGTCTGGTAAGAAAATCGTTTGAGGCTCGAGTTTTAGACCAAGGTCTTAGTGTTTGGGTTTGACCCAAGTCTCATCATCAGGGTCTAGACAAGTCAATCGATGTGTGGCAAAGAGTTTTAAATTCAACCTTTAAATTCAAGCGAAATTCAAGCGAAGTTTGGGTTATTTTTGGGCGAAATTCGGAATTTGATATTTATGTAATATATCATTGGATGCGTCTCGAAATTCTGAGTGCAATGGTATTTTACTTTTTCAAATCCGAGTTCCGGTTGGCCCAGAAATCACGTTTTTCTAAAATTTTAGCAGTTTGTTGAAACAAATCCGAAATTGGATCGGATTGAATCCAAGGTGTAGGATCCAAATTTTTATGGATTTGGGTCCTAGTTAGGTCCTATAAAAATCTGGAGTTGATACAAGTCCTAATCCAAATTTTGTATGAGTATGGGTTTGGATCTTGGATCTGGATCCGATCCAAAATCCAAGCTTAACATTTTTATGACTTTAAATTCATCTGGGAGCTTTAAATTGGGGTTATTAGCATATAAAAAGTCTCCATGGTCAACATGACCAATTTTGGGAACTTTTGAATACCTATTAATAATTAAATTCAAAAGAATAAATTTATTAATTTAATGATTTGTATTAATTTCGGGATTTGGGTTAAGAGGGTTTAGGGTTAACCCTCTTCCCTAATTTAAAAGGGGTTTAGAGGTTTCCATACCTTTTAAGTAAGGTAGGTCAAAAAGTCAACAAAAGTTTTGTTAGAAAGGAGTCCAAGAATTTTTGGAAACTCCCTAATGTGGGAGACCCAAATCTGGAAACTCACTAAAGAGTTTCCAGCTTCAAATAGGAGAAGGAAGGGGGGCGGCAGCTCTTTCTCTTTCTTTTGGCTGGAGAGAAAAAAAAGAAGAAGAAGAAACAGGGAAAAGAGGGGAGAGAAGAAGAAGAGAGAGAGAGAGGAGAAAGAAAGGAGGAGTGCAGGAGGTAGAAGAAGAAGGTGGGAGGCATCGGAGCTCAGCCCAAACGCCCTCCACGGCCTCTATTCTCTTTTTCCAAAAAGGTACGGGTACTCCTTCTTGAAACGAATGAGAAATAGGGTAAAGATTGGATTTTCCATGCATCTTTTGATGGAAATCCATAGAGGAACAGTGTACCCTCGATTTTCACCGTTATTTATTTTCGCATATGCTGTATTTTTGTTGTTTCAGAAAAAATATATATATAGATATATATGTATATGATATACTAGTGGGCAGTTTTGCAAAATCGGTGGTATGCTGTTGTTTTTGACAGCATACACAGGTCCAAACTGGACTTGTGTACATGTTTTGGACCCAGCCGACAGGGTTGGCTGGGCTGGGTGTTTTCCCCTTTACAAAAAAACTAGGGTATATGAATTAATAAAAATCAGTTCTTTGAAATCTGTAGTGCTGCTGTTTTTGACAGCCTACACAGGTCCAAACTGGACCTGTGTACATGCTGTTGGACCCAGCCGACAGGGTCGGCTGGGCTGGGTATCTTCTTTAAAAACAAAAAAACATCAGTTTTTGCCGTGATCAGTTGTGCTGTTGCTTTTGACAGCATACACAGGTCCAAACTGGACCTGTGTACATGCTGTTGGACCCAACCGACAGGGTCGGCTGGGGCTGGGTGTGTTCTTTTCAAAAAAAAAATATATATGAAGTAATTAAATGGTGGTTTTCGAAATAGGTTATGCTGTCGTTTTTGACAGCATACACAGGTCCACACTGGACCTGTGAATATGCTGCCAGACCCAGCCGATAGGGTCGGCTGGGCTGGGTTTAATCTTTTCACATACATATATATATAGGTCTGTATATATATATATATATATATATATATATATATATATATATATATATATATATATATATATATATATATAAACAGGGATGTTAGCATAGGACTTCCCTTTTGTGATACGTTTCCGGACAGCATACACAGCCCCTGTTTTGGGTCTGTGTATATGCTGTCACACCCAGCCGATAGGGTCGGCTGGGCTGTGCTGTTAATTACAAAACTTCTCTTATGCTGGGAATCATGCCATGTTAGTAACATAGGTGGTTAGCATATGAAAACAGGGCCTGGTTATGTGCTTGGTAAAGTTAATATTCTAATCTTTTGATGCATGATAAATCTTGAGCATGAATTATGTACCTACAGTTTTATTTCTCTTTGTGTTAGAAGTTGAGGTGGTTTACATGACTGTTGAAACATGCTTACACATTGATGAACATGACGTGTGTTGTTACATATACATAAATACATGAATGCTTCTTTGCCCATCTCATACGAATCATGGTTAGAAGCATGTGTGGTAATGATTGTATAAAGATGCATGCATGCGCATTCCATGCATATGCACAGGAAAAAGGGTATAACAAGGGCAGTTTAACTTGCATATGGGAATGTCATATCTCAATGGGTTAATTTGGTACATATATGACTATACCTTGCAGGCATGTTAATACCATTGCATACATTACATATGATTGTGATTCTTGCATTAGTGCTCCGGTGATCAAAATGAATCATCGCGGGTTTGGTAAACCCGAGCTGTGAAAATGTTTCCCTTACTCATTTCAATGCATTGCAAAGATCATGCTTTATTAATATTTCAGCTTTATTGCACTGTTCTATATGTTTCCACAGACCAGAGTCCTGTGATGGCTCTCGCGAGGTAGATGCGAACTTTTATCTTTCTTTTTGCATATGATGTTGCAAAACTTAAGAAATTCAATTTTAATAAAAAGAAATAATAAAGCTCAGTGTAATATACCTTTTGGGATCACCCATCTGGAGAATGGGGATCTTAGAAATCCGGTCTTGGGGAGACTATGAGAATACAAAACTCTGTGTGCTTAATTTTGGTCCCCTGAACCCGATATTGAGGTTCCTTCTCCTGGCCACGGTTTTAGGGAGAGTCCGCCACTTTACCCGAGAGTGGTGTGCTTGACACAGCTGTTGTTTTTTGTACCAAGGAAGTGACACTTGTGGGCGTGGGGTGTCCCTTGCGTCCCCGACATTAGATGTGGAGGTTTAATGTTCCGAAGGTGATTCGGTCGATGGCTAAGTTTGGGATCCAATAATAAAATACGAATTGTGTGCTAAGCTACCCTGGGAACCTAACTTGACCTCGGGGTTTGTACCCGTTTGGTGTATCCACTGGCAACGGTAATTAAAAAGAGAATCTTAAAGTTGTATACATTTAATAGGGCATGCATAAGGAAACAAAAGACTTAATGGAAGATAATAAAATGATTCATGCATTGCATAAAAGACATGCATTTTCCTGTTATGCATTAGATCATGCATCCTTTAATGATTTCTTTAATCAATACATAATGGTAAGTGTTGAATGTTTATTTCTTGTTGCATGTTGAAGTCTTAGTACATGCTACTGCGTTACTGTCTTTGCATGTTTAGCATTTATGATTGTTGCATGAATAAATTCCCAAATGCTATAAACTGTTTTGTATGTATTTCCCTTAATTATTGCATGATATCTTATCTTAACTCTTTATCTCACTTGTTTCATTAAGAAGTAGCTGTTCTCAGGATTTCGATTCTGACACCCTACTTCATTGGTTTTTCGCAGGAGCAGGTGATCAGTGAAGTTGACAGCTACTGCGAGGGCGCGGGAGTCACAATGAGTTTTGACAAGTTCCTTTGTGGACAGAGTGGTTCTTTATTTTGGTTTTTCAGTCTAGTGTTCTTGTTATTTGCTTATGGTCATCAGTGGTTACATTACTTTCTGTTAAGTCAAACACTTTATTTTTGAGATTAGTTCTTAATTCATGAATAAAGGTATTGGTTAAATTACGGATGTTAATTGCAAGTTCTTTGCGGTTTGTGGCTATCTAGTTGGAATTGGAACTGTGAGGACCCCGGGTCTCTGGGAAGTTTTCCGCACTGTTTAAAAAAAAAAAAATTCCGCATTTTCAAAGGGATGAGTTGGGGTCGTTACAACTCACATATGAAACACTGTAAGTCTGATCTGATTTGCACCCAATAAGAGTCGACAAGTCTGATCAGATTTGCTCACATGCGAAACATTGCAAGTCTGGTCAGATTTGCACCAAATAAGAGTTGGCAAGTCTGACCAGATTTGCTCACATGCGAAACACTGCAAGTCTGATCAGATTTGCACCTAATAAGGGTTGGCAAGTCTTATCAGGTTTGCTCACATGCGAAACAGTATAAGTCTGATCAGATTTACACCCAATAAGAGTTGACAAGTCTAATCAAATTTGCTTACATGCTATACACTGCAAGTCTGATAAGATTTGCACCCAATAAGAGTCGACAAGTCTGATCAAATTTGCTCACATGCGAAACACTACAAGTCTGATTAGATTTGCATCCAATAAGAGTCCGCAAACAAAACATGATCAGCTACCATCAATTTTTTTTGAATATGGATATAACTCAACATATTTGATTCGAACAAGCAAAGATGCATATAGGTCCACTTTACGAAATCAAACATCCTGGATTCAATTATATATATATATATATATATATATATATATATATATATATATATATATTGAGATTGGAGAAATGGGAAAATATATTCGGCGAAGGCCTAATGATGCTCCAGTTAGAAGGTTGGAGAAATGGGAAAATATATTAGTTAAAAGAGGTCGGGGTAGGCCTAGGAAGACTTTGATGGAGATGATAGGAAAGGATATGAATGCTTTGAACCTCACCGAGGACATGGCGTTGGATAGAAATGATTGGAGGAAAAGGATTCATGTGGAAGACCCAAAATGAATTTCTTTTTTGGTTCATATCGCTGACCCCAATTGTTTTGGGATGAAGGCGTAGTTGTTGTTGTTGTTGTTGTATTGAGATTGTGTGAGCATTGAAACTCATGAAGAATTAATCTACATGTATACATATTCATATGCATAACAAGAAAAATTGTTAACTCATATAGCATGCTCATATCAAATCAAGAAAATCGAGATCTATAAAAAACTTAGATATTTTTATGATTTGATACTCTAGGAAAATTGAAAATCTCAAGAAATAATTATATATACGTATATATACATGAAATTGTCACTTTATATATGTATATATTCTTTTGAATCAGATTTCTCTTTTTCATCTAAACTTATACATAAAATCAGATTTATACCAATTTTTTCCCTTTAGAACTTAGAGAGAAACCCGTACCTTGATCGTAGCGTAGAAAAAGACAGGAAAATTTATTGATGTATGAAGAAAACAAATATTCTTCTTCTTCTCCTTCTTTTCTTTCTTCTCTCTTTTCTTTCTCTTTTTCTTTTTCTCTCTCCTCACACGATTTTGGTGTTTTTCTTTTTTTTCTCTTTAACTTACCCTCTAACTCTCTCTCTAGAGTACGAGTGCTAGAGAGAGGGAGAGACTAACCCCTCTTTACATTACTTTATAATATTTTGTTTTCTTATTTTATTTATTTATTATTAATCTAGAGGGTGACATCCCCCTCTAGAGAAGACCTAAGAGAGTAGAGTCTTCTAGATAATCTTCCCTTTAAATAATATTTTTATTTAATTATCTTTTTAATTATTTTATTTAATAATCTATAGAATATTCTAGAGGGTGTCACCCCCCTCTGGAAGACCTTTATCTACCCCTCATCTTCTTTAATTTAAAGTTGATTTTAAAGTTTTAAATTGGCTATAGATGGATTTTAGATCCAAATCTGGATCCAAGATCCCAACCCATATCCAAATCTATATAGGTTCTACCTGGACCAGATACTAGTCAATATGGATTCTGGACTGGATCCAAATCCATATTAACATGGATCAAACAGAGTAGATCCAGTCCAATCCAATCCAGAAAAGGCAAAAATAGAGGCAGGTCATTTTTGAAAAATGTGATTTTTGGGCCAATCGTTGTTTCATTTCGGAAAATAGGCTGCCAACGCGATCAGTATGTCGAGGCGCATCTAATGATATATATACGTGATTTTCGCCTTCGAATTTTGCCTAAATGTAACTTGAATTTTGCTCGAATTTAAAGGTTAAAAACAAAAAAACAAACTCAAATTATAATTGTCTCAATTAGTTCTTGTCAGTGGGCTTTAAGCCACGCCCAAACCCAGTTGACGTCACCTATATTTGAATATATTTTTCATAATTTTTATCAGTTTAATTAAATATATAATTTAAAAATCATATTTTTTGAATTTAAAAATCTCAAAAAATAAGCGATACTACATTTACTCATCTATAATTCTTGACTTGGCTATTATCTCTATTGCATATTTACTTTGCATTAACAAATAACCACTAGGTGAGTAAGCAACTTTAATGCCAAAAAAATATCTAAGGTAACTGAGGTATGTAATTTCAAAGTTATCCTTAAGGATGTTTGATCTCTTTAATTCCCTGCTTATCTCCACTTGTGATTATAATATCATCCACATACGGCAATAATATCACAACTCCTACATCATAAATTTATAATCACATCATACCATGCTTTAGGTGCTTGCTTGAGGCTATATAAAGCGTTTCGCAAGTGAAGAACCTTACCATGTACAACCTCTAAATCTAGGAGTGTAACGCTCCAAAATTTTTAACCCAAATTTTTGAGGATTTTTTTTTGAACAACCAAAACAAATAATAATTTTAATGTTAATCATTCCAGAACGATACAGGAGCGTAAGAGCAAACCACACCATTTATTTGCATTTCAATAATAGTGAAATTAAACATCAGAGTTTCCATATTATGAGTCTCAAAACACAATCCAATCTGAAAGAAAGTAGGACAGCCTGGGAACAAGTAGATCAAGTCTTGGCCAACACCTCATTCCGCAGTCGCTCATAAACCCTATTCTTCACCTGAAAATAGTAATTTTATAGGAATTAGACTACAACTGTCTAAGTAGGAATTACTGTAAAATTTCTCACAGCTATAACAGGTGTCAAGCATGTGATGTGTGTACCTTGTGTGTTTTTTAGTAATATTAAATAAAACAAGTAAGAACTACCCAGATATACTAACATGAATAATTTTTATGTAACAATTACAACAGGAAATCAATTGTCTCACAATTACCATTTCTAAAGCATGCTGAGAGTAAAGAAATACATTCTACAAGAATATGTAAGATTGACAATATACTAAGTCTACTCAATGTGATACCTAAATTGTTCTAATTAGTGTTTATCTTTTCTTATTCCGTGGGTACACATGGGCTAAGGCAATCGTAACAGAAGAGAACATTCGGGGGTGTATTTATAGCGCCTCGAAATATTAACCCGAAATTTTGAGATTTTTTTTTCTTTTTGAAACAGCGAAAATAAGGCATACTATAAGGTTAAACATTCCAGAATATTACAGTGGGAGCAAACCA
Source organism: Nuphar pumila (assembly GCF_984573655.1). Lineage (NCBI taxonomy): Eukaryota > Viridiplantae > Streptophyta > Magnoliopsida > Nymphaeales > Nymphaeaceae > Nuphar > Nuphar pumila. Next base: position 21,480,269 of record NC_143263.1, read on the forward strand.
TAATCATTTATTTCATTTCAATATCAATGAAAATTAACATCAGAGTTTCTCGAATCATCCCCGGAACAGTAAATCCAAAATCTCGATCCAATGCCTCATCATGCAGCCGCTCATAAGTTCTACTCATCACCTGAAAAATGATAAATTTATATGAATTAGACTATAACTGTATAAGTAGGAAATTACTGTAATTTTTCTTGCAGGTATATCATGTGTCAAGTATGTGGTGCGGGTGCCGAGTGTGATTTTCAGCATATACAAGAATAAGTCTACCCTACGAGAGTCAATAATGTATTAGAAGCTAACTGACAGGTAACATTGTTAGCGACATTTAAATGTTCCATGACCACAAATATGAATTCATGCAAGGATTTAGAAGAATGCAATTATGACAATTACATAATTCAGGTAAGCATTCATACAACATGGTGCATCTATTAGGCATAGAACAATATTAATCAATACCATGAATTACAATTCAAGTAGAATTGGGCATTTAACATGCATTAGAAGTTAACATCACATATCCACCAAACATATAACAATTAAGGGAACAAATAACATATGCATGTTCTAATACATAACATGAATATGCATGATTTAGTGTATAACAGGAAAATACATGATTTTTTTTCAATGCATGAATCCTTTTATTATCTTACCTTTAAGTTCCCTTTTTCCTTTCCATATGCATTCCCTATTAAATACATACAACTTTAAGTTTCTCTTTTTAATTATCATTGCCCGTGGATACACCTAATAGGTACAATCCCCGAGGTCAAGTTAGGTTCACAGGGTAGCTTAACACACAATTTGTATTTTATTATTAGGTTCCAAACTTAGCCCTCGACCGAATCACCTTCGGAACATTAGACCTTCATATCTAATGTCGGAGACACAAGAGACAACCCACGCTCACAAGTGCTACTTTCTTGGTACCAAAAAGAACAGCTGTGTCATACACATCACCCCCAGGTAAAGTGACACTCTCCCTAAAACTGTGGTCAGGAGAAGGAACCTCAATATCGGGTTCAAGGGACCAAATTTCAGCACACGGAGTTTTTGTATCTTCACAATCTCCTCAAGACCAGATCTCTAAGATCTCCATTCTCCAGATGGAAGATCTCAGAACGTATATTACACAGTTCTTTTTTTTTCATTATCTTTTTATTAAGAGCCAATTATTGAGTTTTGCAATTGAGCACAAAAAAACAAGGCAAAATCTCGCATCTACTCCTACGAGAACTATCATGGGACTCCCGCCCATGGAACCACATAGAACAGTGCAATATAAAGCAATAAAATTACATTTGCAAATCAACATACAAAATTAATTACATAGGCTTGCAAATCAACATGCAACCATAAGCTCGCAAATCAGTATGCACAGCTCTTCACGGTCTACCACCTGTGACAACAATAGAATAACGCAATTAAAACCATAGTATAAATGTGATTTTTGCGATGCATTTAAACAATTAAAGAAAGAGCAACCAAAGCTCAAGGCTCTCCCGGTCTGTGATGATTCATTTAGACCATCGATGCATCGTATGCAAAAATCATAAAAATTTGCAATGTATGCAATGATACCAACATGATTTCAAATGCACATTCATTCATACCAATTTAACAATGTGCATGAGCTACCACAGTCATATGTATGTGTTCACCATCCATGTGCAAGTGCTTTCATGTAATCACTTAACATACATGCATTCATCCATAATTCATAAGTACATGACAACATTTATGCATGATTGTACATGCCAAACACACATCGATTTCATGTAAGCACATGTACTTGAAACCAATTCATAAATGCACAATAATTAAACATGTCCCATAAATGTAGGTACATAAAACTTTTCATTCATAACATATATTAACATCCACACACATGAACATAACCCGAACCTAGGAAATGAAATTTCAGGGTTTGATCATTGGCACAATGTATTGTTTATTTATGACTTTTGTTGAAAGAATACGAGAATAGGTATGTAATTGAAATTGGTAATGCAATCACATTGTTCCAGAAAATTTTGGATGCTAGTGTTGAATCCTTCCAAATGTTGTCGCATACAGGCAAATTACACAATATGCTGGATAACTGAAGAAAAGCTCATGGGCTTCCAAATTAACTAAACTTGATTAAGATATAGTAAACATCAATAACTTTGCACCTTTCATTACCTAAAGTACAAAAAGAACACAATCTGTATAAAAATTATGAAAACAATATGCAACAGTCAACTTGTGCCCAAGAACATGACACAGAAACACGCTTATTGTAAACACATAGAACTTAATTTCTCTTGCTGAACAAAATTCAACATAACAATTTCTGTCAGTATCCTTGTTGCAGGCATAAGCTTCTACTAATGTCCTCAACACTGATATCTAATATTGGTTATTAATCTTAAAACAAAAATTTGTTTCTGTCGATGGATCTACTGTGCATAGTTACTCGGTCATTGGGACCTAACACAACTACGTCCATGATGATATGTAAAGTTCTATCACGACTTCTATCTAGACTCTTTCAAACAATGCAATAAGCAACATAGGGTTTATTCAGGGGACCTGACACAAAGGAATTCTACTACATATACCCAACCCATAGCTTTAGTCTTATTATTTACATATAGAGAGTTTATTAACATGAACCCACAATTCCTGAATTTTCTTCTATAGAAAAATTACCACTTTCGAAACACACATAGGCTGATTTTATTTAGGAAACATACTAAAAACAAAATGACTAATGTCAGGGAATTTCAATGTATTCGTCAATGCCAAATACTCACAGAGCTTCTAGTGTTTCACTTATTCCAGGTTGTTATTAAAAACAAAATACACAAATAGTAGGGATTTCAACATATTATTCAATGCCAAATGTACATGTCAGAACATTGAACATACTACAAAATTTTCCAAACTTCCTAAACCACAATATCAGATCCCATAGAGAGAAACTATCCTACTGGACAACACACAACTCCATAAAGTTTTGACAGGAAATCGAAGGGCAAAGTCGGAACTAAGTCTATTACATGATAGTTGTCTGGGATTGTAGAGCCATGTAGTGCATACTCAAACCAACCCATGTGCAACTATCGAAACTCATACCAATCGAAAATTCACATGACCGTACCTCGATTTCAGGGACTTATGCTAATGCTGAAGAAAAACAAAACAACATTGATTCACAGTGAAAACCCTTCAACCAACAAATTTTTTATTTGGGGTTTTACGGCAATTTACAAATTCCTACTATCGGCGATCCGAAATCCATAACTCCCTTCCTAATAACAAGCCAAAACCCCCAAATCGTAGATTTGTCAGTTTAGGGTTGATAGAAACCCTTAATTTGGGGATTTTCCTTTTGACTGCCCACGCACATACCCGAGCACATTCAATAACCCACCAAAAAAACACAACATCCTACATCACTCGGGTTTTTGCAGAAGCCGAAACCCCCCAACTCATTTGATTTGGGGTTTCTGGATGACCCACACGGCGTGCGAGACCCATGACCTTCCCAACAAGAAAATGCACAGTAACCCTACCTTTTTCCGGCGAGGTGGTGGCTGCTGCAGTGATCTCAGTAGCGCCGATTGTCCCTGGTCGTGCGATGATTAAGATGGAGCCGGTTTCGGTGGCCTTGCAGTCGTGCGCAAAAATGAGAGAGAGAAGAGAGATGGGATACAAAGTGAGAGACGTAGTGGGAGGAAGAGGGGCGAGACCCTCTCTAATCCCCTTTTTATCGAGCCCCCCCCCCCCCTCTCTCCGAGAACGACGGGGTCAGTTACCTTCTGTAACCCCCTCCTCTCCCCTTCTTGATTTTCTTTAGCAAGAATCGTGCCCTAGGCATGATTCTTATAATCAACGCTTTATTAATAGAGGGTCGGGTCCGAACCCCGTGACCCGCGATACCGAATCCACTCTAACGTGGATTCGAGTCAGCTTTATAGTGTTGGATCCATCCTAGCATAGATCCAGGTTGGCAGTGAACTGTCATATCTACAGTTGGATCCATTTGGGTCCAACTGTGGATTCGACCCAAAATACAACTTTTTATTTATTTATTTAGTAACTATATATATATTAATATCTTATCTAATTCTTTTGGATCTGGGTAATGAATCCTAGGCCCAAAACCTCTAGATTTCTCAGTTATTACAGTATTATTGAAATGTATTTTATTAACCCGAACGTTCTAATTGAAACTTAAATCCCAATGAAGCGGTCAGTAGCCGAGAGAACCTTTCAAAGGCCAAACCAAAACATGATGCATCCCTAACTTCTGCAGAAGAACATGAAGCTACCATCTAGGACACATTTGGTAGTTTGGGTCCCCTAATTCCATGAACTGGGGACCAACGAGCCATTTTTGCTCGAAACACAAAACACATGTTCCCGGAGTTTTGTACCACCTACCCTCTTAAAGGTAAGCCCGAATCTGAGTGAGTTGATCTTTTATTTCTTTAAATTACCTAAAGTATATGGGCATTTCCCCAAACTACCTCCTACTATCATAGTAGTAGGTTCCCAACCTTAGTCATTTTACAAAGGCATACACATCTACATTTTTTTTTTCATATTGATTGCACAAACCCACTCAGAGTGCTCCGATACCTTTAAACCAGTCAAGCACGGATGCCCCGATACTTTAAAACCAGTCAGGCCCACATTTAACTTTAAGTTTTTCATCAGTTTTATTGTCATAACACAAAAGTTAACAGCCCCAAATACCTGCATCGGGTATTTTACCCATATTGCCCATTAGTCAGGTTTCCAACCGACACTATTTATAGTTTATTTAATCCATTTCGTGTTCTGTTCTAATATAATATGCACAATCCCTTTAAGATGATTGAGCATGGCTAACTATGCATTTGAACATAGAGTGAATATGTAGTTAAATACTAAATTGAATCTCAGGCTAATATACAACTAAATAGGCATTGAGCATCAGTTTGTTATGCAATTTTATATGAACAAAAGATTATCATAGTATGCAGCTAACTAGGCATCCATCATTTGAATAACATGCAACTTCATAAGAAATCGAAGATCAGTATAACAGACAGCTAACTAGTCATTGAGCAATCTGGAATACATACTGGACATGAGACAAAATATAACCAGAGACATATTTATATATGTTGTTTCATTTGTACAACTCCTATGTATTGTTGTTTTTCATAACATACTATATACATAGGCAAGAAGAGTATGTCCCAACTGGGCGTGCAAGTGCAGCATAAATGTGCAACCATTTTCATCATGGAATTGCATATCTATGTGTGTGCAGGGTCACCATCTAGTATGGGTGTACATACAGTATAAAGAAATTAAATCCCATATCTTCATCTCTTGAAATTTCAAGTGGATCGACAACACAAACAGGCTCAACTGTCTCACTTTAGTAGAATTTAAGTCTTTCAACAAGTTGCATATGGAAGACTATATTTGCAATTCCATTTTGGTGCATTATGGACGGTTCATCTTTATTAAGATTTATTTTAATACTTAACTGTCTTGATTGAAAGTAAATGAACCATGAAACTAATCATATGGTTAGATTCCTAAGACTGCGCAAGGAGATATCACTGTTACCAACTTTGGGGTTCACACATCCGTACCAAACAAAATACCAAAAGGAAATTAACTAGAAGTCTAAAGAACAAATCAAAGCTCAACCTTTGGTACAAATCCATAGAAAGTGTACACAGCAAACATGTAACAACTATTTGAATTACAAGGCTGGTAGTGTACCAGACTCATGCATTCAGGCAGGCTACAACTTGACAGTGTAAGATTGACAGGCTATTTTCCGGATTTACATATGTATTACCAATATACTTTTATCGCTAAAACCAAACAATTCACAACAATTCAAACCCAGCATATCAATTCCCTGTATGCATATGAGTCTCAATATTAACCTCTAAACCACACGTTTGCAGTCCCTCTAATACCATCACGATTTCAGTTAACAAAACTCTAAAATAGACAGATATGTGCAAAGATTTTTTTTTTCATTAAGGAAGATACCAAACGAAAGAAATCATATCCAACTTATCTGGATTTCACAGCTGCCGAAATCCCCAAATCTCTTGATTTGGGGTTTCCGGCAACCGTGATCAATTAGGGTTCCATGGCAGCCAAAATCCCTAATCAGTCGATTTGGGGTTTCCGGCAACCCCCAACCCATGCTCGACCCATGGAATACCCAAGAGAAAAAAAACAGAAATCCTACTTCTGTCCCGGAGTTTGGTGGTTGCTGCCACGAGTTGGAGGTTTGCCGGCCACCGGTCCACTATCGTCGTCCCCTCACGTTGCGTGCGAGAGAGAAGAGACGGGAGGGTGTACCAGAGAGAGAGACAGGGAGACAGAGGGGGAAAGACCAGAGGAAGTGCTCGAGAAAGGAGAACTGCCGCTGGACTGCTGACGGTAGGTGGCCGGACGTAGGGCGAGCTGAGGGAGTGACAAAGCCTACCGGGGCTGCGTCGGGGACGTTGGCCGAGGCTAGCAGAGAGAGAGAGAGAGAGAGAGAGGTTCGGGACCCCTTTTGTAGCAGGGTGGCCTCCCGAAAATGGAGGAAACCTCCCCGGCGGCTGCGCAGTGCCCTTCCCTCTTTCCATTTCTTGGACGTGTGTTAGAGTTTTGAACCCTAACATGCCCTCTTATCGGGCCTTACCTTTACACATTTTTTTTTCTACGGGGCGAGGCCCGGGTCCGGACCCGAAACCTGGAAGTCCTTTGAGTTGGATCCGTGCCACCCCCTGTGATGTGGATCCACAAATTGGATCCAATTGTGGATCCTCGAGTTCGTTGTATATATATATCTTTATTATATGCATGTTTATATTTGGATCCTTTATGGATCCCAGATCTGAAATGCAGATTCCGGCCCAAACTAAAAAAAAAATTACGTATAAATTCAAGTAAATAATAAAAAAATTCAGGTTATTACAGGGAGGATCCATATAAGCTTCTTTACTTAGGTTACCATTTAAGAAAACATTTTTACGTCCATTTGGTAAATGAGCAAGTTTCTAACTGAAGCAACTACTACCATTGACTTTTTTTCTTGTGGAAAGTCATGGATTTATCTAAGGCATCTAATTCAAATTTCATTGCTTTAATCAATTAAGCATAGTCTTTGGCTTCTCTATATGAAGATGGTTCATAATAGGAATGGATACACAGAAGGGACCACCAAGGCCATTAGGAGTACTCCCAAGGGCTAGAAATATAGCTGTTGGGAGCACTCCCAACAACTCTATTACAAGGGAATTATAAAGTCTATATTGCCCTTTATAAAAAAGGAAAAATACAAAAATAAAAAAAGAAGCCTAAAGTGCTCCTAATGAGAACAACTAATTACATACAGTAAAAAGACTAAAATACCCCTAATGGGTATTACCTATTACATCAATCAATATATATATATATATATATATATCTACTTACTTTAACATATAGTTCCACAAATTGTTCAAAGTAAGTTTTCCATGCAGATATTTTGCTACATTGACAGCTGTTAATCTTTTAGAGTTGTTGAAAGATTTTTGACATCACAGGAACACTGTAGATGGGGATCCACGTTGGTGTTGTAATTACCTTCTTGATCCTTCTGATCCACTATTTATTGAAATTGGGGAGGCATTTATTAAGCAACAAATAAAAGGTATGAAATGCTTTACTAGTTACGACAATATTTCAGCCATCTTAATTTTAGGCTCTGTTTGGGAGCTGGTAGCTGGGAGAGTAGTTGTGAATTTGGGATGGAGTTGTCCTAAACTCCTCCAAACATGCCTTTTTGGGAGAAAGGTATTTGGGATACATTTAAAGAGTTGAGTAGGTTGTTAACATTTGGCTCTTAGTTTAAGCACCCAAATTTGGAATTGGTTGATGCTTCATGCATGAGAAGGCATTAGCTAATTTCAGGAATTGGACAGCTTTCACTTCTCCAACTCTCCAACTCCTCTGATGTGTTCTTCTGAGAAAGAGTCTCAGTTTCTAGTAATTCCAACATTCTGTTGGATGAACCCCGGTGTCAGACTTAGTTTCTCGTAATATGTTATGTTTGAATTGCAGCATGTTAATGGACTTGTCTGCACACAAAAGCACACAGGATAGATTCCTTTTAGTGTGGACCTTATTGTTGTTGATTTTCTCAAATGCGTATTAGTTTCTAAAATGCTATTTGTTATTCACTGATTATGGCCATATGGTCAATTCCATTACTTCCACATTTCATATCTTAGGGATAGCCAGGCATTACTATCCATTGTATATCTAGCTCTAATTTATATATATGTTTTGCAGAATATGGAGTCACATCACATATTTACAACTGGTAACTGTTTTCCTCTTTATCTTCTATTTTTGCCATTTCCATTGTATATGTTGGTGAATCTGTGTATCTACGTCTCTGTGTGTATGACTGTTTACATATGCATGCAGTCGAGTTTCTCTATGTTGATTGTGCATGATATAAAAATGAATGGGACCATGAAATTGTTTCTCATTTAATCAGGGTTGGAGCAACAAGAGGGTGCAACAGTTGTCGTGGCTCTATATTGCTTATTTTGCATCGTGTCCCACATCCCCCACCCCTCTCCTTGCCCTCCTGGCACCAGTATCCGCCCATAAGATTTGGCATAAACACCTAAATTTGTGTAAAACTAAAAGATCTATTCTGAATCTCATAAAACTATTCCTTCCTCTCTCCCCCCACAACTCCCCCTGCCCCCCCTCAAAAAAAACTTAAACTTTCCCCTAAGACTATGGTATGTAACAGGAAACAGCTAGTTTCCTTATTTGCTCACACGTTATTTTATGCTTCATTTGATTTTTATTTCTCAACTCTCTCTCTATCAATATATATATATATATATATATATATATATATATATATATATATATATATATATATATATATATATATATATATATGTGTGTGTGTGTGTGTGTGTGTGTGTGTGTGTGTGTGTGTGTGTGTGTGAACCTCCTTTCGCATATGGCAGATCAAGGACTAAGCATGGGGAAGCTTGAATAGGATGCACTTGCTATTTCAGTAAAACAGGTAGGAAGGCAGGAATTGCTACGAGGCACTTGCTCCCTCATCTGAACCCATGATCTAATGCTATTTCCAAGCCCACAGTCCGTTATCGAAAGTCTCCAGCTTCCGTCTGAACTCTCTCTCTCTCTCTCTCTCTCTCTATATATATATATATATATATATATATATATATATATATATATATATATATATATATATGGGAAATTGAGACCTACAAAATGGGCACGGTGCTAAATGAAACATGCTATTGGATTTCCGGTGCTTTTTCGAAATTCTGACCGTACAGGTGATCTATATGCTTGTTTTTATAGGAATCACTTGGTACATTTGTTTCTGATGCATGGATTGGTTTTTGTAAGGTTTCAAAAATCAACTACTTACAATTTTCATAATTTTTTAAGGCTCCAAATACGGTTTTCCATATAAAATGCATGATTCAATTGTCGATTTCTAGTAAATCAATCATGTTGAACACATCTATGAGATCAGAATTTTGAAAAAAACACTGGAAATCCATTAGCATGTTTCATTTAGCACCGTTCTCATTTTGCAGGTTTCCATTTTTCTATATGTATATATATATATATATAACAAATAGATAGATAAAGTATTTGCTCGAGGCATGATCATCTTGAGCTTGTATCAAATTTCAAAACTAACATTCACTAAATCTTCATACTATGAAACCATTGGACTTGGTGTGAGTGAATGAGATCCGTGTGTTAGGTGGTGTTAAGTTTTTCATGTATATGTATTATCATACATATATATTTGTTTCATATTGTACATATATACATATATATTCATATATATGTATATATATTTTATTTATAATGATATAATAGGTAATTACCCATTAGGGGTATTTTGGTCATTTTAGTCTTTGTAATAAGTTGTGCCCATTAGGGACACTGTAGTAGTCCTTTTATGTTTTTATAGGGACTATTTGGTCAATGACCAAATAAAGCTTTTGGGTTCTTTTTGGACTAGTCAGCATAGCGTTCACTAGTCAATAGAGTTGTTGGAACAGTCCATCAGCTATATTGTGACTGCCTCTTGTTTTTAAATAGGGGTGAACCCCCTCTTGTTCTTTAATACTTTTCTTAAGCATTCATGCTCAATAAGTTGAATATTTTTTACATTTTTGTGTTCATCTCTTTAGTTCTCTAATGTCTTAAATGCACTTAGTGTTTATGTTGTACCTTTGTGCTCTTGCATTGTCCCTTGGTTAGTCTTGTGTATGTGCATATGCACTTTGTGTTTATGATCTTGTTAGCCCTTAGAGGCCCTCATTTTGTATTTTCGCATACTTCCTTACATGTTATTTCTTAGTCTCATGGTATTAATAAAATATTAATTTGAGAATTATGAGTCTTCTTTGTGTATGCCCTTTATGGGGTGTTATAAGTGTTTTCTTCGATGTTCACTTTAGTACTTGTCCATTTTTCTATTTAATGGACATGCTTGTTCGTAATTGAAGACTCATTGGTAGACATCTTGTCTTATCGTATGATTGCATTTGCATTTTGATGCCTCACGAGTTTTAAGTGTTAAGTTCTTTTTGCATACTTATGATATTGAATGAAATAATATTTTTATATTATCCCTTTTTGTGTGTATTCCCTTTATAGGTTTGTGAGTGAATCCCATAGTGGGTTCCTTGTTGATGTTTGTCCACTCTTGTATCTATTTGGTGGACTTTGGTTTTTATTAAAGACCTATTCATTCTAAGTTTTCCATCTACCATTATTGGATTTGATTTGAAACTTGTTTTTTCAAATCGGTTCTTATATATGAACCCCCATATTTGGAAATTGATTTTCATGTGCTTGTATTGCCTTTTTATGGCATTTGATTTGTCCATTACAGAATTTTATATGATGCATCATTTATTTTTTGGCCTTGTTATTGGGTCAGGGTTAGCCGTTGAGGTGAGTTATGTGTGCACCTCATGTCATCTTATCAGTCTAGATTCCCAAGGGTTATGAGTGGCGTGTTGTCACTTATCTTCGGTCTAATTGATAGTTGATTGGCCTAGAGATCCATGTTGCTTTTGTTGAACTAGAGATGTTTGTTAGGGTGAGTTATGTACACCTTAATTTTTTTTGTCAGTTTAGATTGTCAGCTTATGGTTTGACTCTAATTGACGGTTATTTGTTCTCTGATTCTTTGAGTGTTGAATTACTCATTTGTATATTTGGTCAGTGTTATTATGATGGATGCTTATAATTATGTTTATCTGTGATAATTATCTATTTTTGAAATCACGGTGTTTCCAACCATTGTTAAAATTAATATCCTTATTCTTCTTGGTGACATTAGTTTGTTTTCTTCACAAGCTCTCTTAAGTCATTTGTTTCCTCCTATTATGCCTCTTATTTAAATGTCATTTTATATAAACAAGTAATGTTTTTTTGTAGTTAGTTATGCGCACCCATTGATTGTTCACACTTTTTGTGTATTTGTCAACTTATTATGCTCTTGTTCTAGTAGCTGATACACTTGAATATTGAGGTTTGTCTTTTATTTAAGTGATATTTTATTTAGACAAAATATGTTTTTTTGTGGTGAGTTATGTGCACTCATTGGTTATTCACACATTTTGTGTGTTTCTATTATACTCTTGTTCTAATAACTAATACACTTGAATATTGTGGTTTGTCTTTTATTTAAATGTCATTTTATATAGACAAGAGACATTATTTGTTTGTGGTGAGTTATGCACACCCATTGGCTATTCACACTTTTTGTGTGTTTGTTATGCCCATAAGTGACATTGTGATTGCGCTCTTGTTTTAGTAGCTGATATACTTGAATTTTGAGGTTTGGAGGTCTAGTGAGGTGATTGCTTGTGGTGGTCGAACTATTGTTGAGGTTTGCAAAATATCATTTCTTGATATTTGTGAGATTTTAAATCTCTTCATATTTTTTGCAAATTGGTATTGATTTGCAATTATCATTTTCTTTCTTATGTGGGATTTTAAAATCTCTTCATAAAATTTAAACTTTTGTTTTTTTCTTGTATGGAAAAATGTTTATTGATAAAATTTCATACATTTCATTGATAACATACATATATTTCATGCATTTCATTGATAACATACATATATATGTTTTAAAGATTGTTATTTGATCCTTTGTACTTAAACCCATTCTAGGTTGTGTGAGTGAATTCTAATGGATTGTCATTTACGAGATTGCTCTCATTCATTATTTTGTGCATTAAATATATATTATATATATATATATGTTTCGTATTGATTATCTTCTTCACATTGTTGTATTATAAATTTAATTAACTCCCCTTTTCTTGAGGGTTATTTTTTGAAGTGTTATACTTTATATGCATGTTTTTAGTATAAATTGATGATTTGTTTTTATGTGAAGTGTTTTTCTAAAAATTTGGGATATTATTAATATATAATTGTTTTATCTCTTTTTGATAATTTGTATGTTCTTTAGTGATTAAATTCTCTTGTGATCAATATTTATATTTTCTTGAAAATTTTGTTGATTATGGGCTTCTGCTTGTCTAATGTTGTTTTTATAAAAAATTATATTTGAGGTATGCTTCTCTTATCTTGCTTGAATTGTTATTAGTGTTTCTAAAAATCTTAAATTTTTTGCTACTTTGTTTAAAAATTATACTTGAGTGTTATTCTTGTTTAAAATATACATATTAGTTTTTAAAAATATATAACTATTTGGTTAGAATATCTTCTTTTGTTTAGTTGGAACATGTGTTTTGTTCTATCTGTAGGTTCTTAAAGATGCTATGAATTGAGAAAGGAATATCTTTGGTGCATCATATCATGAAGATAGAAATAGCCGATGAAGGCATTTGGGGATGATTATCAATGAAGACATTTGAAGACTTGTATTTGCAAAATTCTTTGATGCGTTATAAAGATGAAGATTTTCAACGAAGACACTTGAAGACTTAGATCCTCTCCATTGATTCTTTTTTGTTTTTCCAAACTTTCGGTATTTCATACCATAAGTTTTAGGGGGAAGTGTTAAGTTATACATGTATATATATGTATTATCATACATATATATATTTGTTTCATATTATATATATATACATATGTATTCATATATATGTATATATATTTTATTTATAATGATATTAGGGGTATTTTGGTCATTTCAGTTCTTGTAATAAGTTTTTCTCATTAGGGGCATGTTAGTACTTTTATTTTATTTTTTATTTTTATCCTTTTATATTTTTATAAGGACTATTTGGTCGTGGATCTGTTAGGTTCTTTTTGGGCTAGTCAATATTGCTGTTGGAACAGTCCAACATCTCTATTGTGACTGCCTCTTGTGTATAAATAGGGATGCACCCCCCTCCTACTCTTTAATGCTTTTCTTAAGCATTCATGCTCAATAAGATGAATATTTTTTTACGTTCTTGTGTTCCTTAGTTCTTTAATGTCTTGAATGCACTTAGTGTTTGTGTTACCTTTGTGCTCTTGTATTGTCCCTTGGTTGGACTTGTGTATGTGCATGTGGACTTTGTGCTTATGATCTTGTTACCCTTAGAGACCCTCTTTTTGTATTTTTGCATACTTCCTTGCTGGTGTCATGTACCTATGGCTTTTATGGAGTTAAATCTGAAATAAATTAAGAATGTTATTATATATAATATAATAAATGATGCTGCTATACTTTGGATTCTAATAGCTTTAACCCAAACATGACTTTTTTTGTATATGGAAACCAAAACATTTTAAACACTGTTTTGTTTTTTATTTTTACGCGACTCTTTTTTGTCTAGAGAGGGCCTTAAACAATTTTTTTCTCCTAGTTTATTGTAAACATAGTGGCTGTTTAACATGGCTCTGTGGCCTGAGTATGGCATTGGGAGAAGTGCCATACTACACAGAGCTGCTTTACCTACTCTCGGTCAAACCCTTTCTAAGCTCATAGTATAAGAAACCAAGATCAAGTCTCTTGGTACTCAATCATATGAAGAGTCCGTGTTGGCTGTTACTAGGCAAGGAGGAATGCGAGGTGGAGTATGTATGAGTTCAGCTGGTCCTTATAGACAGGACATGAGTGGCCTAAGATGCCACTATTGCAAAGAGTTGGGTCATATGAGGAATACATGCCCAACTCTTAAGAAGAAGAGGTTTGGAGCTGATGCTAGTACTTCTAGTACTTTTGGTGGTTCGGGGGTGAGAGGACTCCAGAGAGAGGAGACTGTTTCTCCAGTTGCAACTACCTTTGGTCCACAACAAGCTACTCATGTAATATCATATATTTTTCCATGATTTTTAAATTTAAAACTATGAAATTTTGTCTAAGTATTTTATGAGATTGATATAGAGAGAGGAACAAAGATTTGCATATGGTTTTTATTGATTTGGAGAAGGCAATAGAGTACCTAGGGATGTTCACTGGTGGACAATGATGAAGAAAGGTGTTTCTCTCAAGTACATTAGTATAATTAAAGATATGTACGAAGGAGTAGTAACCAATGTCCGCACTTATGGAGGGGTGACAACCAATTTTCCTATAACGGTTGGGTTACATCAAGGATCTGCGTTAAGCCCTTTCCTATTTGCTATAGTGATGGATGAGCTTACGAGATCAATTCAAGAAAATGTGTCGTGGTGTATGTTGTTTGCTTATGATATTGTTTTGATTGATGAGTCTAGAGCTGGGGTTAATGCTAAGTTAGAATTATGGAGACAGACATTGGAAGCAAGAGGTTTTAAGTTGAGTAAGAGTAAGACAGAATACATGGAATGTCGATTTAGTAAGCAACGAAATAGAGATGGGAGTGTAGTGAAGCTTGGTGAGCAAGAAATACCGGTGGATGATTGTTTCAAATATTTGGGATCTATCATTCAAAAGTATGGAGAAATTGATGGAGATGTAAATCATAGGATAAAGGTTGGGTGGATGAAATGGAAGAGTGCAACTGGAGTGTTGTGCGATCGTAGAATGCCATTGCGAAAGTTTTATAGGATGACAATTAGGCCCGCTTTACTATATGGTACAGAATGTTGGGCTGCCAAGAGACATCATATTCAAAAAATGAGTGTAGTTGAGATGTGTATGCTTAGATGGATGCGTGGAAATACAATGAAAGATAGGATTCGAAACGAGGAGATACGTAAGAAGATAGGCGTTGCATCCATTGAAAATAAGATGAGAGAGAATTGTTTACGGTAGTTTGGACATATTTGGCGAAGGTCTAATGATGCTCCAGTTAGAAGGATGGAGAAATGGGAAAATATATTAGTTAAAAGAGGTCGGGGTAGGCCTAAGAAGACTTGGACGGAGATGATAGGAAAGGATATGAATGCTTTGAATGTAAAACCCGCGTTTTAAAAAAAAACAAAAACAAATCGGACCCGGGCCAGGTCGGGTCTGGACCTGACCCGGGCCCGCCGTCGTTCGGGTTTTTAAAACCCGACGCAGGAGAGGTTTTGTTTAAAAAACAAAGCCCCCCCTGTGCGTCGCACGTCACCCGCGCAGCTCCACCTCCCTCGACAGATTTAGGGAAACCCTTTTAGGGTTTCCCCGAAGATCGCCCCACCTGAGCCTTTAAGAGCAGCGTAGGAGGGCGAGGGTTGGCACACCTCCCTCTTGAAGCTCCTCGCTCCCCTCACGCGGCCCTCTCCTCCTTCCCTGCGCACGCCGCCGACCGCCGCCGCCGTCGGTCTCCTTCCAGGTATGCCGTCTCCACCCTCTTCACCTCCCTCTTTTTCCCCCCTTCTCTTCCCCGTGGGAGATCGGGCGACCGACAGGAGGTCGGTCGTCCCCCTGTCACCGTCCCCTCTTCCTTGACCTGCGTAGGGGGGTCGGCAGGAGGCTGGTGGCTCCTGCCGCCCTGATCTCTCTCTCTCTTACCTTCCGGCAGGGGCCATCGGCCCCTGCCCCTCTTCTTTTAAAACCCAGCAGGGATCGATGGCCCCTGCGATTTTTTTTTCAAGACCGACAAGGGCCTTTGGCCCCTGCCCTCCTCTTTTAAAGACCAGCAGGGGCTGATGGCCCCTGCCCTTTTTCTCCATGAACGACAGGGGCCATTGGCCCCTGCCTCCTCTTTGAAAGCCGCAGGAGGGCCTTTGGCCCCTGCGCTCCCCTCTCTCTGCTCATTCCATTTCTCTTTCTGGTAGGGGCCGATGGCCCCTGCCCTTCCTTTAAAGCCAGCAGGAGCCTTCAGCTCCTGCCTCCCTTTTTGGAAACCCAGCAGGGGCCGATGGCCCCTGCACCTATTTCTTTTGGCAGCATGGGTCATTAGACCCTACCCCATTCCGTTTCAGGTCAGCAGGGACCGTTGATCCCTGCCTTGTTTTGTAGAGAAGCTGAGACCCCAATCCTTTGTTGCCGTTTTTCCTATTCATTTAAATGCATACTAATAACGTACCTTTACAGTTTACGCAACAGGTCCCGTTCGTGCTCTGCGGCCCGACCCTCGTATTATCCTCACACGTAGGCGTACGCAGCTGCACGACATCCCAAGGTAGGGTAAAGTCGCACAAGGGGCAATAGATCTAATTAAATTGAAATAAATAAGATGTCCATGCTAGTTGTACTTAGATTTATATTGCTTTTGCGTGGCGTATTATTCTTGTCTGCATGCTTATGAGTCGAGGTACGATTTTACTCTTCGAGTATTAATTTGCGTATTTGCTTATGTGTTGAAGGTGGTTTCACACTTTTTGCAATACTTATGCCCTTAATTGCTTGCATATATACTTGCCTGTACGTTCCTATGGGTTGATGTACAATTTCATTCTTCGATTATTATTTTGCGTAGTTGTTTATGAATTTGAGGTGTGGTTTCGTACTTTTTGAAATACATATGCCCTTGTTTGCATGTATACATTTCTGCCTGCATATTTCCTTTGAGTGAGGTACGACTTCGTGTCTCATGTATTACTTATGACCTTATGTGTCTGCCTATCTAAGTGGTCAAGGTATGGTTTGACACCTTGTGTGTTACTTATACGTTTTTCCCTCGATGTGCGGCATCGCAAGTCGAGAGTTGTTTGTTGACATGTTATAACCTGCATATGCTCACACTCATGGTAAATATGTACTTACATAAATGTAGTCTTGTGCCTATCCTGTTATCACTTGTTTTCAAAACACTAGAAGTTGCACTTGTGTGCTATAGTTCTTTTAAAGATGATTTCCTTCTGCAAACCCAGGGCTCTTCAAAGTGCAAAACTTTTGCAAAGTTAAGTTTTAAGTCTTGTCGGATTTCGAAGTCACATATAGGCCCTCCCAGGTCCACACACTTGGGAGAAATATTTTATAACCCCGATTCGAGTTGCGACCCAATTCGAATAACCCCGATCAGGGGCATGGGCATATGAATGAGTGGGGTTCTGTTGAAGGACCCATTCTTTATTTATCAATCTAGTATCACATGTCGATACTAAGATAAATTTTGGATGTAAGATTGATAGTGTTGTGCATTGCGTGAATGACTTAATGTGGCATTATGGCTTTTAAGGATGAATCGTGCCAAATGAGCACTCCTATATTCTTTGGATCGTTATGAAATTGTGTGTTGGGTGTTCCTTTTTAGAAGCCCACACACCTCCCTGGTTCAGTATAGCGTACTTTTAGACATGCACAACATGTTAAGTACTTTGTTGATCGGACGAGAGATCCGAGACGACCTTGTATCATGAAATATGCAAAATATTGTTGAAATGAATTCAAGACTTATCTTGTCAAATTGTGTTGTGTTACTTCTTATGCAGATAATATCTGTTGGGGTTTCTTTGGTGAAACCATATCCTTTTTATCGTAGTCGTACTTTTGACAAGTACGTCCGTACTTTTTGACAAGTACGTCTTCTTACGTTGCGATGATTAGATGAGTAGGTTGTGGCAACCTTGATGAGTGCAAATAACAAAATGCTGAGATCACCTAAATAAGTGATGTTTTCGCCTTCACCAGCAAGATACTCGAGTTGGTCGAAAGACCAGAGTATGTAGAATGGGTCTTCAGTTAACTACCCCTGATGTACTCATTCGAATCGCAGACTCCTGTCAGGAGAGAGGACAGGAAGGTACAAAACTTCGATGGACAGGCTATTAATGGCAGGTACGAGCAAAAGACTCGGCTTCCTCAGTCATCAGAGTTAGGAGAATGGGACTACCATAATTATCCTAGGTGGTAGCTCTCCATGTTTGGGATTCATCTATTGTTTATGCTGCTTTGGGGATTTCTCTCTTGGTCACCGACCGTCCCCTTAGGTGCGGACTCAGTCAGCTATCCGGGTTATCATAAAATACATAGCATAATAAACCCTCGGATCAGTCTAGGCTGTTTCTAGAGTCGTGCCTTGTGGATACCCACTTGGCCAGTTAATATCAAAACATAATTTAAATCCGATTATACAATTTGGCCAGTTTCATCTTGAATTTTAGACTTCAGATCCAAATTCCATTTTAGGATCCAGAATCCAACTTCATCTTGGATCTCAGACTTCAGATCCAAATTCCATTTTAGGATCCAGAATCCAATTTCATCTTGGATCTCAGACTTCAGATCTAAATTCCATTATAGGATCCAAAATCCAATTTCATCTTGGATCTCAGGTTTTAGATTCAAATTCCATTGTAGGATCCAAAATCCAATTCCATCTTGGATCTCAGACTTCAGATCCAAATTCCATTCCAAATTTCGGATCCAATTCCATCTTGGATCTCAGACTTCGGATCCAGTTCCATTCTCCATTCCAGATTTTTAATCAAATTCTATTCCCAATTCCAACTTTCAAATCCAATTCCATTTCATTCCAAATTTCAGAATCCAAGTTTATCTTGGTTCCCAAATTCCAAAAACCCATTCCATTTCTATTAAAACCAATTCCATTTGGATTTCTCATATCTCATTCTGATTTCAAAGCTTCAAATGTAGAATTCAATTCCATTTCAAATATTCATTCCCTCTCCTAGATTCAAATTCAAAATTCTAATTCAAAGTCCATTTATGACTTTGAAACTTTCTTTCTTTTCCTTTTATCTCAGCTTCAAAATCACTATTTTCTCAAAGACAAGATTTATTTTTCCAAAACTCTGATTATTTCAAAGACTTAGTACTTCAAATATCTTTTCTATCTCAAGTTCTAAGTTAGATTTAATCATTCAAAAACCATTTCTTCACTCTATTATCAAATTCATTTCAGAAACGCTTGGAGATTTCCAAAATCATTTTTTCAAAAAGAGCATACATCCTTGCATTGCACAAGCATGATTCTTTGTGCATTTAGACTTGAATAAATTCTTAGATAATCTTTTCACAAAGTAAAAAGACATAAATTCGATCCTTGGTTCGATTACCCCTGGTAAAGGCGCCAGGAACGGTCGAACCTCGTACCGACGAGCGAGCCTCGTCTACCAATTTTCCCACAAATATTTCAAAACGGAGGCGAGTAATTTTCTAAATATTTTCAAATTAAGGTCAAGTGAGACCCCGCAAAAGAGTTCATCTTCTCTCTTCTTTTATGTCTTTTCATTTCTCCCCTTCAAAAAAGAGAAATAGAGGTTAGAAAGGAAAATAGAAGGAAGAGAGAGAAAGGTACAAGATAGGAAAAATTTGGCGATGATCATAGATGGTAATTATATACATGTTTGGTTATATGCAAATATAATATTTTTACTATAAATGTGGGCTGTTATTGGGCAGCATAGTGCTGCATTTTTTTGTGCAACACTTACCCGTTGCCAACAACATGTTGCTGTGTGTAGCATGTTACTGCTCAACGACAATATGCTGTCAACAACATGCTGTTGTACATATGATACAACAAAAGTTAGATCTGCCAATAGTATGTGTTGACAGTTTGGACAGATCTGTCGTGTCCCATTTATGTGCAGACTTGATTCAGATATGCAGTAATGTGTGTGTGCAGATCTGGATCAGATTTGCTGCAACATGTGTAAGCAGTCTGGACAGATCTATCATGTCTTATTTGTGTGTAGATTTGATCCAGATCTGCTGTAATATATGTATGTGTGATCATCGCAAATTTTTTCCTCTCTTGGTATTTCTCTCTCTTCCTTTTCTTTTCCTTTCCAGCCCCTATTTTCCTCCTTTTTGAAGGGAGAAAAATAAAAGACAGAAAGAAAGAGAGAAGAGAAAAGAAGAGAAAAGAAGAGAAAAGAAGAGAAAAGAAGAGAAAAGAAGAGAGAGAGAAACTCTTTTGCGGGTTCTCACTTGACCTTAATTTGAAAATTTTTAAGAAAATAACTCGCATCTGTTTTGAAATATTTGCAGGAAAACTGGGAGACGGGATCCGCTCGTCGGTACGAGGTTCGACCGTTTCTGGCGCCTTTACCAGGGGTAATCGAACCAATGGTCGAATTCATGCTTTTTGCTTTGCTAATAAATTATCTAAGAATCTATTCTAAGTCTAAAATGCACAAAGAATCATGCTTGTGCAATGCAAAGATGTATGCTCTCTTTTGAAAATGATTTTGGAAATTTTTCCAAGTTTTTCTGAATTGAATCTGATGATAGAATGAAGAGATGATTCTTAACTCAGAACTTAAGATTTAAAGTTCTAAGTTTTTGGAATAATCAGAGCTTTGGGAAGAATAAATCTTTGAATTTGAAAAAATGAAGATGAGATAAAAAGGGAGAAGGAAGGAAGTTTCAAAGTCATAAATGAACTTTGAATCAGAATAGTGATGAATTGGAATTAAATTCTAACTTTTGAAATTTGAAATAAAATGTGGGAAATCTAAAATAGAGTTGAGAAATAGAATTGATTTGAAAGTTGAAATTCAAGATGTAATTTGAATTTCGAAGCCTGGATTTAATTTAAGATCAAAATTGAATTTCTGGATTTAGAATCCGAAATAGGAGTTGAATTTGAAATTTGAGGTCTGAGATGGAATTGGATACTACATCCTAAATGGAATTTGGATCTGAAGTCTGAGATCCAAAGTAGAATTGGTTCTGGATCCTAACATGGATTCAGATCTGAAGTCTAAGATCCGAAATAGAATTGGGTTCTGGATCCTAAAATGGATTGAGATTTGAAATGTGAGATCCTAAGTAGAATTGGAATCTGGATCCTAGAATGGATTTTGGATCTGAAATCTGAGATCCAAAGTAGAACTGGGTTCTGGATCCTAAATGGAATTTGGATCTGTAATCTGAGATCCAATGTAGAATTGAGATCTAGATCCTAAATGGAATTTGGATCTTAAGCCTGAGATCCAATGTAGAATTGGGATCTAGATCCTAAATGGAATTTGGATCTTAAGCCTGAGATCCAAAGTGGAATGAGGATCTGGATCCTAGAATGAATTTTGGATCTGAAGTCTGAGGTTCAAAATGAAGTTGGATTCATACTTGGAAATCTGGATCCAAGTTGAGATTAGGATCTATTTTTGGATTTTGGAATTTCAAAAATTGATTTGAGAATGAATTTCGAATATACAAATGAATTTCGAAGTCAAATTGGACTTTGATTTTGAAGCTTGAATTTTGGAATTTAGAAAATGAGTCAAAAATTTCAAAGTTAAATTGAACTTTGAATTTGATTTCAAAGTCAAAATTTGGACTTTGAAGATGAGATAGAATTGATGAATTTGAAATGGAAATTGAAGAAAAGACAATCACTTGGGTTTTTGAAAAGAATTTTGAAAATATGATGCAATTCTATCCTAAATGATGAATGAATTTGAATAATTTTAAAAATTTGGATTTTGAAAAGCTATTCCGTTCTTTAAATGAATTAAGAATGAAGTTGAAGATATAATATATCCCTGACTGTGGTCATTGAACATATTATATAATAACCACATTTAAATTCAAGTGAAGAATAAAATACATTTTTGGTGCTTTTATAGAATTTAAAATGAAATTAACTCTCAATATACCCTGACTATGGCCATTGGTATATATATTGAGTTAATTTTAGATTAAATTCTGATAAAAGAGGAAAATATTTTAAAGAAAATATGATGATTTTGAAAAGGATCCAGTGTGAATCCAGTGTTATTTTATAAAAGATAAAAATCCTAAGTTTTGTTTACATCCTGACTATGGCCATTGATGTAAATCATCAACTTAGGATTAACTACCTCTTATGAAATGATGCACGTGCCATTCGTGTTGCCATTTGTGAGAATTTGAGAAATAAAGACAAAAATGCATGAAAACAAGTAATTCATGATATTTACAATGCTCATTCATTCTATCTAAGACCAGAAATGTAATTTTTCATTAAGATCTAGCTATTATATCATGGATATGACTTTTGAAGAGATGGAAAAATATCTAACTTGAAAAAGAAAAGAGAAAATCTATAACCCTGCCAAACAGGGTTAACAATTTATGATATTTACGAGGCATAGAGATATAGAAGAAAATCATGCTGAAAGTGATACACACATGATCACTATTAAAGAGATGTCTATGCTATATATACTACATGGTGAAGATGTGATGTAGGTGACGGATATCAAAATATACATGTGACATGCTAAGCTGGTGTATATTATGATATGCATGGTAACATATTAGGCAAATACAAAGGACTTAAATGTATGCTAAGGCTGATGTTAACATATGTTATAACATGCTGAAACTGTTAATGTGTATATTTGATGGGAAAACATTAGGAAAAATGTTTAAAGACTGATAAAATATCTACTATGATGGTCAACAATCAAAAGGGGATTGAAAATTACTTTTCCACAGTAAGCAAAGCACAACAATATTCGGAGATATCAAGCAGCCGACTCAATATGCCCATATGATCTGAAGTGATAGAAGCCACCAAGCCGTAACTGACCCATCCACACAACTACCAACGCTGTCTTTGAAAATCTAGCATGCAATGTATCTGCTCACAAATCCTTGATCTAGACTGATCGTCTATGAGATTTCTGCACAACAAAGAATAGTCCTCAATTCAAGCACCACTGCTGAACATTTTCAGGGCATGGAGTAAGCAATCTTCAGGAACCGGTAATTTATGACTGTGGGCCAGTGAGCCGAATGCTGAAGTGATATTTGGAAGTATGATGTTATATTATAAGGAACACAACAACCGATGGCAGGTAACAGATGTGCTACAGAACTTTCACAAAATAGGATAGGTCACCCTTTTCATCAATGCCTTTGCGCACTAGGCCAAAGCACATTTCACCTGTGTGTTTTGTGTATATATACTGTGAAAAACAACGAACAGGGTCAAATCATGGCAATTCTTCAAGCATGTTCAGGAAATAAACTCTGAAGATACAAATCCATTTAAAAGCAATGGCATTAAACTCCATAGTAAGACATTCAAAGATCCATTTCTGATTTATTCATAGGGTCTCACCTGAATATTGATAACATCACATCAACATAAAGATGAAAAACAGATGTTCTTTGGTAATTTTCTGTTCCTTAGATATATGTTCTAAAGAGGATGAGAAGATCAAGCTCATAACAGCAAAATCCATCAGATTTTTATACAATGCTCTGGATGCCAACATTCTAAGGAAAATTTAACCCGCGATGGTTAGGTAACAGGCAATGCTATATATGGGGTGTGGATATAACAAACATGCATTTATGCTGTGTAGTGAAGATATGCAGGGAATGTGTTGTGAGTGATGGTGACAAGGTGCACCTATGCTAAAAAAAATGCAATTGCATTGAAATGCAAGGAGTTGATAGTGTTAAGAAGTGGTGAAAAGATGGCGGTGCTGACGTGTGCTGTGCAGGGAGTGAGTGAATGAAGGTGTTGTAACTATTGGGATGTGAAAGGTGTGAAGAAGATATAACAGTGGATGGAAATTGCAATATTTAGATGCCAAGGGACATAGTGAAACAGTTACCTTGAATGTGATAAAATACATATATATACTAACCATGAAAGAAGTGTATAAATAATGACAGATCATACTACAGAAATTTGCAGATGCATATGAGGCAGTCATAAGAATTACACTTACCTGTAGAGAAATGTATGTTGAAATATAAGTCATTAGACATAGACACCCAAAAAAAAAATGATGAGTGGCTACCGATAGGTAAACATAAGAGAGTAGCCCTGTTGAACATCACCATAAGCAGCATCTCCAAAGCTCAGGCTAAAATCACGATTTTACAAAGATGATTTTCTAGAGCAAGGAGCCCCCGATTGAGGTTAAATTGGGCTTCATTCTCCTGGAATTTCCCCTTTATTTCGATCCAATGAAGGTTTAAAACCTGTACCATCGTAAGCCTTTGGCCTGGATCTCTGCAGAGTGCTCCTTTGATCAAATGGCGACAACATCTACTCAACCCCATGGATCTGGCAAGCTGTCTTGGAAGACAAAATTTAGAAATATTGGTACAAATTACATTCCAAGGAAAAGCCATGTAGACCTGATATGTTCGTGTTCAATACCAATACAAAAGAGTCCATCATCTCCATGACCTTCTAGTCAAATTACAGAACTAGTCTAAACATGATACCTGCCCACGATGCTCTAGGTAATCTTAAAACGAAAAGGGTACTACCTCATTGATGAGAAGCAACAAAACTTAGCTATTCGACCCCAATTCACTTGGCCTTACTTTGGTACAAAGCAAGTAGGCTGGCGTCACTCATACCTTCAATTATCTAACTTTTCATGATATCGGAGATCTGAACATTGATTTATCCACAACATTAGGAACACTTGCTGTAGCTGTCTCAGGCCTTCGTCATTGCACAATGCCTCTTTTGCAACCGATTGATCTTTTGTTCTCAGGTAATCCAATACCAACTTCACAATCTTCAATAGTTGAGATCTTTTCAACTTCTTTTTCAGATCCCATTTCTTTTGATGGTTTGAGAAATCTATCTACAGGAAAATAGAAGTAATGCTGCAGCAGCAGCGGATGGCACGCTGGGGTTTTTTGTTATATACAATGTAAAGCTAAAGACAATAGTGACAACAAAAATAAAGAAACTAATCGTAAAGAGGTATTGCAGGTAGTATACAAATATCAAAACGAATATAGCATGATTACATAACATGCACCACCAACTATCCAACTTATCCAAGGATGGTACAGATAACAAGCCAGACCAAATAATGTATTTAGCCATTTTATTACCAATAACAACAAAAGATCAAAAGAAAACATCGTGTAACAGAGGACATATGGATATGTGGATGCTACATATAGTGTTTGATTCTACATGGAAACATATGAGGTGCTTCACCAGGAACATAGACACTTCAGAAATATTAAGAGATTCTCAATGGAATGTGAAAATAATGTTTTAACCATAAGGTAGTAAAATGACAACAATAAATCGACAGCCAAACCCCAAATATGAAGCAAATCCAATCAACAGGGGTGTAAAATGATTTATCATGAAGGAGCCAGGATTCCTTATGTGAATCAGGATGATAGAACGAAAATCTGGAATCAACTCAGCTATGGGTTATCGATCAACGTAGACCTAGAACCAACGAAAAGAAAAATAAAATCAAAAGAGAGGTATTGGATAAAAACAAGAGAAGGATGTTGGAACACATTCCATTCGCTGTAGCATTAGGTGGATCGGCATTGCTATATGCAAGCCGATCCTACCTATTTTGCTTTTGTAATACACAGTAAAGAAAAAAACGATAGGGAGAGAGGAATAGGGTGCTTACCTGGTTGCTATGGGGAAGCAGGTTTCTTTTGAGCAATTTGCAGAAGAGGTACCTTACAGGGAGAGATTGTTCTTCAGCATGACTTTGCAAAAACTGAAGCAAAAGAAAAACTGGTGCCGATGAGAGACAGGGATGATCAACGAAGAAGGGATGAGACAAAAAAAAAAGGAAATCCGAAAGGAGGGGACGATGGCAGGGTGAAAACGGATGGCCCCAATGGGGCTTCGTGCATCCCCTTTTAAGGAGGAAGAGAAGGTTCGAGAGGTTTGTTTAGGGTTTGTGGTTGTTAGAGATGGGTGGTTCGGGAGGAGAAATGGAGGAGTGCGATGGAGGGTTTTGAAAAAGAGAGGGTTTCGGTAGGCAAGGGTGGAGAGGCGGCGAAGAGAGAATGCAGAAAGGGTTTCGGTTTCCTCTTCTGCGAAGGGTTCTCAAAACCCTAAAAAGCCTTCCGACGACCCCCTCTAAAAAAAAATATTTTATAAAAAGGGGCTCCTTTAAAAGTTTTCCATAAAAAGTGCTTTTAAAAATGATTTTTTTAGCAAAATTGACTTAAAAGGTTTAAACTCATTCGGTTTTCTCATAATTTTCCCAATTTTTTTTTGGTTTTTGCGTTATCTTTCAATTTTTTTGTATTTTTAGAATAAAATCTTAAAGTTTGTGAGAAAACAAAGATTAAAACTATTTTTTTTTGTGTTTTTGCAAAAATATTTACAAAAGAGAATTTTTCTGAGGATTTAAAAGCTGTTTTGAGAAAATTTCTTCAGAAATGGGTTTGGATCTGGATTTTGAGGAAATATGAATTTAAAACACTGGATTCGGATCCAGAATTGAATTTGAATATATCAATATGGAATTTAATTCAGAAAATCTGAAGAATGACTGAAGTTTAGCTTTCAAATTGCTTTGATTTTCTCAGAAAACGGGGTTAGGGGCAAAAGGGTCATTTTTATAAAACTTTGAAAAATTTGGGGTGTTCACAGTATGCAAACTAGATCAGGTCTGCCGTGTGTATAGAGCTCGCAATCTAGTTTGATTTTGCTGAAGTACATGATCCTTCTGTTATGATTTAAAACCTGTCTTGTTACATGCCTTTACGGCTGATTGTGTTTGGCATTGATTTAGGCTTGATTGTTTATGCTTATGCTTGCATCTTATTGCATTATTTTTTGTTGTATGCTAATCAAACTACATGACCATGCAATTGTAATTATTTTAATGTTTTGGCTTTATCGGTTATACAATCAACTTGTTGTATAGGATACACACATAAATTCTGGTGGTCTGGCCGACCCATGTACATGATTATGATCATGTACATGGATCTGCCAACATGCTTGAAATAAAGATTTTCTGCAATGGCCGATCCATATACATAAATGTGGTTATGTATATGGGTCAGCCCTAATGGTTGGACTTGTAAAAAGAAATTTTCTGCATTGTTGTCTAAGTGCATGAGTTTAGTCATGTACGTATTCATTTGAGGTGATACGTAAAGCTGATTCTAAATTGAGCACGTTTGCATAAATGTGCATATCATACACATGAAATTTCTAAAGTTATTTTGATGTTTGCATAAATATGATCATGGGCATGGTTCAATGTTTATGCATGAAATGGATCATGATATTGTATGTTGCAAGCATCTGTTCACATTGGCTTCACGTGCATTCATGTTGTGTGATTGGATGTGCATTGTGGACATGTTTGAAACAAGGTGTATTGCATGTTCACTAAAATTTTGCAAACGATGCATAAACCACTTTGAGATGCTTTTGTGGTCAGATGTAAACCACTGCGGCCGTGTGGGGCAGGAGCAGGTGTTGCTCCAATGTTGTGGATTTTAATTATTCTTTGCAAAATTTATTTTTCGAAATTATTGGTTTTCAAAATATTAATTACATTGTTATATTATGCGGGCAAAGGCTCAAAATTGGTTTTTCAGTTGGATTTGCAAAACGGTTCTTGTGTAAATAACTTGAAATTGTTTGAAAAAAGTAAAAGAGTTTGATTGATGTCCCTTCTACATTGTGGGAATCTTGGATAGCTATTTTGGAAAAGCCGTGAGAATACTAAAACTCTGCGTGCGATTGTGCCCCTGAACCCGATATGGTGGTTCACCATTCAGCCACAATTTTAGGGAGATTCAACCACTTTGCCTGTGGGTGGTGTTATTGACTCAACTCTAGTTTTGGTATATCAAGAAAGTGATGTCAACGGTTGAGGATTTTCATTGATGTCCCGACGTTAGGTTAGGATTCCTAATGTTCTGACAGAATGTGAGGATTCTTGATATCGATCGAGGAACGAGTGTGAGTCCTCGTAATAAAATACAAATTGTGTGTTAAGATATAACTGGTAACCTAACTTGAATGTTGTGCTTGTTTTGAATATTTGTGGGTTTAAGGAAAAGTGAAAACTAAAATTGTGTACATTTAATAGAGACATGCATACAAAAGCAATTCTGATAAATAACTTAATAAGTTATTCATGCATGCATGCATATTTATTGTTTTGCGTTAGTTCATGCATTCATGCTTATTGTGTCCCACATGATAACCTGTTTAAATGCTTGAATGGTAAGTTGATTATGAAAATTGTTGTGGTAATATTCCTCTAAAATTTTGCATGAATTTGGTTTATGTTATTTCATTATTGTTCGAATTTTTAGAGGAATTCGCACAAAGGATTTTGGTTCTTTCCCATCTTCAAAACTGTTTTACAGGACCGGGTACACAGTGATGGGTTGACCTGCTATATGGAGACTATGAGTTTTGCGTGACATGTTATCGGTTCTTGATAGAGTTGTTAAATTTTGTAACTTATCATATAATGTAATATATATATTATATATATATAAGGTAATACATATACATATATTAATATCTATGTCACACGGACTCGGCTCCAAGGTCGCCGCACCCGCGTCGACACGCACCGACACGGGTGCGGACACGGGTGCGGCTCGGACTCGGTCAACCCGACCCTGGGTGTGGTCAACGCACCCAGGGTCATTTTGGTCCATTTTTTGGAATTTTTTTTTTTGAATTTTTTTTTTAAATTTTCTGGGCTACAGCTGTAAGGAAAAAAACCCATCACAACTAAAAAACCTGTACACTTTCAAGTTTTAAGTACAGAATGGGCACAACTCAAGTTTTTGTGGTTTTTTCCTGTATGAAGAAAGTGAATTATTACAGTGTATGAAGAAAGTGCCCAAAAGTGAATTATTCCTGTATGAAGAAAGTGTACAGAATGCCTTCACAACTCATCACCTGTCCCCTAATGGGCACAACTTTGACCGAGTCTTATATATATATATTTATTTTTATTTTTTTATTTTTTTTAATATATATATATAGCCGAGTCCCCGTGTCCAAAATTTTTGAAATTGCGCCGCACCCGTGTCGCACCCGCACCCGCACCCGCACCCGCACCCGCACCCATGTGACATAGATTAATATATATATATATATATGTATATGTATTTACTTATTATATATATAAAATATATATTTCTATTTGTTTAGTCGTAGGGGTAGTTTAGTCTTTTCCTCTGTTTTACGCACATTCACTTTATGAATGTGATTGTAAATTTATTTTATTTTTCTTTCTTTTTCATTTTTCATTTTCTTTTATTTAAAGTACCAAAAGGTACCTTGGGGGGCCCACTCAAATAGACGTTGGGCCCCTCCAACGGTCACATTTGTGACCGTTGGAGGGGCTCCAACGTCTATGAGTGGAGCCCCTCCAAGGCCCCCTTTGTGTTGTTATAAATAAGGGCTCTCCTTTTTGTATTTCTTCATGGCTTTGAGTCAAAGCCCAAGTGCTCAATAAAGTGATTCCATTATTTTTATGCCTTTGTGCATTTGTGAGTTTTTGTGAGTTGTGCTTTTGTGCACAAGTGTTCTAAAGTGTTCTTATTGTGCTTTTGTGCCGTGTTTTATTATCCAGAATATTAAGGTCTTGATCTTAATATCTTGTCGGAGATACTTTCACATGGTATCAAAGCCTTGTTGAAGAAGGAGGATCGTGCATCTCTTCACTTGTGAAGTGCCTCAAAAAACGTGCCCTCAAGTTAGTGAAGTTTATAAGTAAACCATCTCCTTCGGGAAATATTTTAGGAGCAACTTTTGTCAAGAAAGGGTTGAAAATCCTTTAAGGTACGCATTATTTTCTATCTTATTTTCCTCTCTAATGGGTGAAAAAGACTCCCATTTCTCCCTTGGTTTTAAACTTAGTGGTTCGTACTACCATGTTTGGGCCGGCAATATGGAAGCCCATATCAAAGGGAAAGGCCTTTGGGGTTACGTTCAAGGTTCCATATCGGAACCCGAACCCAAACTTACTATCATAGAGAAAGGGGATATTAAGATTCTTGAAGGTGAAGATAGACAAAAGGCCCTAGAAGAATATTCCAAAAGGCATGATGAGTGGGAGATGAAGAACTTCAAAATCTTGTCTTGGATTTTTTCATCCGTTGAAAACAAGATCAATGTCAACATCATTAAGTTTAAAAGGGCCTCTGAAGTTTGGTTGTACCTTGAGAAAATGTATACTTCAAGAGACTTATCTCACAAATATTATCTCCAAAAGAAAGCTTTGACCCTTCAACAAAACGATTTGTCTATTCGGGAATATTTTGCCGAACTATCATCTATTTGGGACGAGCTTGCTATGCTCGAACCAAAATGGAGCGGAGAAGCTATTGAATTAAGACACAAACAACTAGAGGAAAATCAATTCTTCAACTTTCTAAATGGTCTTAGACCCGAATTTGAGCAAATTCGATCCTCTCTTCTATCCGCCTTCACATCTTCCTCTATTGAAGATGTTATCACCAAGCTAAGTGGTGGGGAAACCCGTATGGGGATTAGTAAAAATAATCCTAGCATCCTTGCTACACCTTCTTAAAATGATTATGAAGCGGTTAATGTTGTGTCAAGACCCGAAAATAATTTGAAGACCTACAAACCGCCCCACTTCAAAAATCAAGGACAAGGAGAAAATGATCGAAATGGCAAAAGAGACTATAGCAAATTAACTTGCCATTTTTGTAAAGAACCGGGGCATATCAAACCCATTTGTCCCAAATGGAAGAAATTTCTTGCCGCGGCTTTAGCATCCCAACCAGAGGAACGACCTTCTTCATCAAATGTGTAATAACCGATTTTTTTTTGTGTATTTAACTTTATAAAATAATGCAAAATGTGCGAATGGGCCTAGGATCCGTATTTCGGATCCAGGACCCATAAAGGGGGCATATATATAGTTAACATCATATATATATAAAAAAGAAATAATATATATATATATATATATATAAATATAATAATAATAATAATAATAATAATAATAAATTTTAGTGTGGGGATCCACAGTTGGATCCAACTTGTGGATCCACCTTGCAGTTAAGACGTACGAATCCAAACTGCGGGCAAACCACGACTTCACACTGCA
Source organism: Nuphar pumila (assembly GCF_984573655.1). Classification (NCBI taxonomy): domain Eukaryota; kingdom Viridiplantae; phylum Streptophyta; class Magnoliopsida; order Nymphaeales; family Nymphaeaceae; genus Nuphar; species Nuphar pumila. Next base: position 21,511,436 of record NC_143263.1, read on the forward strand.
ACTGGGACCCGAACGCAGACCCGGGCCACGCCCTGTTACGGTTAAGTAACAGAAAAAAAAAAGAAGCTCTTAGACCCGGGTCGGACCCGACCCAGATCCGTAACCCGGTAGGGTTTTTAAAACCCGATATCGGGTTGCAGTTTTAAAAAAAGAGGGGAAAAGCAAGAATCGTGCCTAGGGCAAGAATCGTGCCTAGGGCAAGAATCGTGCCTAGGGCACGATTCCTGTTGTTTCTAAAAGGGAGAAGAGGGGGGGGGGTCGGTTACAGCAGGCGTAACCGAAACCCTGCGCCTCTCGGCAAGAGGGGGGTTTCGGCGATAAAAGGGAGGTGGAAGAGGGGGTCTCACCCTCTTCCCTCGTCTCCCTCGTTTCTCTCTTCCCTCGTCTCTCTCTCTCTCTCCCTCTCTCTCTCGTGTGGGCGTGCAGCGGAGGGCTGAAGGTCGCCGGAAGGCTGCAGCCACCGCAGGCTACGGCAGCCCCCTTCTCCTGTCCTTTCCCTTGTGTGCGACAACCATCGACGCCAGCCCTAGCCGCTGTTCCCAGCCAACAGGGCCATCAACGACCTCTTTCTCTCACGGCAGCAACCCCAAACACAGATTCAAAGGTACAGGTTTTTCTTTGAGTTAAGTAAGGAATAAGAACATGGGTTCGATTTCCATGTAAGTATTTTGGTGTAAAAGCATAGGGATGAGTAAATCTAGACGTTTACCCTAAGATCCATGGATGAAATCCATGTATTCTCATCCTCTTGAAGGTTGCTGTGTAATAAATTAGATGTAGATGTAATTTTTTTTAACAGAGTTAAATTTTTTTTCTATTTTCATGATTAGGGCCCAGGTATTCAGTCGGCTGGGCTGAGTACCTGACCCAGCCAACTGGGGTCGGCTGGGTGGGTCTGGCTGTGTGCTAGACCCAGTTTTGGCTGGGCCACTTGTTCGAATTTTTTTTGAGATACCTGTGGTGTTCCCTTAATTTCCAGATTTCATTAACTGTGTGTATTTCAATGCATGTTAAGAATGTGATTTTCTCATGATTTAACTAGGCATCATGTGCACCAACTGTATATCATTGTAAGTCTTGGTGACAAGTTTGCTTCAGCCATACATAGTACTGGGGTTTTTGTAAGGCTTGGGTTCATGGTGGTATTTTCGATTTTATGTGCCTAGCAACAAAGATTTCTGTGTAGGTCATTTCTACTCCCAACAGAATTCTATTACATGGAAAATATAGGTTATTATATGTTTGTTCTTGTTTATTTTGGGATTTTCTGAAATATCCTGTTGAAGGACACTTGAATGATGCTGTTTTGTTTGTGTATGCATGAATCATGGATGAAACTTTGATTATGCTTGTATTAATTGTTCTTTAAATTCTATTGGTCTCACTATTTGTATTCTCGCAAAGAACATATGAGGTTGGAGTTTCTTGAATAGGAATGGAGCATTTCTTACTCACCATCCAGCATGGTTGTAGGCCTAGTGACATTTTTAATGAATTTCTGGTCATTAGAGTCATTTTAGTGTTAATATCAGTCTATACTATGGTAACATTTGAGCTCAACTATGAAGATCAGAGAATGACTGAACTACACATCCTTTGACATCTGCAAGCCAACAGAACCACATAAACATGAAACCACACATGCCTGCTGAACCGAGTAGAGTGGGCATCGGCTGGGAAATACCTAGTTTTCTGTGGGTCTGGCAGCACTTGCCAAGTGCTGGCAGATTCCACCTGTAATAAAAAAGAAAAAAGAAAAAGGTGATGTTAATTCAAAGATACGTGTGGTGTGCTTTTCTTTTGAATTTTAGTTCATGTTAAGAGGGTGTATTTGAGTACATGTTAAGGAATGGGATTGTTACTTGACAGAATATGTTGAAGGTAACATTGGTGTACTTATACATTTAACTTATGAGTAGGTCACGTATGTTATCACTTGAATACTCGCATACTTGACTAAAATGTGTAGTGTATAAGGGTTAGCATATGGTATGAATATGTGAGTGAAGCGTGTTTATGACAGGAATACTTGCATTAACTGAAATTTATGAGTTTTGCATGATTGTTCACATGTTATAGTTAGAATGATGCATTTGTCAGGAATTGTGCAATGAATGAAAGTATGCATTGCATGTTGGTGTGGGAACTCGTGCTCATGCATTTAAATATTATTGATTTTTGTCACAGATGAATGTGCATTGAAAAGTGCATGAAAAGAATGCATAAGTGGCATACTCTTTATGATTTTTTTTGGCTTATGAGGGCATTGATGGTCAATTGGATCATCAGGGGCCGGGTGGCCCTCGAGAACCGATTATTCTCTCTTTTAGTTATTTTTGATGCATTGCGCAAATCAGAGGTGATGTTATGGTTTTTACTGCACTGTTCTTTGTTGCTACGGATTATAGTCCTGTTAAAAGCTTGGCATGCTGTTTTGCAAGCTTATGTTATTAAAATTTTTACATGTTGATTTGCAACTGTAAAAGAGATGAATTAATAATCAGATAAAAGAAAGTAAAGAACGTTGTAATTCATTTTTCTCCTTGATGTCCCTGCTTTAGAGTGAGAATCTTGGATGTTGCGGTTTTGGGGAAAACCGTGAGGATAGAAAAACTCCGTGTGCGTGTTGTTGCCCCTGAACCCGATATTGAGGTTCTTCTCCTGGCCACGGTTTTAGGGAGAGTCCGCCACTTTTCTTGGGGGTGGTGTGTTTTGACACAACTGTTGTTATTTTGGTATACCAATAAAGTGGCGCCAGTGGATGCTGTTTTCCATGGTGTCCCCGACTTTGGATGCTGTTTTCCAAGGTTCCGATGGATGGTGTTGTTTCCTGATATCAGTCGAGGGCTAAGTTTGGAACCCGGTAATAAAATACAAATTGTGTGTTAAGCTACCCCGGGAACCCTACTTGACCTCGGAGACTATACCCGTTTGGTGTATCCGCGGGCAATGGTAAATTAAAAAGAGAAACTTAAGGATTACGTGTATTTAATAGGACATGCATATGGAAAGAGAAAAACTTAAATAAAAGATAATAAGTGTTCATGCATCGTACATAAATCATCCATATTCTTGCTATGCATTAGTTCATGCATGTTTACCTATTCACTTGGTTGTTTTATGTTGATCATTGCATGATGTTGATTTCTTTTGCATTTAAATGCCCTTATTGATTAAATTATAATCACTGTTACTTACTTAGTGTTCTCTCATGCTTAATGTTTATTTTATTTTTTGCATGAATGGTTAATTGCCTTATAATTTGGTTATAATTGTATCATTCTAAAATATTACATGGATCTCCTTTATGCTTTTTTTCTTATTTGATTCATTAGGGAAACCTGTACGTAGAATTCTTCGGATTTCTGACCCTCTTTTTTTATTGGTTTTTCCCAGACACAGGTAATCAGTGAAATCGACTCGCTTCTGAGGGGATACAAGGGTCACATTTGTTTCAGACGGCTTCACTTACGGACATAGTGGCTCTACTTTTGTTTTCTTTTAGTTCTTCTTATTTCCTGCAAGTTGTTATTTCACGTTGGATATTGAGTATGAGACTCTTATTGATTTATTAATAAAAGAGTTTAGTTGGTTGGTTATGTATGATAAATGTAAGTTTGTTTGTAGTGTTTAGTTATCCAACTGAAATTGGAACTGTAAGGACCCTAGGTCTCTGGGAAGTTTTCCGCAACTAAAAAAAAAATTCTGCATTTTTCAAAGGTACGAGTTGGGGTCGTTACAAAATGAGTCTGTTTCGCTTCAACAAACTATGGATGCTCTTCAACCTTTTCTCAAAGGAGGCATTTCTGGAACCGCTATGTCATCCTCCTCCTCTCTCGGTAAGACATCTTGGCTCCTAGATTCCGGTGCTTCGTTTTATATGACTCCAAGTCCTTGTTTTCTTTCTGATTATTCTAAAAATTTTCTTCCATCTTTTGTCTCAACGGCGGATGAAACACCTCTTGAAATTAAAGGAATGAGAAATTTTGAAAAACAAGACTTCTTTATTCCAAAAATTCGTCTTATACCAAAACTAAACTTAAATTTACTTTCCATTTCTCAACTCTCGGACTATGGTTGCAATATAAAATTCTTTTATGATAAATGTTGGATACAGGATCGCCAGTCCGTGAAGTTGATTGGGGAAGGCTCTAGGAGAGAAGACCTCTACTATGTTGATTTTCTCAAAATTCCCAATAATCAATTTTTGTAATGTTGCTCAAAACAAAGATATTCATGTATGGCATAAGAGATTGGGTCATCCCAATATTGTTGAAATCTCTTATTTGCCTTTTATTAAGCATCTTTGTAATGAAAATTTTGTTTGTAATGAATGTATTCTTGGGAAAATGAAAAGTCTTTCTTTTTCTCAAAGATCCATGTTTACAACAAAATCTTTTGAAATTGTTCACTCCGATGTATGGGGTCCGGCTCCGGTGATATCTAAGGGAGGTTTCTCATACCATGTTATCTTTGTGGACGATTTCACTAGATTTAGTTAGATATACTTTCTTAAACATAAACATTGAAGTTTTCTAAACTTTTAAAACATTCCATATGATGGTTTTAAATCAATTCAATGGAAATTTAAAAATTCTTAGAACCGATTCGGGTGGCGAATATCTTTCCAATGAATTCAAAAGTTATCTTGAAAATCACGGTATTCTCCATCAAAAGTCTTGTCCTAAAACCCCCCAACAAAATGGGTTGGCTGAACGAAAACATAGGCATATTATTAAAACAACACGAACTTTGTTCATTTAACAAAATATTCCGAAAAAACTTTGGGCTGAGGCAGCCCTTACATCTGTCTATCTAATAAATAGACTTCCATCTAAAAACTTGAACAAGATTTCCCCATTTGAAAAATTATACGAAAAAGAACCTGATTATAGCAGGTTAAGGGCTTTTTGATATAAATGTTTTGTCCTTACTGATAAAAATGACAAACTCTCCCCTAAGGTCATTCCTTGTGCCATTTTTGGTTATTATGAAACTCAAAAAGGCTTTCGTTGTTATGATATTAAAAGTGATAAACTATATGTTTCCAGAAATGTAAGCCTCTTGAAAAATATTAGTGGTTTCAAAAAACTTGAATCTAATGACGAGAATATAGACTATTTCTTTCTGTTTGATTTATTGACTGAAGATGATGATACTAGTGATGATGAATCAAATCAAAATGACTTAAGTAATAATGAAACTCATTCTGAGTCCTCAACGCTTCATCAACATATCAATGAAGAACCGCATAAAGATCTCATAACCTACTCTCATAGAGATAGGAATACTTTCAGAAGTGCCCTCGAAAGATATGATGATAGTGAGACTACTCCTCAGAGTGAGGAAAAGCTTCGTAGGACCGAAAGACCAAGAAAACCCCCTTCTAGGTTCATCTCATACGAGTCTTTTTCACCTAAATATAGAGTCTGTCTAAGCGTCATTCACTCTTACATAGAACCTAGGAACTTCGAGGAAGCACGAAAATGTCCGGAATGGATAGTCGCTATGAATAATGAACTTGAAACTCTTAGGAAAGCTAAGACATGGGAGTTTCAAGACCTCCCTAAAGACAAGAAAGCAATAGGGTGTGGATAACTATTTAAGGTCAAGACTAAGAATGATGGGTCCCTTGAGAGATACAAGGCCCGTTTAGTTGTAAAAGGATATGGTAAAAAATATGGAATTGTTTATGAGGAGACCTTTGCCCCTGTAGCTCGGATGGTCACCGTCCGATGTCTTATAACCGTTGCCTCAATCAATAAGTGAAACATCTATCAGATGGATGTTAAGAATGCTTTTTTTAACGGAGATCTAAACAAAGAAGTATATATGGATGCCCCTCCTGGAATGGAGTCTCCTAAAGGAAAAGTGCTTCGCCTTCGAAAAACACTTTATGGTTTGAAACAAGCCCCCAAGGCTTGGTATGATAGGTTTAACTCCGTAATGTTAGAAAATGATTTTTCATCCTGCTTTACTGATACTGCTTTGTTTGTTAGAAAATCTAATGCAGGGATTGTTATTCTGCTACTATATGTGGATGACATGCTTATAACTGGAAGCGATTCTAAAGGGATTAAAAGCATAAAATCAATTTTAAAGGATAAGTTTGAAATGTCTGACTTGGGTTTCTTAACTTATTTTTTGGGTATTGAGGTAGCATACTCTCATAGAGGATATTTTTTGTCTCAAACTAAGCTTGCATATGAGATTATTGACAGGTTAGGTATTACAGACGATAAAATTTGTGAAACTCCTGCTATAGTAGGAACTAAAATGAAGATTGATGATGGTGTTCTTCTCTCCGATCCTACTCCCTACAGGCAACTAGTAGGATCGTTGATGTACCTAAGTATTACCAGACCAGATATCTCACATGTTCCGCATACGGCAAGTCAGTTTCAGCATGCACCAACTTCTGTTCACATGGGTGCTATCTTACGTGTCGTAAGATACCTAAAGCACACTCTTAATAAGGGAGTTTTTCTGTCTTCCTCTTCTGAGTTAAAATTAATTGCTTATATTGACTCTGATTGGGGAGGTGACCCAAATAACCGTCACTCCACCACTGGTTTTTGTGTATTCTTAGGAGACTCATTGATTTCATGAAGATGCAAGAAGCAGCAAAATGTGTCTCTATCATCAACTGAAGCCGAATATCGTGCCATGGCGACTACTACCATGGAAATTGTTTGGATTCATCAGTTGCTGGAAGACATGGGGATCACAATTGAAGGGCCTACCAAGCTATGCTGTGACAACAAAAGTGCAATTTATATTGCTAAAAATCACACTTTTCATGAGCGGACCAAACACATAGAGATGGATTGTCACTATGTTCGGGAGGCGTACCTCAAAGGAATCATTGACCTTCCATATGTCACGTCCGAATATCAGTTGGGGGATTTCTTCACTAAAGCCTTGTGTGCTTCGCATTTCAACTTCCTTCTTAGCAAACTCTCGGTCATCCTGCCCTAAGTTTGAGGGGGGGTGTTAAATTTTGAACTTATCATATAATGTAATATATATATTTTATATATATAAGGTAATACATATACATATATTAATATATATATGTATATGTATCTACTTATTATATATATAAAATATATATTTCTATTTGTTTAGTCGTAGGGGTAGTTTAGTCTTTTCCTCTGTTTTACGCACATTCACTTTATGAATGTGATTATAAATTTATTTTATTTTTCTTTCTTTTTCATTTTTTATTTTCTTTTATTTAAAGTACCAAAATGTACCTTGGGGGGCCCACTCAAATAGACGTTGGGCCCCTCCAACGGTCACATTTGTGACCATTGGAGGGGCTCCAACGTCTATGAGTGGAGCCCCTCCAAGGCCCCCTTTGTGTTATAAATAGGGGCTCTCCCCTTTGTATTTCTTCATGGCTTTGAGTCAAAGCCCAAGTGCTCAATAAAGTGATTCCATTATTTTTATGCCTTTGTGCATTTGTGAGTTGTGCTTTTGTGCACAAGTGTTCTAAAGTGTTCTTATTGTGCTTTTGTGCCAGGTTTATTATCAAGAATATTAAGGTCTTGATCTTAGTATCTTGTCGGAGATACTTTCACAAGAGTGACTTCTTATGACAGACTATTTGATTATTTCTTCTTATATAACATTTATTCAAGTGATTATTCTTCGTTGATTCAATGCACTATCTCTTGTGGTTTGATATATTATAAATCTGTGAGACCTCGGATCCTTGAGTTTTGTTTCCGCAATTATTTTAATTTTTTTTTTTTTACTTTTTACGAGGATAAGTTGGGGTCGTTACAACTCACACCTAGTTATTAGAGGAGATGCAGTAGATTCTCAAGATGTTGGCTTAGTCATCCATTTCAATTGCCTCTCCTCTTGTTGAGTCATCTCGTGCTCCCTCTATTTCTAGTAGTGCTTTTTGCAAATACTATTAACATAAATTCAAGTTGGTTCAGACTAAGGGGATGGGTCCTTGTTAACCAATTGTAGTCCATGTGGTGGAGCATTTCACATTGTCATTGGGTCTATAATGAATGTATCAAAGATTGGTTCTATCATATCTGCTTCTGACTCAAAAAATAAGTTGAATATTTCTGAAGTTTACCTTATTCTTTCCCTTGCTATGAATTTAATCTCTTTTGGTCAACTTACTCAACAAAATTGTGATGTTATTTTCACCCCTATTTGTTGTTATGTGTAGTAGAAAATTAAAAATGGAATCTTAAAAAATTTTCATGTTAAAACACAAGGCCAATTGTTGATATTCTAACCAAAGATTTAACAAGACAAGGTATGCAGATATTGTTGGCAAGTTGGGGAATGCTAGGTGTGTTCAGCCCAACATGAGGGTGAGCATATAAAGGAAGACAGACCTAGTGCAGATGTTCATAGTTGTCTAACTTATATTGACCGATTGATCTTTTAGGTATGGATGTAAATCTGAACCCTGATAAGGGGTAATTCGGTCAAGTTTTGTACACATATTTACAAGAATAATAAAGGAAAAGAAGAGTTGACTGATTACCTACATCTTCAGTTTTGCTTTAACTTTCTTCTTTCTCTCTACATCTTCACTCAATCTCTCTTCTCTTCCTATTGCATTTATCGACTCTCTCTTGGATTAGATTGAACAATGGTACCAGAAGCTGCTGAATATTGCTACATTTCTTAATATTCTTAGTTTCCTGTTAATGTTTCTTCAATTTTTTCCATTTATGCCAAGTGATTTTTTAAGTTTACCAACATATAGCAGTCATAGTAAATGACTAATGCCCAATGATAGATTTTGTGATTTGTAATCGCACAGTACATTGTATCTAATGTATTATATGAGTAGACCCATCTAGGCAGTCTTACATATTTCTAGTTAAGTATTATTTCTACCATTTTTTATTTTGTGGATTCGGCAGTTCCTGTCTGTTGGGGCCACTGCTTTCATATTTTAGCAAATTGTTTCCTTCTATTGGTATTTGATTAACTATCGAAATATGCATGCCAACTGAATCTGTAAACATATTGCTTTTAAATTTGTATGAAAAGATGGTGATCTTTTAGATCTGTGTATCAATGGTTTCCTTGCAGTGACACCTTCAATGAGAACTCCCCACCTACTCATGACCCAAAATACATTTCTTCGCTTGGTGCTGCTGTTTATAGAGCAATGCATAATGGTGATAGAGATGCTGTTTGGCTTATGCAGGTATTCTATGTTTAGACAGTTTGCTTTTTTTTGTTTTCTAGTTTTTTGTTGAATAGGTCATATCATCCACCCAGTTTTCGTCAGAGTTACCTGAAGCTTCTTAGATAGGTGGGAAGCTCACTTCCCGGAAACTCACTTCAGAAGCAATGATACTTCACACTTTCGTAACTTGATAGGAATCTCGATTCTCCCACGCTTCTCCTATGCTTTCCACACGCTTCATCTATTCTTCTTATATGTTTTCTTACTCTACTTTTCATGTTTTTTGTGTGTTTCCTCTCACGCTTCTCACTCACTTTCATGTGCTTTCTCTAAATTGGCAATCATCATTTTTAGATTTTGTTAAAAATTTAATTCTTACACTAAAAAATCATAAAATTTAAGAAGTCACTTTTATTTTAGTTTATATTTGTGTTCCATTTCAATTCCTTGCTTCCCGCTTCCTATACATTTTAAAATGCATTGCTTCTCGCTTTTGCTTCCCATATCATTTCCCGCTTCCACTTCCTAGTCTGGCAACCTTGGTTTTCGTTCAACATTTGTGGTTGACTTTCAGAACACCCTTTCACTTGTTGTCGAAGCAAGCAGAATTGGATATTACTCTGTGTTTCTAATTTCGTTATTTATGGAGGTCATAATGTAACTAAATGACATGATGAGATGCATTCTACTATTTGTGTGGATGTATGGCAGTGTTTCCAAATTTTAATATTTTATTCTTGGCTTGTTCACTCTAATTTTTTTTAGTAGAAATTTTTGTTTCTGAATTTGTCTTCTCCAACAACAGGAATTTAGATGGGTCATTAAAGACAACCTAGATGGGTTGGGCCATGTGTGCGAGAGTGTAACTGGGTTGGTTCTGTTAAGGTTTGGGTCGGAGACCCATACCTGACCCAATTTGATTTGGGTCTGGGTACGACTAAACTTGAATACTCATATAGGTGAAAATTGGTTCGGGCCTTAAGTAGACCCATTTTTTAATTGGGTCTAGCATATAGACCCAAACCAAACCTAGTTTGGTTCAGGTATGGCTGAAAATTGTGAACCCATATGGGTTAACATGCTTAGAACAAAAAGTGGGTAGGGTCTTAATTTGATTCATGTTCGAGTTGGATCGAGATATTACTAAGAATGTAGACTTCTATCGTTAATAGGTTCAAATATACACTAGGTCGAGTACAAATGCGGAGATGCATGCTTTTGAGAAGATAGTTAAGAAATTTTGAGATTTTTCAAGCGATTTTGAAATAAATTGGATAATGTAGTGAAGAAAATGGTTTTTGAAAGTTGAAGATTGACTTGGAAGAAGTTAGATTTTGAATCTAACTTAGAACTTGAAATAGATCTGGAAGAAGAGACTTGAATTTCCAAGTCTTGGAATAATCAGAGTTTTGGAAAATGGATTTTGAATTTTGAAGAATTGAAAAGAAAAGGAGACTTTTGGAACTTGAGATAGAATCTTGAGAAAAATAGAGTTTTAAAGTCAAAATGGACTTTGAATTTGAATGTATCGATTCTAAAAAAGAAATTCTTAATTTCAGAACCTGAAAGAGGAATTGAATTTGGATTTAGACTTTAAGAATTAGATTTGAAAATGTTTTTTTTTTTAAAAATAGGAATTGGAAATGAAACTGGATTTGAAATCTGGAATCCTAGATGAAATTTTGATCCGAAATCTGGAATCCTAGATGGAATTGGATCCGAAGTCTGGAAATCCAAGATGGATTTGAATCTGAAATCTTGAATCCTAAATGGAATTGGTTTTGAAATCCGGAATCTTAGATGGGATCTGATCCAAAATCTGGAATCCTAGATGGAATTGAATCCGAAGTCTGGAATCCAAGATGGAATTGGATTTTAAATCTGAAATCCAATATGAACTGGATTTTGCGACCTGGAATCTAAGATGAGATTGGATTTGAAAATCTGAATCCAAGGTGGAATTGAGTTCTAAATCTAGAATCCAAGATGGAATTGAGTTCTAAATCTAGAATCCAAGATGGAATTGAGTTCTAAATCTAGAATCCAAGATGGAATTGGATTTTGAAAATCCAAATGGGACTTTGAAGCTGGATTTGGATTTTGGAAATCCAGATTGAATTTAAAAGTGGGCTTTAAACTTAGGAAAAATCAAATTTTGAGATTTAGAATCAATCTCAAAACCTTGATTTTGAATTGAGAATCAAGACTCAATCTTTAGACAGAACTTTAGAGATTTTGAAAAATAAAGGATAAACTTGATTTTAAACCTGAATTTTGAAATCAGAAGATGAATCTGGAAATTCTAAAGTTTTAAATTGAACTTTGAAATACGATCTGAGATATTGAATTGAATTTTAAAATCGAATCTTGAAAATGGAAATGAATTTGAATTTTCAAAGTTGAATTGAACTTTGAAATCAAATTTTAAATTGAAAATTGAATTTGGAATATAGAAGTGAATTTGAAATTTCAAAGTCAAATTGGACTTTGAAATTGAATTTTGAAATGAGATAGAATTGAGAAGATGAGTTTGAAAATAAGAATTGATTTGAGAAATGAAGAAGGTATTTGAAGAATTATCTCAAAATCACTTGGATTTTGAAAAAGAATTTTGAAAATATGATACAATTCTGTTATAAATGATGAATGAATTAAAAGAATTTGAAATTGGATTTTTGAAAAACATATTTTATTCTTTAAATGTATTGAAATAAGATTGAAGATATAATATATTTCTGACTATGGTCATAAAATGTATTATATAATAATCATATTTAAATTTAAGTGAAGAATGAAACACATTTTGGTGCCTTTATAGAATTTAAAATGAAATTAACTCTCAATATATCCTGACTATAACCATTGATATATATTTTGAGTTAATTTTAAGTTAAACTCTGATAAAGGAGGAAAATATTTAGAAAAATATGATGATTTTGAAAAAAGATACAGTGTGGATCCAATGTTATTCCATAAAAAATGAAAATCATAAGTTTTGTTCGCACCTTAACTATGGTCATTGATGCAAATTGTCAACTTAAGATTTAATCACCTTTTATTAGAATGGTGCACATGTCATTCGTGTTCTCATTTGTGAAATTTTAGAATAAAAGAGAAAAATGACATGAAAGAAGTAATTCTAGAAAATATGCATGCTCATACATTCTAATCTAGTGCGGGAAATGTAAATTCTCATTAATGCCTAGCTATTACATCTTGAATCGAACTTGAAATTACAATTGCTAAGCTACGAAAAGAAATAACATTTTTCATACATTTCCTGCAAAAATATAGTTAGCCGCACCGCGACATATCCAACATAACAAAAGGATGTTAAAATGGGTGTGCTGATGAAAGAATGCATGTATGATATGTTAAGCAAATGAGAGAAATGAATTCAGAATGCATGTGAGATGCATAGGGCCAATGGAAAAAATGCATGTTATGATATCTATGTTTGATGAAAAATATTGTATTTAGACTAAGCATGGTAATACACCTCTAAGATGCCAATGGTACATGGCAAGGAGAGAAAGTGGTGCTTGGTTATGAAGATGGGGTAAAGAAAAACTACAGCAACCTTAGGGCTGCTATACCTTTGAAGCACAAGGGGTACCAGCAATGCTGCAGAGATGTGTTGGGCCGTGGAGCGTGGAGTGATAGACATGTAAGGGTAAATAGTGCTGTTTGCAGGTGAAGTGTTTTGTGCAAACAGAGGGTGTCACAAGAGGATAATGTGCTGTGCTGCTACAGTGATGTTTGTAGGAAATATAATGTTGTGAAGGGATGTGGTAGATGGTATGGATACATGGTATGGCTGAGTGATGGAGAGGTTTTTGCAGAAGTAAACCGACCCCATAAATTGACTAAAGCAGTGCAATACAGACGCATAAAGAAATGAATCCTTATACGCAGTGTATATCAGTGAGGTATATTTGATGAGGGGCAGACATTCACAGGGAAAGACTATGTGAATCATAATGAATGGTGAATGGTAAGGCTGATGGTGATAATTGGAGATGAATATATGCCAAGTCTAGCCACTGTATGGAGGGGCTATAAGGTAAAGGTATGAGTGGAAGCAGTGGTGGAGTTGCTGGAACTCTACGTGGTAGGTGATACGGTGAGTTACAGCGGCGGTAAGTCACTGTGAAGGGCTCACAGTAGGGTACAGGCTGGTAGTGAAGGTGGATGAAGGCGTTATGACATGGTGCACATGTGTGATAGGTGCAGAGGTGGATGTGAAGGTAAGGTGCTACTGTTGCTGTAGTGGAAACAGTTGAGGGGTGGCAGTAGTATGCACGATGTCATAACAGATGACAACAGCAGGAACTTGGTGGTTTGCCACTATGCCCGTGGAATGGAAAGGTAGTAATGTGGTTAATGGCAGAGGGCAAATAGTCCAACCAAGACGATACCTCCAAGGGTCACATCCTCCCCATCATATGAAGTTGCAAATCTGACATAGATGACAAAACAGATATTGCAGGAATAAGGGCACCATCGCCCATCACCATACATGCACCAAATAACACAACAAGAAGCAAGGCTATCCACAGCCTTGGGTGCTTGCCGAGAAATCTTTTCAATTGAACCATTCATATGCCATGGCTTGAATGCCCATACTCGTATGTTGAGAGTTCCTCATCAGTAGCTTGCCGATGGCGAAGCAGCCCTACCTTCAATGGATTCATCAGGGACCTGTTCAGAGTCATTGATATGCAATGTCCCAATTTTTTTTTTTATAACAACTAACTCTCTGCAGATTGGATGAGCAATTCATAGCTAAACAAAATGAAGATACTGGGTAAGAGGGGATGGGGTATTGCTCTTTTTCGCCCTTTTGCCATAAGATAGTCTCTACTAAGCAAAACTCCAAAACCAACAAGAAGTTTTCTTTTGAACTCGACCCAAGTTTAAAACACCAACAGATGGCTTCCTTCAGAATTCAATCCAGAACTCAACCAAGACACCCTCTTCACCAGGGACAAATGGAAAAAGTCCAATAAATAACTAGAATATCAGAAACCCACCTCAAAGGTTCAGCAGACGGATTAGATCAAAGAAATAATGATACGAATTCAAAGCACCAACGAATGGTTTCCTTCAGCACTCGATCCAGAGTTCCAAAACTTCTTTGGACACCACCTCCAGAGAGAAAGAATGACAAATGGTAGAACACACGAGACAAAACCCCAAAGAAAAAAAAATAATAATACTAAGCAATAAATACGAAACAGATACCCTTGCTTCCTTCTTACCTTTACAGTAAAACCAGAGAAAACAAAGTACCCAGAGATGGATATTTCCTCTTTGCTATTGATAACTCTCTGTAGCAAGGTTTCAATAACAAATCATCACCAACCTGCTAATATTCAGCATATTTTTGTAATGAACGTGACTTAGTATATTAATGAAATCGATAGGCACTGATGAATATCATAAATGATGAAATATAAACAGAAATAAAATGCTGATGTATTTAAAAATATGTTGAAGGTGCAGCACCCGTGGTTCAATGGATTTAGAGTATAAGCACAAGCTCCCCACCCCCCCCATAAACCTGCTTCTTCATGAAAAAAAAAACTCAAAAAAGGTGAAATCATATTGATCATCACATATCACTGGTTCTGAAATTAACCTGAGAGTCGAATATAAAACCCCTGTTAACTTTATTCCCAACTTGATTTTTTTTTTAACAGTTCAACAAGACATCTGGACCGTCATAGTTAACTAAACTGAGAGTGCCAGTTTTTAACACCACCCAACAAGAGAAGACAACAAACTCCTTCTGAATCTGAGCATAACATTGATCATTGAGATTCCCATGATCAGATATAATACATCTGTAGGCATCCATTGCCTTTTAATAAGACCCTGCTTGCTTCCGGGGGTCTGGAAGAAGCATAACAGCCTTGCCTACCACTGGCAATTCATTATCCACCAGAACCCTTGATATACCTTTGCCCGAAGAGATGCAGAAATCAGAGCATACCCTCGCTGGATGAGTCACCGATTGCTGGTGATATATTATACCAATGGATTGATAAAATATAAACCGACAGATGGGAAACAAAACATACAACGGACAGAAGAATGCTGTCCACGATACTTTCTTCCAAAGAAAAATGACAATGCCCTTGTCAAACTCGGTTTCCTTATAGGCAAGCTTCAGAAATCCAACTTGCAAACCACCTAATATATAAAACATTCAAGCCCCCCAAACAGAAAATACAAGTCCATGCTATAAACCAAACTTAATTCGTGAAGGAAAACCTAAAGAAACCGTAGGTATGCTCAGGTTTCAAGAGACGGCGGATGCAAGGTGATGGACACAATGTATATATCGGATGAAATAAAGACAATGGGCAAATGTACAAAAAAGGTCATCATATGCAGAAGATGATATCACGCTATTGCAATTGAACCATGTCTGTGATACAGAGTCAAATAAGCAACAATTCAGATGGTTCTAACAGAATCACAGATAAAACACAGAGATAAACGAATGAAAATCATGGTAAAGTAAAATCCGATTAGAAGAGAATAAACAAAAATTAGTGGGAGGTTAAATCGTAATGCATATAGGAGACCCGAAAATCCTACGTATAAATTGATCATCAATAGAAAGACGGAAATTAAATACGAACTAGAGATTCAAAATGCAGGAAAAATAAACTATAGACTGGAATACAACACCGAACGAAATCACAAAACATAAAAGAAAGTGAAAAGGGATAAAAATGTATTGGAATGAGATCATTCCTTTAATCTTGCAATGTGTAAGCCGATCTCACTATGAGCAAGGCGACATTACATGTGTGCATTAAAACGGGAAAATTAAAGAAGGTAGAGAAATCAGAAGTTATAAAGGTGAAATGGGGAAAAATCAGTACCAGATTGCTTGCAGCAAACCGATTTTCCTCTGGCTTGGCAGGGATTCTCAAGGGAAGGAAGTCGGGGCTTCTTTTCTATCCTGGAGGCCCTTTTGCTGCGTAGCTGTTACTGGAGATCAGATCTTCTTTGCTTGTTCAGAGAGGAAGAGGAAGAGGAAGAGGAGGAGGAGGAGATTAGGGAAGCCGTGGTGGGGTGAAGAAGTGATGCCAGAAGAGGAGATTGGGGGTTGCTTATATAGGAGGAAAGATCGAGAAGGGTAGAGCGAGAGAGAGAGAGAGAGAGAGAGAGAGAGAGAGAGAGAGAGAGAGAGAGAGAGAGAGAGGGCCATGGCCTCCGTTGCCCCTTTTGCTGTCTTTCTCGCAACGGATGGCCATTGGAGTTTTCAAGGGAGATCCTCCAACTTTTTCAAAAATTTTCAAACAGTGGTTCGTTTTCTTAAAATTTTCCAAAAAAGTGGTTTTAGCTAAAGAAATGCTTTCAAAAAGAGGGGGTTTCTAAACTATTTTCTATTTGTATTTTCTTTTTTTTTTTCTTTTTTTTCTTTATATTTTCTACATTTTTTTGTGTTTTTTAAAATAAAACTTTAAAACTATGAGAAACTGAAGGATTTTAAACTATTTTTGCAAAATATTTACAAAAGAAGGGTTTTCTGAGAATTTGGGTTTAAACTTTGAAATTTTCTTCAAAAAACGGGTTTGGATCTGGGTTTTGAGGAAGTATTCAAGTTTTGGATCTCGAATCTTGAAATACAGAACAATGGATCCAAACGGATATCAGATGGACAGTCTGAGCTTTTCAAAGATTATTTTTGGTATTTTTGTAAATTTGATTTAAAAATTGGATAACAGGGCTCAAAATTGAATTTTGATATTGGATCTGGTTTCGTAATTGAGTCAGATATTAAAAAATGGATTTGATTCCAGTAAAATCCGAGAAATAACTAGAATTTAGATTAAAATTGACTCAATTTATTCAGAAAATGGGGGCCAGGGGAAAAAAGGGAATTTTTACAAGATTTTGAAAAATTTGGGGTGTTCACATCTCCCTTATTATCTCTTAATATATTTTTTAATCTTTTTATTAAAGGTTTATTTAGAGGGTGATGCCCCCTCTAGGGAACCCATTTAGGTAGAGTTCTACTTCATGTAGAACTCCATCTTACCTAATAAATAAATTTAAAATGTATTTAATTATTATATTTATTTAATTATTTAATATTTAATTATCAAATAATTTATTCTAAGAATATTTTAGAGGGTGTCGCCCCCTTCTGGAAGTCCTCTCATAGTAGGATTATACTCAATTTAACCTTTAATTTGATTTTAAAGTTTTAAATTGGTCATATTTGGATTTTGAATCTAGATTTGGATCCAAATCCATATCCAAAATTCATATGGATCCAACCTGAACCAGATCCTAGTTAATATGGGTCTTGGACTGGATCCATATCCATATAAACTTAGATCAAATGAATCAGATCCAGTCCGATCCAATCCAGAAAAAAGGTAAAAATAGAGGCGGGTCATTTTTGAAAAACACGATTTTTGGGCTAACTATTACCCAATTTTAGAAAAATGATGCACCAATGTTATCAAATTTAAGAGATGCATATAACAATATACTTAATTGATTTTTGCCTTCGAATTTTGCCTAAATTTAACCTGATTTTCGCTTAATTTTAAAGGTTAAAAACAAAAATAATTTACTAATATTAATCGTCTCACCTTGGTCTTGTCAGTGGGCCCTGGGCCACGCCTAAACCTAGCTGATGTCACCCATATTTAAAGGTATTTTTCCATGATTTTTATCAATCTCATAAAATATTTAGCCAAAATTTCATAGTTTTCAAATTTAAAAACCATGAAAACACACAATATTACAACGAGCACACAAGCGTAGAGACCACCAATTCTTGATCACTATTGCAAGAACATGATAACAAGAGCCAATTGTTAAAATATGTATATATATATATATATACATATATACATATATGTATATATATACAATTTCCTTTTTAGTGAAATACCCGATAGGGGTATTCTTGTAAAACCATAATGTATTTTTTTCTTTTTTACTTTTTCTCTTTTTCTTTTTACTTTTTTCTTTTTCTTTTTTCCCCTTTTTGTAAGACCACAAGGGCCCCACACTTGTAGTCGTTGGGGCCCCAACGGTCAGATTTCTGACCGTTGGGGCTCCCAACGACTACAAGGGA
Organism: Nuphar pumila; assembly: GCF_984573655.1. Classification (NCBI taxonomy): domain Eukaryota; kingdom Viridiplantae; phylum Streptophyta; class Magnoliopsida; order Nymphaeales; family Nymphaeaceae; genus Nuphar; species Nuphar pumila. The sequence goes on from NC_143263.1 coordinate 21,529,723, forward strand.
GCCCCTTGTGGTCCCTTCTTTGAGTCTCCCTCCTCTATAAATAGAGGAGGTATTCTCCTCTTGTAAGCATTGGGTTTTCACCCTTCTCTTCCTTTCCTCAATCAATCCAACTTATGACTTTAAGTCATTTTCTACTTTTGAGAGTTTTGTGTGTGCACTTTTAGTGTTTGTGTTCTTGGCTCTTGAGGTCACTCTTAAAGAGTGCTTTTTACTCCATTGGAGCTTCTGCCTCTTTTCATTACATGGTATCAGAGCTCGGTTGGTGATTGGGCTTCTCTTTATTATCTTGGAACGTGTGCCTCTCAAATTTTAAGAAGGAAGGATTTGGTGCCGATGGAACGTGATTCTAAAGTGGAGCTTTCTTTTAAGCTAAATGGGTCCAACTATCTCATGTGGGCCTCCGCGATGGAAAATCATCTAAGAGGTAAGAAACTTTGGGGTTTTGTTATGGGAACTACTCTCGAACCCTCTCTTGCTCTCACTAAAATCGAAAATGAGATTGAAAAAGCTTTAGATGGCGATGAGCACATCAAAGCTATCAATGACCATCAATCCAAAATTGAGGATTGGGAAAGTAACCATGCCAAAATTTTGGCATGGTTTATGAACAATGTTGACCTTAAAAATTGTGCTAATATTGCCAAATTTAGAAGGGCCAATGAGGCATGGTTTTTCCTTAAGGGTATGTATACCCAAAAGGATCTTGCTCGACAATTTTTTTGTCAAGAAAAAATCCGTTCCACCAAACAAATGGATATGAGTGTCTGAGACTATTTTAACTCTCTAACCCCTCTTTGGGATAAACTTGCTCTTCTTGAGCCTAAATGGGTGGCTCCAGAAGATATTGAATTAAGAAGGGAACAAATTGAAAATGAGCACTTCTTTCAATTTCTTCATGGTCTTCGCTCGGAATTTGAACAAGTTAGGGAATCTCTTCTCCATAGAAGCAAAGCCCTACCTATTGAAGATACCCTCGCCGAAATATGCCAAGAGGAAACTCGACTTGGCTTAAGCATTAAGAATGATGAAGTTTTGGCCGTTACTAGGCCTGGATCAAATGTTAAAGTCTATAGACCTCCTCACTTTAACAAAAAATAGTAATGGGCCTAGAAAGGGAATAATATGCCATTATTGTAATGAACCGGGACACATTAGATCGGTTTGTCCCAAACTTAAAGGAAAAGTAGCCGCGGTTGGAGAAAATTCTCCAAAGAATGAAGAAGAAAATGCCAAAGAGAGAGATATCAAAGAGACTCTTAATCATATCTCCGAAGTTCTCCAACATCTTCTCAAGACTTCTTCCTCAACATCCGGAGCCGCCATCGCCTATTCTTCATCACCTCCAGGTATGTGGATACTAGACTCCGGTGCTTCTTTTCATATGACATCTCATAAAACCTCTCTTTCAAATGTTTTTTCCGAACCCATATCTTCTTATGTTTCAACGGCCGATGGAACATCATTGAAAATTGAAAGTATTAGAACGCTTGATTTTAAAAATTCTCAAAAAAAATTTCGTTCCTAAAGTAAGAATCGTTCCAAAAATTAATTTAAATCTTTTTTCTGTTTCTCAAATCACCGATCATGGATGTCAAGTCTCTTTCTCACCTAAAGATTGCATCGTGCAGGATCTCCAGTCAGGGAAGCTGATTGGGCAAGGCCATAGAAGGAGTGATCTCTATTTTATGGACTTTTTGACTCTTCCATCTAAATCATCTTGCAATCTTGTAAAAGACAAAAGTATTGGAATTTGGCATGAGAGACTTGGTCATCCAAATTTTGTAAAAATGTCTCTTTTTCCGTTTTTGAACAATACTTGTAAAGACAATCACATGACTTGTAAAGATTGCATTTTTGGGAAATCTAAAGCTACTCCATTTCCTCAAAGAAGTTACTTTACCACTCAGCCATTTGAACTTGTTCATTCCGATGTGTGGGGACCTTCCCCTATTTTGTCTAAAGGAGGATTTTTGTATTATGTGGTCTTTGTTGATGACTTCACTCGATTCACGTGGATTTACTTCCTAAGTCGCAAATCCGAAGTTTTCTCCTTCTTTAAAGAATTTCGTGCAATGGTTAAAATTCAAGTTTTGGGAAATTTATCTATTCTTAGGTCCGATTCGGGAGGCGAATATATGTCCAATGATTTTCAAAGCTAAAAAGGAAATGAAATTTTTCATCAACATTCTTGTCTCAACACTCCGGAACAAAATGGTCTTACGGAAAGAAAGCATAGACACATAATAGAAAGGACAAGAACGTTATTAATTTCCAAAAATATCCCAAAATCCTTTTGGGTCGAAGCGGTTCTAACCTCAACGTATCTTATCAATAGAACCCCTTCATCCTCTTTGAAAAAACTTTCTCCATTTGAAAAACTTTACAATATGTCTCCCGATTATAAAAGACTAAGATTTTTTGGATTTAAATGCTTTGTTCTAACTCACAAAAATGATAAACTTTCTCCTAGGGCTATTGAATGTATTTTCTTGGGATATGGCGAAAAACAAAAAGGTTATACATGTTTTGACATACTAAAAAACAAACTTTATATCTCAAAAGATGTCACATTCCTAGAAGAAGAAAATGGTTTTTCGCACCAACAAAATGAAAATATTGATTATTCTTTTTTATTTGACTTATTGTAACGCCCCGAAATCTTAACCCCAATTTTTGAAGATTTTTTTTTTTCAATACAGCGGAAACAAGTCATACCATAGGGTTAAGCATTCAAGAACATTACAGGTGGAGCAAGACCAAAACATTCTTTTCATTTCAATATCAATGAAAATTAAGATCAGAGTTCTCACACTATCCCTGGAACAGTAAATCCAAAATCTCGATCGAAACCTCGTCCCGCAGTCTTTCCTAACTCCAACTCTTTACCTGAAATTTATAGGAATTAGACTACAACTGTCTAAGTAGGAAATACGTAACTTTTAATGTGGTATATCATGAATCCAGTATGTGATATGGGTGTCATGTATGATTTTCAGCACGTACAAGGATAAGTAAAGGTCTATGCTACGACAATCAACAATTTACCATAAGCTAACTGACAGGTAACATTGATAGCAACATTTACATATCCCACAACTACAATACGAATCCACACAATTATTCAGAGAAATGCAATCCAGGTACGCATTCATCCCACAAGGTACATCCATTATGCATAAAGAAACATTAAACCATACCATGATGCACAATTTTAGTACAAAACATTTAACATACATTGAAAGTTAAACATCACGCATCCACCAACATATAACGATTAAGGAAACAGATAACATATGCATATTCTAATGCATAGCAGAAAAATGCATTATTATGTGCAATGCATGATTTCTTCTGTTATCTTTCATTTAAGTTTCATCTTTCCATATGCATGCCCTATTAAATGCATGCATCTTTAAGTTCCTCTTTTTAATTACCGTTGCCCGCGGATACACCAAACGGGTACAATTCCCGAGGTCAAGTAAGTTCCCAGGGTAGCTTAACACACAATTTGTATTTTATTACTGGGTTTCAACTTAGCCCTCGATCGATATCAGGAAACAACACCATCCATCGGAACATTAGACCTCCACATCTAATGTCGGGGACACAAGGGACACCCCACACCCACAAGTGCCACTTTCTTGGTACCATAACCTCACAACTGTAACTAACACACCACTCCCGGGTAAAGTGACAGACTCTCCCTAAAACCGTGGCCAGGAGAAAGAACCTCAATATCGGGTTCAGGGGACAAAATTACAACACACGGAGTTTTTGTATCCTCACAGTCTCCACAAGACCGGATTTCTAAGATTCTCATACTCCAGATGAGATATCCCAAACCGTATATTACACTGTTTTTATTCATTATCTTTTTATTATGAGCCAATTAATGAGTTTTGCAGTTCCACATGCAAAAACAAGGCAAAAGCTCGCATCAACCTCTGCGAGAACCATCACGAGACTCCAACCCGTGGAAACACATCAAACAGTGCAATATAGAACAATAATATAAAGTATGATTTTTGCGATGCATTTAAACAATTAAAGAAAAAGCAAACCCAAGCTCAAGGCTCTCCAGGCCTGTGATGATTCATCTAGACCATCGTTGCATCGTATGCAAAAATCATAACAACTTGCAATATATGCAATAATACCAACATGATTTTAAATGCATATTCATTCATACCATGTTAACAATGTGCATGAGCTTCCACAGTCATATGCATGTGTTCACCATCCATGTGTAAGTGCTTTCATGTAATCACTTAACACACATGCATTCATCCATCATCCATAAGCACATAAGGACATTTATACCTGATTTTACATACTAAACACACATTGATTTCGTGTATGCACATGTACTCAAAACAAATCCATAAATGCACGATAAATAAACAAGTCCCATCAATATAGGCACAGGAAACCTTTTCATGTGTTAACATCCACACACATGAACATAACCCAGATTCAACAATTGAAACTTCAAGGCTGCACCCATTCATATCATGTATGCGCCTATATCAAAACAGCTTTGCCATGACATATTAATAGACATCAAATACCTCACATGTTACAAACTATAAAGCATGCTAACATGTGCCAAATGCATGTGCACTCATGCAACCCTAACACAATCATAAGCATGTCATACCTCAATCATATGCATCTTCACTATGTGTGTCACTTACATCACATACGGTTATCAACCAATGCATATCTCTTTTGAGTGAGGGAGTATACATGTAAAATTTCACATACACATCAAGCATACATGCTAAAAGAAAAATGTTAATAACTGAACCATGATCACCTTCATGATTGCACAATCAGTGTATTGAAAGGCTAAAATAACATTTCTCATATACACCAGCAGAAAGATGAGTTTTTTGCACATGTTAAGGACGATGGTCAGCTTTACCAATCCCGAACCTGCTATCCTCCTAGCTAAACATCCAACTAAGTTCCGAAATTTTCTTGTCATATGTTATATCCATTGCTCCCCATATACTAAACATGAGTACCCACCATAGTTATCTATCTGATAAATATGACCCAATTGCTCTTGTTAACAAAAGTATCATATAACTTATTTTCAGCTAAATAGCAATTAAGCTATCCTGAAATTTGTGGTAAACTATCTTTTTGCTGACAACTGTTCAATATAGAATGCAGTTAAACACAAAATCAGTCTAGAAACACACCTCGGTGGAATTTAAAAGAAATATAACATTTTATGCATAAGAGTGCAATATCTAACAGAACTAATTTTAAAGAAAACAGATGACATATTACTTCTTCAGCCATATTCAATAATCAGTCACAACCAAAATGGATAAGATCTGATAACAGCTCCAAATGTGCCAATAAATAATCTCTTACATACAACTAATGTCCACTATTAAAATAAACTGCTAATAGGGTATATAAGAAAAATAACACTGATCTTAAGGATACTCTTTCGTGTTAACATGAAATCGCCATCCCTGGCTAATCCAAAAATAATAAAAGATTCAAAACCATCCTGTATAGTTTTAAAGGTGTCAGTTACAGTATCAAATACTTTGCATCCACACAACTCATCAATCACGAATGTAGGCTTAATAATGTATGTTTTTTATTCTCAAACGAGATTAGATAAGCAATAAAACATATACAGATTTGCTTAAAGATTAAAATCAGATGTGGAAGTTGCCCATGCAGTTCATCAAGAAACAGGGTTTGATCAAGAAAAGCTAATCTGATCAAGAAAACGCAAGTTAGGGTAAAGTCCAATATATCAATTCTAACAAAAACCATAGACTTCATATCTATTTGTTTCAGTAGAGATTCGGGTTTAAGGCCTATCAAAAATCAAATCAACAAAATGGGTACATGAATAAGCACAGGATCCATTTTGTATGTACAATTCTCAAACACCTACCCAAAAACATCGATTCACATGGAACCAACAATGCATGAGAACCATCTTAAATCAATCGACGACTAGCATGAACCAACAACTCAGGAAATTATAACAAATTTATTACCCAAATAAAATCCAAGATTTCTGTAGCAAATAAAGTTGAAACTGGGCATCACGCTAAAATAAAATTTAATTGAACCAAAATATTGATTCTTTCATATGGTTTAACATCCCCCACTTGAACCCAAAATAAACAAATTTCGTTTACCTCTTTCCCTTCCGTATTTAGTTTATCGAGTCCCAAAATAGGAAAACCCCCAAATCAGACACCAAGAATCGAAAAATCCCCAAATTAGAGGATCGATCCGAGGGTTTCTTGGACATCCAATACAACCTTCCGACCAAAGACTCAATCGAACCCTCGGTTCCCTCTCTTTGACAAACCCTAATCGCACACCGATTTCATTCAATACCTACAGGAAAAAAAGGTACAGGATCCTACCTTTTCCGACGACTGGAGGAGGTGGTTGCCGTGGTTGGGAGGTCCTCCACTGCGAGGGAGCCGGTGTCGATGTCGCCACTGCCGAGCTCGGGCCGAGAGGGAAATATAGAGAGACCGAGCGTGAGGAAGAGAGGAGAGTGACAGAGACGAAGAGGAGAGACCCCCCTCTAAACCCCCCTTTAACACACTGAACTCCACCCCCTTCTCTCTGAGAGAAGGGTGGGGTTGGTTACCTTCTGTAACCCCTCCCCCCTCTTTGGCTCTCTTGCAAGGATCGTGCCCTAGGCACGATTCTTGTAATCGGCCCCTATTAAAAAAAAATCGTGTCAGGTCCGAACCCCGTGACCCGCTATGCCGGATCCACCTTTTGCGTGGATCCGGGTTAGCTTCTTTAGTGCTAGATCCACAATGAATGTGGATCCGTACCGGATTTTGGGTCCATATGTTGGATCCATTTAGGTCCAACCATGGATCCCACCCCAAAAAATTTAATTTTTTTTATACTAATTTTATTCTCTTAAAAATACTTTTATTTATTTATTAAATATTGTTATTATACCTATATATATTGTAATACTCATATATATATATATATATATATTCCCTTTTTAGATTTGGGTAACAGATCTCGGGTCCAAATGGATAAAACTACTCATCGAATTTTTACGGGTATTACACTTATTGCCTCAAGAAAACATCATAGATGATCATATTGATCCTAGTGAACCCCTTGGTGAAAATCATTTTGAACATCCAAATGATGATCAAAATTTAGAAGAAAATGTTTCAAGACAAATACAAGTCTACTCTAGAAGGAATGAACGAAATCCTCCTTGTGCCCTTGAAAAATTTTCTTAAAGTGAGTCAATCGAAGAGACCTCTCAAAGAAAATCAAATCGGATTTCCAAAATACCCAATAGATTTGTTTCTTATGATTCTTTCTCTCCTAACTTTAGAGCATGCCTACTTGCTCTTCACTCCTTTCATGAACCATCTCATTACAATGATGCTGAACAATATGCTCATTGGAATAAAGCTATGGACCTAGAACTTAATGCTCTTAAAAGGGAGCAAACTTGGGAAATCGTTGATCCTCCCAATGGCAAGAAACCCATTGGATGTAGATGGGTTTTTAAAGTTAAAACTAAGAGTGATGGTTCATTGGAAAGATATAAGGCTAGGTTGGTAGCCAAAGGATATGCCCAATAGTATGAAGTAGATTATGATGAAACTTTTGCCCCAGTTGCTCGAATGACTAGTGTTCGAGCTCTTATTGCTATAGCCTCTGTTAAAAAATGACCAATCTTTCAACTTGATGTCAAAAATGCCTTTTTGAATGGTAATTTAAATGAAGAAGTTTATATGAAACCTCCTCCAAGTATGAATTTAAATAGAAAAATTTTGAAATTAAAAAAAGCTTTATATGGACTTAAGCAATCTCCTAAAGCTTGGTATGATAGGTTTAGTAATGTATTAATCAATTTAGGATTTTTCTCCTGCTATACTGACACTGCACTTTTTGTTAAAAGGACAGGTGACTCCATTATTATGCTTCTACTGTATGTTGATGATATGATCATCACTGGGAATGACAAAAAGGGTGTAAATGATGTAAAGTCTATGCTAAAAGAAACTTTTGATATGTCTGATCTTGGATATTTGAGATATTTTTTAGGGATTGAAGTGGCTTATTCCCCGCGAGGATACATCCTATCTCAAATGAAATTAGCTGCAGAAATTTGTACCAAATCAGGAATATCTGATAAAAAGAAAGTTGAGACTCCCGAAGTTATTAATGCGAAACTAAGACTTGGAGATGGTGTTTTTCTTGAGGATCCAACCCCCTATCGTCAATTAATCGGATCTCTCACCTATCTATCCATCACACGTCCAGATATAGCTCATGCGGTTCATGCAGCAAGCCAGTTTCAGCATGCACCTACTTCAGTTCATATGGCGGCCGTAATGAGAATTGTGTGATATATCAAAAATACTATATCCAAGGGACTCTTCTTATCCTCTTGCTCATCTCTTGACTTAACTGCTTTTACTGATGCTGACTGGGGAGGAAATCCCAATGATCGTATCTCAATAACGGGTCTTTGTATTTTTTTAGGTGAATCCCTCATTTCGTGGAGATGCAAGAAGCAGCAGAAGGTTTCACTGTCATCCACTGAAGCTGAATATCGGGCCATGGCAATGACAACTATGGAAATCGTATGGCTCAGGAGTCTCCTTGGTGACATGGGCGTCCACATTTCCACTCCCACCAAGCTCTGCTGTGATAACAAAAGTGCGATATACATTGCCAGCAATCACACCTTTCATGAGCGAACCAAGCATATCGAAATGGGTTGCCATTATGTTCGAGACGAATATCTCCGAGGGACTATCTCATTACCATATGTTACTTTAGAGTATCAACTAGCTGACTTCTTCACCAAGGCGCTCCCAACTCCACGATTTATGTTTCTTCTTAGCAAACTTTCGGTCATCTCCCCGTAAAGTTTGAGGGGGCGTGTTAAAATATGTATATATATACATATACTTGTATATATATACATTCGTATATATATAAATATATATATATATATACATATATGTATATATATACAATTTCCTTTTTAGTTAAATACCCGATAGGGGTATTCTTGTAAAACCACAATGTATTTTTTTCTTTTTTACTTTTTCTCTTTTTCTCTTTTTCTTTTTACTTTTTTCTTTTTCTTTTTTCCCCTTTTTGTAAGACCACTAGGGCCCTACACTTGTAGTCGTTGGGGCCCCAACGGTCAGATTTCTGACCGTTGGGGCTCCCAACGACTACAAGGGAGCCCCTTGTGGTCCCTTCTTTGAGTCTCCCTCCTCTATAAATAGAGGAGGTATTCTCCTCTTGTAAGCATTGGGTTTTCACCCTTCTCTTCCTTTCCTCAATCAATCCAACTTATGACTTTAAGTCATTTTCTACTTTTGAGAGTTTTGTGTGTGCACTTTTAGTGTTTGTGTTCTTGGCTCTTGAGGTCACTCTTAAAGAGTGCTTTTTACTCCATTGGAGCTTCCGCCTCTTTTCATTACACCAATAACTCTGATACCATGTAATGATATCTCCAAAAACCAAAAACAATGCCTACTAGGGCAAGATCACAACACAACCTACAAAGGGGGTACTCTCAAGAGTCACAATAGCACACACTCACTATATAAAATAAATATTTTATTAATTATAAAATCCCTAAAACCTGCATACATGAATAGAGATCAAAAGTCTCATATATATACAAGATAGAGAGAGAGAGGAGAGAGTTCAACTAGCCGTTGGGAGGCCCCAAATATAGTCAAATATATAAGGCTCCCAACTAATTGCCTGTATACAATAGGATCCTCTAGCTAACACCATCTATAGCTCTCATCTTCAAATTTGCCTCTATGGAGGAATTTACTATTTTCGAGTCATCCACCAATCTTGCTTTCACAACCAAATGTGGAGCATACTTATTTTGGGACAAGTATAGTCTCCTTGAAGAGTAAGCTATCTCAAGACCATGAAAGTACTTTAAATGTCATAAATCTTTCATCTCGAACATATTAGCCAATTTCTTTTTGGTATCTTCAATTTTCTTTATGTCGTCTCCTATGAGAACCATATCATCTACATAAAGAAGCAATATACATTTTTCAAGAATAGAAGAATATACAAACAAGGCAGGATCATGATAACTTTGCTCAAACCCAAGTGACCTCACTACTGAACTGGACTTTTTAAACCAAGCTCGAGGTGCTTGTTTGAGACCATATAGCGCTTTGCAAAGTCTACACACTCTGCCTTCTGAATTTGAGTATTCTTTTGGAATCTCTATATACACTTCTTCTTGTAAGTCCCTTTATTTAAGAATGCATTCTTGACATCTAACTGCCAAAGGTTCTGCTGTTGTATGATTGCCACTACTAGAAGAGTATGAATCATGGTCATATGAGCCACAAGAGCAAAGGTTTTTGCAAAGTCTATTCCAAACTATTGATTATACCCCTTAGCCACTAATCTGTATTTTTACCTCTCCACTGACCCATCTGCCTTTGTCTTTACCTTGTAAATTCATTTGCTGCCAATAATATTTTTCTTGGGAGGAGGTTTTACTAGTTTCCATGCTTGCATTCGTTCCAGTTTATTCATTTCATCAACTACGACTCTTTGCCATTCCTTTTTTTCTGCAGCTTTTGCATAGGACTAAGGCTCAACATAGGAATGAGGTAGTGTTAGGAAAGCACGACGATGAGGTGCAAAAGATGCATAAGACACAAAATGAGATGGAAGTATAAAAGGTTTAAAACTTTTACGTACTTGACCAGAGGATGAGGAAGAAGAATAAGGTAATTCTAAGTTTTGTTGTTGTTGTCCCAGATCTGTTGTCGAAGGAATGAGATCAAGATTGGCCTCTTCACTTCCTTGCTCTTTCACTTGATCTAAAAATGAAATTTTAAATACACTTTCATGTATCCTTGAGTAAATGTGACCAAACCTATGTCCTCGAACTAAAATTTTCTCCCCTTGATCCTCTATCCTCTCTCTCCCACCTTCTCTTTTTTCAAAGGGAGCCAAGAAGGACAAGTCACTCTCATTCTCAGTATTCTCTTCATACTGGTTAAAGTATAGCACATTCTTCTGAAAAATCACATGTCTGGATACCCATACTTTCTTTTCAACTGGATCATAGTACTTATATCGTTTCTGACCCTTAGAAAAACCAAGAAAGCAACATTTTGCAGCTTTAGGAGATAACTTATCTCTGTATCTGACAACCAAATACTTTCAACATATTATAGTTTGGAACTCTTCTATATAGTTTCTGAAAAGGTGATATGCCTTTAAGCACTTCAAAAGGCATACAATTTATCTGATAAATGCTTAGTTGAACTGCATATGCCCAAAACACTTTAGGTACTTCTCCACCAAACAGAAGAGCTCTAGCTGTTTCCAAGATATGCATATTCTTTCTCTCAGCTGCACCATTTTGCTCAGGAGTGTAAGGACAAGACTTTTGGTGAACCATCATCTTTCTTGCAAAAACCTTTCATACACATAACTAATGTATTCACCACGAGAGTCAGTACGTAGAGTTTTAATTTTAGCTGCAAATTGATTCTCAACCATGGCACAAAATCTTTTTAAGATTAAAAAAAAAATCACTTCTATTTTTTATAAAGTATATCCAAGTAAACCATGTACAATCATCTATAAAAATCACAAAATATTATGATCCTCCTTTTAACACAACAGGAGGATGCATGTACCAAATCAAAATGACTTTCTGATTCCCTATCACTAGACTTGAATGGTAGAGCATGACTCTTAGCCAATCTACAACTCACACAGTCTTTAACATGATTTGACACAACTAGCTTAGATTTTCCAAAACTTCCTAAGGACGCTAAACTTTTCAACCTAAAGCTGAAAATATGCCCCAGTCGTTGGTGCCACAAAACAGACTCATCCAAAATTGAAGCTTCATATCCGGTTCTAACTTCCTTCTGCTTCCTCGTATCAGTCCAATCCAAGTAGTAAAGATCTTTCCTATGGATAATCCCAATCTTCTTCCCTGACATTTGATCCTCCATAACACAACCAACAGAGAAAATGACATTATAGTTAAGTTTGGTAATTTGACCCACAAAGATAAGATGGAACATGATAAACTTAAGAAATATTAAACTTACTACCCGGATAGGAATTACAAGTAATTGAACCTACTTTGGAAACAAACATAGAAGAATCATATGCAATGCAAAAAATACCACTGCAGGGACGACAATTAGCTAAGACAGACTCATGAGGTGTCATATGGCATGAAGCCCCATAGTCTATTAGCCAATAAAAAGGACCTGTGATACCTGGGAACACAGTACGAGAGGATAAGGCAGGGGTAGCAGAAGAAGACACTGAATAGAGCTAAGGTCACCTCTTCCTCTAAGTCCCATCTCCCCTCATCCTCCAGTCCTACCACCTCCTCTTCCCCCCATTCTACCACCCATCTGCCTGAATACAACCATGACATTATCGCCATACAAGAAATATCCAAGAGACTTTATCTTAGTCTCCTCTGCAATTAACTGAGCAATAACTTGGGTTATGGATGGTAAGTGAGAACAATGTAAGATGGCACTCGTCCCATCAAATTCTGGAACTTTGTTTGTCTCCCTATGCTCATCAAGAATCCCCAAACAAGTTTGACATGAAATGCAAGACACATATTTTGTATATTTCTTACATTTCTTCTGCACCTACATTAGTGTAAGAGCATCCCAGATTCTCTGCATCTCTGAATAGAATTCTTCAATTGACTTACTTCCTTGGCACATATTTCTTAATTCTTAAGTGAGTTGATAATGTCTTGCCCAGTTCTTTTGCCTATAGACTTGTCTGAGATCTGTATAAAGCTTATTTTACTTCATGAAATTTGGAAATGTTCATAGCAATCCTTGGTTCTACGGACCAAAGAATCCAAGCTTTGACTCGTGCATTGTTTATGACCCATTCTTCAATAGATTTAGCAAAACCTTCGTCAGAAGCTTTAGGTTTTGTTTTTGAATCATTCAGATAGCTTCCCAATCCTTTTTCAACCACCACTGCATCTAAAAAATCAGCCTAATATGCATAGTTTGTCCCATTTAACTTGACCGGGATGATTTGAATCCCTTCCTTCTCCATGATACCTCCCACAATAAATATTACAAAAAATAGAGTACCAAACAAGCACTTATTAGACAGTCAACAATACTGTAAAAAATATGCACATAACCAGCCAAAACCCAATAGCTACGAATAAACAAGTCATAAAAAAATAACTCAGTCCAAATGAGTGCCTCGAAGCATAATACATATGCTATTTGGACTGAACCAAACCAAACTGTAACGTCCCAAAATTTTTAACCTTAATTATAGTTCAAATATTGAAATTTTGAGACCATTTTTTTTTTGATAAGTATAGGTAAATCAGATCTTATAATGCGAAAACGATTTTTAAAAATGGTTAAGACTTTGGGCGCGGTTACACTAAAGATAACAATCAAATCAAAATATACGGGATATACACATTTCAAACCACGTACAATATAAGACTGAAATATGAAGAGTTTTAATTTTATTTCAAATCAGAGTATGAAAAAATACTTTAGTCTCTACATGATCAAGTACTTAAAACGAAAAAATCATGAATACCAAGATCGCAAGGTAAGAGTAGACCCTCGAGGATGCAACTCAACCAGCCCTTCGCTCCAACTACTCATCATACTTTACCTGCATTACCTGTTCCCCATAAAACGGGGTCAGACTCGCTAAAGTCTGGTAAAGCAACCAAAACTCAAACTTAAAGAAAGCATATCAAACATTTAAAGGTAAAGATATATTATTCATCCATCGTCAAGTGATAGACAAGGGAACGTCCTATGAGTCATTCATTTCAAGCATTCAAACATAAAACATTTAAAAGCATTTCATAACTTAATATTCTATTCAACCTTAACTCACGTAATAAAGCATAATCTATATGCATTCATGTCATACAAGTCATCGCATATATATATATATATATATATATATATATATATATATATATATATATATATATATATATATATATGCATCTAAGAGATTCAGATCATTGCATCATTTTCATATGCATTCATAATTCTTATAAACAATAAGTCAAATCACATTTGACCATTCCAACGTAAAACACACGCACATACCTTATAAGTAATTTAGTTAGATATTCATGATACACATCAATCATGATACATATGTGATACATTTACTCAGACAATCATAATGCAATCATTTGCAATGAAACTATGTAGGCGTGACTTATCATTCACCTAATAAGTCAAAACTAGTCATTTGTAGGCGTGATGCGTCATTCACCTATACGCTAATATAAGCGTCACAATCATAACCTCATATCAAGATCTAAAATCAATAAGGATCTGATTATCATATTTGAGTTCAATATATAATCATGCTATAATAGAAAAGCCAAATCTATAGATTCATAACTGGCTATCTCAATCAAGTCAGAAGATCATCACAATTGTAACACCCCAAATTTCAAACTTGCGAACCTTTTCAGAAAAACAGGCAAGAGACTAGAAATATCTCTTTCCTTCAGAGTTTGTTTATGAAATCAGCGAAAGATTTTACTTTTGTTAAATCAGAAGGCAAGCTGACAACTTTGGGCACGTTAGCTAAAAGAACCAAAACTCACAAAATTCTGGTATCCTAAGAAAAATCCGCTACAAACCCCAAGCGTCCAGGACACGAGCTAAGACCAGGAAGAAGAAGTCTTGAAGCCATCTTGCAATCGCGCCATCGCCCGTAGTGTACCTAATCATCATCTGTATCCATAGAATGAGTTAGTTTCACAAAAAATTAGTAGGTGCACAAGAGAGACTACAAGAAACTGAATTAAGTACATTTAATTCAGTATGTTGAGCAGTTTAAAGCAGATATGCAGTTAAACAGGTAAGCAGTATAAACGGTAAGTAAGCAGTGCAAATGCGTAAGTAATGCAAGCGAGTAAGTAAGCAGTGCAAGCGAGTAAGTAGTTCAAAGCAAGAAAGCACTGCAACTGACAAACGCAGCATACGATCCATTTGATCGTAAGCAGTGAACTATCACACAACAAGCTTGTTCTCATTCCTAGAACGGGGTCTCTGCATTGAATCAGTATCATGACATCGTTTGTCGCTCTCACTACTTCTAACAAACGCTTTGTCCTGATACTTCTTCAAATCACTTGATATCTGCATCTAAAATCATGAGCTAGGGAATCCCTAACTCAAAATTCACAAAACTAACCTGACAGTACCAGCCGACACCTCCAAGGATGATGTCAGCATAGTCTTGACGCAACCTCAGAATTGAGCCCTCCTCTTCTCACAAATGCCTTCAATCTCTTCTGATACCATGTTAATAATATGAGAAATAAGAGAAAAGTGGTTAGGGTTAGAGGAGAGATAACAAAGAAGGGAGAGAACAAAGCTTCTCTATAGATATCATGAAATGAGAGTACACCTCTCTAAGAAGGTAGATCCCGTTTAGTACAGCATAAAAGTAAACAGAATAAAATGACTAGTATGCCCCCTTCTTTATAGGGTATATACATACTAACTTATACAAGACTACTTTACATAAAACTATGCTACTCTATATTACATAGACTTTCAATACAAACTAGTCATGAACAAAGGACTAGAAGAACTGGAAAGGGAAGATGATGATGGCTGAGCTCCACTGAGCACATATAAATCTCTACAGCTTTTGTCCTTAACAAACATTCGTTTTGTGTGAAGATCCTTCATAGAAACTGAAGATGGAGATAATGTTACATAAGAATTTGTTTGGGCGTATAACTGAGAAACAAAAAGGAGATTATGTTATAGCATATTCAGATGCAGCCAAAAGAATATGGAGGTATGTTAAAGGCGCTATTATATATGGCCTGCTTTATAGGATTTTTTTCAAAGGCTGACCTGCAGATCTTTCTTAAGTAATAGCATATTCAGATGCAAATTGGGAGGGGGACTCTTCTACCTGGAGTTCAGGGACAGATTATGTAGTCTTTCTTGGGGATCATTTGGTTTCATGGCCCATCAGAAAACAGAGAACAGTTGCTCACTCAAGCACAACAGGAAAATAGAGTTGTGGCAATTGTAATTGCCAAGATATTATGGATTCGTCATCTTCTTACAGCTCTTTATCAAATGACTGGGTGTTCCTTATTATTTTGTGATAATAGAAGTGTTGTTGCGATAGCCACTAATCTAGTTCAGCATGGAAAAATGAAACAGGTTGAATTAGATCAACATTTTGTAAGAGAGGTGGAGAACATACAGATACAACCCTTATTTGTTGGAGGAGAAAATCAAGTAGCAGATTTATTTACTAAACTACTGACATCAGCAAGACATTGGTTATTAAAGTGCAAACTGTCCATGATTATAACACACCCATGTACAGTTTGAGGGGGTGTCATGTTATGTTTCTTACAGTTTAGGCCTGCAATAACTCCAACATTCTTTGTGTCTTGGTGCTGAGAGTTTCTATAGTTGGTATGACTTGTAATGAATGCACTATTAACAATGCGGCCAAGGTATGCTGCAGAAATTTAATGCGCCTTTCATAAAGACCAGCAACATAATCTCCTAACTGGGTATTTGTTTCT
The DNA here is from genome assembly GCF_984573655.1 of Nuphar pumila. Taxonomy (NCBI): domain Eukaryota; kingdom Viridiplantae; phylum Streptophyta; class Magnoliopsida; order Nymphaeales; family Nymphaeaceae; genus Nuphar; species Nuphar pumila. Next base: position 21,546,344 of record NC_143263.1, read on the forward strand.
CTTCGCATGTGTTTTGAGGGAACAAAGCTGTCCTGATGGTCATGAAAGTGAGTATGCTTCATGGCTTTGATGGTAGTGGTAGCTGTGATGGTAAGGGCAGCTTGGACTTTTTTTCACTTTGGTGGGATGGTTATGGCTGCTTGCATGCTAACAGGATGTACATTCTATACCTGATTTTTGTATCATTACACATAATAATTTGTGCTCAAGATCTTTTTGTTTTGTTTTTTTGTACCGGAAACAACTTATCTGCCACCAATTGGTGATGGCATTAGAGTTCTTTGATCCTTCCTTTTCCTTTTAGAATTCTTGGTAGGTAAGCTATGATGAAAATGCTTCTAGTAATAAAAACTTGTAGTTATTATCACATTTACTAATCCCTATGAAGTTGACTCCTTGGCATCGTTCATCCAGGGCTGGCTTTTCTCGTCACAATCCTCTTTCTGGCAGCCACCACAAATGAAAGTATGTTACTGTTTTACTAAAACCAAATTTGTTTAGTTTTTGATGTCGAATGCATGCATAACTCTAGTTTCAGGTGCTTTCTCCTATTGAAGTATGTTTCATATTGATTGCTCTATTGTGTACAAAGATATCCATTCTACTCAAACTAACTCATCCACCCATTACCTTCATTCCAAGTGTCATGTAATTTTGCAAAATGTGCACCTTCTCAGAGTAATCCAGTATTTATTGTACTGAATGGTATCACTGAGATAATTTCCATATTACAACATTTAATTGCGTTTTGGGAGGTTCCTTGAGAATAAAAATGTATTTTGTGAAAAGGAAACATACTATATCATTTTACCTAATGCACGTGCACACATGTGAGAATTAAAAACGCTTGAGGCAGTAGCAAGGCAGTGTAGTGATCTTGAGGCAAGGTGTGGGCCTCAAGGTAGTTCACAGCATAAGACAATAGGCTAGCCTGACCTAGCTCGGAGTCATTTACGATGGTTCTTATTGTACCCAGGTCTGAGGTAGGGCCCATGGTCCACCTGTTGGCACATTGGTTCATGTGGGCAGGCCTGAGCCGACCTGACTTGGACCCCTAATTAGGAAAAATAAAAGGGAAAAAAGAGGAAGACATATAAGGAGGTGAAGAAGAAGACAGTTATGAAGATGATCTGGAGGATGAAGAACGCAAAGAAGAGCAGGAAAAAACTTGCTGGCCATCGGTCACTGATTGCTGCTTATTGCTGCAGGTAGCCCAAAGGTGGAACAGAAACCTGGTCAGTTAATGGAGTCTATGAAAAGAAACCTCAATGCAAATCTTATTTAATAAATAAAAAAGTTGATGGGTCACTAAGCCCCGATCACTTGTGGGCTGACCAAGTCTGACCCATTAATAAATGCTCCAAGTTTGCTCCTAGGTATGATGGTCTAAAATGTAGAATCAGACCTGTTCCAAGGTGTGCTGTCAGCTTGATCCATTGGGCTGCGGGACCTGATGCCTGCCACTGTCATGAACCAATGTAATGCTACAATGAGCCACTTATGGGCTAGAACACAATCTTGAGAGATGACCACTAATGGGTCAAACACAAATAGAATCTCCAAATGAGCCACTTAAGGGCTGAAACACATGAAAAATCTATATTAAAATAGGGAGAATCCCTTAGAAGTTTTCATACATTGTTTGGGGGTTTTGCCCCATATATACATACACGCAAAGAGGAGGCCCAAAGGAGCCGTTGGAACCTACCCAACAGCTAGAAATGTAGCCGTTGGGTAGGGTCCAATGGCTCTATTAGGAAATTCCCAATAAGCCCTTGAGGCTGGGAATATTTACAATAAATAAAAAATAAAAAGGAAAAATAGAAAAAGATAAAAATATACTTATTGATTAAAAAGACCAAAATGCTCCTATGATATGTATGTACAGAAATACATATATATATATATATATATATTTATATGTATATATATATACATATGTTTACATTAACACTCCCCCTCAAACGTATGATGGGATCATCGAAAGTTTGTCCAACAAGAAATGAAACCTTGGGGAAGGCAAGGCTTTTATGAAAAAGTCGGCAGGTTGATATTTTGAGGTCACATATGACAGCGAAATAGTCTTCTTTAGGAATTCGTTTCTAACATAATGACAGTCAATCTTAATGTGTTTAGTGCAACCATGAAAAATATGATTTCCAGTAATGTAGATGACACTCTTATTGTCACAACATAATCGTGATGGCTCTGTCACAGTCACTCCCATGTCCTTGAGAAGACGCATCAACCATACAATTTATGTTGTAATAGTTGCCATTGCCCGATACTCGGCTTCTGTAGATGATAGAAAAACTTTTTGTTGCTTTTAACACTTCAATGACACCAAATAATCTCTTACAAAAACATATAAACCATTAGTTGAACATTTATCATTGGGGTCTCTCCCCCAATCAGAATCAGAGTATGCAATCAAACAAAGAGGACAAGAAGAGGATATAAATAATCCTTTAGAAGTGATTTTTTTTAGATATCTGATAATGTGTATAACAACACTCATATGCACAGTGGTAGGAGAATGAAATTGACTGGCCATGTGAACTGCATGTGATATGTCTGGTTTGTTTATAATCAAGTATGTCAATGCTTCAATCATTTGTCGATATAGAGTGAGATCATCTAATGGAGTTCCATCATCAATTTTTATCTTCGAGTTTATTACTTCTGGTGTATCCACTCTTTTGTCATCAGTGATTCCAAATTTGTTAATGATTTCATATGCAAATTTGGATTGAGATAACAAGTATCCCCTAGGGGAGTATGTAACCTCAATCCCTAAGAAAAACTTGAGAAAATCAAGGTCAATCATTTCAAAATTTTGTTATGATCATATCATCAACATAAAGTAGAAAGATAACAATACCTGCAGTGGAATTCTTTACAAATAAAGCAGTGTCAGTAGAACATGAAATATATCCAAGTTTAACTGTAACGACCCCAGCTGACCCTCGAAAAATAGGGAATTTTTTTCGAAACAATTGCGGAAAACCTCTCAAGGATTTGGGGTACATCACAAATTTAATATAGCCAATCCAAAAACCATTTCATTCATTGAATCAAATAGAAAAAATAATAAATCAAACTTTATTAATTAAATCAATAAGTCAAATAGTTCAAAAATATAAACTTGACTCTATCACATCTCGCACACATGTCAGAATCCAAACACGAAGCCACAAGTCTCGAGTCCTCCAGCCAGCCAGTCCTACGCATCACTGAGCCCCTGTGCCTGAAAAAAGTTTTAGAAAACGGGTAAGAACCGAAGTCCTCGTATGAATTTTTCTAAAAGTCCAACAGTAAAGGAAATATTATAAATTAACTCATGCATAAATTTAGGAGGAAATCACAATCAATAACTTACCACAATTAACTTACCATTCAAGTATTCAATAAATATCGTGCCAATTCAAATATGCAGAAATGCATGAAACTAATAATGAATAGGAAAATATGCATGAATAACTTTTTAATTTATTTATCAGAGTTGCTTTTGCATGCATAACCCTATTAAATGCACATAAATTTAATTTTCACTTTTCCTTAAACCCACGGCTATTAAAAAAGGGCACAATTCCTGAGGTTCAAGTTAGTTCTTAGTTATAGCTTAAAACACAATTTGTACTTTAATTACTAGGTTCTACACTTGTTCCATTATCAATATCAGGAATCCTCACCTTTCATCGGAACATTAGGAATCCTCACATAATGCCGAGACATCAATGGAAATCCTCAACTATTGACGTCACTTGGTATACTAACTACAATTGAGTCAACAATACCAACCCCATGCAGAGTGCCTGAAAGCTTCTTAAAACTGTGGCCAGGAACGTGAACCTCACATCGGGTTTTGGGGACAAAATTGCACGCAGAGTTTTAGTATCCTTACGGTCACCCATGACCGTTCTCAAAGATTCTCATATTCTAGAAGGGACATCAAGGAAAAGCATAATTACACTTTTGGTCTCTTTTACCATTTAAATCAATTTCAAGTTTTTTACACAAGAACCGTTTTGCAAATTCACATGCAATAACCATTTCGGGCCCTGACTCTCATAAATTAATAATATAATTGATTTTGGAAAAACCAATAATTTTCATAAATCATTTTGCATTGCAAAAACAATTTAGTAGTACAAAAGCAACACATGCGCCTGGCCTATATAGGCCCACGGTGGTTCACATTTAGCCATGCATATACACATGCAGATAGAAAGCTTGCATACCACATTATTCATGATCAAATTTATGCATATGATCAACAAATATGCAAACAATCTACACAAGATCAGATTTATGCGTATGATCAGAGTCATGCATATGATCACAGTCATGCAAAAATCTAATTAAAATCAAATTCATGCATATGATATGCAAACTGATCTATTTAGGATCTGTTTTATGTATCTAATCGGATGACCAAAATTCAGCAGGCAGAAAAATATATATATTCCTATCAGATTCATGTACATGACCCCAGCTGACTGCAAATGTTTACACAATCAACTTCTTATACATGAATCGACTAACTGAAGAATATAAAAGCATGCTTCTTGTACATGATTAACTTTAAGTACATGAATCGGCAAAACAAAAATACACATAGGTGCTTATCAAATTCATGTATATGATCAACTTTATGTACATGAATCAACTAAATCGAAAAATATATGTACTCGTCAGATTGATGTACATGATCAGTTTCATGTATATGAATCTGCTAAGGGAAGCTATGTGAGTACTGATCAGATTCATGTACGTAATCAGCTTCATGTACATGAATCAGCTAAATCGAAAATATAAAGTGTGCTGATCAGATTCATGTACATGATGAGCTTTATGTACATAAATCGGCTATCAGCAAAATAAAGTGTTGATCAGATTCATGTACATGATCAACTTCATGTACATGAATCGGCTAAGTAAAAAATATACAAGTGCTGATCAGATTCATGTACATGATTAGCTGACTGCAGATTCACATGTTTGCAATGAAATTCTTGTACATGATCAACTTTATGTACATGAATCGACTGACATGAAGATTCAACAATATACATATATGTTCTGATCAGATTCAACTGTCAGACATATATATATTCTGATTAGGTTCACATATATGATTAGCTGCACATGATCAGCTAGCTGGAATATAACATATGCATGATCATATTTGAATAAAGAAATCGGTAAACTGATATATTTGTATATCAGATTCACAATATGGATCGGCTAACATATATGTTAGATTCATGAGATGAATCGGTTGACATATATATACATATTTCAGATTCAATAACATGATCTGGAATATATATATATATATATATATATATATATATATATATATATATATATATATATGAATTGGCTGACTTATAAATAAGCATATAAATTCAGGTTCCAAACATGGTCGATAGCCTGATAAAAAAATTGATGCATGTACATATATGATTCAAACTCATGAAATGGACAGGCTGGAATTAAATACATATAGCTATGTAATTCATGCTCATGAAATCAGCAGACTGAAAGAATTGATTATGTCATGTACATGCAGATGAAATCAGCAGACTAAAAGAAAAATGTGTTCCAGATGCATGAACATGAAATTGGTAGCCTGAAAAGAAATACCTATTCTTTGAAAACGGAAGAACTGAAATACCTATATATATTTCAGATGCATGAGCATGAAATCGGCAGAATTGAAATATATATATATATATATACATATATATATATATATATATATTAGATTTCTCTTTTTTCTTCTATCAACCTATACTCGAATCGATTCATACTAATCCCTTTCCCGTGTGGATTAAGAGATAATGTAACGACCCCAACTCATACCCTTTAAAAATGCAGAAATTTTCTTTTTTTAAATCAATTTGCGGAAATATTCCCAGAGACCCGGGGCCTTTACAATTCCACTCCCAATTGGATAACCAATTACACCACAAAAGCTCTTACATTTATCATCCATACCAAATCAAGCTTTTATTAAATAATAAGTGATAAGTCCCGAGACAATTGCATAAATGAAATTTAGAGTGCATAGACAATTAAATATAAAAGAAAAATAATAAAGAAGAATGAGCCATGCTGTGTAAAACCTGGTAAAAAAAAAACAAAAAAAAATGTTTGGATCCGGGCTAGATTCGACCCGGATGATAAGTCGGCTGCGTGCTTATAAAAGCATGCAACGACAAAGGGGGGAGGTCTCTCGAAACCCCCTTCCCCTCTGCTCTCTGGTTCTCACTCTCGACCGACGCTCTCTCTCCCGTCTCTGTCCCGTGTGCGGCAGGATGTCGGTGATCGAAGCCGCCAGTGGCCTCTGAGTTTCGGCGACCTCCTTGCACCCTCAATGCTGGAGTTTCCGATCTCGCCTCTCTTTCTCCTTCCTCACCGTCTCCCGTCGCTCCTGTTCTTCGAGCAGTCGCCACCGACCAAAGCCACCGGCCATCCCTCCGAGCACCACCTTCTCCTTCGTCTCCGCTACCATCGACCGCCTCCTCTCTCTCTCCCTTCTTCTTCTCATTGTTCGGTCGACAGGGGGGCGAAGCCCCCTGTCGTCGTCTCTTGTCGTCAGAGGGACTCTCTCCCCTGCCTCTTGTCTTGTTCGACCGACAGGGGGGCGGAGCCCCCTGTCGTCATCTCTTGTTGGCAGGGGGACTCCCCCCTCCCCCTTGCCTCTTTTGTTTGTTTGGCCGACAGGTGGGTGGAGCCCTTTGTCATCGTCTCCTGTTGGTAGGAGGACTCTGAAAAAGTACGGTTAATTATATTTTTGGGTTTGGACATTACACCAGACCCGTGCCCATGTTGTGTATAGTATACATTATATTCTAGGTCTGGATATTATACCAGACCTGGACCCATATTGTATAACCAAACACTATTAATACATGTTTTAGGTCACGATTTCATTATTGAAATCATGACAGTCGCAACCCTCATTCTCTTTGCTTTCTCTTTCTCACAGGGCAGATTCTCAAGAGAAATCTCACATGGTATCAGAGCGGAGATCCACCTAGGGTTCGAAGGGGCTTCCAAGAAAGGTACGACCAAAACCAGAGATTTGAGGTTTCAGTTTCTTACTTCTCTCGTCTTCTTCACTTTCGTTTCTCCAAAAAAAAAGGGTTCGACCAGACTCGTGTGTCTCTTTTCTGGTGGATTCACGTCTCACGTGAAGTCCAATACCATCATGTCTAACGTGAATCCCTTAAGTATCAAAAAAAAATTCACGTGACTCTCTTGTTTCACGTGAATCCCCAAAGTTGATCCCCTCGGTCTGATCGTCTGATATTGGAAATATATTCAAATATTTTCCAATATTCGATTCTTCCCCTTCTCCTGTTATATCCAGATCTGATCGTGCCTTTGCACCAGATCTGGATCACTTCCCTTCTGCACATTCTTCTTCTTCGTCTGGGGGCATTTTTCCTTTTTTTTTTGACAGAAGTTTTCAATCTGATCCTATTTCTATCCAGCATCTTCATCTTCAGTCTGTTTCTCCCCGGTGACACAACTGACATTCACATAGCAATTGTCTGCCCACATCATATTCATCTATGTTTTGTCTAAAACACAATCAGTTTAATATTAAAAAAAAAACTTTGTTCAGTGTGTGGATCATTCTTATTGCTTCAATCTCAAACCTAGGAAAGGAAAAGTCTGACCTGCTTCCTTTTTGAATTGACAGTCTTCGATCGACTGTTTCTTAAGGTTGCTCAGTCGTAAATAAAAAAAAAAGTAACCAGCACCCTTCTCGGGCAATAGACTGAGCACCTAAGTTTTTCTTCTCTCCATTTCTTTCATGGATTCTCATTTTTCTCAATCGAGTCTTTCTTCAAGTTTTCTCAATCAGCTTGTTTTCGAAAAGTTAACCACCTCAAACTTCTTGATTTGGAAAAGACAAATCATTCCTTTTATAAGGAGCCAAGGTCTCTTAGGTCACCTGGATGGAACCACTCCAGTCCCGCTAGAATTTGTTACGAGAGAAGAAAAATATGATAAAGGTGCAAATTCAATTGTGTATGTCAAAAATGCAGAATATCTCAATTGGGAAAGGAAAGACCAATCAATAGTTGCATACATCACATCTAACTTGCACTATCTTCCTTCATCCAAGCCTCAAACTATGATTTTTCTAGCTCTGATACCATCTTTGATTGTCTGCAATATGAAGGAAACACAAGCACATACACTAGAAGGGAGGGCAAAACTCTACATTGTCTTACTGATTGAAGAAGATATAAATAAGAGAGTAACCTTTTTATTGGGCTTACATTACAAAGACTAAAATGCCTCTAAGAAAGATAAGAACAAAAAACAATAAAAAATAAAAGCTATGTACGAAAGAATACATAACAAATATAAAAATATCGATTATGTGCCCAAGTCACTAACTATTTTCACAGAAGCTAGTAACTTACACAAGCAATGGCCGAGCCTATTGGTGTCAAATTACTGTTGGTTTTTAGACTAAATATGAATCAGTGAATCACAATGCAAAATCTTTCCTACTGGCTATAGGGATATCATTTTGATGAGTGGTGATTTCTGTCATTTTAACTTTATTATTTTAATATGAAGCAATTATTTCTATAACTTGGATCTTGATGATTGATATAATAGGTACTCTTCCTAACAAACAGTGTATTATCTTTTGTAGGCGCTGCTTCATTCTGTTCCATTTGGGAAGATGATTGTACTTGATTTATTTGCGGATGTCAAACCCATATGGATCCATTCTTCTCAATTTTATGGCACACCTTATATATGGTGAAATTATATAATTCTACTTTGTTTATATGTGATAGCTCTTGCACTTAATTTGGGTCTATTTCTGCCATTTTTTCTTAGTTGCTAATTAATCAGTATTAGCTTAAATTAGTTTCCATTCTCCATTGCTTTGCAACTTGCAGAAATTCTATTTAATAACTTTTTCTTGTATGGAAAAAAATATCAGGTGTATGTTGCACAACTTTGGTGGAAACATTGAAATGTACGGCTCATTGGATACAATTGTGTCAGGCCCAGTAGATGCCCGTCTTAGTCAAAATTCAACCATGGTGTGTCATGAAATATATCTTTACTGAGTACATCTGTTTCTGAATATATGGAATTACAGAATCAATTAAATATTTGTTGTTTCTGTTGAATCTTTCTTCTTTTTTTTTGACAGTATGATGATATAGACATTGTAACAGGTCGTAGTTTGTTAGCCTAGAACACTAGAAGTGGAAAAGAAATATAACATTTTCAAATTGATCTGGTCTTCAGATTTTACTGAGGTGCTTGCTTGAGCTTGGCAAGTAGGATCAATGGGTCAAGCTCAAGGTGCCAGCCTCAGCTCTTTGATGTACTATTCCTAAATCATTGTGTGTATGTGCATGCACAATCACAAATAACACACCACAAGATTTGTGCATTTACATACATACATTGTTTAGAGAGAGAGAGAGAGAGGTTCATATGGTGCTAATTTTTCATTTTTTTCATTTTCTTTGATTTTTCTTAAGATTTGACCTTACATATGGTCTATAATGCTTCTTTAGTAGGAATTGGCTTTTGCATTGTTGGACCACAATGCATGACCAGACTTTGGAAAGGTTTCAAAAATCAATGGCCCCCACAGTTTTATTATATTTTCAAGACTCAAAAATCCATATTTCTCATTGAAAAACATGATCCCAGGACCAATCTAGCAAATGGACCATGCTGAACACATCTGTGGGGTCCAATTTGCAAAACTTACCTTGAACATAAAAAATTAGCACTGTGCACTGAATGGGCATTGGGAGGAACCATTTACTCCATATATACATATATACATACAAGGATAATATTAGCTACATGACTATACCTTACCCTCTAGTACAAACAGCTCATTTCTTTCCATTTTCATAATCTTTTTGTGGATGAAGCATTTTGGATATGATCTGTAATTTTTAGTTAGTAAGGGCTTCAAATTTCAGCGTTCCACTTTGTGTCAAAAGTTTACTATTTACAACCATTTTTTTACGTTGAAACCACACAATCTAAAGTGCATATCCTAGTAAACGGACCATGTTGAACACATCTATGGGGTCAAATTGATCAAATGAAGCTTGCACCTATGAGTTTCAGCTAGGGAGTATGGTACTCTAAACTGTAACCAATATTTTTTTAAATTGACCATGATGAACACATCTGTGGGGTCAAAGTAATGAAGTTTGTGCCTATGATTTTCTGCTAAAGAGTATTTTACTCTAGAGTGTAACTGTCCGTGTCTTTTAAAAAATAAATAAATAATGTTTTGGATCCAGGTTGGATCCGATCGGATCCAACCCGGATCTAAGTCGCAGCCCCCTCCCATAGTCTATTTAAACCCCCCACTATAATATTGTGTGCTTTTACACTAAGCTAAATTCTGGCTTTTTGAAAATTTGGCTAAACATTGTAGAAACATTGGTAAAATACTCGATATTAGGTGGCGTCAATTGAATCTAGGTTCAGCCCAGGTCTCATTGACAAGACCTAAACGAGCCAATTGAAATGTGATAAAAACTTTTATTTTTGACCTTTAAAATAAAGCAAAATTCGAGTTAAATTCAGGCAAAAATTGGAGGCGAAATTCAAGTTCTATATCATTTGATGCGCCTCCAAATTCTGAATTCAACGATACTTTATTTTTCTGAATTCGAGCTACAGTTGACCCAAAAAACGCATTTTAAAAAAAGGCCTCCAATGAGATCGAGTTTGGATTGGATCTGATGTAACGACCCCAACTCCTACTTTTGAAAAATGCGGAATTTTTTTTTTTTCTAAGAGTTACGGAAAACTTCCCAGTGACCTGGGGTCCCTACAGTTCCAATTTCAGTTGGATAACCACACACCACAAACGAAGTTGCAATTATCATCCATATCAACCAACTAAAACTCTTTTATTAATGAGTAATAAAATTTCAAAGACAAAGTTTCCTTCAAATGAAAGTAAAGTAACAATTGCAGAATTTAAAGGAACTGAAAGACAAAAGAAAGAGCCACAATATCCTCTACTGAAGCTGACACGTCCAAGTATAACTCATCCATCCCCAGATGCATGTCCAACTTCACTGTTTACCATTTCCTGTGAAAAACCAACAAAGTAGGGTGTCAGAACCGAAATTTTGAGCACAGCTACTTCTAAAGAAACCAGATGAGAGAAAGAACATGGATAAGATTTCATGCAGTGATTTGAGTGAGCGCAAATATAAAATTTTCAACATCTAAATTTTCATAACTACCAATGATTTCATTTACTCACCAATCAATAACAGTAAACAGTGTCATATATCAACAACTAAATAACCAACCTTTCAGCATGATTTCACAAAGTAAAACGTATGCAACCACCAAATGATGTCATGATATCAAGAATGATTCAAACATGCATGATCTAATGCATAACAGAAAAATGCATGATTATGTGCAATGCATGATTTCTTCTGTTATCTTTTATTTAAGTTTCATCTTTCCATATGCATGCCCTATTAGATGCACACATCTTTAAGTTCCTCTTTTTAATTACCGTGGCCCGCGGATACACCAAACGGGTACAAACCCCGAGGTCAAGTAGGTTCCCAGGGTAGCTTAACACACAATTTGTATTTTATTTCTGGGTTCCAACTTAGCCCTCGACCGATATCAGGAAACAACACCATCCATCGGAACATTAGACCTCCACATCTAATGTCGGGGACACAAGGGACACCCCACGCCCACAAGTGTCACTTCCTTGGTACCATAAACTCACAGCTGTGACTAAGACACCACTCCCGGGTAAAGTGGCGGGCTCTCCCTAAAACCGTGGCCAGGAGAAGAACCTCAATATCGGGTTCAGGGGCAACAACGCACACGGAGTTTTTGTATCCTCACAGTCTCCCCAAGACCGGATATCTAAGATTCTCATACTCCAGATGAGATATCCCAGAATGTAAATTACACTGTTCTTATTCATTATATTTTTAATTAAGTCAATTTCTTTAAGTTTGCAACACCATATGCAAAAGTAAAGTGAAAACCCCGCATCCTCCCTTGCAGGGACCCATTCGGGACTTCAGCCCGTATAAACCATTAGAACAGTGCAGTAATGTGCCAAACCATCTTATGTGGTTTAAGTGATGTATTTAAAACTTATGTGAAAGCAAACCGAACCCACGGCTCTCCAGGCCGATGATGGTCCAACCAGGCCATCAATGCATCACATCACAAAACAAAAGTAGTGTTTTATTTATAACACTAAGCCAAAGTGCCAAAAGCATATATATTCGTGCAAATATAAACCCAAACATATGCATGTCATAATTCATTCATGTGCATTTTCAATATGTGTGTGTTACCTACATCACATATTTAACCAAATTCATGGTTTCTTTAAGTGTGTGAGTGTACATGTACCAATTCACACAATAATCATGCGTACAGGTTCAAGAAGAATTATTAATAACTGAATCATGCTCACACTCATGAGTACCATAATCATAACAGTCAAATGAAAACAAAACCTCCACGACAAGTGTTTCCATGCAATCCAATACCCAAGCCTTGAAATAACACATGGACTCTAGACAGAAATATAATGTCCAGCTAGAGACCTACAAGCAAGATACATTCCATATGTATAATTTCAGTTTCATGTATCCATCCTCCCTAAACAGTGTAACCTGAGCACTATGATACACAACTGAAAATTTTCAGGTTATGTTGCAATGATACCACGCTACATCTTACCAACTTTGAGCTTAACCCCACTCAAGAACCAGCATGAGTTACTTTAGAACAACTCAATTTACTTCAATTCATCAAATTGCACATTCTCAACCCAAAACTCAATTCAACATAAACTTTCAGAACACAGACTGATGAAACTCAATCATGTTCATAGAACATAACATGACTAAACCAAAATTTAACATAAACCAGGATATTCAACTGACCCATTAATGATTACTAACAAGTATAACTAGTTAGTCATGCTTCATTTTATTCATTTTATGCCAATAGATTGCCTAACAGAAACATACTAATGAACCCATTCACGATTTCGTTAATGAATAACCTGAAATATCAGTGTGAATAACCAATGTTTCTGTAAATGGATAACTTAGAACACATTACTGAAACCGTCGAACTTTCAATAAGAACTTGCAACAAACAACAATTCAGTGAACTAATGATACAAATATGTACTGTTTACATGATATGCCGAGTATGGATGGGGGACTGTACAAAAGAGTGGAGGTCGGCTATGTGTATCTACTAATTTTGTTCTTCTATTTGGCGCATCGCAGTATGATAATGGCAAGACAAAAATTGAAATAGATTTCTGAGGCTTGATGCCCCAAATGGAAACAGCAAGAGCAGAAGCCAAACAAATGTACAGACTTCAAACATGAGCAAAAATTAGGGTGGCTCATTAACTTGCACAGAAAATTTCTTTCTTTCTAAAGGAATGGATCGGGCCATAGAGTTTTCATTTAAAGTCCCAATTAGCAAACAATCAGTTTTTTTTTTTTCTTCTTTTTTTTTTTTCTTTTTTTTTTTTATACGAGTCACAGGCCAGCACCCAGCCGACTGGGTCGGCTGGGCCTGCTATGGGCCGGCCCACCAGATGTAGAGTATCCAACCGACTGGGTCGGCTGGGACCCTGCTAACACAGCACCCAACCGACTAGGTCGGCTCGGCCTGTCGCCTCCTACCAATGCACTAGTGGCCTGCAACATGAAACAACATTTTTTTTTTTTTTTAAAAAGAAAAACCAAACACAATCCACAAATCATCAATTTCTGCAAACCTGAATTTATACTACATCGAAATTAAGTGCATTGATCAAAACTTCTAAACATAAAATCCATAAGCACATCCTGGAGAACTCAGGAACTCAAAAGTCTGAAATCATTAATTGAAAAACTGAAAACCCCCAAATCCACTGATTTGGGGTTTCGGATAACCCGCACCCCTCATCAGGAAAGATCCCCAACCCCCAAATCACAGATTTGGGGTTTTAGGTTTAGGGTTAATATAAACCCCAAGTCCTACCCTCAAATCCCCACGTGGAATCGAACCCATGTTCGATTCCTCACCTGATTCCAAGGAGCACCGTACCTATTTCGCTGGTTTTCCGGCGATCGGAGGCTGGAGACGTGCAGGCACGGTCGGCTGGTGTCGCTCCACGCTGCTGCCGTGAAGAAAGGTGCTTGCTGGAGCTGTGGTGGCTGTCGCAACTTCCCGGCGATCTTCTACCTTCGGTGCGCGCACGCAGGCAGGGAGAGAGGCGAGGGAGAGAGAAGGACTGAGCGAAAAGGGAGAGGCGAGTGGAGAGGGCTTCCTCTCCACCTCCTTTTATCGACCCGGACTCCCCCTCCTCTGCCGAGATGGGCGCGGGGTCGTTACGCTCTGCGTAACCCCCTGCGCCCCCCTTTTGCTTTCTGCTAGGGTTTTATCGGGCAACCCTTATCGGGTTGCCCTTTTCATTTAACAGGGTTGAAGAATATGGGGTGGGGCTCGGGTCCGAACCCGAGACCCGCAGCCCGGCCCCAAGTCAAAATGGATCCACAAGTGGATCCAAATGGATCCACTGTGGATCCTCAGATAAATAAAAAAAAAACTTAAAAATTTTATTCATTTTAAATCTCGCATTTTATATAAAACCTTAACCCCCACCAAAATGGATCCGCAAGTTGGATCCAAGTGGATCCAACTGTGGATCCTCGAATCCGCTTAATATATATATATATATATATATATATATATATATATAGGTATATTTCTAATTTATTACTAATTATTTTAGTATAACGCAAACATTTAAGCGTAAATACCCCTTTATGGGTCCTAGATCCGAAATATGGATTTAGGCCCAATTTGAATTAATTTGAAATATTTTCAAATAAGAAATCTCGGGTTTTACATCTGATCTGTATGATCGAAGTTAATATGGATCTGGACCCAGTCAAAGACTCATATTAATTAGCATTTGGTCCAGTTCTAGATGCATATGGATATTGGATTCAGATCTAGATCCAATATCCAGGTGCATCAAAATTAAAGCTTTAAATTCAGTATAAAGGTTTAATTTAAGAAAATTTAAAGCTAAAAAGACTCCCAGGGATAAGGCACCCTCTGAAATTTTGTAGATATTTATTAATTAATAATTAATAATTAATTAATAATTAATTAAATTAATATTAAAAGTTATTAAATTCCGAATTTCAGTTAATATAGTAGTTACCAAATGGTGGGGTCTCTAGAAGAGCCCAATTTGGTTGGGTAAACAAAAAAGTAAGTAATTGGATAGTGGAAGGAGTTTGAAAAGTCAACATAAAGAAATAATGAAAGCGGATGTTAGAGATAGAGTTATACATTAGAAGAACTCTATCTCATAGTCAAATATGTGAGAATCTCGAGAAGGATGTCACTCTGTCTCTAGAAGACCAAAAAAAAATAAAAAAAAATATATAAAAGGGTCTAACTCGCCCCTCTCTAGATTTCGTTTGCGAGAGAGAGAGAGAGAGAGAGAGAGAGAGAGAGAGAGAGAGAGAGAGAGAAGAAGGAAAAATAAAGAAAAGAAAGAAAGAGAAAAAAAAGTGTGAAAAGGAAAAGAGGAAGGAAAGAAGGAAGAGGGCTTCCTTCTGTTCCGATCATTCGACGTTATTTTTCCGTCTTTTTCCATCTCCGATCGAAGGTACAAGTTCTTCTATCGATTTGAACTGGGAGATATATCCTAGATTAAGTTTAGTACGGGTGCCTTGACGCAGGGTCAGGTACTCCTTGTAGGCCTTCTCAGCGTGGTTTGATGGCATAAACTTGGACTGCATCAATCTCTGCATCTCTTCCCATGTCTGCACACGCTCTTGCTCCTGTCGTTCCCTCGACCTTTGTAGCTCAACCCACCATGTTTGCGTTAGGCCCCTCAATCGAGTGGACGCTAGAGAGACACAGCGGTGCTCAGCCACAAAGTGGTAATCGAAGAAAAACTGCACGGCATAGGTTCAGTCGAAGAACTGCTCGACGTCGAATCGTCCCGCAAACTCTGGAAGGTCCAACTTCACCTCGTAGGTGGAGGGGTGCTCTGGCGCTCTTTGCTGACGAGGTTCTACCATTCCTGCAGGGTACTCATTCCAGAAGGCTTCATCATCCATCATGGCAGCGTCATCTTCGTCACGATACTGCTCGACTAGAGGCTGGTGTTGGCGAACTCCCATGACGTGTGGTCGGCGCTCAGGCCGCACCGGTCCCTACTGAATTTGCATCGCAGTTGCTGGAAACTGCCTCGGTCTGGCCCGCTCGCTAGTGGGAACCATCTGCGGCTGACGTTGAGGCACCGGTATGACAGGAGGGCCTACTAAAGGTGGGAGGGCTGCTCGGTTTATGGGTTCTGGGTTGGTGGGAATGGGGTAATGTAGGTTTGTGTTATGGGTCAGGTTAGGATAGGGGTAATGTGTCAGGTATGGTACCGAGTTCTGGATCGGGGACGGGTTAACGGATTGGGTCTGGTATAGATATTGGGTCTGACTGGTGTAGTACTGGGATGATTCACCCCATTGGATCTGGATCGGGTCAAGACCTAAGCTAATCGTCGGACCCAATATGAGATAGGTAGGATCATGGATCGAGTTGTGGTGGGAAAATGTCTGGTTAGAACTCGATCCTTGATCCATAACAGGATGGGTCTGGTTTTGACCCGGCTCAAATTGGAACTGGAGCTCCGTCCGGGTCCGCTATAAGTGTTGGTTGGTATTGGATCTAAACTCGGGTTCAAAACTAGTTGGTTGGATCTGGTTCAGAGCAACCCGCGAACCGGACCCAACTAGGTAGGTCGGGTAATGGGGTTCGAGGCTCGGACCCGCTCCCTGGGACCCAAAGGATGGTCCCCGAGATCTGGGTTTGGGCCCCCCTACCAATGGCTCGGGTTCGGCCCAATCCAGATGGGTCCACCTATTCCCGCTCGCTGGTGTGCTGTAACAGAGCCCCCATGCGCAGGCTTAGGAAGGAAGGGGAGGTCCTTCCCAGGTCGGGCTAACGAGCCCACGCCTGCTGCAGGGCCCAGCGTGAGGCTGGGGTCCTGCAGGCCGGGCTCGGCCTGCGACACAGCCACCGTGGCTCGAGGCTAAGTCTGTAGCGCACCCGAGTTAACGGGGGGGCTCCCATCGTGACCCCTTGGTTTGGCTGGAAGGTACCGGCTGTTTGATTCACAACCGCTACTGAGTTCGGGTAGAGAGAAGGTACCATGTGCGAAAAGGTGGCGCGGCTAGGATGAGGAGACGTCGGCTGGACTGATTCAGCTACTATTGCATCCACCTGACTGGCTGCACCGTCATCCATCTCCGCTCCTGTCTTTTGCATTGACGTCGCGCGCAACTCCACCGACGACTCAAGGACGACGATCCGACCTTTGATCCCATCCAAATGTTTTGACATGTCGGCTACGTCCTTGCTTACACGTAGCAGATTTTCCTAGATCTTCGTCATCATATCGATCATCCGCATCATGGGGTCTTCGTTGATGGTACCCGAACCCTCACGCTCCTTCCCGCTCGTAGGATTGTCCCTTGCTTGCGCCATACCGTCGACCAAGGAGGAGGGGTTGTGCTTCGATACCACTTTGATGCAGCGTGGAAATCGAGGTTCTGATCTTCGAGGATGCCAGCGTCCAAAGCTTTAGCAACACCACACGCCCAAACGTGTGGTACGATTTCGATGTAAAGAAGCAATGTAACAGGAGGGGAATCAATCAATCGATTCACCCCAAATGTTTATTGAAATCAGAAATAATGCATTACACGAAGCAACAACGAAAGAAAAGACATTGGGAAATAAAGGAAAGAATTAAAAAAAAGGAAGGAAATGGAAAACTCAAATGCTGCTGGCTGACGTGCAGGGAAACACAGAGGGGAAATTCTCGTAAACCGTGTTGTCCCTGCATAACCCTAATGTTAGTTTTAATAGCACTGCTGCCTCCCTTTGTTCGCCGGGAATAGGTACGCAGGGGTACCTTATCCCTGCATCTCGGTACCGTGATCAGGGTCGGATCCATTACTTGGGTTTGATCATCGATCCCATCGTGCGGGTCCGGTCCCATGCCTGGGTCATGTTGTATGGATCCGGGTCGGTCCTGCTCTGCATCACAGCCCTACCTTTTTGTGTTTGAGGGTGGTCCTAGGTGGGAAGCTTTTTCTGAGCAAGAGCAACTTTTTCCAGTTTAATCTTTCCTTTTTTTATTCCACAGAAGGTAATCAATTAACCTGTAATAAATACCAAGACCTTGCAATATTTGATTGATGACGATTTATTAATTCTATTACTATAAGGGTTCTCAAGGAATTCATTAGAGGAATGATTCCAAGCAATACAATCTGTTCTTGCTTATTTCTACTGGTTAGTCATCTTCTATAAGCCAATATCCTTTCACACACCTCCAAGAAGGATTCTACCTACGCAGGTATCTATAACCCCAGCACACACTCTAGAGTTTACACTAACTCGTTGTCATGGCTGAGGGTTGATTCTCTTGGCTACTGCCAGCCCATATCTCAGCCATTATGCCAAAAACTGCTACCAATCAGTTCTAACTGTCTTAACATACCAAGAACAACATTTTCAATGCATTCAGCCCTAGTTTATATCCCTCAATGCATTCAGCCTTAGTATATATACACACACACACACACATATATATATATATATATATATATATATATATATATATATATATATATATATATATATATATATATATTATCAGATTCTAACAAATTCTTTTTTATAGGTTGGTGTTGGTTCATGCATGGAAGGAATTGAGCAAAATCCTGTTGTGTATGAATTAATGTCTGAAATGGCCTTTCGTAGCGAAAAGGTCCATCTACAGGTAACATCAAAGTCCGTTGGTTATCTTAATAGGAATTCATTTGGATGAGCTCCTTCTTACATTGATAAAATTCGAATTTGGTATACCTTAAAGGAGAACGGGGTGCATCTATTGTTGAAATTCATAGATAATTAGAAGCTGTAATTGTGGATATTATAGAGCACTTATCCAAGATGCAAATGTTTTGTTCCCTTTAATGATACATTGCATTAGATTGCAGGAGCTGTTAGTAGTTACTGGAAAAAAGTATGTGATATGTATATCACTTTCTTCAGTTCCATTCTCTCTCTCTCTCTCTCTCTCTATATATATATATATATATATATGTATATATATATATATATATGTATATATATATATATATGTATATATATATATATATATATATATATATATATTGTCACATGGATGTGCTTATCTCCTATAGGATACAGTAGGGATGTCATCAGATTGGATCAGGGTTGACCTTAATCTGCCCATAGATATAAAGTAGTCAGATTCAGTTTGGATATTTGTGTGGTCAGATGTGACCCATATCTGGTCATAAAATACCAAATCACTCATTTGCTTGGTCTGCAAAATATGCTTGTCTATTTGTCTCTGTAACCAAATATATTGATATAGCGATTTTTGTTTTACGATTTTATTACATTGTTAACAAGTACAAGTTACCACAATCATTGACTGGTCTTGTTGTTGTCATCCATTTAACTCCTGTTCAATCTCACCATTCTCACCTTTTAACTTAAGTACATGCAATTTTGTCAGATCATATAACCTAATGTAGCTTGGCTTGGCATCAGAGCAATGATATTCTGGGCAACGCAAATCCAGATCCATATCTGATTGGGTTAGAAAACATACTCCCAATCCCTGTATCTTTTTTAACCACATCTTCCTTTTCCTATCCATATCTAAACATAAGGATTGTAGTCAGTCAGATACCTGACATCATATCCAACACATTGCAAAGTTCTCTGTGATTTTATCTGAAAGAATTTGCGACAGATTCATCTACTTCAAGAAATTGAATTTCTCAAGAGATTTAGCACTTTTTTTGTTTCCTCAGAAAAGAGTTAAAAATTCTAAGAAATTGAGAAGATAATAGATAGCATGTGACTGATGCCTTAATTTATCTAAATTCTTTCCTTCTGTTTGAATTTTCATGACTTCATGGAAAGATTCTGAGACTGACTTATGGTCTTTGTTTTTTATGTATAGTTTAAATTGTGTTCCTTTTTCCATGTGCATTTGAGTCTATCCATGGTTGGTGCTTCAGTTGAAATGCAAAAAGTAAAACATGCTTGCGGGCACAAGGATTCTGAGATTAAGCTTTTAGTTTTACACTTCATTTTGTGTTTCATGTAATATATAATTTCTTGACTAAAAAACTAATCCTGTGAAACCTAAGTGCATTATATTTGTACATCAGTTCCTATATGTATTTTCTGTAATGCATGCTAATTCCTTCTGATATGTAAATGTCTTTTTAGCATTTCATGAGCACCGTGTATGCAACTGTCAACATTTTCCTTTCTAGAGATATACTGATCTTTTTTATTTCTTCTGCTCTTCAAGCAATGGGTGAAATCATACAGCCATCGGCGTTATGGTAAACATGTTGGGCAACTTGAATCTGCATGGGACATTCTTTATCACACCATATACAATTGTACGGATGGAATAGCTGTAAGTCCATGGACAGCTCTGTTTTCTTTCTTGTAATGGGTGTTTCAACAGTAAAGATTTATGTAAAATAAAACCTCTGCTTATTAAATCAAATCAGCAAGCTTAGTTTTATGCTTAAAAACTTAACATGCAAAGTGATCATTCTAATTCATTTTGTTCAGTAAAAGTTTGCATGCATCTATTAAAATTTGATTAATTCATATGACCATATCAAACCTGAACTAGAAAAAGATACACATCAACTTGTATATGTGCCTCTTTCATCACAGCTTATTGCTATTGATTGATGATCCCTATAGGATGCAGACATCATGTAAAACCCAAAAAATATATATATTTGGACCCGGGCCGGATCCGGATCCGACCCGGATCCATCAGGTGTTAGTCTGCTGCGTGCTTATAAAAGCACGCAGCGGCAAGGGGGGGGGGAGGGGGGAGGTTTCTCGAAACCTCCTTCCCCTCTGTTCTCCCGTTTTCTCTCTCTCTCTGCACCCTCGCCACCGCCTCTCGCTCTCTCGTATCTCTCTCGGTACCCGACCCCCTCTCCCACTCTCCTTGCGTTTGATGAGCAGCGGCCTCCGACGACCTTCCCTCTAGCAACCCTCCAGGTACGTGCCACCTCCTCCTTTCCTTCGTTCGTTTTTCTCTCCCTCACCTCTCTGTTGCGCAGGGAGGGGGCTGAGCCGCCTCCCTGCTACCCTAAATCGCAGGGGAGGGGCAGTGCCTCCTCCCTGAGACTCCTTTTAGCGAGGGAGGGGCCGAGCCCCTCCCTGTGCCGTATTTTGAAAGTGAGAGGCCAAGCCTCCTCACGGTGGCCTTTGTTTGCAGGGGAGGGGTTGAGCCCCTCCCTGCACCCTTGTAGGCAAGGAAGGGAGGGGTCGAGCCCTCCCTGTGCTCCCTACGGCCAAGAGAGGGGTCGAACCCCCTCCCTGCACCACCTTTAGCAGGGGAGGGGCCCAGCCTCCTCCCTGCTCCCTTTGATGGCGGGGGAGGGGTCGATCCCCCTCCCTGCTCTCTGCACCCTCCAGCGACAGGGAAGGGGCATAGCCCCCCTCCCTGTACCCCTTGTATGCAAGGGAGGGGCTGAGCCCCTTCCCTGCGTATCCTTTGGCAGGGATGGGGCCAAGCCCCTCCCTGTGCACTCGTTTTGCACGGGAGGGGCCGAGCCCCCTCCCTGTGCCTTCTTCTAGTAGGTAGGGGCATCGCCTCTACCTCCACTAACTTTGGCAGGCAGGGGTCCCCCTTTGTGATCGACGGGCAGGGGCCTCGCCCTTGCCTCCTTGCTCCTTCGGCAGGCAGGGGTGAAGCCCCCAGCCTCCCTTGTTTTTGTTAGGCAGGGGCGTTACCCCTGCCTCTCTTCCACCTTGTCAGGCAGGGGCACAACCCCTGCCTACTCTCGCTTTCGAAAGGCAGCGACGCAACTCTTGCCTTTGTCCAATTTTTCAGAAGGCAGGGGCTGCCCCCTGCCTCTGTATGAACCATCGTTAGGCAGAAGTACAACCCCCATGCCTCCCCGGTTTTCACGTTCAACAAGTTTGCAGGGGCACAAAGCCCTTGCCTCTGCTTCTTTCACGTCAGGACAGCGGCAACGCCCCTGACCTTTCTACCTTTCTGATTGAGATAGCACGTTGACATCTCGTTTTTGCTACTCGTACGAGCGACCCGAGCCGTCAATCGCTCACACCCGTAGACGCTAGCAATCTTGCAACTCCCCATGGTAGGGAAAGATTGCACAGAGGACTTGGACAATAGAATTGAGTTCAATTAACTAAAAAGGATAATTAAATATATATATATATATATATATATATATATATATATATATTTATACGAGTACACATTTAACTCAAGGACGCGATTTCGCGATCCTTGTACTTTACTTTCTGTCATGTCTTTCGTTTGCCGCCGCGCTTTGCGCCTAGGCTTCACTTACGCATTCCTGCTTTCAGTCTTTCCTTTTGTCGTCGCGCTTCGCGCCCAGGCTTTGCGTTTGCACTCTTGCTTACAGTCTTTACTTTGTCGTCGCGCTTTGCGTCTAGGCTCCTGCTTTTGCAAATGTTTCGTTACTGTCTTGCCATTATAGATGACGCTCAAGTTTTCGCTCATTGCATGTGCTATAAAGGCATCATCGTGGAGGATGCAAGTGACATTTACCGTTCTCCCTCTTGCGATTAGAGTTGAGTCAGGAGCTTAACGATACATCCTCGTCTAAGGAGAGGGATCCCTAACAAGGGATCCTGGCTTTTAGACTTGAGAATTTTGGGAGCTGTGCAAAAGCATCAAAGACTTCCCAAATCGAAGTATTTGGAAGGATGTGATTAGCTGGTTCTGTTCGGCTATCTGACATATCCCGGGTAACCCCGAATTGGAGCTTGAGTGAACTTCTTAGCGGGGGGTTCTATAAAGAAACCCGTATTCCATTTATCGAGGCCAGTATTGAGTCATGCGAGGCATATAGATACCACGATAGCGGATGAGATTCTAGAAAATCGCATGCCAAATGTTGGCACAAGTTGTTGGTTGTTTCAAAAGTTAAAGAATGTCAAAAGTAAAGTTTGAGAAACATTACATCTTTGCGAAACACTTTTGTTGAGGTTCCTATTGAGGAACTATATCCCTTTCATCCTAGAGTACTTGTAGTCGTGCATTGCATGCTAGTACTGCGATGATCGGATGAGACGGTCGTACGACCTCGAACAGTGCTAAATGCACAATGTTGTAAACACATAAGAATGTGATTGCCTTCACAGGCAAAATGCTGGAGTGGCTGAAAGACCACATCATGTAAAATGGGTCATTAGTTAAGCAATGCCTAACACACACATTCGCCCTTTGGTTTCTGTCAAGGGAGAGAATGGATCGGTACAAAAACTCCAATGGGCAGGTTGTTAACAACCGTCCCACGCGCAATGATCCTGCCTCCCCAGTCATTGGTGTTAGGGGAAGGGACTACCAAACATTATCCTAGGTAGTAGATCCCATGGACTTTTGAAGAAGTTGGATACATTCGTTGCCAAGTAACTGCCTTTGGGGAATCCTCTCTCGGCTGAACGCCGTCCCCTTAGGAGCGGACTCAACTATCTATTCGGGTTATTGAAGATACATAGAATAACAGATGCCTGAACTAGTCTCAGTTGTTTCTACGATTCGTTTGCACGTACCCGCAGGCCAGTAATATCGAAACATAAGTCTGTTCACACTGGTTGATGGGTCATAAGACTTTCGTGTGTTTTGGGTATGTATTATTTGTCAAGTAAAAGCTTATCGATGAAATTATGTATGACTTTGGTGTCTCCGAAATTCTTATGATTATGATGCTTATGCAGGTAAATGACACGTCACGCCTACGTAGTTGTATTGCAAAAGATTGCATTATGATTGTTTGTGTGAATATATCATACCTGTATAACATGATTGATAAGTATCATGGATATTTGATTAAAATGTCTTGAAGATATGTGCGTGAGTTACACGCTAAAAAGGTCAAATGCGATGTGCTTTGAGATAAGAATTATGAATGCATATGATGATGCAATGATCTGAATATTTGCACATATAACTTGAATCCTATATGAATTTATTGAACTATGTAGGAGTTATATATGTTAAAGTTTAGTTGATTCATAATATATTATGTGTGTGTTCTCATATGTATAGAACTCATGCTTTGAGGTTCTATTTGAGGAATCCAATGTTCCTTGTGGCAATAATGCGATACATGGTGTAATATGCTTTTGTATGATGTGATTCAAATGTCACGTGATAAGAAATGTTGAAAGCATGCCATAAATATTCATGGTTCATGAAACCTTATTGGAGGAATGTGTGATCTTGTGATTTGATTTACCATGGGAAGTGATACGATGCATATTGTTGGTATACATGCTTGTGCCCATATTGGTGGCTACTGACCCCAAGAGCGGTCAATTGTTCGGAGCAATCGATTGTATTGATGCATGTATCACTGAGTATGGTATTTGTTGAGGACCTGATCTTCAAAGGATTATCTGCGAGGATGTGTGATCAAGATCAGGTAACCCGGCTAGAGTGGTAGATCTTTGTGATGATGTACACTGTCTAAGAGCGGGTAGCCGCAAAGACGACAAACTCCTGTGAGGAAGTGTATGGTCCAAGACTAGGTATACATCTAGGGGTTCCCAAAGGATTCTCTGTGAGGGTATATGTAACGCCCCAAAATCGTGGACTTGAAACCTTTTATGAAAAATGTTGAAAGCTTTGAAATCAATCATTTATCAGAGTTCAAAACAGAAGTCCATCGGAAGATCAGGTTAAAAAACAGCAAGTCCCTAGACCTTGGGCGCATTACAACGCAAAAGCAATCTTCCCCTTACAAACCGATTTGCAACTCAAGTATATATCTTATTGAAATGAAAAGAAGAACCACGTTTTGGTAATACAGTTTTAGAAATCTAATCAAAAGAGATGTTTTCAAGAAACTTCATACCACATCTATCAAAAGTATCCCCAAGAGCGCAACGTCAGGAAAGAGCCTTGCCCTGAATGCATCGCGTCATCGTGCCATCGCAAGCTGTCTTAACCTGTTCACCACCTGCCCATGAAATGAGTCAGTCTCACAACAGACTAGTAGGGGGTGCAAAGGACAAGAAAGAACAAAGGTTGCAATAAGTAAGATAAACGCTAGCTCAAGCAGGAACAAGCAAGACTAGCGGATCTAACCAAATATGTTGTAGAGTAAGCAAGGCTCTAGTAAGGCAAACAACTACGCACAAGAGCAATAAGGATTATAGTGCTAAACAAGCAACTATAGCAATCCCACAGATATAATAGGTGAAGAGTAACTAACTCTATCCACCAGTCAAGTAAAGCAATTGCATAAGACAAGTATTCATAACAACACTCGTAATACATACAAGTACCATTATATGGTTCAGTTTATCGGCAAATAGCTATGATAAGCAATCATGTAGCAGTTATATCACAATATGCAATAACTAGCATAATGCTAGTATTATAAGTAATTGACTAGTATAAGAAGCTAGTCATTACATAGTAGAACTGCGCAAACAGTTTTAACCAACTAGAGTAATGCCTCGACAGGCGTGCATAGCTCAATGAGTAGCGTACCGAGCTAACAAGCAAACAATCAATTCACGTCATAATATGCATATCTCATGATCATGTGTATAAGTTATATCTTGTCTCATTGAGCAGGCCGTTATGGGTACGCACAAGGCAAAAACGTAGAAACAACCCAGATCGATTCGGGGGTCCATTATGCTATGTATTTTATTATACCCCGAATGACTGACTGAGTCCGCTTCCTAAGGGGACGGTCTGTGACCAAGAGAGTAAATCCCCAAAGGCCAAAATAAGGGCCCAATGGATGCACATCCGTACTTCTGCAGAAGTGGCTCGAAGGAGTTCCCCTAACCTCCGATGACTGGGGAAGGTCGGATCTTTGCCCGAGATTGCCATTAATGATTGTCCATCGAAGTTTTGTATCATTCATCCTCTCTCTTGATGAACCGTCCCGAATGAGCACGACGGAGGGTTTCTTAACCACCGTCCCATTCTACATGCTCTGGTCTTTCAACCCAATCGAGCATCTTGCCTGTGAAGGCACATGATTATTATTTAGGTGAGTTATACGTGCCATTGCGCCTTCGATTCAACCACACAATTCTCATCCTACTCACTGCAGTATGCATCGTACCTATTCAAATGCACAACCACGATGAAAGAGGTCAATCCATAGTGAGGGTAGAAACATCACTCTTGTGATCTCAAACACATGCCATTGCATGCTCGAGGCAGACATAGGCCTCTCATCCTACTTATCGTAGTACGCAACGTACCTGTTCAAAAGTACAACCATGATGAGAGGGGCTCGCAGGAAATCCCAATGTTTCTACTTTACAGAAGCCCACAATGAACTTATTCAAGTTCCAACTGATCGTGCTCGGGTCCTTTAGACAATCGCAAGCATTCTGCCTATTAGGCGAATATCAACATAACATGATTTAGCTTAATGTGTCAATACACGCTTAGAGGTTACTATAGACTCTTTTGTTCTGCTCTTCGTAGTCCAAACATATCGTACGTAACTAAAGGTATAACTACAAGAGGAGGAACATGGATCCCTCGTAAGAGATCCAACAATACCTTCACGAAGGAAGGCACTACAATCATGGTTGAACCAGAAAGCCTAGAAACTCGGTCTCGTATGAGAGGCGAGGTAACGCCGATCTAGCGATGGCGCAAGTACCTCGCTAGGATCCCCGCCCTACTCATGCACAGGCTTCTAAACAAGACTATCTGAGTCGTATCAGATAGGTGGACTAAGGTTGTGACACACCTTTCCTAAATACATCGATTTGGGAGATCCAGTTGCTATTTCTGCTTTACGAAGCTATACATCTTGAAAATAGGTTTGCACCTAAGACGATGTCTTTGGAGATCCAAAGTGCGTAAGTGTTTGTCGTGGCTTGTAAAACAAGTGAAACGATATACACTATACACTCGAAGCTGTACTCAGGGAGTGCAAGCTGACAAGGGACAAACCTGTGCGCATACTAATACAATGGCAAATCGAGGGGCAAGACTCGATAGGCGAAGCCGCACCGCGAGGGTAGAATGCTAGGGCTACTCACGAGGTATGAGATCATACATCGATCATCGTAACGCACAAGCAGACAACTACGTAAGCAACTCGTGAGGTAAGAGATCCTATACTGACTACGCAAGTGTAAAGGACGACTCACAAGGCATGGGGTTGCACCTCGATAGATCGATAAGCGTAAGCAAGTAAAGAAGCATACGACAAAGATAGAATACATGCATGAGCAAGGCATATGCACGAAGTGTGACAACAAGGTAAAGACGAACACATATAAAAGGTAAGTGCAAGAGCAAGCACGACAGCACAAGAAAGTAAAGCAGAAGCAAGGCCATGGCGCATAAAGCGTGGGGCAACAAGTAAATGCAGGAAGTAAAGTGCAAGAACGTAAAGGAGGACCAGGATTTGCATCCTAGAGAACAAGGCAGACATAAGCAAGTAAATGTCAGGGCGCAAAGCGCGGGGCAGCAAGAAAGTAAAGTGCGGGAAAGTAAAGAGGACAAGGATCCTGAAACCGCGTCCTTGAGTTAAAAGACATGGAATGTAAAGACAGGAATGGAAAGCCTAGGCACATATAGCGCGGCGGCGACAGAAAGGAAAGTGCGAGAAAGTAAAAAGGACAAGGATTGCAAAACCGCATCCTTGAAGGTAAAGACATACGTATATATATCATACGTATATATATATCATCATCTTTTAGTTATCTTTTCTTATTTTAGCATTTGTCAGTTCATTGTCCTTTCATGCAAGAATCCCCTACCTTAAGGGGTTGCGGGTCCTCGTACGCATGCAGCGTAGGCAAACAAGAGCTCGAGCCACAGAGGGCGAGCTAGATCCACCGTTCAACCTGGAGAGCTTAGAACGTTAGAATATGTCGTAATATGAACGAAAAGCAACAGACGCAACAAGGCCTGCAGGAGGCAGATACAGGAACTCTGCATCCTGCAGACAAGGGTGCCAGAGGCAGGGGCCTCAGCCCTGTCTGGCAACAGGAGCAGAGGCAGGGAGCAGGAGCTCCCTGTCTGCCGGTACCAAGAAAGGCAGGGGAGGGAGCAGAGGCTCCCCGCCACGACTGCCGCAACAAGGCAGGGGGGAACACCCCCTATCAGAACATGAGCCAGGGGCGCAGCCCCCTGCTGGGAACGAACGGCCAGGAGCTCTGCCTCTGCCGACAGCAAGAACAAGGCAAGGGGCAAAGCCCCTTGCCGGAGAACAACAGAGATGCAGGGGGCAAGCCCCTGCTAAAAAACAAGAAAGCAGGGGGGCTTCGCCCCCTGCCTGCAAAACGCAGGAGACAGGGGGACAGAACCCCCTGCCGAGGAGCAACAGGCGAGTAGGGGGGGAGCCCAACCCCCTGCCGAGGCAACAAAAGAAGGGGGGTGACAGGGCTCGATCGGTCTCTGTCGACACACCCCGAAAGCCCAAGGTGGTGGCAGGGACTCGGTCCCTGCCGACCCACCAGCATGCCATGTGGCAAGGAGGGGACAACGAAGAGGGGTGCTCGGCACCCCTCCTCTCCTGGTGGACCCAGAGCCACCCACGATGGTGGCTTTGGTCCACCACCAGCAAACAAGAAAAAAGGGAGGTGGGGGGGTAGGGGGTCGAGCCCCCTGACAGACGACCCCAAGAGGCAGGGGTGAAACCCCTGCCGAAAAACAACAGGGGGCTCAACCCCCCTGTCGACCCATCCCACACAGAGACGGAGGGGAGAGTTATATACCTCAGGAGACCACGGCCACGGGGGAGTCGTCGGGCGGGAAGGTCGCCAACTACACGAATGTCGTCGGTCGCAGCAGAGAAGAGGCGCAAGGGACAACAGACAAGGTCGGTGGCGAGTCGTCGGTGGCAGCACTCACCGATGTCAGCGAATCGAGGGAGAGGAGTGGCTGACAACTCCGGCGTCGGGGTCAACAGCGTCAGCCTCCAACGAAGGGGTGCCGAGAAAGAGGGGAGAAGCTGAGGGAAGACGAGTGGCGACCGATGGCGAATCGCCGACGCTCGGCGACTGCAGGGAGGATCGCTGGTCGGCGGCTGAGTCGCCGGCGTCATGTGGCACAGGAGACAACAAGGGGGAGGCGAAGAGGTTGTCGGCTGCCGGAACTCAGAGGGGAGGCGGCCGGACGGAATCACTCGTCGGCGTCTCCGATTCGCCGGCGGCAGCGTGAGGGGGGTGGAGCAGAGGAGAGAGAGAAGGGGCGAGGGGTTCTGCCCCTCACCCGAGACGCCAGTGACTTATTAAAGTCAAAGGCTTCTCGAACAATCGAGGAGCCGGGTCCAAGTTCGGGCTCGGGTCCGAGTCCAGCTCGGATCCGAGTCCGACACGTCGGACCGACTGTGACACGTGTCCGACGCGTGCAGGGCATGTGTCTGACACGTGTTCGACACGGTTTTGTTTTGGTTTTTTTTGTTTTTTTTTTCATGGTCGTTTCAGTATATATGATCAAGATCTGGTAATCGACTAGAGCGGTAGAATCTGTAATAACCTCAATTTTTGACAACTAATTATTTAAGTTTATTGGAAAATACGGGTACTTTTCTAAATTTGGGCCTCGGATCCGTTACCGGATCCATAATAGAATGCGTAAATAACCCACAATGCGGTATTAAAACTATACTTATAATATTTAAATAAATAATTAATAGTATTTTAAAAAAGAAAACCAAGTATTTAAGGTTGGATCCGTGATTGGACCCAAATGGATCCAACATGTGTATCTAAGATCTATAAAGTAGTCTTTATATCCACATCTATAATAAAACTAATAATAATAATAAGAAGAAGAAATAAATAAAATTTTATTTTTTTTTTATTTATTTATCCGAGGATCCACAGTTGGATCCATTCGGATCCAACTTGTGGATCCATATAGCTTGGGGTCGGGTTACGGGTCTCGGGTCCAGACCCGAGCCGCGCCCTTGTGCAAGCCCTTTTAAAGAAAGGGGCAACCCGATAGGTCTGTAACAGAACAAGAGGGGCAAAAGGGGGGGTTACGCAGGGCGTAACCGAAACCCCGCGCCTCTCGGCAAGAGGGGGGGGGGGGTCGACGATAAAAGGGAGGTGGAAGAGGGGGTCTCTCTCTCTCTCTCTCTCTCTCTCTCTCTCTCTCTCTCTCTCTCTCTCTCTCTCTCTCTCTCGTGTGGGCGTGCATTGGGGAGGTGGGGTCGCCGCAAAGCTGCAGCCACCAGCAGCCCTCTTCTCCTTTCCTCTTCCCTTGGGTGCGGCAACCACCGACGCTAGCCCTAGCTGCAGTTCCCAGCCAACAAGGCCATCAACGACTTTTTTTCTCACGACAGCAACCTAACACCGAATAGAGGTACAGGTTTCTCCTTTGATTTGAATAGGAAAAGGGAGCATAGATTCGTATTCTATGTAATATTCTAGTAAAGCCAAGGAGAATGGGTGAAATCTGTATAGTTGTTTTAATATCCATGGCTAAGCTAACGTATGTTCTTGAAGTTAGGTATATTTGAGCAGGTTTTTACATATATACATATATATGTGTGGCTGCCTATGTACATGTATATACAGGTAGTTACATAGGTATGACAAGCAGCCGACCTAGTGTGTTAACATTTTTAAATGATTTGTCAACAAGATTTAATGCTAGGATTAAGTTAGAAATCATGTTTTCTTTTGGATTCATATAGAATAGTGTATTGAAATGCATGTTTGGGTTATTCTTATGTGAAATCGTGACTTCAAAATATGCATACCATGTCCTGCTGATGGGTCTTCTAGCACCCGATTTCGGATTTCGGCTTTGTTGAGCATAATATCCCAAGAGCATGATTTCGGCCATAGGTGTCTTACTGTGTATGCATATTTAAGTTGCTTATATACATTTCAGCATTCGTTTATATCAATACTCTGATATTACTATCGTAAGAAAAAAAAAGAGGGAAACAATGTGTTATGTCACGGTGAGTCTAGTACGAGAGCTATTATGTGTGCATGTTCATATTACTGTTAAACCAGGATTTTCTTTTAGAGTTTTTCTTTTTGTCATATTAGAACATGTACTGGTGCAGGTTTTGGGTCAATTCATCCTTTTTAGACCCCTAGAAAATTCTGAATGTCGATGGGCATACCTTGTGTTCCTGTGTGCTGACGGATCAGTTCTGGGCTGGCACAACAGCCCTGTATGTGGTGCAGATGGGGCCTGCCAGGGGTCGGTTGGCAGGGTCATCCTGATTCCAGCGAGTGGGCTCGGTTGGGCTGTTTTCTGTTTTTCAAAAAAAAAGAAAAGAGAAAGATTATATATATATATATATAAACCTTAGATGCTTCTAAAATGTAGTACATATCTGCTATTTGCATAGGCAGGCGTTAATAGTTTTCTCTAAAGAGATTGTTGTAAGAATACCAAAACTTGTTAGGTTTAGAGGATGCTTTTGACATTACTGATTTAAGTTCTCCTATGTATGTATACTCAGGTTTAATCACCCATTTGATTTTTTTCCAGTAGTCACACCTGTTTATAAGGTGATAAAACACATGGTCATGCAAAGCTTATTAGGTATACCCTACGTAATTAGTGGAATAGAAACGTTTATGGGTGCCGTCATGATTTAGCTAGTTATGTAGCTGTTTTCTGTTTATCATGGTATAAGCTGTTTCTAATGCTTTAACTGAATGTTTCATGTTAAGTTAAAGTTTTAGTATAAGATTGGCTTGTTATGCATGAGTTTGCATGGAATTAATGTGTTTATATGTAGAACATTGCATGAGTGTTCACGTAATTGAAAGCATGCATATGACATGAGTAGATGCATAAGATGAAATCATGCATGACATGAATACCTGTATTGAGAAAAAGCGTGCATTTAATGTGGGGGTGTGGATTATGCTTATGAAATTATTGGTTCATGACACAAGTGTTAATTCCAATACATGTTATGAATGAAGGGTTTTGGGTGTAAACCTTCTCTCTATATGTTTATATTAAATGATGCTTTTGGCACGTGCACTATTACCAGAATGCTCGCAGGTGTGATTAAAGTGCGGGTTGTGCAAAAGAATTACATTTAACAGGAATATGTAAACTCATACGCATGCATGAGGATATTGTTGTTTAAGGCACATTTTTATATTAACGTACATGATCGTGCATGAAAAGGGATCTAGAATGAATGCATATGGGCATATGATTTATGATTCTTGCTTGTGAATGCATTGATGGTCAAATGGATCATCAGGAGGCTGGGTGAGCCTCGAGAACAGGTTATTCTATGTTGTAGTTGTTTTAATGCATTGCAACAAATCAAATGTGATATTGGTGTTTTACCGCACTGTTCTCTATTGCCACAGGTTGTGGTCCCATGAAGAGCTTGGCATACTGTTTTGCAAGCTTATGTTATTAAAAATTTTACATGTTGATTTGCAAATGTAAAAGAGATGAATTAATAACAAGATAAAAGAAAGTAAAGAACATTGTAATTCATTTTTCTCCTTGATGTCCCTGCTTTAGCGTGAGAATCTTGGATGTTGCGGTTTGGGGGAAACCGTGAGGATACAAAAACTCCGTGTGCATGTTGTTGCCCCTGAACCCGATATTGAGGTTCTTCTCCTGGCCACGGTTTTAGGGAGAGTCCGCCACTTTTCTGGGGGTGGTGTGTTTTGATACAGTTGTTGTTTTGGTATACCAATAAAGTGGCGCCAGTGGATGCTGTTTTCCATGGTGTCCCCGACTTTGGATGTTGTTTTCAAAAGTTTCGATAGATGGTGTTGTTTCCTGATATCGGTCGAGGGCTAAGTTTGGAACCCGGTAATAAAATACAAATCATGTGTGAAGCTACCCCGGGAACCCTACTTGACCTCGGGGATTATACCCGTTTGGTGTATCCGCGGGCAATGGTAAATTAAAAAGAGGAATTTGAAGTTGTGTGCATTTAATAGGACATGCATATTTAAAGATGAAAGCTTAAATGAAAGATAATAAAGGATTCATGCATTGCACATAAATCATCCATATTCTTGCTATGCATTAGTTCATGCATGTTTACCTGTTCACTTGGTTGTTATATGTGGATCATTGCATGATGTTGATCTCTTTTGCATTTACTTGCCTTATTGATTAAATTGTGATCAATGTTACTTACTTCGTGTTCCCTCCTGTTCAATGTTTAATTCTGCATGAATGGTTAATTGTCTTATGAATTGATTATAACCGTATCCTCAAAATATTACATGGATCCTATTTATGCTCTTTTTTTTATTTGATTTATTAGGGAAACCTGTACGCAGAATTCTTCGGATTTCTGACCATCTTCTTTTATTGGTTTTTCTCAGACACAGGTGATCAGTAAAATCGACTCGCTTCTGAGGGGATACGAGGGTCACATTTGCTTCAGACTGCTTCACTTACGGACAGAGTGACTCTATTTTTGTTTCTTTTAGTTCTTATTTCCTGTAAGTTGTTATTTCACTTTTGACATTGAGTATAAGACTCTTATTGATTCATTAATAAAAGAGTTTAATTGGTTGGTTATGGATGATAAATGTAAGTTTCTTTGTGGTGTGTGGTTATCCAACTGAAATTAGAACTGTAGGGACCCCAGGTCTCTGAGAAGTTTTCCGCAACTCTCTTAAAAAAAAAATCTTCTGCAATTTTCAAAGGTATGAGTTGGGGTCGTTACAGAATCTCTGTAAGGAAGTATATTGTCCAAGAGCGGGTAGTCGTAAAGATGGTGAAATCCTTTGAGGAAGTGTATTGTCCAAGACCAGGTATACCAGCTTGGGCGGTAATTCGTTGTCAGGTCGTACATTTTCCATACCAGGCGATTCGACATGGAACTTGTGAATTTTGATTACCATAAAAAGTTATGGTGAGCTGTGATGATCTTCTGAGATTGATTGAAATAGCAGTTATGAATCTATAAATTTGGCTTTCTGTTTTAGCATGATTATATGTTGAACCTAGATGTGAGAATCAAATCTTTATTGATTTTAGATCATGTTTTGGATCTTCTATGGAAGGGTGGTTTTTTCTGAGAAAATATGACGCCTTAAGCGAGTTATAATAGGTGACAGTTGGCCGCGTAAGGCCTCGAGAGATGAAAATAAATTAAGATGGTTCAAGACAAAGAGTTTGTTAGAAATACTAAGAGCGACAAACGATGACCTGATAATGATTAAATGCAGAGACCCCGTTCAAAGAATGAAAACAAGCTAGAGCAATGTCTCATTTGTGTCTCTTCATCCGTGTCGAATCAAGTAGAAGATAACATTCTTATAGTCTTCTGCTAAACTCTTTTTATGGCTCTATATAAACTCTTGCGAAGACAAAAGTTTAATCACATATACATGTGATACGGAGCGCGAGAGACTGGTGCTGTACCAGGCACTAGCTCGATCGAGAACTCAATTTCTCGATGCGGAGACAAACCCGGCAAATCCTCGAGAAAAACATCCGGGAATTCGCGGACAACATCTAACTGATCCAAGGGTGTCGCCTGACTGTCTTGAGCAGAAACACTGGCCAAGAATACCATGCAACCCTTCTTATGGTACTTGGAGACCTTCAAAGCTGACACGATCCTCACCCCATCGGTCGGTCTCGTCGAATGACATAACAATGCAGACAAATTGGGGTGCTCCAAGATTACCTTCTTGCCCTGACACTGGAGGGTCGCATTATGCTTGGACAATCAGTCCTTACCCAAGATGACATCATAAAATGTCATATGCAAAATGACCAAATCAGCGGACAACTCATGGCCTTCTATCACCACGCATACTGCTGGAAAATACTTCCCGCAGGAAGAGGATGCACCCATAGGTGACATCACATCAAGAGCCCTCTCGAGGCTAGATGGAACCAAATCAAGCAAGTTTGCAAACGAAGAAGAAATAAAGCTGTGTGTTGCACCCGAATCAAACATAACACGTGCAAAGTGTTCGGCAACTAAGAATATACCTTCGATCAGATCAGCCTGATCATCTTGGGAGGCTGCTGTCGCTGCGTAGACCCGCCCATTGGTCTTGCGCTGACCCTGTTGCTGTTGAGGCCTCTGCTGCTGCGGTTGCTGCGGCTGTCCACCCGGAACCGTAGGCTTGTTCGGACAGAAGGGGGCAATGTGACCTGGCTGCTGGCACTGATAGCAGACCCCCTTGAACGATGGGCAAAAACCTAATGGATGATTCTTGCCGCATCTGCGACATACCGGCTGGGCCTTCCCCTGTTGTTTTCGCGGCTGAGGTCGGCCCTGTTGCACGCCCTACTGTCGACCGTCACGGGTCCGCTGCTTCTTCCCGTTCTGCACCCCTCCTCCTGTTTGTGGGTTCTTCCTGGTCCCGCCTGAAGAACCCCCTCCGTTGCCACCTTTCTTCTAAAAGCCACCTTTGGATCGTTCCCAGTCCTCGGTCAGTACGATGGCTGACTCGATCGCCTCGGCCAGGGTAGAAGGACGACCCCCGAGCACACGAGTCCGTAACCCATCCTTCAGTCCACGCACGAATTTAGCCGCCCTTGCCTTCTCATTCTTGAAGAGGTTTGGGCTATACTTCTCAAGGCTCCGGAACTTGGTAGTGTAATCCACGAGACTCATGGTTCCCTGAGTCAAATCGAGGAACTTTTGTTGCATCTACTCCTCGGCGTAAGGGGGAAAGTATGCGTCCAGAAACTCTTCTCTGAACGTCTCCCAAGGAATCTCATCCCAAACGGTGAACTTCACCCTTCGCAGGGTGTCCCACCAATTCTTGGCATCGCCCTTCAAGCGGTACGTGCCAAAATGTGTCTTTCTCTCCTCAGGGACAAGACGTCGAACACCCTCTCAATCTCCTCGACCCAGCTCTCGGCAGCCTCTAGGTCTGCCTTTTCTGAAAAGGAAGGCGGGTCCAACTTCAGAAATCTTTCGAAAGAAATGCCACCCGCGTTTGGAACAATATTGACAGGAGGGTCACGAGTCGCTACCTGCGCGGCTGCCTGTGCAGCCTGTGCCGCTTGGGCCGTTTGTGCAGCCTGTGCCGCCTGGAGGGTCTGGGCCGCCTGAGCCGTCATGGTCTCCGTCAGGGTAAAAATGACCTCCATCATGAAATCTCTTTGCTCCTGTCAGTTCGTGGGAGCAGCAGTAGAAGACGAAGCGCCTCTACGGGTATAATGCGACATCTATAATGCATATTCTTCTACAAATTAGACTCTTATTGATACTACCCCCTTGGGGTTGGTCACAACCACTAATCGTTCATACAATCACACTAAGACTTTTATTTTCATACTAATGAAAATTGAACTATGCATGTAATCAATCATGTAGAGTTCATATGCTTACAACAACAATATTAAATAACCTTACCAGTGAAGAAGACTGCTCTAGAGGACGAGTCACAACTTGTTGACGTTTCATGACAGGGCTCACATACTAATAATAAAAATTTAAACACTCAAAGACGATAAAATTGCAAGTATTTGTGGTGGCTCTGATACCAAACCTATAACGACCCCAACTCATCCCCTTTGAAAATGCGGATTTTTTTTTTTAAACAGTGCGAAAAACTTCCCAGAGACCTGGGGTCCTCACAGTTCCAATTCCAACTGGATAGCCAGATACCACAAAAGAACTTGCAATTAACATCCATAAAACTAATCAATACCTTTATTCATGAGTTAAGAACTAATCTCAAAAACAATGTTTCACTCAACAGAAAGTAACATAACCACTGATGAAAAATAAGTAAATGAAAAGAACACTAAACTGAGGAACCAAAATAAAGAAAGAGCCACTCTGTCCACAAATGAAGCTGTCAAAACTCAGTGTGACTCTCGCGCCCTTCCAGTAGCTGTCGACTTCACTGATCACCTGTTTTTGCGAAAAACCAATAAAGTAGGGTGGCAGAATCGAAATCCTGAGCACAGCTACTTCTTAATGAAACAAGTGAGATAAAGGGTTAAGATAAGATATCATGCAACAATTGAGGGAAATACATACAAGACAATTTATAGCATTTGAGAATTTATTCATGCAACAATCATAAATGCTAAGCATGCAAAGACAGTAAAGCAGTAGCATGTAATAAAACTTCAGCATGCAATAAGAAATAAACATTCAACACTTACCATCATGTATTGATTAAGGGAACCATTAAAGTATGCATGATCTAATGCATAACAAGAAAATGCATGACTTTTATACAATGCATGAATCATTTTATTATCTTTCATTTAAGTCTTTTGTTTCTTTATGCATGCCCTATTAAATGCATACAACTTTAAGTTTCTTTTTTTAATTATCATTGCCCGCGGATACACCAAACAGGTACGAACCCCGAGGTCAAGTTAGGTTCCCAGGGTAGCTTAGCACACAATTTGTATTTTATTACTGGGTTCCAAACTTAGCCCTCGACCGAATCACCTTCGGAACATTAGACCTCCACATCTAATGTTGGGGACACAAGGGACACCCCACGCCCACAAGTGTCACTTCCTTGGTACCAAAAACAACAGCTGTGTCAAAACACACCACCCCCAGGTAAGTGACGGACTTTCCCTAAAACCGTGGCCAGGAGAGGGAACCTCAATATCGGGTTCAGGGGACCAAATTAAGCACACGGAATTTTGTATCCTCACAGTCTCCCCAAGACCGGATCTCTAAGATCCCCATTCTCCAGATGGGTGATCCCAGAAGATATATTACACTGTTCTTTATTTTTACTTTTTGTTAAAAATTAATTTCTTAAGTTTTGCAACATCATATGCAAAAATAAAGATAAAAGCTCACATCTATCTCGCGAGAGCCATCACAGGACTCCGGCCTGTGGAAACATATAGAATCGGGGGAGCCGGACAAGGAAACCCCGAAGGGTTTCTTGTTTCTACAATGGGGATGGGGGAGCGCAACTGCGGGTGGAGGGTTTAAATAGAAACCCTCGCCCCCTGTGTTTTAACCTTAACAGGTCCGAGTCGAATCCTGATCCGACCCGGATCTATATTTTTTTTGGGTTTTACAGAAACTCTAAGATTCACATTCTAACGATGGGAGATCTCAGAACGTATATTACACTGCTCCTTTATTTTTATTTGATTATTATTATCTCATTTCTTTAATTTGCAATTCAGCATGCAAACAAAGGTAAAAACTCGTATATTTCCCTGCGAGAAACATCATGGGACCACTGTCCATGGGAAAGCATAGAACAATGCAACACGGTGCAAAATACTAATGTGATTTTTTTTTTGCGATGCATTTAAAATAAATAAAGAGGGAGCAAACCAAAACTCGAGGCACACTAGGCCCACGATGATTCATTTAGACCATCGATGCACCATATGCAAAAACCACAACAATATGCCATATATGACACAATTTACATGTTCCAAATGCACATTCATATATGCAACTTTTATTATGCGTATGGAACAAGAGTATTCATAAGCATGTCTTTATTCAATTTCTATGCATAATCATGCCAAGTGCTCACTTTCATTGCGTACACGTATCCACGCCAATGCATATTTCCTTTAGGTGTATGTGCTCATGTAAATCCATATTCCCATGCAGTGTGCATATTCAGGTCCATTGCATGATCTCAATAATTTTGCATATATATATATATATATATATATATATATATATATATCAAAGCATGTTCTCATCAAATGCAAACATATATGTCAATGCACTGTTTCCCTTTTGAACAAACATACACATCAATACATTTTCTGTTAATGCACAGTTTCTTTTTTAGATAACCACATACACCTAAATGCATATCTTTTTATCAAGTGTATACTTGGTTGTAAATGCACTCTTTCTCTTTGGAATCAATAGATAATTTTTTTCCAAGTGTATACATAACAGTACATGTAATGCTTCTCTTTGGAATAACATACACACTCAGGCCAGCACCCACATCATCATTTTTTTTATAATACATGTGACCCAGCCGACCCAATCGGCTGGGCCTGACACGGTAGTGCAAGGCCCATGCTGGGCCTGTGCACCACCCGTCACAGGCTGCCAAGGACTGACAGTTGTTAAAATGTAAAACTGTACATATATATATATATATTATATATATATATATATAAATATATTTTTCATTTATTTCTTTTCTGTAACTTTTTTTTCCTTTGTTTTTATTTTTTGTCTTTATGTCATCTAGTTCAGTTTGAACTAGAATGACAGTTGCTAGTCAAGTCCTGTCCAGACTTGACTAGCAATAGAGCTGTTGGACAGTCCAACGGCTCTATTTAGAGCCGTTGGACTGTGTCCAGCAGCTCTATTGAGTCCTCTTTCAGCTGTGTATATAAAGGGGTACAGCCCCTCTTGTATTGTATTTCAATGCTTGTTAAGCAATTGGTTTTTCATATCAATAAAGAATACCTTTTTATTTTTATTTTGTTTCCAGTTATACCCTTTTTAAGGGTTATGCTTTAGTGACATTCTTGACACTTTCCCTTGTGAATCTAAGCTCGTGTTTTGAAGATTCCTATTTCATTTCAGCAGTCAGACGAGGTCCACTCGGCTGGCTCCAGCCATCCCCAAACAACTTTTGGTTTTCCAAAAGTTTTATTTTAAACATCACCCACTCTTTTTTTTTTGTACAGACTGCTGCCCAGCCGAGCCCATCAGCTGGGCCTGACAGCCCATACACATGCCCAGCCGGGCCAGTGTGCATGCTGTCAGGGCCGGACTGACCACCTAAAAACATATATAAATTTTTTTTTTTGAACCTCAGCCGACTGCAGGTCGGCTGGGGCCTAAACAGTTTAAAACTGGTTTTTTTTTTATGATACAGGTGGAATCTGCAGCACTTGGTAAGTGCTGCCAGATTCACAGGTAATGGGCATTGCCCAGCCGAGCCCAACTTGGCTGGGCTGCCAGTCGATCCTGCACGAGCCCATATAGTTTTTTTTTTTAAAACACTTGCCCAGCCGAGCCCACTCGGCTGGGCCCCTGCGGCTCAGTAGGCCTGGCAGGCCAGCTGAACTGGTTCAGCTGGGCCTAGCAAGCCTGTCAAGGCGCTGCCAGGTCTGGCCAGCCAAGCCGAGCTCGGCTGGTCTGCTGACCAGGCCGTAACCTAAGAGAATGACATATTTTATCTTCTTGTGACCCCTCATGAAGGATCTATCAGTCATTCTCTAGTTAATATGCTGGCTTAGACACCATCTCAAAACCCCCCAACAGTTTTTGCATTTTATCTGTAGCTGAGGTGTTTCTGCAACTAAACATGTCCAGGACCTTTCATCATCTACTACTGTCAAGGTGGGATGACTGCAAAAGAGGGAGCAATTATGGTAGATGTTTGGTTCTTTCTATAGCTGCAGCATAAAGTACTTTGAATGATAAAACACTCTGTAAGGCATCAATGGTTGATTAGCTATATAACTCATAATTCTATATTTGATTGTAAAACAGTGGGACATCTCTTAGAAAATGTGACGCTCTTTGGTGGTAACTTTATGGCAAGGCAAAACCCAACTAATCTTCTGGCCAGAAGTTGATGCACATGCTTTTAAAAATCATAATGATCATTGATGTGAAGGGAATATCTTTACAGCTCCTGTTTCCTAAAGGATCTTGCATTTACCCCAACCAAAGAGACCTACCAAGTTGCTGTTACTGCTCCTTTCTTTCTGATGTCCATTATTGCAGATAAGATTTCTTTACATCCAGTCACTTCTAACATGTCCTAGTTCTAGCCAGTCATGCAAACAACCTTGATTTAACATCTTTTTATATGTATCTAAATTAATCTACAGCATGGTACACCCATGAGACATCGATTTCCACCAAGAATAGGCTTTAGATGAACGTATATGCGTTACTTATAAATTCTGTTTTAACACAGAAATGGACATGTACATAATTTTAATTTAAAAATGAATGAAAAGAACCGTCAATGCACCCATGAAAGAGGATCCATGAAGCCTCTTCCATGTATACAAGGGTATCCATCCATATTTTCTCATGTGATATGGATTTTCCAGCAAAGTATTGCATAGGAATCTCACCCACATTCGATACCCCATTCGATTCAAGAGAGGAGACCCGTACCTTGTGCTTGAATCGGAGAGAACCAAGGAAAAACAATGATGGAATGGAGTTGATGGCTGGAGAAGAAGGCTCCTCCTCCTTCTTCCACCTTCCTCTCTTTCTCCTTCTCTCTTTTTCCCTTTCTCTCTTCTCTTTTCTTCCCTCTTTCTTTCTTTCTCTTTTTTTTTCTTTCCCTTCCCCTTTTTTTTTATCTTAAATAGAGTGAGAGGGAGGTGACACCCCCCCCCCCCTTCTCCAGCGGAGAACGAGAGTTCCCAAATTTTTGAAACTCCCTTCTCAAGTTTCCAAAAAATTTTCAACTCCTCTGTGTTGACTTTTCTAAAACTTTTCAATTTTTTTTTAAAACTCTCTCTTAACCTCTCTTAGGTAAGAATAAGGACTCTTTTAAGAAGTCCTACTCAGCCCTAAAATAAATTTTTGGAATTAATATAATTTAATTAATTAAATAAATAAATATTACTTTTTTAATAATTAATTAAATAATTTTGAATTTACAAAGTTGGTTTAATTACCTTAGGAGTCTTTCTAACTCCATTTAGCTATAATTTAAAGTTTTAAACTGAATTTACAACTACATTTTTATTGGACATGGATTTGGGTCTGGATCCGAATCCAAAATTCAAACCCATACCCAAAACGAAATTGGATCAAGATTTGCATTAAATCCAGATTAAAATGGGTCTTAAATAAGATCCAAATTCATAATAATTCGGATCATATGCATTGGATCCAATCTGATCCACTTCGGATCCAGTTCGACAAACTGCTCAATTTTGGAAAAAATGTGATTTTTGGGCCATCCGAAACTCGAATTCAGAAAAGTAAAATATCATTACGCTCATAATTTTGAGACGCATCCAACGACATATTACACGAATATCAAATTCCAAATTTCGCCCGAAAATAGCCCAAATTTCACTTGAATTTAAAGGTCGAAAATAAAACTCTTGCTTCGATTGACTCGCCTCGACCTTGCTGATGAGGCCTGGGCCAAGCCCATACTCAAAAGAATTGGTCTAAAATCGAGTTTCAAATGATTTTTCTCTCAGACTTAGCCAAATTTTCGAAAAAACAGAAAGATGACTAAGTATGAAAATACGTGATATTACAAAAATATTGTATAAAAATTCAACCTATATTCAATTTTTCACTTGAATCAAGAGAGGAAACCCGTACCATGAATGTAGATCGAAGAAAAACAAGGTTGAATGGTGAAAAACGTGGATGGTTTGGAGAAATCGATCTTCTCCTCTTCTTCCTCTTTCTTCCTCTCATTTTCTCTCATCTTTCTTTTTCCCTTTCTCTTTTTTTTTTTTGAGGTTTATATGGAGAAGTACGGGGTGACACCCCCCCTTCTCCAGTTCCTTCTAGATGGGTTGGAGATGGAGAGTTTTCTTTATTTGAGACTCTCTCTCCCACTCTTTCCCAAACTCAAAAGCATCGGCCTAAAATCGAGAATCTACCAATTTTTCTTCTATACTTAGCCAAATTTTCAAAAATCTCAAATTTAACTGTGTGAAAATACGCGAGCTCCTTTAAAAAATAAAGGAAAGATATAAATAGATGATGGATCTTGGCTTGAAGATTTCATAGTGATTTGAAACATCATGAATAAAACGTTAGATCTTACGACATTTAAGCAAATTATTTCAGTTTTTATGATTGTTTTGGAAACATGCATTTTACCTGATAAACCCTGAAACTGAAATTTACTTGTCTTGTATGAAGGAATGAAAATACGATATTGTTCTCGGGCTAGTCATAGATATATTTGGTTTCACAATTTTAATCTACTGTGTAACTTGTGATGTATTCTTTGTTTGAGTTCTTGAAGTGATTTTTTGATCCCATATTATCTATTTTTCATGTATTTATTTCTCCACATTTAATATACAACAGGATCATAACAGAGACTTCATAGTTGAGTTACCAGATTTTTCTCCAGCTATAAAATCTGACAACAGGATGCTTCATCTTTCCTTCCATGAAAGAATTAAAAGATTCTCTTTTAGAGAGGTTGGTTTTGAGATGCCTATACCACACTTATGGTACTCGCCTGAAAAGGTCATTCGTGCTCTCCAGCTATTCCTTGATGGGGGCTATCATGTTGCCGGAAGTCCTACATATAGGTAAGCTGCCCATTTGTGAAACTTTGGTCAATCTTCAACTGTAATTTGATCCT
Organism: Nuphar pumila; assembly: GCF_984573655.1. Classification (NCBI taxonomy): domain Eukaryota; kingdom Viridiplantae; phylum Streptophyta; class Magnoliopsida; order Nymphaeales; family Nymphaeaceae; genus Nuphar; species Nuphar pumila. The sequence continues at coordinate 21,589,715 of NC_143263.1, forward strand.
TGATTATAAATTTCTGAAAGTATTGGAATCCTATTGTAACAATGTCTTTTGGTTTCTTTATATCTTGCCAATTTCTTCAACTATGCTTGGCTTTTCATGTCTTTAATCATGTTTGGTTTCTTATTTGACTTGCTTTAAAGGCATCACCTGAAGGCAACTGATGTAATTAAACCTGAAGTGCATAAGAGAGATGCCACCAAGAGGTATGAAGAGTGCACAACCACACAAATACAAAGCCACTAATGGGCAATATACAAAAAGCCAACTAAGGGCTATATGGGCAATAAGAGAGATGCCACCAAGAGGTATAAAGAGTGCACAACCACACAAATACAAAGCCACTAATGGGCAATATACAAAGAGCCAACTAAGGGCTATATGGTGTGCTTTTGCTTTGAAATATATTTTGCAATAAAATGCAAGTGTAAACCGTATACCAAATTTCAATAACTGATTCACACACAAAAGTAGTGAAGTCCGGGTTGAATCCACAGGGAATGAGTTAAGACCACGTATTCCAAATAATTCACTTTTCTTTATTACCTAAAAAAATTACGAAAACAATCAAGCACCAAGTCTATTACAAATTTTCGAGCAGAAATAAAAATTATTACAACCCAGATTAAAATTGGCCTAAAGCCCTACTTAACTAAATGAAATAAATAAAAAGGAAAGCAAGTAAAATCAGCATCTTAATGGTGTCCTTGGCACAATGATGTGCATGAGATGGCTGCCTTCACCCGCAAAACACTGTAAACACAAAAACTAGCTTGCACGCTAATTAGTTTAGATTTAACCTAACCTTGACCTTAGACAATGAATGCAGACCTATGAATGCAGCAAGACACTGTAAATACAGACCTAAACACCCCTAAAAACAGACCTAAATGTAGTCTAAGACTGTCGGGTACGGCTATGCACACTATCTAGTCCAACACGATGACTAGACCGCACCACCGGCTGGGCTTGGGCCTGGCTGGCTGGACTGAATTTGCAACTAGACTAAGTCTGGTTTTCTGATGAAAATTAGAATATAGCCTGATGTAGCAGACGTGCATAGACCTCAAATATGCAGCTGGGACCCTCCCTAAGTCGCGCAACACATGAAAGGTCCAAATTGCCCTTCATAAAACTCAAACACTAACCGGATTCCCTCGGGTGGACTGCCTAAACTAGACCTAGCCAGTTGGACTTTTGGTCTAAGTGAACCAGAGACTGGGTCAGGTCTAGGACAACTCAATAATGAATAAAATAGTAAAAAAAATAAAAAAAATATATAGAACTGGACTCGGATCTGTCGACACCCGAGCCCACATGCTGAACCTAGTTGGGCCTATGTTGTCCTGCGACAGAACCAGGAAAACTGACCTGTTCAAAACTTCGCCACTGCTTGCTCTGAGCAGTGATAGTTGTGAAATTTAAACTAGAGGTTTTTGTGTCTGTCAACAATCGACAACCCCAAATTTGGCTCGAAATGACCAAAACTCGAACATAAAATGATGTCAACGATGTCGATCTGTAACGCCACCAAAATCCAGGACTTGTAACTTTTTATAAAAAGTTCGAAAGCTTTGTAATCATTCATTTATCAGAGTTTTTAAATAGTAATTCAGCGAAAAATGATATTTGAAATAGCAAGTCATTGGACCTTAAGCGCATTACAGCGCAAACTTTCTTTCACAAACATATTTGAAACTCCATACATTTAAGAAATCAAATAGATTAGGATCATGCAACTTTTTAAGACTTCTACAAAGGAGAGATTTTAAAGAAAACTTTTATGCAAATTTATCGAAAAGTCCTTAAGAGTGAAACGTTAGGGAAAGAGTCTCATCTTGATCTCATCATGCCATCGTGCCATCACAGTCCGTACAGATCCAATTATCACTTGTGCCCATAAAATGAGTCAGTTTCACAAAAAACTGGTAGGTGCATAAGTGAGACAATATGAAACTGAAATAAACAATAATAATAAGTAATGAGTTATGTCTAGCATGATTAGTTGACTTATTCCAACAAGCTACCTCTAGCATAAGCAATAGGATATGCAAATAAATAAGTATTTTTAATATGAACAATTGGGTATGCAAACAAATAAAGGTTTTCAATGTGAACAATTAATTATAAAGTCAAGTGAGCTATCAACTATCACCAGGTAAGAGTTCATTCATCACAAGACATACACAATTTCACGGCAAGTAATTAAATTAATCATAAGGTGCAAGCAATTGCATAACGAGCAGTTTATAAGTTGCATGCGGTATGCAATCACACAACAACAGTTATATTAATCACAAGATGTAAGCAACTTATAAGATAAGCAGTTATATTAGTCCTAGTTGTAAATAGTTCATAGACTACGATCTATAAACAATCATAAGAGACTTGAGACAATAAGTGTTGTGAATAGGATATTTATTGTTTCGATATTAGTTGGCCTTGCGGGTACGCACAATGCACGATATGTAGAAACAACTGAGACTAATCTGGGGGTTTATTATGCTATGTATTTTAGATACCCCGGATAGCTAGCTGAGTCTACTCTTAAGGGGACGGCCAGTGACCAAGAGAGAAAATATCTTAAAGCATTTGTGGCTTATGGATGCATCCAACTTCTGCAGAAGTGCTTGAAGCTAGTTTTTGTAACTCAATTCTCCTAACTCTGATGATTGGGGAAGCCGAATCTTTTGCCCGAAATAGCCATTAATGGCCTGTCCATCAGAGTTTTTGTATCATCCATCATCTCTCTTGATGAAGTCAGTGGATCGATTGGGTGCGTCAGGTGTTATTTAACTGAAGACCCATTCTACATGCTCTGGTCTTTCGACCCACTCGAGCATTGGAAGAACAAATTCTTTTTCAAATTCTCTATCCTAATGCTCCACTTTTCTCGATTTCTCCAAAAGTATTTGGATGTGTCTCCTTTATTCATAAACTTGGACCTAACCGTGATAAATTATCTGCCCAAGTCATCAAGTGTGTCTTTATTAGATATCCAAAAAATAAAAAAGGATACCAGTGTTATGATCCCATCTCTCGTCGAGAGTATGTTAGTGCAGATGTATCTTTCTTTGAATCTGTTCCTTACTTTTCTACCACTCCTTACTTTTCTACCACTGCATTCAGACTACATGTTGAACAAGGTGATGCCATGCCTCTTCCCGTTCTTCCTTTTCCCTTGGAGTTGTTTTCACAGACTATTACTCATTCTTAGTCTTCCACAACTGCTCGGTATCGTGATCCTCCTCTAGTGTACACTCACAGGTCACCACCTGAACTAGAACCTATATCACTACCTTCTTCAGAAGTAAGTTCTCTTGAAAATATTGAGATGTCTAATGTTGATGATGACAAACCTATAGCTATCAGGAAAGGTAAAAGACAGTGCACATTACATCCTATTTCTGAGTTTGTTACTTAGGCAAGGCTTGGGGTTCACATGAATTTTATCTCAGCTTTATCTGCCACATTTGTTTCACTTAATCATCATCAGGCGTTGTTAGATCCTAAGTGAAAGCAAGCGATGCAGGTTAAGATGGATGCCTTGCTCTCATGCGACACATGGGATTTGGTTGTTCCACCTACTGATGCAGATATTGTTGGATGTAAGTGGGTCTACACCATTAAGTACAACTCGGATGGCTCCATTGAAAGATACAAGGCCCGATTGGTGGCCAAAGGGTATACTCAAACATATGGAGTTGACTTCTTTGAGACTTTTTCTCCAGTCGCCCGTCTTGGGACTATTTGTCTAGTCATATCTGTAGTTTATTGTAGGTGGAGTTTATGTTAGTTAGAATTGAAAAATGCCTTCTTGTATGGGGATCTATCTGAGACTGTGTACATGCAGTAACCTCCTGGGTTTGAGGTTCAGGGGGAGTGTAGTAAGGTGTGCAAACTAAAGAAGACCATATATGGTCTAAAATAAAGTCCCCGTGCATAGTTTCAGAAGTTATTTGAAATTATGTCTGCATTTGGCTTCAACAGGTCTGCATCAGATCACTCCTTGTTTATCAAGAAAACCTCCGTTGGTATTGTGGTTATGTTTGTATATGTGGATGATATTATTCTTATAGGGAGCAGTGCGAAGGACATCTCAGACACAAAAATTCATCTTCAGAAGCACTTTGTCACAAAAGATCTCGGTTCTCTCAGATATTTCTTGGGCATAGAGGTGGCCAGAAGCAGTGAGGGGTTAGTTCTATCATAGAGAAAGTATGTGCTTGATCTACTGCAGGAAACAGGGATGTTAGGTGCCAAACCAGCTAATATACCAATAGATCCTAAACTTCATATGTATGATGAACAAGCAGAACCAATTGAGAGGGTAGATGGTATACAACTCCGAGGACAAGTGTTTTCTTGCTTCGAGTGACAATAGCTCGATGGTTCCCAGTCCTCGGAGTTAGGGGACCCGAACTACCAATTTGTCCTAGGCAGTAGCTCCATGTTCTTCTGCATAAGTTAGGAATGCATCATATTGTCTTGGGCTTTTGGGAGGTTCTCTCGGTTTTTCAACCGCTCCCTTAGGATTTCAGTTTCAGTTAGACATTCGGGTTAATAAAACACCAATGCATATTAAACCCCCGAATGTTCTTTTCTGTTACGGTTGCCTTGGCTTGCGAGTACCTACGGGATAATTCAAGAGAAACATTAAATTTTACTTTTTTTTAATTGGACAAAACATTGTGAGCTTTGTACTTGAACTTGTTAACTTGCGATTAGATACTTGAGCATGTGATTATGTATTTAAATCAGTGTTTACTTATCTGATTAGATGTTAATTCATATTATGTTTTTGTGAGTTAGAATAGTGATATGCAATAAATTATTTTCATGTTACTTGTTTCGTTGTGCAATGTTTAGTATCATGCTTCATTGCCTATAATTAAGCTAACTGTGATCATCGCAAATTTTTTCCTCTCTTGTGGTTTCTCTCTCTTCCTTCTCTTTTCCTTTTCTAACCCCTATTTTCCTCCTTTTTGAAGAAAGGAAAATAAAAGACAGAAAAGAAAGAGAGAAGAGAAAAGAAAGAAAGAAAGAAAGAAAGAAAGAGAGAGAGGAACTCTTTTGCGGGTTTTCACTTGACCTTAATTTGAAAATATTTAGCAAATTACTCGCCTTCGTTTTTTAAAATATTTGCGGGAAAAATGGAAAGACGGGATTCGCTCATCGGTACGAGGTTCGACCGTTCCTGGCACCTTTACCAGGGTAATCGAACCAAGGATCGAATCTATGGCTTTTGTTTTACCTAAATATCATCTAAGAATTTATCCTAAAGATCTAAATGCACAAAGAATCATGCTTGTGCAATGTAAGGATGTATGCTCTTTTTGAAACATGTTTGGAAAATTTCCAAGTATTCTAAGATGAGTGAAAAAATGATTGAATCCTAACTTAGAACTTGAGATAGATCAGAGAAGTTCTAAGTCTTTGAAGTAAATCAGAGTTGGAAGAATAAATCTTGATTTTGAGAAAGAATGATTTGAAGCTTTGAAATGAAAGGAAATGAAATTTCAAAGTTAGAAATGGACTTTGAATTTAATCATGGATTTAGGAGAGGAAGATGAAATTTTGAAGTGATATTGAATTCGAATCTTAGAATGGATCTGAGAAAATCAAATGGTATTTAAAAATAGAAATGGATTTAGGAAGTTTGGATGAGATCTGAAAGTGGAATTGGATTTGAAATCTAGAATTGAGAATGTAATTGGATCTTAAAATGGATTTAAAATCTGAAATCTGAGATCCGATATAGAATGGGGTTCTGGATCCTAAGATGGATTTTGGATCTAAGGTCTGAGATCCAATGTAGAGTTGGACTCTGGATCCTACAATGGAATTGGATCTTAAGTCTGAGATCCAAAGTGGAATTGGATTCTGGATCCTAAGATGAAATTGGATCTGAAGTTTAAGATCCAATTTAGAGATTTAGATCATAAAATGGATTTTGGATCTCGAGTCTCAGATCCAAAGAATGGAGATTTATACTTTGGAAATCTGGATCCAATTTGAGATTAGGATCTATCTTTGGACTTTGGAATCTTGATTTGAGATTTTGTACTCTGAATATATAAATGAATTTCAAAGTCAAATTGGACTTTGAATTTGAAAATTTGTATTTTGGAATTTAGAAGATGAATCAAGAATCTCAAAGTAAAATTGCACTTTGAATTTGATTGGAGTTTTGAAAAAAAATAAATTTGGAACCTTTTGAATTTGAATATAAAGTGAATTTGAAATTTTAAAGTTTTAATTTGAACTTTGAGATTAGAATAGAATTGAAAATGAAAAGATGAATTTGAATTTTACAAGAATTGAAGATTGATTGAAGAAGATATTTACATCACTTGGAGTTTTGAAAAAAAGGAATTTTTGAAAACATGATGCAGTTCTATCCTAAATGATGAATGAATTGAAAGAATTTAAAATTGGATAAAAGCATATCCTATTCTTTAAATGAATTAAAATAAGATTGAAAATATAATACATCCTTGACTATGGTTATTGAATGTATTATATAATAATCTATATTTAAATTTAGGTAAAGAATAAAACATATTTTTGTGCTTTTATAGAGTTTAAAATGAAATTAACTCTCAATATACCCTGACTATGGCTATTGGTATATATTTTGAGCCAATTTTAAGTTAAACTCTAATAAAAGAAGGAAATATTTGAAAATATGATGATTTTTTAAGAGGACCCAGTGTGGATCCAGTGTTATTTTATAAAAGATAAAAATACTAAGTTTTGTTTACATCCCGACTATGGCCGTTGATGTAAATCATCAACTTAGGATTGATTTACCTCTTACGAAATGGTGCACGTGCCATTCGTGTTCCCATTTATGAGATTTTGGAAAAATAGAGGCAAAAAGCATGAAAATCAGCAAGTTATGATATTTACAATGCTCATTCATTCTATCTAAAACAGAGAATGTAAATTTTCATTAAGATTTAATTGAATTCACAACTCCAAATAATGACCTTTTCCATATATTTCCTGCAAAAACAACTAAGTTAATATGAAGATAGAAGAAAGAAAAAAAAAATTTGCATATATCATATGGAGGTTAATGGTAAAAATGATCATACGCCAAGATGTTTAGGATCGAGAAAGTAGAAAACGATATACACTTGTATATATATACCCATGTATATGTATATATATATATATATATATATATATATATATATATATATATATATGTGTATATATATGGCATATACTCTACCTTATAAGAAAGATGAGGATTGGGATGCACACTCATACTATGATAATGAGTTGAACTATTTCAGCTTGTTGATATGTTGAACAGACGTAACAGTGTTAGCAAATTGGCTTTAGTCAGCACATCCAAATGTTTGTGAAATGACACATAATGAAGGTTGGGATGGAGTTGTGATTGTCTAAATTGGTGAAACAGATACAGATAATGAAGGTATGTAGGCACTTTTGCAAATGCAGCCAAGGATTAGACGTTTGGTAATAAGATAGATAGCTGTATGCTATGTGCAGAAATCATAAGATACACAGTGAAAATGCACAAGGATGAGTGTTTGATGCAGGAGAAATATATAGGTGAATGCACAGAAATAACAGGAAAAGGAAAGTATAATGATATGAAGGGGTAAACGAAAACTGAGAATAAGCTGGGTTATGCAGAGGTTAACAGGTAGGCAGTTGAGTATGATTGTGATATGAAATGCAGATCGATAGATGTTGGAAATGCAAAAGAGGAAAGACCAGCAAGTGGCGGCTGGATGAACGCAAGTAAATAGGCAGCAAGATGTAGGGGATGGTTCAAGATGCTTGGAATGAAGCTACAACGGAAAAAGCCACAACAATGCATGGATCGGGACTGTGGTTATGCTACAGCAGCACACAACACTGCTGTAGGTATATGGAAGGTGGCAGCAACGTTTGACATTGCTACAACTGTATAGAATTTATAAAGTGCATGGAAGGTTATGAGAGATGTACACATGCTGTGAGGGAGTGTAAATGTGTTGTTAAAGAACACAAGTGTTGTATGCTGGAGGTTGAAATGGTGTTTGTGGCTAACGAAGCCATCGGTGCAACTGTGTGCAAACGGGGGACTGTGCTGAGTGGAATGAGATGAATGGTGCATCTTACAAAAGTGTAAACGTGTGGTGGGTGTTAATGAATGAGTGAAAGCAAATGCTGAAATGAGGTGACTTATGCAATACTTGGGTACTGTACATGAGGGTATGATAAAAATATTGGCAAATACAACGATGGTGGTGGAGGCATGCTGCCGTGACAACAGTGTTACAAACACAGGGGAATGATAAGTGCAGGTGTAGACACAGCGAAGGGTGTAAGGAGTGTCACCATAGTGGCAATAATGGTAACACTCAAAAACCATAATCTTCTAAAAAAAAAAAAAAGAAAGAGTACCTGGGGAAACATTTCTTCTACATCATCCGACGATTCAATATGTATGGGCAGGACATCATGATGGGATGCTAACTTTTGCTCCACCCTCTCTGAATTTTATGAATGTAAATGACATGTCACTAATTGACAGGAAACATCACCTGGACAAGTTGGAGACAACACTATCTTGACCTTTATAGGGACTGTTTATATTTTTTTTTTTTTTTTTTTTTATATTTTTTTTTTGTGCCTCCTAAATCATGAGGAATTGATGGAACACCCTCTGTTCATTGGGTTTTCATCAGTCCATCACTTGTCGATGGATGATAGTTGTGCCATCCTTAGCATGAGGAACGATGGCGCTATCATCTGATGGCAAGGGATATATGTATGAAGCAGAGAACATACAGGTGGACACAAGATGTGCAACGAATATGGCAGGGGTGTAAAACCCGGAAATTTTAGTTACAAAATATTTTAAATTATGCAAATTGGGCCTAGATCCAAATGTAATGAAATATGCGGAAGAATCCAAGAATGCTAAAGCATTCACTATGTCCCACACGGACAAATGCAACAAGCATAAGAGAGGAAATCCACTAAGGGATATACGAAGGGCCTTATAAAAAGGCTACACACATGAAAAATAATATCACTATTATTGAAGAGGAGCTCTCAAGAGCAATACCACATACAAGGGGGGTTCCCCCTATTTATAAGAAAAGGAGACCAAAGGGGCTCCCAATAGAGTCGTTGGGAGCCCCAACGGTCACAATTGTGACCGTTGGGGGCCCCAATGACTCCATTGTGGGGCCCCTTTTCGGTATCCAAAATACATTTTAAAAAATAAAAAAACAAAAATAAAAAAACAGCAAAATAAAAGAAATAAAACAAGTACCCCTATTGGGTACTTGTGAAATGACCATAATACCCCTATCGGGTATTATGGTGAATATACATCTATATTTATATATATATAGATGTATATTATTACATATGTTTTAACACCCCCCCTCAAACTTTACGGGGGAATGACCGAAAGTTTGCCAAGGAGGAAAAAGAAGCGAGGAGCAGGCAGGGCTTTGGTGAACAAATCTGCAAGTTGATATTCTGAAGTGACATATGGCAGTGTAACTGTCCCACGAAGATATTCATCACGTACATAATGACAGTCCATTTCAATATGCTTAGTCCTCTCATGGAAAGTGTGGTTGCTGGCAATGTAGATGGCACTTTTGTTGTCGCAACAAAGCTTCGAAGCCCCGGTAATTTCGACTCCCATATCTTGAAGAAGACTTCGAAGCCACACCAGCTCCATTGTAGTAGTTGCCATAGCCCTGTATTCTGCTTCAGTAGAAGACAATGAGACTTTCTGCTGTTTCTTGCACCTCCAAGCAATTAGCGAATCTCCTAGGAACACACAAAAGCCAGTAGTTGAGATTCGATCATTTGGGTTTCCTCCCCAGTCAGCATCAGTATAAGCTAGTAAATCTAAGGAAGAGATTGAGGATAGGAATAGCCCTTTAGTCAAAGTATTTTTAATATATCGAATGATCCGGAGCACAGCACTCATATATACAGATGTAGGAGCATGCTGAAATTGGCTTGCAGAGTGCACAACATGAGCAATATCCGGCCTGGTGATAGTCAGATAGGTGAGGGAGCCTATGAGTTGCCTGTAGGGCGTAGGATCATCCAGCAGAACTCCATCCTCCAGTCGTAGTTTAGCATTGATAACCTCGGGAGTCTCCACCTTTTTATCATCTGAAATCCCAGATTTGGAACATATGTCTGCAGCAAGCTTCATCTGTGACAATATATACCCTCGAGGAGAGTATGCAACTTCTATACCAAGAAAGTACCTGAGAAAACCCAGATCAGACATATCAAAATTCTGTTTTAACATATTTTTAACTTTAAGAATACCACTTTCATCATTGCCAGTGATGATCATATCATCAACATAAAGCAGAAGGATGATGATACTATTACCTGCACGTTTAACAAAAAGAGCAGTGTCAGTATAACATGAGCGAAATCCCAATTGTAACATGATAGCACTAAATCTATCATACCAAGCTTTAGGGGCTTGTTTAAGACCATATAAAGCTTTTAATAACCGAAGGGTTTGACCTTGGTTAACACTGATTCCCGGCGGAGGGTCCATATATACTTCTTCATTCAACTGACCATTAAGAAAGGCATTTTTAACATCTAATTGGAATATAGGCCATTTCTTAGATGATGCTACCGCAATTAAAGTTCTAACGCTTGTCATGCGAGCCACGGGAGCAAAAGTCTCCTCATAATCGATGTCATATTCTTGTGAGTATCCTTTAGCAACTAATCTAGCTTTATAACGCTCTAGGGAACCATCACTTTTTGTTTTGACTTTGTAGACCCATCGACATCCTATGGCTTTCTTATTTTGAGGAAGGTGAACTATTTCCCAAGTTTTAGCTTTATTTAAAGCATCTAGTTCAACTTTCATTGCTTCAACCCAATGAGGTATTGTAAAAACCCCATTTTAAAAAAAAAAAAATCAGTTTGGACCCGGGCCCCCTTTTTTATTTTAGGGTTTTCAAAAAACCCAAGCAGTCGGGCGCCGCAACCCTCCTTCTCCCCCTTTGTTTCTGGGCTGGATAGGGAACCCATCGAGGGTTTCCCCATTCGGGTGCCCCCTGCGCCTTTAAGAGAGAGGATGGAGGGCGAGGGGGGGGGGGTCACGCCTCCCTCTTCTCTTCTCCTCCCTCTCGCAGCCCTCGCCCCCCCTCCCCCCCTCGACGGCGGTCTCCTCCCTGCTACGCACGTCGCCGACGCCGGCCACCGCCTCCCAGGTTAGTACCCCCTCTTCTCCTCCCTCTTCTCTTCCTCACCCCCCTCCCTGTCACCTCGCCGGGAGGCCGGCAGGCTCACAGTCGTTGCCGCGGCCTCCCACCGCCTCCCTGTGCCATCGGGGCCACGATAGGTGGCTTACGCAGCCCCTGTCGTCCCCTTCTCTCGCTGGGGATCACCGGAGTGCGGGCAGGGGACCTGAGGCCCCTGCGACCCCCCCCCCCCCCCCCCCCCCTTTTTCCTTTGCTGCCACCTTGTGGCATTTGGCAGGGACTGCCCCCCCTGCCATCTTCTTGCTGTCGGCAGGGGTTGGCCCCTGCCGACCTGTGCTTTTGGCAGGGGCTGGGCCCCCCTGCCATCTTCTTGCTGTCGGCAGGGTTTGGCCCCTGCCGACCTGTGCTTTGGCAGGGGCTGGGCCCCCCCTGCCATCTTCTTGTTGTCGGCAGGGGTTGGCCCCTGCCGACCTGTGCTTTTGGCAGAGGTTGGCCCCCTGCCATCTTCTTGCTGTCGGCAGGGGTTGGCCCCTGCCGACCTGTGCTTTTGGCAGGGGTTGGCCCCCTGCCATCTTCTTGCTGTCGGCAAGGGTTGGCCCCTGCCGACCTGTGCTTTGGCAGGGGCTGCCCCCCCCTGCCATCTTCTTGCTGTCGGCAGGGGTTGGCCCCTGCCGACCTGTGCTTTGGCAGGGGCTGCCCCCCCCTCCTGCCATCTTCTTGTTGTCGACAGGGGTTGGCCCCTGCCGACCTGTGCTTTTGGCAGGGGTTGGCCCCCTGCCATCTTCTTGCTGTCGGCAAGGGTTGGCCCCTGCCGACCTGTGCTTTGGCAGGGGCTGCCCCCCCCTGCCATCTTCTTGCTGTCGGCAGGGGTTGGCCCCTGCCGACCTGTGCTTTGGCAGGGGCTGCCCCCCCCTCCTGCCATCTTCTTGTTGTCGACAGGGGTTGGCCCCTGCCGACCTGTGCTTTTGGCAGGGGTTGGCCCCCTGCCATCTTCTTGCTGTCGGCAGGGGTTGGCTCCTACCGACCTGTGCTTTGGCAGGGGCTGGCCCCCCCCTGCCATCTTCTTGCTGTCGGCAGGGGTTGGCCCCTGCCGACCTGTGCTTTTGGCAGGGGTTGGCCCCCTGCCATCTTCTTGCTGTCGGCAGGGGTTGGCCCCTGCCGACCTGTGCTTTTGGCAGGGGTTGGCCCCCTGCCATCTTCTTGCTGTCGGCAGGGGTTGGCCCCTGCCGACCTGTGCTTTGGCAGGGGCTGGCCCCCCCCTGCCATCTTCTTGCTGTCGGCAGGGGTTGGCCCCTGCCGACCTGTGCTTTTGGCAGGGGTTGGCCCCCTGCCATCTTCTTGCTGTCGGCAGGGGCTCAGCCCCTGCCATTTCATGCTGTGGGCAGGGGCTCAGCCCCTGCCACTTGGTGGCTGTCGGCAGGGGTTGGCCCCCTGCCGCCACGCTATGTTTTGGCTGGGGCTCATCCCCTGTCGCCCCGCTATTGTCGGAGGCAGGGGCTTATCCCCCCGCTGCTTGTCTGTTTTCGGCCAGCAGGGGCACACCCCTGTTGCCTCTCTTTTTCCTATAGGCAGGTTTGTCTTTCTTTTTCTCCGCATTATTATTAACATAGCCCTGTTGCAGACCTCGCATCGGACCCCCGCTCTGGCTCCGCGGCCCGAGCCTCGTATCATCTACACGCGTAGACGCACGCAGCTGCACGACATCCCGAGGTAGGGGAAAGTCGCACGAATAGTATGTATGAACAAAATAAAATAAGACTTCTGAGATAGAATAGTTATTTTGCATACTTGTGTATCTGAAGAAATATTGACTGGTCAAAGATTACTCTTTGTGATTCTTTTGAAATTGCATAATGTAAATTCTTTGGGTAGACTCATTAAGTAGTTTAATTGGCATGCCTGTTTACGTGTAAGATTACTTAACTGATAATTGTCTATTTTGCATGATTACTCCTTTGAAACTGCATACTTAAGGTAGATTTTGTGAATAGACTCAGAATGCACTGCAATTGCTATTGTAATCGAACCTTAAGGCAGGTACGGTATGAATTTTATGTAAGATCATGGAGTGTATTGAAGTGTGAAATTTACACTTTATTGATTTTGATGTGATAATATCGGCCTCCACGGGCCAAATTGCTCAGAAAAGCAAAACATGTCATGTAGGAAACAAAGGAATCATAAACCATTATGTTGCCCTCTCATCGTAGTTGTACCTCTAGGAAGGTACGATCGTACTTTTGGACAAGTACGTCCCATGTGGGTTACGATGGTGGGATGATGAGGTTGTGGCAACCTCGATGAGTGCAATTAGCAAAATGCTGAGATCACATAAAATGGTGACCATTTCGCCTTCACAGGCAAGATGCTCGAGTGGGTCTAATGGACCAGAGCATGTAGGATGGGGCGGCGGTTAAGAAACCCCCGTCGTACCCATCCGATCTTCACGGTTCATCAAGGGAGAGGATGGATGGTACAAAAACTCCGATGGACAGGTTGTTAACAACCACCCCACGAGCAAAAGACTCGGTTTTCCCCAGTCATCGGAGTTAGGGGAATTGGGATTACCATAAATTATCCTAAGTGATAACTCCCAGGCACTTCTGCAGAAGTTGGATGCATCCATGGGCCACGAATGCCTTTGGGGATTTACTCTCTTGGTCACTGATCGTCCCCTTAGGAGCGGACTCAGTCAGTCATCCGGGTTAATGAAAACACCTGACATAATAAACCCCCGGATCGGTCTCGGTTGTTTCTACGTTTCGCGTCTGTGCGTACCCACAGGCCAGTTAATATCAGAACTTAAAGAATATATTCATGAATAGTTGTAGATGGCTAAGACTTACACTGCTTCAACTAACATCTCTTTGCACTTATTACATTTGTTAGAATAGACTATAATTATTTTAATTGCTTAAATATCATAACTGCTTATCTCATGAATGCCCTGTTTTGTTTTATTCTACTTATCTGTTTCGTGCACCTACTGGTTTGTTATGAAACTGACCCATTTCATGGGCAGGTGAGAAGTAAGACTTTACTGGCAGCCGATGGCGTGGTGCAACATGGATCAAGATTTGTCTTCTTTCTGCTGGCGGCTTGGCTCTGAGACTTTTTTGGAGTTTTCTTAGATTTATTGAACTTTGGAATAAAATGCTCATTTTGTAATAAACTGCAGATTTTAATCTATGGCCTTATTTCTTAAATTCCTTTAAGTTGTTGTACATGTGAATGATGGTTTTTCAGCTAACGTACCCAAGATTATTGACTTGTGTTCCTTTCTAAATGTCTTTCGCTGTCGTTTTTAAAAGTTCAAACTTTAAATCTTTGAAAGGTTTTTCGATGATGTTTGCGAAATCACAAGTCAAAATTTTGGGGCGTTACAGGTATACTTTTTGCTTGATTATAATGGGAGAGTTCATAGTAAGAATGCAAGGCTATTAGACAAGCTCTATATTTAGGTGAGAGAGTTTCATATGAGACAAACCTATTAGGTGGAATTGATTCTCTAGAAGAACGCCTAAGGGAGGTCTCTTCTAGGGGTTCATTAAGCCGCAAGAATTTTTCTAAAGCACTAATAGGTTGGGCTTCCTCACGCCGAGTGTATACTTGGAGATTGTCACCATTAGTTGGTGATACATCATTATCATGAGAATCATGAGTATTTTCTAAAACTTTCGGATGACTCAAAGAGTCATCATTTGAATCTTCTAAAAGATCATTGATAAACATATAATCAATTTCATTTGATTTTTCCAATATGTCAAATCCATTTTCATCTTCTAAAAAGGTTACATCTTTGGAGACAAATAACTTATTGTTTTTATGATCAAAGCATCTATAGCCTTTTTTATTTTCACCATATCCTAAAAATACACATTTTATTGCTTTAGGTGACAATTTATCTCTTTTATGTAAAAGAACAAAGCATTTACACCCAAAAATTCGAAGACGATTGTAGTCGGGTGTCATATTAAAAAGTTTTTCATAAGGAGAGATATTGTTCAATTTTGAAGATGGCATCCTATTGATTAAATAGGTGGAGGTTAACACGGCTTCGGCCCAAAAATTTTTAGGAATATTTTTAGAAATGAGTAAGGATCTAGTGGTTTCCAAAATATGCCTATGTTTTCTTTCCGCTAGACCGTTTTGTTGAGGAGTTCTTGGGCAAGATTTTTGATGACAAATGCCATGTTGTTTTAGATATGATTGAAAATCATTTGATAAGTACTCTCCACCCGAATCGGATCTAAGAATGGATATTTGACTTTGAAATTGATTTTGAACTTTTGCATGGAATTCTTTAAAGAAGTTAAAAACTTCTGATTTAAAGTTAAGAAAATAAATCCATACATATCTAGTATAATCATCAATAAAAGTAACATAATATGAATAACCACCTTTAGATAGAACCGGAGATGGCCCCCAAACATCGGAATGCACTAATTCAAAAGGTCTTGTTGTCACAAAGGATCTAATAGGAAAAGGAGTAGACTTCATTTTGCCAAAAATGCAATCTTTGCAATTGATATCTTTTTCTTTACAAAACTTGTGTCCAAAAGGAAAAAGATACATTTTAGAGTAACTTGGATGTCCAAGCCTTTTATGCCAAGTTTCAATATTTTTGTCTTGGACATAAGTACAAAATGAGGTATTTGGAAGCATTAAATTATCCATAAAATAAAGGTCTCCCTTCCTATGGCCTTGCCCAATCCGCTTCCCGGACCGGAGATCCTGCACAAAGCACCCTTGGGATGAGAAAGATATTTCACATCCATGGTCGGCTATTTGAGAAACGGAAAAAAGGTTAAGATTTAATTTTGGAACTATTCTAACTTTTGGAACAAGGAAATTTTGAACATTTTTAGAATCAAGAGTTCCAACACCATTTATTTTGAGAAAAGTTCCATCGGCCGTAGAGACACAAGACATTTTTGAATTGGTGTGCACATTGGTTAATGCATTTTCATGAGGGGTCATGTGAAAAGAAGCTCTGGAATCTAAAATCCAAGAGTACGTACCGGGAGGTGATGATGAGGCAATTGCGGCACCGGAGGTAGAAGAAGTAGCCTTTAGAATTTGTTGGAGAGCCAAGGAAATTTGTCCAAGAGTATCTTTGAGATCCCCGTTCTTGCCGTCATCTTCTTTGGTGGATGATTCTTCAACGGAAGCCACCTTTGGCTTGAATGCTCCATTTAGCTTTGGGCAAACGGGTTTAATATGTCCCGGCTCATAACAATGATGGCATATGATCATTTTTCTTCCACCACTCCCTTGCTTACCAAAATGAGGTGGTTTGTATGTTTTGACATGATTGTCGGGTTTAGATACGGCAAGAACTTCATCAATGCTTTTACCCATATTATGCCTAGTCTCTTATTGAGTAATCTCGGCAATAGCCTCTTCTAAGGGAGGAAACGTGGATCTATGGAGAAGTGAGGATCTAACTTGTTCAAATTCGGGACGAAGCCCAAATAAAAATTGAAACAATCTATCTTGTTCCATTTGTTTTTGTCTTAGTACCACATCCTCCATAGACACCCATTTAGGCTCTAAAAGAGCCAATTCATCCCACAAAGGATTTAGAGCACTATAATAGTCTTGTATGCTCATGTCACCTTGTTTTGTGGTTCTCACTTTTTCTTGCAAAAAATAAGCTCTTGCAAGATCCTTTTGGGTAAACATACCCTTCATAAAAAACCAAGCTTCATTTGCCCGGCGGAATTTTGCAATATTTGCAGATACCTTAAGTTCAACATTATTCATAAACCATGCTAGGATTTTTGCATGGTTACTCTCCCAATCTTCCATTTGATGATGATAATCTTCAATAGCCTTGAGACGAGCATCGCCTTCAAGTGCTTTCTCTTGATCTTCTTCCATCTTTGTGAGCTTAAGTTGGGGTTCCGGAATGGTCCCCATTACATAACCCCAAAGCTTCTTCCCTTTGAGATTATTCTCCATTGCGGATGCCCACATCATGTAATTTTTCCCATTGAGCTTGAATGATAGATCGATCTTGACTTCCATTGCTATAAAATGGAGGTGAGAGAAAAGAAAAAAAAAAGTAGAGAGATACACGATTTTACCTTAGAAGATCGTATGGCTCTGATACCATGTAATGAAATATGCGGAAGAATCCAAGAATGCTAAAGCATTCACTATGTCCCACACGGACAAATGCAACAAGCATAAGAGAGGAAATCCACTAAGGGATATACGAAGGGCCTTATAAAAAGGCTACACACATGAAAAATAATATCACTATTATTGAAGAGGAGCTCTCAAGAGCAATACCACATACAAGGGGGGTTCCCCCTATTTATAAGAAAAGGAGACCAAAGGGGCTCCCAATAGAGTCGTTGGGAGCCCCCAACGGTCACAATTGTGACCGTTGGGGGCCCCAACGACTCCATTGTGGGGCCCCTTTTTGGTATCCAAAATACATTTTAAAAAACAAAAATAAAAAACAGCAAAATAAAAGAAATAAAACAAGTACCCCTATTGGGTACTTGTGAAATGACCATAATACCCCTATCGGGTATTATGGTGAATATACATCTATATTTATATATATAGATGTATATTATTACATATGTTTTAACACCAAATTGCAGATCCAGGACCCATAAAGGGGTTTTCCGCATACATTTACCTCGTAAATTTGATATGTACGTATAAGTACAATAATGTTTAATTAATTAAATAATTCGGAGAATAATCATTCAATAGGGGTGCGTAGATGGGTATGGGATCCATATACCGGATCCATATACATATATATATATATATATATTTATATATATATATATATATTTATATATCTATATATATATGTATAATCATAAATAAATAATATTAATATTGGTAATAAAATAGAAATATACATATATATATGTATATATATTAAGTGAATTCGAGGATCCACTTGGATCCAACTTGCGGATCCATTTTGATGGGGGTTAAAATTTTATGTATAATGTGAAATTCAAATTAAATAAAATTTTATTTAAAAAAAATAAAACTTATCCGAGGATCCACAGTTGGATCCATTCGGATCCAACTTGTGGATCCATATAGATTGGGGCCGGGTTACAGGTCTCGGGTTCGGACCCGAGCCGCGCCCCATGTTACAGCCCTTTTTAAGGAAAAGGGCAACCCGATAAGGGTTGCCCGATATGTTTAAAACAGAAAAAAAAGGGGGGGGGGGGGTTACGCTGGGCGTAACCGACCTTCCCCCCCCATCTCGGCATGGAAGGGGGGGGGTCTTGGCCGATAAAAGGAAGTGGAGAGGGATCCCTCTCCACTCGCCTCTCTCTCTCCACTCAGTCCCCCATCTCTCTCTCTCTCTCTCTCTCTCTCTCTCTCTCTCTCTCTCTCTCTCTCTCTGTCTGTGTGCGTGCGCCGGAGGCAGGGAGGTCGCCGACGAACTTCGGCCACCAACAATCACGGCAGCAGTGAGGAGCATCAGCCACGACTGTCTCTGATCGCCGGAAAAGTCGCCGAGAAACAGGTACGGTGCTCCTTGGAATCGGGGTGAGGAATCGAACATGGGTTCGATTCCATGTGTGGGTTTGAGGGGAGGCTCCACTGAAATTCTGTAGTGGAATTTTTTTTTGTGAATCCCACATGGGAAAAACCTCAAATCTTGGATTTGGGGGTTTCGGTTGTTATGAATAAAGAAGGGGGAGGAGGTTATGAGGGTTGACAGAAACCCCAATCAATCAGATTTGGGGGGGCGGGGGGGGGGGGGGGGGGGATTCGGCTGCCATTATCAAAATAAAATAAAACTTTATTTGGGGGTTTTCGACCTTGGAATCAATCACTTGAATCTAGGTTGTTTTAATTTTTGTTTATGCATACAACTTAGGGCATAGGGTTTCAGTTGGCATGGCTGACCCGAGTGTGCTGTTTGCATTTTTTTTTGTAAAAATACATATATTAGATGTTCTCAAGACCATATGGGTTACGCTCAGGCTTGCTATTAGCTGAACCATGTGAAATCAATGCCTTTGATAGCAATCCAACGTGTTGCTGGGTATATTTTTGTTAATGAGCTGTAAATCATTTTATGCATAGAATTCTTTTACAGTGATCATTTGACTACAGTAGGCTTGATCAATGGCTTTATACTAAGTGGCAATATTAAAGAAAAACCATTATGCTTGCATTGCATTTTTGGCTTCTTGCAATACTGTTTTCAACCATGCATCTTTTCTTTTTACAACAAATTAAGTAGTTGTAAAATACACTCCTGGAACTTACTTGGAAGCACACCTCTTATCATACTAAAGTCAAAGTTTCAGAAATATTGTTTATATTCTCTTAAGCTTCATTTGAACTTGCTGAAAAAAAAAACTTTCCATCAGTTGAAAAGGGAGAGGAAAGAAACTCAACTAATTTAGGAGTACTAGCTGTGAAGTTTTGTTTGAATTGTGGATGTTTTCTTTTTTTAACTGTTGTTGATGCAGTAATTTGATTGCTGATCTTTTAATGACAAAGGAATTGCTAGCTGAAATGTCTATTTTGACTAGCGTAAGAACCAGTTATCATGACCATTGTGCAGTTTTTGACAATTTTAGTCTTGTTGTTTTGTTATAAGTATTGAGTGGAAGGAGAGCATAAGATCGTGGGTTGTGTGGTACCCTGCCAAGCCCAGTCGACTGGTGCTGGACTATATTTTTACAAAGGAAAATATAATAAATGTTATTCCCTTAACATGTCCATGCTTGTGAGTGTTGTTGTTTCATGTTCATGGTTATATTGGCATATGTGAATGTGCACTTGGAAACACTTATCGTGGAGGTTTATGTTTTCACTTGACGGTTATGATTATGGTACGCATGAGTGTGAGCATGATTCAATCATTAATAATTCTTCTTGAACATGTACGCTTAATTAATATGTGAAATGGTACAAGTACGCTCACACACTTAAAGAAACCATGGATTTGGTTAATACCCATATGTGATGTAAGTAACACATACATATTGAAAATGCATATGAATGAGTTATGACATGCATATGTTTGGGTGTATGATTGCATAAGCGCACATGCTTTTGGCACTTTGGCCTAGTGTTATGAATGAAACGCTAATTTGGTTTTATTATGTGGTGCATTGATGGCCTAAATGGACATCATCGGCCTGGAGAGTCGTGAGTTTGATTTTCTTTTATTTATGTTTTTAAATGCATCACTTAAACCACATAAGATGGTTTGGCACATTACTACACTGTTCTAGTGGTTTATACGGGCTGGAGTCCCGAATGGGTCCCTGCAAGGGAGGATGCGGGTTTTTACTTTACTTTTGCATATGGTGTTGCAAACTTAAAGAATTAACTTTATAATGAATAAGAACAGTGTAATATACATTCTGGGATATCTTATCTGGAGTATGAGAATCTTGGATATCCGGTCTGGGGGAGACTGTGAGGATACAAAAATTCCGTGTGCGTGAATTTGGTCCCCTGAACCCGATATTGAGGTTCTTTCTCCTGGACACGGTTTTAGGGAGAGTCCGCCACTTTACCCGGGAGTGGTGTGTTTTGACACAGCTGTTGTTTATGGTACTAAGGAAGTGGCACTTGTGGGCGTGGGGTGTCCCTTGTGTCCCCGACATTAGATGTGGAGGTCTAATGTTCTGATGGATGGTGTTGTTTCCTGATATCGGTCAAGGGCTAAGTTGGAACCCAGTAATAAAATACAAATTGTGTGTTAAGCTACCCTGGGAACCTACTTGACCTCGGGGATTGTACCTGTTTGGTGTATCCGCGGGCCACGGTAATTAAAAAGAGGAATTTAAATATGTGTGCATTTAATAGGGCATGCATATGGAAAGATGAAACTTAAATGAAAGATAACAAAAAAGGGAATTATGGATTACACATAATCATGCATTTTTCTGTTATGCATTAGATCATGCATGTTTGAATCATTCTTGATATCATGACATGATTTGTTGGTAGCATATGATATACTTCTTGAAATCATGCTGCAAGGTTTGGCTATTTAGTTCCTGATATCTGTGTACTGTTTTACTGTTCTTGACTGGTGAGCGTATGCAATTATTGGTAGTTATGCATATTTGAATGTTGCAAATTTTATATCTGCACTCACTCAAATCACTACATGAAATCTTATCCATGTTCTTTCTCTCACCTGGTTTCTTTAGAAGTAGCTGTGCTCAGAATTTCGGTTCTGACACCCTACTTTGTTGGTTTTTCACAGGAAATGGTGAACAGTGAAATTGGACATGCATCTGGGGATGGATAAGAGTCATACTTGAGCTTGACGGATTCAGCAGAGGACAGAGTAACTCTATTTTTGCTTCTTTTAGTTCTTTTAATTTCTGCAATTGTTACTTTACTTTCAGTTGAAGAAAACCTTGTCTTTGAAATTTTCTTACTCATTAATAAAAGAGTTTTAGTTGGTTGATATGGATGATGATTGCAACTTCGTTTGTGGTGGTTGGGTTATCTAATGAAAAGTGAAACTATGAGGACCCCAGATCTTTGGGAAGGTTTCCGCAACTCTTAGAAAAAAAAAATATTCCGCATTTTTAAAGAGTCTGGATTGGGGTCGTTACAGGTTTGGTATCAGAGCCACCACAAAGACTTGCAATTTTGATCATCTTTTGAGTATTAAAATTTTTACTTTGGTATGTGAGCCCTGTCCTGAAGCGTCGACAAGTGTGACTCGTCCTCCAGAGCAGTCCTCTTCACTGGAAATGTTATTTAATACTTTTACTTAAAGTATGTGAACTTTGTATGATTGATTGCAATTATAGTTTAATATTCTATTGGTATGAATTTAATAAGTCTTGGTATGATTACGTGAACGATTATTGTTCGTGATCAACCCTAAGGGGGTAGGATAAGTAAGAGTCTAATTTGTAGAAGGGATATGCGTTGTAGATGTCGCATTATACCCGTAGAGGTGCTTCGTCCTCTGCTGCTGCTCCCGCGAACTGGCAGGAATAGAGAGACTTTATGATGGATGTCATTCATACCCTGACTGAGACCATGACGGCTCAAGCAACTCAGACAGCACAAGCCATGCAAGCGGCTCAGGCTATACAGGCGGCACATGCTGCGCAAGCAGCTCAGGCAGTTCCGCAGGCAGCCGCACAAGCAGCAGCTCGTGACCCTCCTGTCATTATTGCTCCAAACGCGGGTGGCGTTTCCTTCGAAAGGTTTCTGAAGTTGGATCCGCCAACTTTTTCAGGAAAGGCAGACCCAGAGGCAGCGAAGAACTGGGTCCAACAGCATGTACACAGGTCCAGTTTGAGCCTGTGTATGCTGTAAAAAACGACAGCATCAATACCCACACAGTCACTATGTGATATATATTAGTATATACCCTTTTTTTTTGTTGAAAAGCAAGGAAAATACATAATATAAAAATGGGTATCTGTGGAAATCGTGGATCCACTGCTCCTCTATGGATTTCCATCAAAAGATGCATGGAAACCCCACCACCCGATTTCTCATTCGTTTCAAGAAGGAGTACCCGTACCTTTAGAGGAAAAATGAATAGAGACTGTGGAAGGCGTTTGGGCTGAGCTCCGATGCCTCCAACCTTCTTCTTCTACCTCCTTCACTCTCCCTTTCTTTCTCCCCTCTCTCTCTCTCTCTCTCTCTCTCTCTCTCTCTCTCTCTCTTTCTCTCTTCTTCTTCTCTCCCCCTTTTTTTTCTCTAGGGTGAAAAATGAGGGAGAAGGGCTGCCGCCCCCCCCCCCCCCCCTCCTTTCTCTTCTAATATAGCTGGAAACTCTTTAGAGAGTTTCCAGAATTAGGTCTCTCTCTCTTTAGGGAGTTTCCAGATTTTTTTTTTTGACTCCTTTACTTATCATTATTTTGTTTGACTTTTTGACCTTCCTTTCCTAAAAGATATGGAAACCTCTAACCCTTTTTAATTAGGGAAGAGGGTTAACCCTAAACCCTCTTAACCCAAATCCCGAAATTAATAAATTTATTTTTTTGAATTTACTTACTCTTAAATATTCAAAGGTTCCCAAAATTGGTCATGTTGACCATGGAGACTTTTTATATGCTAATACCCCCAATTTAAAGCTCCTGGCTGAATTTAAAGTCATAAAAATGTTTAACTTGGATCTGGATTTGGATCCAAAATCCAAACCGATACTCATATGAAAATTTGGATTAAGACTTGGATCAAGTCTAGATTTTATAGGACCTAACTAGGACCCAAATCCATAAAAATTTGGATCCTAGGCCTTGGATGAAATCCAATCCAATTTCGGATCCTTTTCAACAAACTGCTAAAATTTTAGAAAAACGCGATTTTCGGGCCAACCAGAACTCGAATTTGAAAAAGTAAAATACCATTGCGCTCAGAATTTCGAGGCGCATCCAATGATATATTACATGAATATCAAATTCCGAATTTCGCCCGAAAATAACTCAAATTTCGCTTGAATTTCGCTTGAATTTAAAAGTCGAAATTAGAACTCTTTGCCACACTTCTATTGGCTTGTTTAGGCCTTGTTGATGAGACTTGGGTCAAACCCAAACTCTAAGACCTCGGTCTAAAACTCGAGCCTCAAACGATTTTCTTACCAGACTTGGCCAAATTTCAAAATTTTCATGAATTGACTAAGATCCGAAAACACGAGATCTTACAGTATGAATTTTGTCGAGACCAAATTTTAGCTCCAAACTTCTCTTAGAAACTCATTGTGTGTTGTCTTGATCCTTATATATTGGGATATATGTTTGGAGCTCACAAAAATATGTGCATCCTTGCCGATACCAATCCCCTCAGACTACGATCTCTACGAGAATCTTGCAATGAAATTTCGAGGACGAAATTCTTTTTAAGGGGAAATGATGTAATAACCGTGAATTTTATGAGATAAATAAACTTGAATTTCATATGCAGAAGTTGCTACAAGGATACTTTCATTGTTTTAATTTTTATATCTAATTGAATCTCGGATGTCCTGTTCGGATCTTCGATGTCGGATCCTTAAAATACTATTTGGATCTTCGATAATTGGATCCAGATAAATACCTAATAGTAGAATTTTAATTTTTGGTTCGGATCCTTGATATTGGAACTTCGATATCATGGTTAGATTTGATATTGGATCCAAAACTTATTATGTGGATCTGCGAATTTATAAGTAGATCTTAAAGGGGGAAAACTTTATATAGGATCCATAATAGTTTATTTTGGAGCCATATTCATCTACTGAAGGTTTGGATCCAAATTACATCATTTGGATCCATAGTTTCAATCATGTAATAAAGAGAATTTTCAGAACCAGTATATATATATATATCTTACACATGTATTAGAAAAATAAAATAATATAACAATAAAATATATTTGGATCCACAGCTGGACCCATATGGATCCAACCTGCAGACCCAAACAACCATTGAGTCACGGATCCAAACTACGGCTGGATCACGGGTCACAGACCCGATCGATTATCGCAAGTGCGGCAAGAGCCATCAACCGGGCTTTTGCCCTATGTTTAAGGGGGTCTATTTTTAGTGCCAGCAACCAGGGCACATCGTCTTTTTTTTGTCCGAACAAGCCTGCGGTTCTGGGAGGACAGCAACAACCACAACAGCAGAGGCCTCAGCAGCAGCAGGGTCAGTGCAAGACCAATGGGCGGGTCTATGTGGCGACAACAGCGTCCCAGAGAGATCAGGCTGATCTGATCGAAGGTATATTCTTAGTTGTTGAACACTTTACACGTGTGATGTTTGATTCGGGTGCAACACACAACTTTATTTCTTCTTCGTTTGCAAAGTTGCTTGATTTGGTTTCATCTAGCCTCAAAAAGGGCTCTTGATGTGATGCCACCTATGGGTGCACCCTCTTCCTGCGGGAAGTATTTTTCAGCAGTATGCGTGGTGATAGAAGGCCAAGAATTGTCCGCCGATTTGGTCATTTTGGATATGACATTTTATGGTCATTCTGGGTATTGACTGGTTGTCCAAGCATAATGCGACCTTCCAGTGTCGGGGCAAGAAGGTTATCTTGGAGCATCTCGATTTGTCCAGATTGTTGTGTCATTCGACGAGACCGACCGACGGGGTGAGGATCGTCTCAGCTTTTAAGGTCTCCAAGTACCACAAGCAGGGGTGCATGGTATTCTTGGCTAGTGTGTCCGCTCAAGATAGTCGGGCAACACCCTTTGATCAGTTAGATGTTGTCCGTGAGTTTCGGGATGTATTTTTCGAGAACTTGTCGGGTTTGCCGCCGCATCGTGAAATTGAGTTCTCGATCGAGCTAGTGCTTGGTACGGCACCAGTCTCTCACGCTCCGTATCGTATGGCGCCTGCTCAGTTGGGGGAATTGAAGAAGCAGTTGTAGGAGCTTCTTGACAAATGGATTTATTAGACCGAGTGTGTCCCCTTGGGGTGCACCGGTCCTCTTTGTTAAAAAGAAGGATGGTTCATTGCGGCTTTGCATTGACTACCGCATGTTCTCCTTATGCTTTAGTTTGGATTTAGCCTGATGGATATGAATGTATGTCTGTTAATAAGTTACTGCAAAGTTTGTTTTGGTATAGGTGCATACATGATATGAATGTGTGCAACTCTGAAATTCAATTCCTAGGTCTGGGTTATATTCATGTGTGTGGATGTTAACATATGTTATGAATGAAAAGTTTCATGTGCCTACATTTGTAGGACATGTTTAATTATCGTGCCTTTATGGATTGGTTTCAAGTGCATGTGCATACATGAAATCGATGTGTGTTTGGCATGTACAATCCTGCATAAATGTTCTCATGTACTTATGAATCATGAATGAATGCATGTGTGTTAAGTGATTTCACGAAAGCAATTTCACATGGATGGTGAACACATGCATATGTCTATAGTAGCTCATGCACATTGTTAAATTGGTATGAATGAATGTGCATTTGGAATCATGTTGGTATCATTTTATAAATTGTATATTGTTATGATTTTTGCGTATGATGCATCGATGATGTAAATGAATCATCACAAGCCTGGAGAGCCTTGAGCTTTGGTTTGCTCTTTCTTTAATTGTTTAAAATGCATCACAAAAATCATATTTATTTTTATTGTACTATATTGCACTGTTCTATGTGTTTTCACTGGCGGGAGTCCCGTGATGGTTCTCACAAGGGTAGATGCGAGTTTTTGCCTTGTTTTTGCATGCTGCATTGCTAAACTCAATAATTGGCTTTTAATAAAAAGATAATGAATAAGAACAGTGTAATATACTTTCTGGGATTTCTCATCTGGAGAATGTGAATCTTAGAGGTCCGGTCTTGGGCAGACTGTGAGGATACAAAAACTCGGTGTGCTTTATTTGTCCCCTGAACCCGATATTGAGGTTCTTTCTCCTGACCACGGTTTTAGGGAGAGTCCGCCACTTTACCTAGGGGTGGTATGTTTGACACAACTGTTATTTTGGTATCAAAGAAGTGACATTTGTGGGCGTGGGGTGTCCCTGGTGTCCCCGACATTAGATGTGGAGGTCTAATGTTCCGATGGATAGTGTTGTTTCCTCATATCAGTCATAAAATACAAATTATGTGTTAAGCTACCCTGAGAACCCTACTTGACCTCGGGGATTTTACCCGTTGGGTGTATCCGCTGGCAACGATAATTAAAAAGAGGAATTTAAATTGTATGCATTTAATAGGACATGCGTATGGAAAAGGAAAACCTTAAGGAAAGATAATAAAGTGTTCATGCATTGCACATAAATCATGCATATTTTTGCTATGTCTGTTCCTATAATTGTTACATGTTGATGGGTGCATAATGTTTAATTTCTATTGCATAAAAAAAGTTCTGTTTACTAAAATTGTGCATCATGGTATTGATTAATGTCATTTTATGCCTAATAGATGCACCATGTTGCATGAATGCTTACCTGAATTATTGCATGAACTCGTATTTGTGGTATGAAATATTTAAATGTTGCTATTGATGTTATCTGCCAGTTAGCTTCTGATACACTATTGAATGTCGTAGCGTTGACTTCTACTTATTCTTGTATATGCTGAAAATCACCCTCGGCACCCGCATCACATACTTGACACATGATATACCTGCAAGAAGAATTACAGTAATTCCTACTTAGACAGTTGTAGTCTAATTCCTATAAATTTATCATTTTTCAGGTGAAGAGTAGAGTTTATGAACGGCTGCGGGATGAAGCATCAAATCGAGATTTTGGATTTACTGTTCTAGGGATAGTTTGAGAAACTCTGATGTTATTATTCATTGATAATGAAATGAAATAAATGTGGTTTTAAACTCTGATTTCCAAATCCAAATCCATATCCGAAATCCAAATGGGTTTTAAACTGGATCAAATCCATATTAATATGGGTCTAGGATAGGGTCCAAATTCATATTAATTTGGATCAAATCCCTCATATCTGGTTCGATCCAAGTCCAAATCCGAACCGATAAACTGCTCAATTTTTAAAAAAATGTGATTTTTGAGCCAACCGTAGCCCGAATTTAAAAAAATAAAATAGCGTTGCGCTCAGAATTCCGAAATGAATCCAACAACATATAACATAAATATCAAATTCCGAATTTCGCCCAAAAATAACCCAAATTTCGCTCGAATTTAAAGGTCGAAAATAAATTTTTTTCTCACGTTTCGATTGACTCATTTAGACCTAGTTGATGAGACTTGGGTCAAACTCAGACTCAAAAACATCTATCTAAAATCGAGGTTCAAATGATTTTTCTCCTAGACTTAGCCAAATTTTCGAAAATCTCAAATTTAACTAAGTGTGAAAATACGTGACATTACAGGGTTGGTTGGGGAAACTGTTAATATATATATATATATATATATATATATATATATATATATATATATATATATATATATATATATATTTTAAACAAAAAGTTTTAAAATAAACACTTGGTTTTGAACTGACAGGTGGCCTGTTTGAGCTCAGCTGGGTCGGGGCTGAACCCTAGCCGATAGGGTCGGCTAGTCTTGACAAGCCAACTTCAAAAAAATATATATATGTATTTTTAACCCTTGGTGTTATGTAAATCTGGAGTTCGATTTTTAGCATGCATGCTAAATTTCCAGATTTCGGGTATGTACATGTATGTTGATTTCACTACATGTTATGCATGAAAATGTTTATGTGCTCGAATTGACTTGACATCCTCAAGTATTATGCCAAATGCAGCTTGTTTTAAGTAGATGTGCATACTTGAAATGATGTATGCTTTGCAAGTGAATGAATGTTCACATTTTTAAATTGGGCTCTCATGAATGAGAGCATATATATGAATAGTTACATAAAAGCACATGCACATGAATGGTGAACACATGCACATGAACGTTGCAGAACATGCACATTGTTAATTTGACATATACGTATGTGCATTGGAAAGTGTGTGACATTATAAATAGCATGTTATGATCTTTGCATATGATGCATCGATGATCAAGATGAATCATATCGGGCCTGGTGAGCCTTGAGCTTTGATGCTCCTACTTGTTTTGCATTCATTGCAAAGATCACATTTATGTTATTTCTATATTGCATTGTTCGATTGTTTCTACGGGCTGGAGTCCTGTGATGAGCCTCGCATTGGGAAATGCAAAATTGCGATATTACTTGATCATGCTGAATTACAAATTGATGCAACTGTTAATAATAACATAAAGAAAATAATAGTGCAATGTACTTTCTAAGATGCCTCGTCAGGAGTACGGGACTCTTGGAGTTGCGGTTTTGGGAAAACCGAAAGGATACAAAAACTTTGTGTGCATTGTTGTTGTCCCTGAACCCGATATTGAGGTTTTTCTCTTGGCCACAGTTTTAGGAAGAATCCGCCACTTTGTTTTGGGGGTGGTGTGTAGACACAGTTGTTGTTTTGATATACCAAGAAAAGTGACACTTGTGGATGTTAATGTCTCCGACGTTAGATGTTGATTTTTAATGTTCTGATGGATGGTGTTGTTTCCTGATATCGGTCGAGGGTAAGTTTGAAACCTAGTAACAAAATACAACTTGTGTGTTAAGCTACCCTAAGAACCTATCTTGACCTCGGGGATTTTAACCGTTTGGTGTATCCGCGAACAATGATAATTAAAAAAAGAAACTTAAATTGTGTGTATTTAATAGAAACATGTATATGGAAAAGAAAACTTGACTAAAGATAATAATGTGTTCATACATGTGCATTAAATCATGCATACTCCTGCTATGCATTAGATCATGCATATTTACTTGTTCTATTAATTGTGATATATTGATGAATGCATGATGTTTCTTCCCTACTGCATGTTAAATATCTATATTATTTAACTTAGTCTCTATTGATTATTAAATTGTCCCTCATGCTTAACAATTGTTCCCTATTGCATAAATGATTAATTGAATTATGAATTTGTCATAAATGAATCCCTTTAAATTATTGCATGAATCTTATCTATATTCTTTATGCTTATTTGTTTTATTAGAGAGATCCATACGCAGAATTCTTTGGATTCTGACACCCTACTTTTTGTGTTTTTCGCAGCCTCAGATGCCTAGTAAGGAGGACTTGCCTTTGAAAAGAGTCACGAGGGGACTAAACGACTGCAGGGCAGATTTTTGGGACAGCGTTGCTCTTTCTTTTTATTTTCTTTACTTTCATTTAATTATGTGTCAGACTCTTTACATTTGAATAAATGAAGTTTGATTTTATCATAGTTTGGTATGAAAGATGAGTATAAGATCCCTTGTGGTGGTGGTTGTGTTTAACTGTAAAGGCCCCGGGTTTCTAGGATTGTTTCCGTACTTAAAAAAAAAATCCACTTTTTAAGGGGTACGAGTTGGGGTCATTATAGGTTTGGTATCAGAGCACACAATAAAATCTTATATGTTATCATCTTTTTGTACTAAAAGTCTCTTTTGGTAATTGAGTTCTGTTTAAGAATGCCAGCAACTCATGCCTCGTGCTCCGGAGTAGTCTCTTTCATTTGTAAGGCTATGAGGTACTGTTATGAAAGTATGTGAATTTCTTATGTATTTATGGTTTATTTCTTAATTTTTATAATATGAATTAAGAAATTGTAATGTACTTGTATAATTGTATTGATTGTATTCGAGATCAATCCTAAGAGGGTAAGATCGATCGGAGTATAACTTTTCTAATTTTTCATGTTTTAGATATATGTCCACAATTAATCGGTACGTTCTAATTTCGAGGACGAAATTCTTTTAAGGGGTAGGGATGTAATGTCACGTATTTTTACACTTAGTTAAATTTGAAATTTTTGAAAATTTGGCTAAGTCTAGATGAAAAATCGTTTGAACCTCGATTTTAGATTGATTCTTTTGAGTCTGGCTTTGACCCAGGTCTTATCAATTATGTAACGACCCCAACTCATACCCCTTGAAAATGCAGATTTTTTTTTTAAACTATTGTAAAAATCTTCCCAGAATCCCGAGGCCTTTATAGTTTCACTCTCAATTAGATAAAACAACCAACCACAATAAAGCTTACAGTTATTATCCATACCAACCAAATCTTTATTGAAATAATAAGCGATAAGTCTCGAGACAAATGCATAAATAAAGAATTCAGAGTGCAATAACAACTAAATGAAACAAAATGAAAATAAAAGAAGAGTCATGTTGTTCATCTGTGATCTGTCTAGCAAGTGCGTGACACTCGTAACTCTCCCAGAAACCAGTGGCTTCACTGATCACATGCGGCTGTGAAAAACCACAAATAGAGGGTGTCAAAAAATCTGAAGAATTTTTCGTATGAATCCTTCTAATGAAATAAATGAGCATAAAGAAAACAGATACGATTTCATGCAATAATTCAGAGGAATGCAATTATAACGATTACATAATTTAGTTAAGTATTCATGCAACATGGAGTATCTATTAAGCATGAAGGAACATTAATCAATAACAGGGATTACAATTTAAGTAAGCAAGACATTTAACAGGCATTAGAAATTAAACATCATGCATCCACCAACATGTAACAATTAAGGGAACAGATAAAATATGCATGTTCTAATGCATAGCAGGATTATGCATGATTTATGTGCAATGCATGAACACCTTATTGTCTTTCATTAAAGTTTTTCTTTCCATATGCATGCCCTATTAAATGCATACAGTTTAAGTTCATCTTTTTAATTACCGTTGCCTGTAGATACACCAAACGGGTACAATTTCTCGAGGTCAAGTTAGGTTCTCATGGTAGCTTAACACACAAGTTGTATTTTATTTATTAGGTTCCAAACTTAGTCCTCGATCGAATCACCTTCAGAACATTAGACCTCCACATCTAATGTCAAGACACTAAGGACCTTCACATCCAATAATATCACTTTCTTGGTATACAAAAACAAGAGTTGTGTCGAACACACCACCCCTAGGTAAAGTGGCGGACTCTCCCTAAAACCATGGTCAAGAGAAAGAACCTCAATATCGGGTTCAGAGGTCAAAATAAAGTACACAGAGTTTTTGTATCCTCGTGGTCCCCCAAAACCGAACCTCTAAGATGCTCATTCTTTCGATGGGAGATCTCAGTTTATACATTACATTATTCATTTTTCATTATCTTTTATGTAAATGTTAATTATTAAGTTTTGCAATTCAGCATGCAAAAATAAGGGCAAAAGCTCGCATCTACCCCTTGCAAGAATCATCATGGGACCTCCGCTCGCAGAAAAGCATAAGACAGTGTAAACATAATGCCATAAAAATAAATATGATTTTTGTGATGCATTGAGATGATTAAAGAAAGAGCAACCCAAAGTCAAGGCCCACCAGGCCCACGATGACTCGTTACGATCATCGGTGCACCCTAAGCAAAAACCATGACAACATGCTATATATGAAATAAATCACATATCTTTCAGATCCACATCCATATAAGAAAATTTCAACCATGCTCATGAGCCAAGAATAATTAAAGCATGTTTATATTTAATTCACAGGATAGTAACACGTGCAAGTTTTCATGTAATGCACATACTTAATTCAATGGCATGCTTTCATTCACTATGCATTACTCATGTTATTTGCATACACGTATTCATATCAAAGTATAGTTTCCTTAAGTGTGCAGATACGTGTCAATGCATTGTACCTTTTTAATATGCATAGGTTCATGTCAATTGCATGATATCAATAAACTTGGATATGCATATCACTACATCTTTCCATCATTTGCATACATGTCAATGTATGTTTTTCGTTGGAAGAAATCATCGAATACACATTTTATCAAGTGTGTGAGTAGCTATCAATGCACTGATTCTATTTGGAATAAACATATGCACATCAACGCAATTTCTATCAAGTGCTACATGACTGTCAATGCAAAATTTATTAAGTGTACACTTAACTGTTGCGTATTTTTTTATCAAGTAAGTGCTTAGTTGTAAGTGCCTATTCTTAATATATATATATATATATATATATACTAAAAAAAATCTTTCTATAAAGAGGTTCACAACCAGCCGACCCAGTCGGCTGGGGTTCCAAACAGGCCCAGCCGACCCTGGTCGGTTGGGTCTAGTCCTGACAGACCCCAGGCCAGACCTGTCCCAGTCCAGCCCAAGAGCCGGGCTGGGGCCTGGCAGGTCCCTGCCAGCCCGGGCTAGCCGAGCTAGCCCAGCCGAGCCCATCGGCTGGGCCTGACAGCGCATGCAGAGGCCCAGCCCGGGCCTGTGTGTGTGCTGTCAGGGCTGGGCAGACGTTGCCAGCACTAAGAAAAATATCCATATATGTTTTTTTTTTCTCACAGCATCGAGGCGACTGGGCTGGGGCTGGACTTCTGCCCAGCCGATCCTAATTGGCTGGGCCTGGCAGTGCATGCACACAAACTCACAATTCTACAGATTTGTGAATTAAAATATCCAATATGAATAATCAGATTCATGAATAAATCGCAGAATTACGTATTTATGATTTAACGAAAACACAATGCTTATGTGACTTACAAACTCTCAACATGTTCTCGGTTCCAGACTCTTTTTTTTTTTTTGCTGAACACATAATTTCATCACTCAAGTTTATGCCAACTAAACCATACATTCACGATTTATCAACCAGCCTTTACCAACAGGAAAATACACATACAGAAATTTACATATGTATATATATATTTTTTAAAAGTGTGAAAAGAAAACAAAAACACCCATGTATCCATGGATTCATGGATTCTTTCTTATCCATGTATTCTAGGATGAACATATAGATCCATCCCTTTTATCATGGATTCACACTGAATATTGCATGAGAATCAAACCGGCATTCGATTTCTCACTTATATTCAAAAGAGGAGACATGTACCTCAAACCGGCACTCAGGGACTGTGGCTGTTGCGAGAAGGGGATGTTGCCTGCCACCGAACCTCTGCCGTGAAAGGGTGATCGAGAGTGTACGGAAATCGCCGGTTGCTAACAGGAGGGTTTGAGGAAGGTGTCGTCGGCGCTCCGAGGTCGTTGACGATCGGTGGTCATCTGGAAGCGAGGCAGTGGAAAGGGAGCCGCAGGAGGAGGCGGGGCGTCAGGCGAGGTCGCCGGTGACTGGAAGGTCGTCGGCAACTAGCCGAGAAAATACGGGGGAGAGGGAGAAAGACAGGGAGACAGAGAGAGTGGAGGAGGAAGAATGCACGGGTGAGGGATCCTCCCTCACCCTTGCGTGCTTTTAAAGGTGCGATTCGGGAAACCCCAAAGGGGTTTCCTTCTTTAGTCGAGCGGGGAAGGGGAGAGTGGCGCGGGGGAGAGAGGGTTTTAAAAACCCTCGCCCCCTGCGTCGGGTGTTATAACCATAAAGGGTTTTCGGGTCCGAGTCCGGACCGGGTTCGAAAAAGATTTTTTTTTAACTGTTTGTTACACGGGGCGTGGCCCGGGTCCAAGATCCGGGATCCATCCGAGTGTTGGATCTGTGCCTCACTGGCAATGTGGATCCACAGGTTGGATCCAAATGGAGCCAACTGTGGATCTCTGTACTAAACTCTTTTATTTTTTATTTTTTTCAATGGATAGGATATTAATTTCCTATATCGACCCACTTTATGGGTCCTGGATCCGAAACTTGGATCCCAGGCCCAAATCAAACAATTTTTGCGTTAAAATTTAACTTAAAAAATAAGGTTATTACAAACTAGGTCTAAACGAGCCTATCGAAACGTGAGAAAAAGTTTTATTTTTTACCTTTAAATTCAAGCAAAATTTGAGCAAAACCCATGATCAGTTTGTTTGAAGCTCAACTCTGAAAGATCAGAAATCAGGAGATTCTTCACAGTTTCCTTTTCATCACCTTTAGGACCGTCCCCTACTTGTCCTCTAATAGAAGGCCCGACAACATTAAATTTGCCTTTGTTTTGCGGATTATGTCAGCAATTTGCTTTAATGTGCCCCCTTTTATTACACTGAAAACATGTTGGTATATTTGTAAAGTATTGGTTCCCTGGATACGAGTTAGGTGACATATTGGGTGTGGGAAGTAACCCACGGCCTCCTTGGTTACCTCTTCTGTGTCCACGTCTGCCTTGAAAACCCACACATCCTCGCCCTGATGCTATCCCTGTGACAAATACCTCATGATTGTTGGAATTTAGGGCCATCTCCTCACTTCTAATGGTAACCTCATATTGCAGTAGCTTAGCCCGAAGATCTTTAAAATTGGGCAATGAAGGGAGGCATAGAAGAGAGGTGACTAACATGTGGTAGTCAAATCCCAAACCATTCAGTGCTTGTTGAACATTTTCTTTGTCAAGAATTATGCAACCCACCATGGCTAGTTGATCTGTAATACTCTTGACTTTGTTTATGTACTCTGTAACTGATAAACTCGCTTTCTTCAAGAGCTGCAATTCTCTCTTTAAATGCAAAATCCTAGCTTGTGAAATTTATGAATAAGTCTGAGCCAATATCTGCCACAACTCTTTGGCTGAACATTCATCCGGAATGGTCACTAATACCTCTTGGGAAAGCATAGAGGTAATGTAAGCCACAACTGCCTGATCTTTTCTTGTCCATGTTGCAAACTCTGAATTACAAACCAATTTATTGAAAACCTCCCCTTTATCATTTCGTTCTTCCTGCAGGACAAATTCTAGTGGTGCATGAATCGTTCCATCAAGATATCTAGAGAGATCCAAACTCTTAATAAAAGGCAAAATTTGTCGCTTCCAGGTCAAGTAGTTTGAGTTGTTTAATTTCTCAGATATGAGCTGTCCAGGGAAACTGGAAGGAAGGGAAGTTGAATCTATGTGGAAAGATAACAAGGAAAGATAACAAGGGAACACTCTGACCAACTGTTTGATTTTTCAGCAATGTAAATATGTTTTTCCTTTTTTTTTTTTGCTGCAAAAAATTAAATTGCTGCAAATAGTCAGAAGTAATCAGTAGAACAAGACAAGATAATGATTTGAATTTTTTGTTGAATCGAAACTTTGATTAGGTTTTAGGAGTAACAAATGTGAAGATGAGAAAGGAAATTTCAAGTTAAGACAGAGAACTAGATCAGGTCGGATTTCACTTTGGGGCGTTGAAATCTTATTCAGATCTGATTCAACGTTTTGAACAAGGAAGAATAATTAGATAAAAGATTTTTTTTTTGAAGAACAAGGTTTGACTTGAAAGACGAGAGATTTAGATTTAAATGGAAACCCAAATCTGATCTGATACGATCAGATTCGATTTAACCTTCTCAACTTGCTTTGATACTATGTGAGAGATCACGCACCTTCGACCAGTCTTCATCCACTGCAGAGGAGAAAGGGATTTGCAAGAGGGAGAGGCGGCAATGACTGGCACGATTCACTTATGATGATTTGTGCCCTATATTCAGTATTATATGTGGTATAAACGGAATCGGGTTTGTTGGCCCCAGATCCGATAACATCAACCTGTAAATATAATACAAGGAAAACAATTTGGGTCTAGAACCAGATCCGTACACTTCATTCTCAATAATTATTACCATAATATTTTTGTTTATGTAATATTAAAGTATGAGTCTTATGGCATGTTCTCAATTGCAAGATATTTATTATTTTGCATTGTTATTGTGAGATATGCATGCAATATTATCTATGATTACATATTAGTTTATGTTTGATGATGTCTTATGCAGCTCATAGAGACATAAATGCTTCATATGTGATTGTATGGTTGTATTTTGTGCAATTCATCATAGTTTCATGTGATGATTTTTAAAAAAAAATTGCAATTTTTTTCTGATTTTATTGTATTTTTTGAAAAAAAAATTAAAAAATTTCAACAGTTTACGATACGACACGATACGGTCTTAATTTGGGCCTGACCAATACGAGTTACGATATGATACTTACAACCTTGATCTAAACATAAAAAATATTTCAAATGATATGTGTTCTCTACTAAATAAAGCATAGAGATCATATCTATGGGTTTGGGATGACATAGCAACAAGCTTTGCCTTGTGGACTGGATTCCCAGCCGTTGCAGACACTGAGCAGAAACTGTAGAGGGAATATATATATATATATATATATATATATATATATATATATATATATATATATAGAGAGAGAGAGAGAGAGAGAGAGAGCAGGCCATTTAGGTCTTTTTAGGAATGTAACACACTTGAGATAGAGAAGAGGTGGTGATAATTTTTTTGGTGAAATTTGGCAATCTTTGAATCCGCATTAGGCTTTCTTCTATTAATTCTGTGCATTTCTTATATAAGTCGTTATAGACGTTATTCATCTTGGACAACTTTCTGCTTTTTTCTTGGTTCTGCTCATTGGTCAGTATTGTTGATAAGTTATTATCAGGTATGATTTGGTTGACCTTACTCGGCAAGTCCTATCTAAATTGGCAAACCAAGTTTACTTGTATGCCATCAATGCTTTCCAAGTAAATGACCTTCGTGGCCTAACAACTCAAAGTCAAAAGTTCCTTGAGCTCATAAAGGATATGGACGTTCTTCTCGCTTCGGACAATAATTTTCTGCTTGGTACGTGGCTTGAAAGCGCAAAAAAACTTGGTACAACTGCCAAAGAGAAGCAGCAGGTAAGGAGTACTCATTTACTGTTAATATGCAATTGCCAGAAACATGTTTATCTTTTCCCTGTGTCACTTTGGGCAGTATGAATGGAATGCCAGGACACAAGTGACAATGTGGTTTGATAACACAAGGATCAATCAAAGCAAACTTCATGATTATGGTACCTTCTTTTTGTGCTTCTTTTGTTAGAATATGATTTTCAAGTTCCTGCATAACTCATGCAAGACTAATGTATTGCCTTTAATATATTGCATTTTCTTAATGCCTTTTAACATCTTTGAATTCTTTGATGTTTTTTCAGCAAATAAGTATTGGAGTGGGCTATTAGAGAATTATTATCTACCAAGAGCTTCATCCTATTTCAGTTATTTATTGAAAAGCTTGAGTGAAAATCAGAGCTTCCCTTTGGAGAAATGGAGAAGAGAATGGATAGCTTTTTCTAACAAATGGCAGGCAAGTTCAGAGCTATACCCTGTTAATGCTGAGGGTGATGCCTTCAGTATTTCCAGGTCGCTCTTCAGAAAATATTTGATTCCATGAATGGACAAAAAGTTTGTCCAAGATCGTATGTGGGTGTGGTTGCAACTGAAACCAGTGGCCTCAGTTCGTTTTTTCCATTATTAAACTCTTGAAGTTGGTGATTCTTTTCCCACTCCCTCGTTTCTTCAAGGGAAAGAATGCCACATATATTGGATGATTTGTTACTTGTCAGTTTACAATATATTGTAGATCATGCAAGCACCTGCTTGTCCTAATTTATGCTTATGTATGATATGCTTTGTTCCGATCATCACATGGTTTGTGGGGAATAAACTATTCCACCCCACTGATCATAAACTCATTTTCTACATGACCAGGGTATATTTGAACGGAAAATAACCGTACTGTATGGCAAAAATGACATTTCCCAAAATGCGCCATAATTTTTGTATGGCAAAATGACATTTTCCAAAATGCGTCATAATTTTTGAAAACCGCCTCATGTCCAAATTCTCAAATGCCCAACTTTTTTATGGCCTTTTTACCCTTCATACGCGTGAACCTCTTGAGGATCACACGATATATAGGTGTGTTCTATCGATCTTGCAACCTTTCACTAAGAAGTACATTCACATGATGGTTATGCAGATCTCACGAACTTTGCATAACCAAATTTGTGAACCTCATATAACTGAAATTTATGTACCTTCACAAATGTCATGAAATTCACATATATAGACGATATTTCTGAGCTATTGTGCTAAGCTCGTTTAAGTAACTGATCTTTAAGGAGGTTTGTGAATGTGTAGCGACATTCTTATATTAATGTTTGTGAATGTTCTCAAACTTCACACTCCGATTGATTTCTACAAATACGGTATTACATTCACGAGTTGCCATGTGAATCTCATTTAAGTAAATGATCAAAGAGGTTCGCAAATATTGTTTGAAATTCGCATATATAGTTGACATTCACGAGTTACTATGTGAATCTATTTTAAGTAATTGATCTTTAAAGAGGTTCGCAAATATGTGGTGACAGTCGTGTACTAATATTTGTGAATGTCCTTGATCATCTCATTTTCATCAATCTTCCCAAATAAGGTACTACCTTTGCATATATAGTACGACATTCGTGAGCTACCATGTGAATCTCTTTTAAGTAAATGATCTTTAATGTGACTTATAGGACTCTACCCTAACTCTAAGGTTCAGATCATCTGTGTACATTCATACTTTGCCTATATACTCGAGCTCAGGCTGAATGTACGTGGCATAAAAATATCTCCAGGATTCTAAGGGTATGACTCTTCGACATCCTTGAGCACCTACTGATATACTTTGGACTATGGTCCTCAGTATGTGACAAGGGGGTCATTAGTCCAAATAAGTAGCCCAGTTGTAAGGCTTTGTCCCGAACTATGGTTCAGGAAGAAAGTTCCACAACGTGGTGGTCGGGACAACATAAGTAGGGAATGTTTTAGAAATATAAGTCAAGCATGCAAGAAATCAGAGTGCTCTAATGCAATTTGACCTAAGATAGAGCTTTAAATAGTAAAAGAGCATACACTTGTATACAAGGTTTGCATTCAAGCCTAGATTGAGGAGGGTTGTATTTGACTTAGGTCTAAGTGAGCATCAATAGATCTCATCAATCAGTCCTAACAAACCACGCTTAAGCATACATGCACCATGTTAGCTGGGTTAGATTCTTGGATCTTAGGTTTACAAATAAAGATTGACATTGTAGAATAATAATTAAGATAATTAAACAAGACAAGGCATAAGTTCAATCAATTTGAAGATATGTCCCATCACACTCGCCAAACTTGTTATCATACAAAATTTTACTTTCGTAAGTCAACTGATCTTTTGAAAAGGATTTTGAATACTCGCCTCCATTTTGAAAAATATGAGAAAAGTTGAGAAATGCGACTCGTCTGTCGATACGAGGTTCAACTACTTCTGGCGTCTTAACCAGGGGTAATCGAACCAAGGATTGAATATTATGCATTGTTTTGCTTAAATGTCTAAGAAATTATTCTGAATCCTAGAATGCAGAAAGAATCAAATACATGTGTGACATGATTTGAAAAAATTTATTGAAAACATGGTGCATGCCTGAAATTGCTTTGAAAATGCTTTGAAAGGAGATATTTTGAGAAAATTGATTTTTTTAAAGAAGGAAAATCCAGGTGATTATGTGTGTGGCCCTATGATGCCTCCTTATTCTAAGTGATGCATGAATGTAATTTATTCTAATTATTTTTGAAAAAAGATTTGAGAAAAATCATTGAGAAATCCCTTGTTTCAAAATTTTGTTTTGTGCAAAAAGAGAAAGGGTTTTTTTTTGCCTTATAGAATTCGAACAAGATAAATTTACTACATATACCTGACTATGGTCACAAATATGTATTGAATATACCTCATTGAATCCTAATATGAGAGTTTTGAAATATGGAAAATTGTTAAAAATATACAACGATTTCTGAAGATAACCTAAGAGTATAGGTCGTTTATAACTATAAACACCTCAATTTTTTCTCATCCATTTTCAGACACATCCCTTGCGTGAATGCCAACTCTGGTAGGTCAGTTTAGGAGTCCAACTCTGAGTCTGTCGTAGGAAATTATCATTTTACCTACTTTCATTAGAAAAATTACTATTTTACCCCTAGGTCATCCTAGACTCATGTCAGTCAGAGTCAACTAAGCTCATCTGAGCTCACAATGAACATACAATTTCCATTTCTGACCATTCCTACCAAAATGGGATCATTTCTTCAGAAATGAGCTCATTTCTCACTCAAATCCAAGTCAATTGTCTCTGAGTTACTCATTCACAGTCAGTCGTATTCCCTTGAGTCTAGTTTGAGCTCACCAAAAGTTCAAGTGCTTTAGTTTCATTTCAAAACCATTTTCAAGTGTCCAAGAGCCCATTTTAGCCCATTCGGCTCATTTAGTTGAAATTGAGCTAAGTCCAGTCATTTGAGCTAGTGTTCGAGCTTCAGTTTTAGTTCATCTCAGTATTACTGACCTTTGTTTCAGTTCAAACCCAGCTCGTGTTTGTAACTCACTTCACTCTAGTGACCATTTCTCACCATTTCCCTAAAAATGATAGCTTTTCTTGATAATTTAGTCTCAAAGTTTAGTTGAGTCAGTGTATCGTCAGTCCATTTGAGTTCTGAAACCTTAGAACACAACTCAATTCAGTTCATCGCAGTTCAAATCAGCTCAAACCCTAATTTTCAATGTCACTTTGGCCCAATAGAGACCAAAAACCATTTCTTTAACCATTTTGCTCATTTTTGTCAAAATTGTTACTTTTTAAACTGGTACAAATATCAATCGGGGTCCAATATCCAAATTTCTTCATTCAGGGTTAGCATTTCGCATGACATTTTTATATAATTTCGCAGCATTTCTCATCATTTCATCACATTTCATTTCATTTTCGAGATCCAGTTAAAGTATTTAAAAATCAATTTCAAACCCTGGGTTTCCAAAATTAACATTTTTACCTCAAGGATTCTAAATTTAGAAATATTTTTCCAAGAAAACAACCTGAATTCTTTTCAAACTTAGCTTTTCAAATTCTAAACTGGATTTGCTTCACAACAGGGTATAGAACCTCAAATTCTGAGCTCGTTTCAAAAAATGCGAAAAATAGCTCATTTTGTCCGAAATTTTTCTAAGAGACCATTCTACTCCTCTGGCCTTTAAAATTGAATGTGGACCAATCCCCAGAGTGACGCCACTATTGAATCCATTTGCACTTTCTTTTTATTTAAAAAAAAATGTTTTTATGTCTCTTTATTTTCTTTTTATTGTTTTTTTTTTAGAGAGAGGTGGGACCCACAAGGGGATCGACCAGCCCTCTCCCCACTTTCCCTTTCTTTTCTCCTTTTCCTTCTTTTTTCCTTATTTCCCTCCTCTTTTTCCTTCCTTTCTTCTTTTCCTTTTCTTTCTTCTTTCATCCTTTCTTTCCTTTCTTCTTCCCTTTCTTTCCTTCTTCTCTTCCCTTCCCTCCTTGGTCCAGCCCATTCACGTACATTTTTTTTCCTTCCTTTTCATTAGCCCCTCAAAGACCTAACCCATCCTCAATTAAAAGCCTAAGTTTTAGATTTTAATGAGGAAGGCATTACACAACTGCCTCCTTGGAGCTCTCTCTCCTCTTCTCTCTAACTCTCTCCCATCTCCCTCACCACAACTGCAGCTCTCTAGCAAGCCTCCTTCAACCAACATCAAGGCAACCAACCTTCATTGCTCTAGCACCTTCAGCCCACCTCCAGCAGTGCAGTTGTGATCATCGCAAAATTTTTTCTCTCTTAATATTTCTCTCTTTTCCTTCTCTTTTCCTTTCTGAGCCTCTATTTCTTCCCTTTTTGAAGGGAGAAAATAAAAGAGAGAAAAAAAGAGAGAAGAGAAAAGAAAAGAAAGAAGAGAGAAAAAAAATTTCCTGCGAAGGTCTCACTTGACCTTAATTTTGAAAAAGATTTAAAAGATTACTTGCCTTCGTTTTTGAAATATTTGCGGGAAAATCGGGAGACGGGATTCGCTCGTCGGTACGAGGTTCGATCGTTCCAGGCGCCTTTACCATGGGTAATCCAACCAAGGGTCAAATTTATGCCTTTTTGCTTTGCTAAAAGATTATCTAAGAATTTATCCTAAGTCTAAATGCACAAAGAATCATGCTTGTACAATGCAAGGATGCATGCTCTTTTGAAAAGAATTTGAAAATTTTATTCAAATGTTCTTAGATGAATTTGATAATAGAGTAAATAAATGATTTTTGAATGGTTGAATCTAACTTAGAACTTGAGATAGATCAGAAAAGATATTTTGAAGTTCTAAGTCTTCGAAAATAATCAGGGTTTGGGAGATTAAATCTTTGATTTTGAAAAGGAATGATTTTAAAGCTCAGAAAAAAAGGAAAAGAAAGGAAGTTTCAAAGTCGGAAATTGGCTTTGAATTTGAATTTGAATTTTGAACACGGATTTAGGAGAAAAAAATGAAATTTGGAATGGAATTGAATTC
Organism: Nuphar pumila; assembly: GCF_984573655.1. Classification (NCBI taxonomy): domain Eukaryota; kingdom Viridiplantae; phylum Streptophyta; class Magnoliopsida; order Nymphaeales; family Nymphaeaceae; genus Nuphar; species Nuphar pumila. Next base: position 21,632,483 of record NC_143263.1, read on the forward strand.
CAATTTTGAAATTTTGAAATCAGGATGGCACTTGAGAAATCCAAATTAAGTTTTTAAAAAAATAGAATTGGATTAAGAGATCTAGATGGGATATGAAAATGGAATTGGTTTTTGGAATTTGGGAATCAGGATAAACTTGGATTTGAAATCTGGCATTTTAAATGGATTTGGATCCGAAGTATTGGATCCAAGAGGAGGTTGAATTCTGGATTTAGAATCCTCAATGGGAATTGGATTTGGAATCTGAGATCCAATGATGAAGTTGAATTCTGGATATTAAATGGAATTGAATTTGAAATCTGAGATTCAATGATGAGGTTGAATTCTGGATCCTAAATGGAATTGAATCCAAGATCTGGAATCCAAGATGGAATTTAGATCTGAAGTCTGAGATTCAAGATGGAGTTGGATTCTGGATCCTTAATGGAATTGGATCCAAGATCTAGAATAGAATTTGGATCTGAAGTCTGAGATCCAAGATGGAATTGAATTCTGGATCTTAAATGGAATTTGGATCTGAAGTCTGAGATCCAAGATGGACTCTAACTTTGGATTTAGATTTTTGAAAGTCCAAATGGGACTTTTGAAGATGGGTCTGGGGTTTTGAAAACCCGGATTGAATTTAAAAATTTAGGAAGAGTCAAATTTTGAGATTCAGATTTAATCTCAAACTTTGATTTTGAATTTGAAGATAAAAAAATAGACTTGATTTTGAATCAGAAGATGATTTAGAAACTTCAAAGTGTAATTGAACTTTTTGAATTTGAATCTTGAGAATGAATTTGAAATTTTCAAAGTTGATTGGAACTTTGAATTTTGATTTAGAATTTAGAAATTGAATATACAAATGAATTTCAAAGTCAAATTGGACTTTGAATTTGAAGTTTGAATTTTGATTTGGAAATTGAAGTTTTGAATATAACATGAATTGGAAATTTCAAAGTCAATTTTGAAATCAAATTTTGAATCTTGAAAATGAGATAGGATTTGGATTTGAAATAGAAACTTGAAGAAAGATATGCAAAATCATTTGGAGTTTTTGAAAGAAAGTTTTGAAAATATGATGCAATTTTATCCTATATGATGAATGAATTTTAAGAATTTGAAATTGGATTTTGAAAGCATATTTCATTATTTAAATGAATTAAGAATAAGATTGAAGATATAATACATCTCTGACTATGGTCATTGAATGTATTATATAATAATCACATTTAAATTCAAGTGAAGAATAAAATACATTTTTGGTGCTTTTATAGAGTTTAAAATGAAATTAACTCTCAATATATCCTGACTATGGCCATTGATATATGTATTGAATTAATTTTAAACTAAACTCCGATAAAAGAGGAAAATATTTAAAGAAAATATGATGAATTTTGAAAAGAGATCCAGTGTGGATCCAATGTTATTTCATAAAAGATGAAAATCCTAAGTCTTGTTCACATCCTGACTATGACCATTGATGTAAATCATCAACTTAGGATTTAATCACCTCTTATGGAACGGTGCACGTGCCATTCGTGTTTCACCATTTGTGTAGTTTTGAGAATAAAAGAGAAAAATGTCATGAATCAAGTAATTCTAGAAGATATATACATGCTCATACATTCTAATCTATTGTAGGAAATGAAAATTTTTATTATGATCTAGCTATTATATCATGGAATCGAATTTGAAATTAAGATTTCCTAATATAAGAAAGATATGTATTTCCTGCACAACACGGTTAGTACAAAATAGCAATGGTACAAAATATAAAGAATTGAAAGCATTGCATTTTAATACTAAAGACCTACTTTGAAAAATGCCTATTCTAATGAAGAGAATGTAAAGAAATGCAATGCCTAAACTAAGTGAAAAGGTGTATGAAGGTATATATGTCAAGGGTTCATTTTGGATGGGAAAATATACATGAGATGTATGTATGCCAGTTGATGAAATGTTCATGTCGATGCTTAGCTAATGTATGTACAATAAGGGTAATGGAGTGTATAATGAATGAGCTTGGGTGGGAAAGTTGTTGTGGGTGATAAGTGATGGGGCAGTGAAAATGATTGGAATGGGATGGCGAAATGAAGAAAAAAAATATAACACTATGCTAATGTTATCCGTAATTACTCAAGTGTAAACTAATTAAGAGCTAAAGTGTATAGGGAACAACCATGAAAATGTCAATACCTGAAATCAATGGAGTTAGGCAACAACTGAAAATGTCCATATATGTTGTATAGAAAATGCCTTAAACATGCTAGTAAGGGAAGCAGGGAATTTTGTTGAACATATATATCAGGGGATTAGCATAGAGGAAGGTAACCGAAAGCAGTAGGATAGACATCATATGCCTAATTACACAGAAAGAGACACTATAACCTGTATATGATCATCTAATTCAACTATTAGTATGAGAAGACAAAGCAATGCTACTAATATGCAACACCAACAAAATGTTTTCAAATGACTCTAATGGATTGAATTTATTCAGCACTACGAAGCTTTATCATTCAAAATCACAAAGGGGTATGCTGAACCGAAAAGAAATATATTGAACAGAAAACATAAAACATTATAGGGCTTTCACCAGTGGATATGTATTTAAAACAACTATTAACTACCAGAATGAAGTTTAGGGTATGATGTACAAATGATGCCATTATAATGCCATCAGACTGTAAAATTATATAAAATCGCAATTTGGGAATAAAAATTTCAGTGAAACATAATAAACAAGAGACAACGATAAAAATTTTTATCTAGTGAGGACATTGCAGGAAATGGGATAAACATAATAAATGGGGTGCAGACGGCAGAAAATACAAATATTGCTTCCAGCAATTCTAAGAATAAATCCTGGCAGAAAATTGTTCGAGTGAACTCAGACTTTACGGAGATGGGGACTATCAACCCTCAAAGAAGAAGAGGAGAGAAGCAACAGAAGACTCTGTGGGTTAAGACCTAAAACAGGCTGATAGAGGATTGTTAAGAGATAGGTTGAGAATGTGTTGTAGTGTCACACATGAGATAAAGACAAGTAGGTGATTACAACAGGGTGCACAGGGTATGCAGTGGTGTTGTACGTGTGCCATGTAACAAGTGGATGTGTATGCAACAAGGGTGTAATGTGCCTAAATGAATATACACCAAGGGACATGTATACAAGGTGGAGTGGTAATAAAGAGGCACTAAGTGTTGTGTGTTAGAGTGTTAAAAAAAAAAGTATGAAGGTGCAGTAATGGAAATGTGGAGGTGGAGGATTTATCCGCCTGTCCTGAATAGCCTTTTAAGGTACCACCAATGATGCTACCATCATTTTGCCTGAGTCTCAAAAACCTTTCCAAATGCAGCCTTCATGCTAAGTTCTGCAGGGTCCCCAGAATCTCTATTCCTTGACTACGTGGTTGCAACTGACCAAACTCCTTTAATTCACCATTTATCAAACATTCATTTAGGATTGCCTCCTTTGGATGCGATAATGTAACCGCTGCAATATTCATCACACGTGTGAAGGGAGGGTAAAAGCCAGATATCCTGAGAGTTCTGAAGGTTGGGAGAATCCTTTTCAAAATTGGATGCTAGCAGAGGGACGATATACAGATGATACAGGACATGCTATTCAAGGAGCAATAAACGTAAACCAGGGTAAAATGTATTGGGATAAATACTCATAGGTGATCAAAGGTTGTTACAAGAAAAAAAAATTATAAATCTGTTACAGAATGAAAGCCACAGAATCAACATCTTCAATTGAAAATTTAGAGAGGAAGTTTGCTTTCAACCCCCCACTTTTTGATTAATTGGTTATTCTCGGCCTGCTTAAGCGATAAGGATCCCCTTTAACAAATCATTTTCTTTTTCCAGCTCCCTACCCATCATCCCAGGTTCTAATAAATCTTTTAGCAGAACATGTTATGCTGAATTTATCAAAATCGAAGGCTGTACAATTTTCAGAAACCTTACAAAACTATCATTTTCATATTGAAAAAAATGCACAAGCTAACCTGAACTGGGGAGGTATCATTGCTATAACAAATGAATCTTGAAAATGCAATGCCACTGACAGGGATGTATTACCTGTATGCTAATGGCAGGAATGCATCGGATGGCAAAATCACAGGAAAACTAGCCATAAAGAAATCAAAGGAAGATGGGCAACACATGAAATCCTTTAAAATAATGAATAGAGATATGAAAGTGTGTATGGACAGACAATGAAAATCTATTGATAGGTTGGTAACTGTGGTAGAAAATGATGTTGAGGCTATAACGCTAATATAGAAACATGAGCCAACGTTAGCACGATGCTGAATCAAGAAGCTCGAGGCTTGTGGATGTGTATGAAGTAGGTGATGTGTGAAAGAAACATAAAACACTATCATAAATCAGATGCAAGATATAAACAAGAATACCATACATAGATAAACAGATGAATGATTCGATGATACAGAGGAATCAATATTGATTATCTACAGTGCAATATGCAAAAGGGAAGCAAGGGACCCAATATGATTCAGAAATCAAAATAAACCTGAAAAAATAAAATGCATGTATCAACGGATAATGAAAATAGGGATGAAATGAAATGAATTGATGGTAGTAATGATATAGGAAGATGATCGACTACCATTCAGGCAAGAGATCAGATATAAGCGGATGATCAAAGGAAAAAAAATGTAGGACCACATTTGTCCCTGTGATTTTGCTACATATTGATTCTGCCATATGCAAAACGACATTGTAAATCATGTGTCTAACTAACAGAAGACAAAGCAATACACTATGCGAAAATTGAAGTAAAGGATGCTTAAATGGGAAAATACAATAAATCACAAAATGCAACTGAGAGGATGATCCAGTGTAGCCTAAAGCGAAGAAATCAGGTATAAATCAGAAGTTAAAACACAGAGTAAATGCCAGAATAAAATAGGAAATCAAAATGGCTTACGACGCATATAAGATAATGGAAATACAGGAAATATAAAATAAAACGAAAGGAGATGTGGCCCAGCAAAGGGGCGAATTTCTATTGCAAGATGTAAATCGGTATCACTATAGATGAACCAATATTACATACGATGCTCATACTAAAAAAAATGATGCCTAGAACACAAATTAGCATGAAAACGAATAGAAAGAAGGGATTTGCTACTCACCGTGGATGAAGCCGGTTCGGATTGGAGAAATGCTTCTCCTTAGTTCTGTTTTTGTTGGATAACACACCCTGTATTCTACTAAAATTCCGAGGGATGGACAAGGGGCCTTCCCTTCCTTTGCGATGGAGACCTTCTATTGCCGAAGGAAAGGGAACCAATTTGCTAGGACTTCGATTCAGGAGGGAGCAATGCCTCATGTATGCTATTGTAGCATGAGATCACCCCTTTCCTGCAACTATTTGGGAGAAGACAATACAAAATAGGAAGAAAACAGGGGGAAAGAGAAGGAGACTTGGAGAAGCAAGAGGGAAGAGCAAAAGAAGTGTCGAATGGTGCAGGGGTGAAGGCGGATGAAGATCGGGAGCCCTACGTGCCTCCTTTTAAGAAGGGAGAGAAAGGTTCAAGAGGATGAGGGTTGTTGGAGATGAGCGGCTGGAGGAAGAGGATGCGATGGCGGGAGAGAGATGGAGTTTGCGAACGGGAGGAAGCCGTTGCAAATTTTCCAAATTTCCAAAAAGGGGCTCCCTCAAAAGGGATTTTTCATAAAATGGTTTTTCAAGTGAAGTTTTTTTAGCAAAACAAGTTTTTAAAAAGGGGTTTAAACGACATATTTTCTGATTTTTGGGATTTTGTTATTTTCTTTCGGCATTTTCCACAATTTTTTGGTATTTTTAAGATAAAACTCTGAAACTTACGAGAAAATAAAAGGATTTTTAAAATATTTTGTAAAATTTGAAAATATTTACAAAGGAAGGGTTTTTCGAGGGTTTTAACGTTGTTCTTTGGAAAATCCTTCAGAAAATGGGTTAGAAATGAAAATTGGGTCTGGTTTCCAACAAATCCAAGAAATGAATGGAAATTTTATCAAAAATTGACCTGATTATTCAAAAGATGGACCCAAGGGCAAAGAAGGATTTTTTGGATTTTTTTGGAAAAATTGGGGTGTTCACAGATGCCCCTCTTTGTTGCTAAGCCGATTGTAAGCCGAGCTTAGCGGCAAAGAAAACACGTCAAAATTTCTTTTAAAAATGCCTCAGTCAGAATGTATGAACTGGGTGTGGAAGAATTGGCTTTGAAATGCTTTATTTTTCAGGTTTTGCACCTTACCTTGAAGAGGTTTTGGGGAAGAGAACGAGATCCTCGAGAATGAAAATAATTTGGACAGAAGAAAATGAGGAAATCATGATGGGACTTTGGGATGATTATCCTGAAATGGTAAAAGGAGAGACTTTTGAAGAAGTCTCACGACTGAGACAAAGATAGGAATTTTTGAAAAGACACAGGTTTAGCCCTTAACCTGGATGGGATATTTTTGAAAAATACTTCGTGAGACGAGGTTCAGGCATAATCTTTATTTGAAATAGATGCACAAAGCATGGACTCCTCGATGGGAAGAACCCTGATGGGACTGGGAGAAAATAACCTCATCAGAATGAGGCAACTCTCTTTGAAAGATATGCACAACGCTAGGTTGCATCAAAATGGATATTGAGCATTTATTTCATTTTTGGATAACTAGAAAATTTTGCCAATAAGATAGAATTTTAATTGATTCAAACGCTTGAAAGCGTGCACGTATGTGCGAAAGATATTCCTTCTTTTCACCTAGAGTATTTTCTCCAAAATTGGGTTAACTTCCTAGGTTTCAGAGTCAGATTCAAATTTTAAAACTGTTGAGTTTTTTCAAGGAAGTTATCCATTTCCTTGACATGAATAGAGAAGAAATACTCTTAATTTCATAAAAGCAAGTAGAGAAAAGATATTGATGAAAGGATTTCGCATAAGAAAAGATGATTTCTGACAATTTTGGCAGTTTGACATCTTGGGGCTTTTCCATAATGATCTTTCTGGCACTCTTTTTGAAATATTGAGCTTTCTTGGGTTTTTGGGGGAAGTTCATTACATCATCCTTCATTTTGGAGATGTCATGGCTTTTCTTTTTTTCTTCAGGGAAGGGTACGTCACAAACTTCTTCATCTTGGAGATGCTTCAGTCCTTCTTTTTCTCAGGAATTATAGTGGTGATATTGACTCATTGCTAAAAATCTCTAGATGATAGCGGCAATCAAATATCTTTTAAGGTTTGTTGGGAGGCTCAACGCAGTCGCCTTCATCTTGACGGTGATCTGAACGTTTCCTGGAAGGATCCGTCACAAACTCCTTCATCTCGGAGATGATCCAAATCTTCTTTAGCCCCGGGGGTCGAACTCACATAGTCGTCTTCATCTTGATGACAATTGAGAGATCCCCTTTGCGGATATTTGATTGAAGCTTAAATGAATGAACGAGGAGATATGGATTGAGTGGATTCTTTTTATCGCTCAGGGTATTTCTACTGCTTGATTGCCAAAAAATCAACTTAAAACATGTTCCATAGCTATGATCAATATCGATTTGCTTTCGGCTTTTCAACATCATTGAATATTTCTTTCGCTAATCATACCAAGGATACTTCTTACATCCTCTTGGTTGATCAACAAAGAGAAGATTTGAATTTTACTCTTTTTCGCAAAAAGCTTCACCCTTTTGAAAAGAATACTAGAGGTAACCTGAGGTGATTCTTTTGTGTAGTAAAATATTGGAATCCACACATATTTAGCAGATTGGCAAAATTTTCGAGAATCCTTTTGTGAAGTAATCACTCAATATAGATTTTGATAGGACCTCGGGCTGAAAATTTTAATCTTGGCAATTTTGATCAAAAAAACTAGATTTTACAGGACCAACTTAAAAGATGAGGTTTAAGCAAGGAATTTTGGAAAAGGATCTTGGTAAAAGAATTTGGTAGAAGAATTTGCTAAAGGACCAAATGTTGAACTGAAATTTGAGAAGGATTTTGATAAAAGATTTTTTTGGCAAAAAGATTTTGGTAAAGGATTTTGGTTAAACTGTAAATTTTTTTGGAGGATGAATTTTGAGAAAAATCGGAAATTTGAAGGATCCATTTTGAGAAAATTGGAAATTTGAAGGACTGGTGTAAAACTAGAATTTGAAGGACCAATTCATGAAAATTGGAATTTGGAAGGACCAATGTAAACATTAGAATTTTGAAGGACCAGTGTAAAACTGGAATTTTGAAGGACTAATTTGAAAAATTGGAGTTTGGAAGAACCAATGTAAACATTGGAATCTTGAAGGACCATTGTAAAACTGGGTTTTTGAAGGACCAATTTATGAAATTGGAATTTTGGAAGGACCAATGTAAACATTGGAATTTTGAAGGACCAGTGTAAAACTGGAATTTTGAAGGACCAATTTGAGAAATTGGAATTTTGGAAGGACCAATGTAAACATTGGAATTTTGAAGGACCAGTGTAAAACTGGGATTTTAAAGGACCAATTTATGAAAATTGAAATTTTGGAAGGACCAATGTACACATTGGAATTTTGAAGGACCAGTGTAAACTGGAATTTTGAAGGACCAATTTATGAAATTGGAATTTGGAAGGACCAATATAAACATTGGAATTTTGAAGGACCAGTGTAAAACTGGAATTTTGAAGGACCAATTTGTGATATTGGAATTTGGAAGGACCAATGTAAACATTGGAATTTTGAAGTGAAAGAAAAAAAAGAGAGGAAGATCCAACATAAAGGGGCGACAATGATGGATTTAGAGGAAAAACATGAAATAAAACTAAAAAGAAAGAAAACCTTACCTTAGGGAATCAATGGAGGCTACTAGAGGAAGAGCTTGCTGAACTTGAGAGAGGGAGAGAGTTGGAGAGAGAGAGAGAGAGTTGAAAGACATGAAAGGGTTGACCCCCTATAGGTAGGTATTTATAGATTTTGTTTTGAAAACAGGGTTGACTCTCTTAATTAAAAGATATAAACTCTAGGGAGGTCAACCCCCCTATAGAGTTCTATTTTTAAAAGAGTTTTGACTTTTCAAATTTCAATTTAATTGAAACTCTAATAAAAACCTAAACTAACTTAAAGACTTTTAAATGTGGTGCCACCTAATGTAGGCCCTATTTGGTTTTTCAAAACGATTTTAAAAAGGTGAAAATAAAGAGGTTAAAAACAAGAATTTCAAGAAGCTTTTAAAAGACACATATATTTATAAAAAATTTTTATATTTTTTAAATAAGAAAAATATAGAAATAAAATAAAATTGAATAAAGGTGAAAAAAATTAGGGTTGGTGCCCCTGTAGGGTGGGCCCCACTTGAAGAAAATTGGTACAAATTGAAAATTGATTTAGAAATCAAGTTTAAAAAGAAAGCTTCTAAAATTGAGTCTGGATATGATATTTTGAAAAGAAGGGTGTTTGATCTCGAAAATGATATGCAATGACATAAAATGCGATAAAATGATATGAAATGACATAAAATGTGATAAAATGACATAAAATGACACACAATGACACGCAAAATGTAAACCCTACATGAGGGATTTGAAGTCCCAGACCCCTGATAGAGACAAAGAATTGAAAATTCCTGTCTCAAGATAGAAATTGGGTATTGGATATCAGATCCGATACTGGATCCAATCCATATATGAATTGGATCTTCGATATAGCTAAAAATTCAGAAAATGAATTGTTTTGAGTCCATATTGGCAATTGTACCAGCTTGAAAAGTGATATAATTGATTTTTTTGAATAAAAATGACCTAAGAAATTATTTTGCCACTGTAGGGCAAAGAGTGACATTGGAAAATGAGGTTTGAATTGGTTTAAACTGAATTGAACTAGATTCTAGGGTTTCTAAACTCAGATAAACTAAAAAGACACTGACTCAACTAAACTCCTAGGTTGGATGATCGAGAAATGACACAATTCTCAGAGAAATGATAAAAAATGCACACTAGAGTGAAGTGGATGACAGAAATATACTAGGTTTGAGCTGAAATGAAGGTCAGTTATACTGAGATGAACTAAATCTGGAGCTCAAACACTGGCTGGGCTGACTGGACTTAGCTCAATTTCAGCTAAAATGAGCTGAAATGGACTAAAGTGGACTCCAACAATGCGAGAAATGAATTTGAGTTGAAACTGGACTACTTGAACTTTCGATGAGCTCAAGTTAGACACAGAAGAACAAGATTGACTGGAATTGACTGACTTTGGAACAATAGACTGAAATTTGAGCAAAAAATGAGCTCATTTCTCAAGAAATAAACCAAATTCATCTAAAATGGTCAGAAATGAATAAGATTCGCTCATTGTGAGCTCAGGGGAGCTAGAAATGACTGACATTCTAACTTTTTTGAACTTAAAAGGAGCTTGACTGGGTCTAGCTAACAGGGGTCTAGGGTTACCTAGGGGTAAAATGATAATTTTATAGGTGAAATAGGGTAAACTGACACCTAAACTGGAACAGTCCTAGGGGTAGACTGACCTAAGGGGATTGACATCTGTTGAAAGGGGGTGTTTGAAAATGAACGAGGAAAATTTGGGGTGTTTATATATGCAAAATTTTACTTTTGTAATTCAACTGACCTTTTGAAAAAGTTTTTAGAAAACTCACCTCCATTTTGAAAAATATAGAAAAAACTTGAGAGAGGAGACTTGCCTATCGATACAAGGTTCAATCGTTCCTGGTGCCTTAACCAGGAGTAATTGAGCCAAGGATTGAACAATATGCCTTATTTTATTCAAATGCCTAAGAGATTATTCTAAATCCTAGAATGCAGAAAGAATCAAACGCACATATGATATGATCTTGAAAAAGAGTTATTGAAAACATGATGCATGCCTAAGTTTCTTGAAAATACTTTGAAATATCTTTTTGAAATTGAAAATGAATCTAATAAGGCCAAATAGGTTGGATGTATGGTCTTGAGGGCCCATGCATGATGCAACCTAAGTCTAAATGATGCATGAATGCGATTTTGAAATTACCCTTTTTGAAATATTTGAGAAAAATCATTGATAAATCTCCTTATTTTAGAAAACTCTTTTGATGAAAAGGGTTTTGTGTGCCTTATAGAATTCAAGTGAAGATAAATTCGCTACAAGTATGTTTTAAATATACCTCATTAGATTTTAAAAGGAGTGGTTTTAGAAAATATCTTGAAAATCTTTAGAAATATGCAATAATTTTGAAAAATAACCTAAGTGTTTAGGCTTTTGTAACTTAAAAGAGATTAATAAAACTTGAATTTCATTCGTATTCTGACTATGGCCACAAATATAAATTTCACTAAGTTTATTAACTTCTTAAAAGAATGTGCATGTGTCATTCGTGTTTCACCATTGTAGAATTTTAAATGTGCGTATGCATGACAATCAATAGTAATTAATATTTAAGAAAAATAAACTATATGCTTATGCAATCCTAAGCTATGCATAAATAAATGAAATTTCCACTAATTTTGGCCTTTGATTACAATTTACATTAAGAAATTGAATAATAAAATAAAGAAATAAAGGAGAAAATAAAGTCTTGAACTTTCCTGCAAAATCAGCAAACATGTTAGTAGAAATATGTAGGCTTTTCGGAATTTATCCAACAATATCTAGAAATTGAGAGATATTTATCCTGACATAAGCCTTTCTCATGCATCCATAAAATAAAAATCCTAAATAAACTAAATAAAAATACGTGATTTAATAAACTATAAAACTAAACTAATTATAAAATAAAATTTCAAAATATGAGAATTCTCAATCAGGATGTTATCTTTTCAGAACTTCAATCAGATTGTCAATCACAGCAGAAATGAAAGAGATATGATTCAAATACGGAAAGCTATTAGAAATATAACATGCAGTCCATAACCAAAATATCATTCAACTAACAGAGATTGAAAGCTGCTTTAGACCAACAACGAAACAAATTCAGAAAAAGTAATAAACTTGAAAGTTGGAGTTCTGAATGTTAGCTTTTCAACAAGCTAAGATTCTGAATTTTCTGATCATTCGATTATGAGAACAAGGCAAAATCCCAAACCCTATTAGGAAATAAAAATCTCAGACAAGCATGCAGGACTCAAAAAACAGGATAACTTGACAGGAATTTTAGATGACCCACGAAGCAGATTTAGGCAGAATGTTTAACATAAAGGATGTAGAGACATACCTTAACTTTCCAACAAGCTATAGTTCACAATTTTTTGTTCAGTCGTTTAGGAGAACAAAAAAAAATACCAAACACTACCAGAAGGTTGTTCACATGAATCCGACGAGACATCAATAACCGATACTCAAAAACAAAAATCTCAAGTTTGGTAAAGATCAGCTTCAACAAGCAACTTAACAAATCAAGAATTTTGATTCAGACACAAACCACAAAACAATAGTTCATCTGACAAGTTACTATAGTCCAACTCAACAAGATCCCACAAACTCTCTTTCATAAAAAAAAACTCAGAAAATGCTAAAACAAAATAACAGAAAGTGATATCTGTTTTGAAGCCAATGAGGAACTCAATTTCCCACAACCACGAACCAGCTTCTCACGAACAAGAACCATGAACAAGGATCATGAACAATGACTACGAACTAGCAACAAGGAAGCAAGAACTATCCAAGGCCCATGACCAAGGAGGTGAGTTCAACTCAAGTTAGGGAACGACCTCACAAGGGATTCCTCTTCACACTCATTCTTTCAAGAATTTTTTTCAGAATAACAACAACCTCCTCCTCTTGGTCGACCCCCTAGGGTTCATAAAGAGAGAGAGAGAGCCTTTCCCTAAGTTGGCGCCCTCCCAAGGCCAAAAATTGGCTATTTCAGGCTAGATCATTAACACCTCCCCCAACAGCCATATTGACTTTAGAGTCAAACTGGCTTTTCAAATGGGGGCTATGGCATATCCACATAAAGTGGTGCCACCCAGGGTCCAAACGGATTTGTATCCTGTATCAGATCTAAACAACACTATTAAATGGACCCGCACAAAAGAGAGTTTGTAAATATTTGGACTAAAAGAAAAAAAATTATTTTGTATCCCCATACACTCTCTAGTGCCACAAAAAGATCCTACAAGACACTAGAACTATCCAGATCCATAGAATACGGCACCTATATATATATATATGATTCCTTAACTTGACAAAATGGAATAAAAAAATAAAAATATAATTTTTGACAAGGTAAAAGCAAAATTCTCAGAAATTAAAATATAACACTTATAATGGATTTATTTTCTCAGAGATCCAATTGGACTCGAATAGTCCTGCATGACATTGGATTTGCGAGGTATTGCATCTCGGATCGGGTCTAGTGAGGTGGATTTCGATCCAACTCATCTTTACTGCATTGATGATCCGAATGCTCTGCATCACTTTTTAATCACTATATTGTGTTGAACTCTACAAACTCTACGTGTAACAAAAGTCAAGTAATTTATAAAACATTTTCTGTAACAGATAGACCTTAAGAAATTTTAAAAAGATATCTTACAAAAAATATAAAATTACTATCTTTGACATTAATACACAACACTAAGAAGCACAAAATTTATTCATCAATGACCAACAACACCACTGCATACAAAACAACTTAAACAAAATTTAGCATTCTAAAAAAGCTAACTAAAAAACATGATTAAAAAGCATCAAACAATGTTTAATTGTATCAGATAATAAAAAAAATGCAATGCCTTTAGGCATTAGAAGATAAAGGTACTTGTAGCCATCACCAATGTGTGGTTACTCGTCTAACTGTAAAAACAAGAGCCTCAAGTTGTTAAACCAACTACTATTCAGTTGTGTCAATAAAACCCAACATTTAGGAAGGTAAACTAATATCGTTATAATTTTTTATATTTTCCAATGTAGGCATATTTTATGTATTAAGGATAAAGAGGGGTACAAAAGAGGAAATACAACAATAGAAAAAATGTTGAAATATGTAGGCTCAATGTTCTTTGTATTTTATAAACATTGAGGAAAAGGGTTATTAAAAAACTCATCAAAAATATTGTGCTTACCGAAAAACCTTGTTAAGAATGTGCTTACCGAAAAAATTTGTCGTTAAGAATGTGCTTACTGAAAAACTTGTCGTTGATGAATCTAAAAAGCTCAACGTTGAAGTGTCGCCGATGAATCGCCAAAAAAAATGGCCGAAAATAGTTGTCAAAAAAGTCATTGTTTTTTTTGTAAAAGGTTGAAAACCACAAAGAAACCCTAGAATATGTGAAAATAGTCTTGGGGTGTGGACAATCATTTTTATACCCCCGAAGAGTCACATTGATTCTAGAAAGAAAATCTCAAACATGAAATAACATTGCACATATAAATATGTGGTCTTACTGTGGTATTTACATAGTTAGTAACATATTTGTGTCTCTCAACAAAATTAGATATCTTCTGATAAAAATTATGATTTTACTTCATTATTTATAAATTTATGATTAAAAGAGGTTCACATAAGTTATATTTATGTGCTTCTCGAGGACCACAACAAACAAAGTGTGAATATACATTTAAGTAAGTGTTACAAAAGAGATTTGCATGATATCCAATAAATTTTCTATTTTAATATGTGATTTTACTAAGATATTTGTGAAGTTACGATCATGAGGAGGTTCACAAAACTTGTTTTGTACGCTTCACGATGACTGCAAAAAATTTGATATAAACATACATTTAAGTGACTGATGAAGAAAGGAGAAAGGAGATTCACACTGTTTTTTGCAATTTTAGTATAAAATATGTGCTTTAATTAAGGTATTTAACAAAGAAACCACATAAATAACATAATTTTTTCCACGCTTCTTGAGAAACACAAAAAAATATATGTGAATATACATTTAAGTTTTGCCTTAGCCAACAGAAGTTCATAATGTTCGCCTGTGAAAAGGTCATAAAAATTTTCCTATTTACAATTTTGGACAGCAGGCAAATTTCAAAAATTTTAAGATATTTGAAAAAACACATCATATCATTTTCTGAAAATTCAGTTGGTGAGATGTACAGTATCTTTAAACTCATCTGCTTAATAAAACAAACCAATAGTTGCCGAAGCTACATCTTATTATTAAAGCACATCTATATTTGAAGCAAATGTAAACATAATGATGGATGATATTGAATCTTCTGTTGTCCACGTAATTTGTCTCACATAAGATAAATGCCGTGGAGACGTGACAAAGGGCTAGAAGAAACCAAAGTATGTAATAGAGAAACTAGTGACTGTTCTGATACGTTTGCTGCCTCAAGTAGTCAGTTTGCTTGTCTGAAGCAAAACGGCAAGGGCTTCAGCTAGTACAGTGGATCCACTTTTTTCGCAATTTGTAATCTAATAAGGTCTCAAGTAGATAAAAGATCCTCAGGAAAAAATATTTCAATAAAAAGAAATGTGGTCCAGAGTTGACGAATGAACATGCAAGATTTGAAACACTTGATGATTTTTCAATGTCAGACGAGAACAGCTCGTATTCTCATGTATCTCACATCCCTTATTATAGATAACCATGAATAACCAATTAGAGATGATGAAACTAGCATCCGTGAATAATTAGCGGCTGTAGCAATAAAACTGGCAATCACCAGCAATCTACCACTTTCAGTTAAATCACAAGGCTAAGTCGATGGGTCAGCAGTAGATAGCTCATTGTACATATCTGATAGGGCCTTCGCGAAATATGCCTTGGCCTGTGGTCTCTTGATCTGCAACAATCAACAATTAGGTAACAATCAGAAAATTAGGAACAATTTTTATTCAAGTATGTCTATACTGATGACTTATGGGTAGGTCTCGAGGTTGGATGCCATCAAATCTGAACCACCTATGTTACAAGGGCACCTCACTTAGCATGTCTTATCTCGTATCGGGACCGATTGTGTATGCATGTGTCTAATGCTGTATGTGTAAGTTGAAAGGATGTTATCTGGTGAAATTTGATTTGCTTTACGAGAACTTCAAAACTAGCGTGACAACCTTTATGGTGATAATGTCATTTAGTGTTTTTGTCTTGACTAAGGTGGTCAGGTAAATGCAAAATATGAGAGAGAGATTCATCCATCTATTTTTATTCCAAGGAAAAGAAGAGCTGAACCCACTTTCCCTTTGCCATAAGCTTTTATTTCAACAATTGATTTAGGCTCTGTTCAGGAGCTGGTGTTGGAGAGGGAATGAGAGGACTGATGGGAGTGGAGATGAAAATGGGAGATAAGGCTGGAGTTGTCAACAACACGGATGTTGAAAATAGCTCATCTTCACTCCCAACACCATTCTCATCTCCTAAACAGTGCCCCCCAAAACCTGTGAGGGTAGGTGGTATTAATTACACCCTCATTAAATACCACCTCCACTCATCCCCTCCCAAATCCGGCTCCCAAACAGAGCCTTATTCTCTTGTTATAACAAATCCATTCTGCAAGAATCAAGAAAAATCATCTCCATAAATCAAGTTTGACATACCGTGAGTACAGAACAAATTTCATAAAGCTAATCACCTTCAGTCCATATTTAGACCTAACGATTGTGAAACACTTTCTTAAAAGCTGGTTAAGCTGCATCACTTTAGAAATTAAGCTAAAATTTAAGAAACCACTTTGAAATCAATTTAAAATAGGAAAACTCAAACATTTATAACTAGCAGACAATAAAATAAGGTTGGACCTTGAATTGACCTAAATGTATCTGGTAAACTTTGATTTAGAAGCAAATTTGTTCTTTGTTAAATCCAATTTTGGTAGGATCAAAATCGCATCCAAGTCTAAATTAAGGAACCCACAAAGCTTCAAAATATTACAAGATAAACTTGGATTAGACAAGGATCCAAGCGGTCACTGGTTGGATCCAAACAAAACCTTCTTTTTAATCAAGAGATTGACTTATGATCAGTCTAGGTCATATGTAGGTGGGTCTAGGTTAGTTCACATCAAAATCATATGAGTTGATTTAATATGGTAATTCTTTTTTAATTTGATATTTTAATCCCTAGTAAAAAAGACGAAAAAATTAAAGCACACAACCAGCTGCCATTTTTAGTTAGTTATTTCCAAATACCATGAAACCATTGGATGTAAATGAATCCAGTGGCTTAAAACACACACACACACAATGGTAACCTGGCACCAGGAAATAAAAAATTGCAATGATAAATTAATTCGTACAGGTTTCAGGTGAAACTAATTTAAATTCAACTACAACATGACTTAGGCCCACCCGATGCAATCTTCACAGGGACCTAGGCATGGTTTTGAATCCAACCACTGCCCATGAAGATCCTAGCCTGGTCTAAGATCAGTTCATGTAGTTTTGATTCAAAACAACCATGAAACCATAGGTTATCATAGATCTGAATTAGAATCTAAGAATGAGCTTTGACTTGACTTGACCAAGATCCACTCGAGTCCTAACTAAACTAGATCCAAATATGTTTTGATCAAACAATGTCCAACCTAGTTTTATTATGCACCTTTTATAAGTTTACTTGTTAGTAAAGAGGTAACTTTTTAAAGTTATTATATATGAGATTGAATAAGTGATTTTCCATTTACATAGTTTTATGTTGATTCTTAAAGTCACCCAATTTAACCATCTTTTCCACGTTCTGTTCTTCCAAGACCTTAAGACCTAAATAGATCTAACAGCTAAAATATTAGAGCAGGTGCACAAGGAGCACCATCGTTATTTATGTCTGTATCTATATGTATACTTATTCACACACACATGCATGCATGAGAGAGAAGGAGATTAAATCTTGCCTTAAATGTTGGGGTGAGAAGACCATTCTCCATGGAGAAAGGTTCTGGGACTAAGGTCACTGCCTTGGCAAACTCAAATCCTCTTAACTGCAACAAAATTGGGATAAAATAATGCCTCAAGTTAAAATTATTTAGATATGATAAAAAGTGGTTGGTTTACCTGAGCTTCCATTCCAGCGGCATCCATTTCAGCAAGCACAGCTGCCCTGGCTCTTGGATCAGAACATAATTGCTGCACATCATCATACTGCAGTTCCATATGCAATGACCATAAGCACCAGAAAACAAACATAAACACATTCATGCCATGTGGGCAGATAAATATTTACTACAAAAAGGAAGGCGAGAAACCGTATGCATTGAATTTGTGGTCAAATGAATCTCATCAGAAAATCACAAGTAGTGCACAGTTGCATACCAACAAGTTAATAGTTAGAAAAGCCAGTAAGTTTTTGAACTGTAAAAGTATTAATTTGTAAATAGTTTTGGATCTAATACAGATCCAAAATCCAAAAATTAATGATTAGCCAAGCTAGTCGGCATCCCATTAGGAGATGTTTTTTTTAGAATAGCAAAATTAGAGAAGTCTATTCGTTTACCAAAGAGACCTTTTTGGAATTTGCTAAGTCTTTTGGTCTTCCAAAGTAGTCTCTTTGGAGTTTGAGAATTATTCCAAATTTAGCATGGGACGTCCTAATCCCCTAGCCCTTTGGGATCTATATATACCCCTCATGTATTTGTTATGTTCCAGACAAACTCCCCACCTGACAATGTCTTCTGCCTGGATCGGCCCACACAAGGCAGGCCTTGGAACAAAAAGGAGGGGCGATGCCCCGCCTCCGACTCACGGAATAAGTAAAATAACGTTAAAAGTTTGGCTGGGGCGGCACATCTGTTAAAAGATAATGCACGTGTCCTAAGATGAGCTCAATGAGAACAGAAATCTCGTGTGGAACAAAATAAAGAAAAAGATTTAAAGTACCCCTAATGGACACAACCTATTACAATGCTGGGAAATGACGAAAATAGAGGGTATTACCTATTACATCATTAATAAATAAAAAATATATATATATATGAATATATGTACAATATGAAACAAATAAATAAATAAATAAATATATATATATATATATATATATATATATATATATATATATATACAACTTAACAGTATTCCCTTTCAGCATCAAGCAATGAAATGAAGAATTCTTCTCGAGTGTGTGTGTGTGTGTGTGTGCAAAACATTAGTGTCTTCTTGACCTCTCCTTAGTGAGAGCGAGCACGACTGATCTTTGTCGAGTGTTTAGGTGTCTCACATATACTCAGAGTCCCTAGCCTCACACCTCCTTCCCTCTAGTTCCTTACTGGACAGTCCAAAATTCCGCTGCGCCAACCAGGTCTGGTATCTTTTCGTGCATTACGCTAGTGCCAAAATCCCAACATAAACTTGGTGTTTGTTAAATGGAAAAGAAAACTGTGCAAGTAGGCTACCTTGATGCCTTGAGATGAAGCCCAAGATTTTAGAATATCTAGCTCAACTGCTACAATGGATACCAAACTTGAGTTAAGGCTATCCCCTGTCAGGAATGAAATCAATAAGATGTCCGCTAGATAATCATTTCAGATGGAAAGCGGTGAAGTACATTATAAAACAGAACATACCATATACAAAGCACTGGGCAACATACTTGCACTTGGCATATACATTTTCAATCTTCTCAGGGGCTATATACTCACCTTGTGCCAGCTTAAAAATATTCTTTTTCCTGTAAACAAGCCAGCATGTTTTCCATCAAAGCCTAAAGATTTTTTCTTTTCTAACTTTTTAGAAAATATGACAAATAAGTTTCATTCAGCGACAAAAGATACAGGACACATAAAACAGGACAGGCATGAAGAGCTTGGACCACCTTTGAAAAGGAAAAAGACTTTTGCTAGTAGTTAGGCTGAAGGATCATATTTGTTGCATAGATGGGAAATGGAAGTATTGTTGTCATTCAATACAAAACATTAAGACTCTTAAATGCATGAGAGGGAAAGAAACATATGTATCACTAAAATACCCAAATATCAAGTGTAATACACATTCAGCTGGTTCAGATGCTCCTTTGTAGCATCTACTTTTGCAATGGAAAAAAAATTCACAGGTTATAAAGATTTTGGGAACTACAAGAACATGCAAGATCCATGTCAAGGCAATACCAAAGTCACATGCTTAATTTGACCTAGCTGATATGAAAACCAAGCGTACCTATCGGAAACCAAAAAGAATAAAAGATAGCCATCATCAAGTGACATATCATAGCTTATGGGGCATACTTCAGTAAGTAGCATTCATTATTGTTTCAGGAACATGTTATCCACTTTATATCTTCCCCATGATTTTTTTATTTTTTAGTACTGGTTGAGTTCCGTAACTAGAATGATAGTTTCCTTGCCTAAATTTCCATCAACTGCATCTTAGCTATAGCTTGCAATTGCTCGAGAAATTCTCCCATCAGAGACTAAGTTCAATCAAGGTCCTTAGCACACACATCGAGCATTTCACTGTCATACAGGCTAAGTTCCTCCCATAAAGTACAAGTTCATTGTAGTATTCACTTATAGATCTACTACTTTGCTTGCACCTATGAATCCTTTCCATCACATCACATTTCTTGGCTACATTAAACTTCCTTGAATAGGCATCAGTCACGGTATAATACCCGTGAATTTTATCTGATAAATAAACATGAAATTTATGTCCTTGAACTGGTACAAGGATATTTTTATTAGTGTATGTGTTATTTGTATTCGGATATCAGATATTTTTTTTGGATCTTCAATATCGGATTCATAATATCATGTTTGGATTTTCGATATTTCATTTGGATCTTAGATATCGGATCACTAAATCGGATTCTTAATAAGAAAAATTCTATATCGGATCTATAACACTTTAATTGGAATTCGTAATAGCCTATGCGACGTTTGGATCCGCAATATTGCATTTGGATCTTGAACATCAGAGATTTAAATATGACAATGACCCAATTAGAATTTCTGATTTGATCTGAGATTCACTGCTTGGAGTCCATAATAGTTGGCTTGGACTCGTAAATATTAAATTTAAAACCATGGTTCCAAGTCATGGTACGGTGAACACTTTGGATCCTTGGATTCATATTTATTTAAGGGGTGTATGAAGCACAATGGACCCCGGATCCATAGTAAGTTAGTAGAGATTTATAATAATGTAATTGGATCCACAAAATTTTTAATTTGTGTTATATTAAAAAAATATTATTAAATATTTAATAAGATAAATATTTAGATGTGGGTCCAGATCCTCTGATGGATCCAGATAGGCCCAAGGGTGGACCCAACTTGATATGGGTCGCGGGTTCAGTCGAACCAAACCCGCAACAATGGTGCGTTAAAAAGGTAAATATGAAAAAAAAGGTAATGTTAAAAATGATGTGCGTTAAAAGGGTTTCCTTAAGTAAACCCTACGGGGTTTTTTTTTTTTAAAGGAAATGAAGGGGGGTTGCATGCTTTCACGCAGCCACTGGAGGGAAATGGGGTAACCACCCCCCCCCCCCCCCCATTTTTCCTCCCATCCCTCATCTCTTCATAACCACCTCCTCCCTGAGCTCTCTCTTCCTCCCACTCTCGCTGTCTCTCTCTACCTCTCTGTTTCCCCAAATCCCTTCCGGGTTCCTTCTCTCTCTCGCGACGTGAAGGCGTGGCGCTAGGGATTCGACTCCAAGCCTCGGTGAATCAAGGGAAAAGCACCATCGAAGTAGGTTACTGTTCTTCTTCTCCGTAGGTAGCTCGCGTGCTCGGGGTGTGTGTGTGGGGGACCGAAAATCCCCAAATCGGGAGGGGGTTTTGTGACAGTTGGGGATTACGATAAATCCCACGCCGAAAACCCCAAATCTTTGATTTGAGGGTTTCAGATTTTTATGAAGGGGATGAGAGAAGGATATGAGGGTTGTCGGAAAACCCAAATCGACCGATTTGGGGGTTCCGACTACTATGAAAAAAAGGGTTTATTTTCAGCTAAGGGTTTACCTTCGATCTTTGCCAAGGGAGTTCGATTTCTGCTAATAGGGCTCCGAGTTTGGCTGTCGTGAACTCAGCATGAAAAAAAAATGGTGTTGTAACCTGTTGAAATTCTTTTGATGTTCATAGTAAACATGCATAAGTGTTGCGTAATTCCTTTAAAATTTCTTTTTTTTTTCATCTGAGTAACCATGGTCAGAGGTATGCTTGGGTCCGGTTGATTCCTTTTGATTTGCTTCGGATGAATCGAGGTTTGACCATGCGTAAGTCTGTTTCATTTTCGTTGAGGCACATCTAAGATATATTGTTGTATTTCAAACCAGCTTAATGGATTAAGCTTGCATTGATGCGGTAGTGTTTAAATACAGTGGTTGGAACTCCAATGGGCATTCGAATCTCCTATAGCTGATTTTATCTTTTAGTTCATAACCACTCACCTAGTGACATATTTTACTGAACATACCATTGCACTGGAGCCTACATGTTCGGGTGTTTTGTATGACCTGATTTTTCCCAGACACAGATAACTGCATATTTTGAAATTGTTATGCTCAGATTATTGCTTGGTTTAGAATAGAAGCATGCACATACTGAATGATTGACAAATTAATTTTTTTTTAAGCTTTGGTAGATCAATAACCTGTACACATCTGTCAACCTGTTAGGTTGTACGAGTATATGCCGATCCATAAGCAGGACAATATCTACAAGTATATCTGGGTAGTTATAACAGAGATAGACCTATGTATTTCATTTGCTAATTGTTGTATAACCTGAACGGTATATGTGTTTTTATGATCGTAGTTCCTACACATTTTTGCAGCTCACATATTCCTAATGTGACATACGTATTACACACGTTACAGAGCACATACAGTAATGCATACGTGTTTCATGTTGTGACCTTGGTTGTGATTACATTCAGCCTTTGCTATAACTTTATGTACACAGAAACAAATGGGTATGCACTTCATGTTTAAAATTTCTGTGTATTCCCACAGTACTCACACACTCATTACGCGACATTACTCTTACTGCACATATTGGGGTGCATACACACGAAAGAAACAACCTATTTTGAGAAATGTTTGTCATATAAGTTCATTACAAAATCTCTGAAACTGCATGTCTGATTTATGCAATGCATATTCCCTAATTGTTATCATGTGCCTGTTGTTTTGAAAAAAAAGAAGAAGAAGAGAACAAACTTCATTTTAATCTTTATTGCCATTACGAACTTGTATACAACATCCTGATTGTAGTGGGAAATATGTGATGCTACATATTTGTGAAACATTGTGTTTTATGCTCTTTAAATAGAATGGATTGTAACCTGATATGGAAACGGGCGTATGTGTAATTTGCCTATATCTAAAAATTTTGTCATGTAAGTTGTTGATGTATGCACCATTGTCTCTGTATGTTGGCAATGAAATCTATCTTAAAGGTTGTTGGCACCATTCATACTTAGTAACTATTAGACTAAGTAATTATGATTCCAGCCAAATTAAAATCTAAGGGTTCCACAGGGGCCCTCGAGTTTATAATGAGACTACACAAGTAAATTGAAATATAAAAAATTGATGCCTGACTAGTTTAAAGGTACCGGGGCTTGTGTGCTTAACTGGTTTAAAGGTACCGAAGTACTCTAAGTGGGTTTGTGCAATCAATATGAAAAAAATTGGGATGTTTATACCTTGGTAAAATGACTAAGGTTGAGAACTTACTACTATGGTAGTAAGGAGGTAGTTGGGGAAATGCCCCGTGCTTCGGGAAAATAATTAAATGAAAAGATTAACCCACTCAGATTCGGGCTTACCTTGGAGAGGGTAGGTGGTACAAAACTCCGGGGACATGTGTTTAACTGTTTCGATCTAAAGTGACTCGTTGGTCCCCCAGTCCTCGGAGTTAGGGGGACCCAGACTACCAATGTGTCCTAGGTGGTAGCTCTTTGTTCTTCTGCAGAAGTTAAGGATGCATCTTGTTTTGGTTTTGGCCTTTGAGAGGTTCTCTCGGTCACTGGCTGCTCCCTTAGGATTTACAGTTTTGGTTAGAACGTTCGGGTTAATAAAACACCTATGAATAATAAACCCCAGAATGTTCTCTTTCGTTACGGGTAATTCGGCCCGCGTGTACCCGCGAGATAAATAAAGATAAATACTAATTAGAACATTTTAGGTATCACACTGAGTAAATTGCTAGATTTATAGCTTCATAACTCTTTCAGAATATAGTTTTTGTACTTTTAGCATACTTTAGACATTATAACATGTGAGATATTGAATCATGTTGATGAGCAGCTAAATGTTATTCATGCTAATGTTGTGGTTGTTAGTTAAATGATATACATGTTACTGTTGATGTATCGTTTCTTTATTTGATCCTGTATATGCTGAAAATCACACACGACATCCACATCACATACTTGACACATGATATACTTGCAAGAAAAATTACAGTAATTCCTACTTACACAGTTGTAGTCTAATTTCAATCAATTTACCATTTTTCAGGTAAAGAATAAAATATCATGAGCGCCTACGGGATGGGGTGTTGATCGAGATTTTGGATTTATTGTTCCCGAGATAGCCTGAGTTCATTTTTAGAACATGTCATTAAGACTCTGATGTCATTATTCATTGATAGTGAAATGAAATAAACGTTTTGGCTTGCTCTCCACTGTAATGTTTCAGAATGCTTCACCCCATAATATTACTTGTTTTCGTTGTTATAAAAAAAATCCTCAAAAATTTGGGTTAAAATTTTGGGGCGTTACACACGGCATCCCATATTTCCTTCACGGTCTCAAAACACATAAATGTCTCTTCAATAGATGGTTCCATTGATTGAATCAATCATGAGATGTCCAAGTAATTATCACAATCCCAATAGGCGAAGGTGGAATCCCATTCTCATGGTTTTCTCACTCCACCATTGATGTATCCAAGCTTCCTTCTAGCTCCAATCGACATATTTAAGGAGTGATGCCTAGCTTCATAATTCCTCCCATTAATCCTTATAGTAATGATAAAACTTGAGTTCTCATTCATAGATGAGAAACCTCCACTTGATGATTTATATTTGTAATTAGGGCCTTTCACTACCGGACCATTAGCTTTTTCAGTCGGATTTCCCATACTTCTGCACTTTCTCAACCTTGCAGAAAGGGGCTCACCGGTGAGTCCCTCCTCAGTCATTTGCTCACTGGCACATCCCTTCTAGCCATTGGACCCTCTTCCAACTAGCCCTTGAGCTAGTTCCTCTCTCTCTCATATAAAAAAGTGTGTGTGTGTGTGTGTTGTAAGGAGAGAGAATGACAGGTGTAGTTAAATGTATGTATGAGTGTTCTAGTGAGGTTTCTTTGTAAATTATGTGAGTATTTTTTATTTCTTGTTCATGTTCTTTGATATACATTGTTTGTTGGGTTTAGCCAAATACATTATGATAATGCATTTGGATTTCATTTGTTTTAGATAAATTGATTTTTTTGCCTGTGTATAACTGTTTAGTTTGCGGTAGGCCAGTGATAGCCAGCATAAAAACTTTCATACCCTATGAATATGAACCAATATGAGAATTTCGTTGGGGCGTTCCCTACTGAGCGACGCACTGTACTCTATAGGCCCGGAGGTAGTGATAAATGGGCAAGGGTTGCTAGGTCGTCGCCCGGAAGCGATGCGTCATACTGACGCCCGGGTGTGGTGGCAAATAGGCAAGGGTTCCTTCACTTTGTTGGACGAGTGGGGGTAAAGAAGTTAGTCCAAGACCATAAAATTAGGTTAGCCACTTGGAACATAGGGTCTTTAACTGGTAAGTTGGTAGAGTTAGTAGATGTTATGTGTAGGAGAAAGATTGATATTTTATGTCTACAAGAGACCAAATGGGTAGGTGAGAAGGCAAAAGTGATAGAACCTTGGGGATATAAGATTTGGTATACAGGAATAAATAGAAATAGGAATGGAGTAGGGATTGTTATGAGTTGTGAGTTTATAGATAATGTAGTTGAGGTCCGTAGGAAGGGTGATAGGATTTTACCTATGTCACAGGAATTCGGCTAGCAGGGTGCGGCACTCGCGTCGACGCGACTCAATGAGGGTGCGGCATCGGGTGCGGTCAACCCGATCCTGGGTGTGTTGACCGCAGCCAGGATCATTTAGGTCCATTTTTTTTTTGGATTTTTTTTAAAAAAAAAAAATTGCCCTATGAAATGGGCTGCGAATTTTTTAAAAAAAAAATTCTGCTGACAGCAGCTCCTAATCCTTCTTTTCGTAAAGGATTTTCTCTCTCCATAATAAATGATAATGATGGTGGTCGCCTTGCTGATCCTTTTTTCGTAAAGGATTTTCTCTCTCCATAATAAATGATAATGATGGTGGTAGCCTTGCTGCCTATTAGTATTCACTGTTCTCCTGACGAGATGGGTGCGTGCAGCTGTATATAAAATGAAATTTGAAAAAACCCGCATCGGGGAAACCCCCCGACCCCCTTATATATATATATATATATATTACATTGTTGCCCCTGCCGCAACCTCGCACCCGGGTTTTTTGGAAGTGTCGAATCCCCGCACCCGCACCCGCACCCATGTGACATAGGATTTTACTTATTAAATTAGTATTAGGTACGGATATTATTAATATTATTAGTGTTTATGCACCTCAAGTAGGTTTAGATGATTCTATTAAGCGTCAATTTTGGGAAGATTTAGATGGAGTAGTACAAGGAATATCTTATGGAGAAAAGCTTTTCATCGGCGGTGACCTTAATGGACATGTAGGCATTAGAAGGGATGGATTTGAGAGTATCCATGAAGGCTATGGTATAGGAGAAAGAAACGAAAGTGGAGAAAGGATTTTAGATTTTGATTTGTCCTATGATATGATCTTAGCAAACACTTGGTTTAGAAAGAGGGAGTCTCACCTAGTAACATTTAAAAGTGGGGTTAATACGAGTCAGATAGATTTTTTCCTACTTAGAAAGAGAGATAGGGGTTATTGCATCGATTGTAAGGTTATACTGAGAGAAAGTGTAGTTACACAACATAGAGTCTTAATTTTAGATCTTAGAATTAGATAATGCCGCAAAAGGGATAGACATAGGATAGATCCTAGAATTAAGTGGTGGGCATTGAAAGGAGCTAAACAAAGAATGTTTGTAGAGCAGGTAGTTAAGAAAGTTGATTGGTGTCTCGAGGAGGATTCAGAATCAATGTGGAATAAGATAGCGGGTGGCATGAGAAAGGTGGCTAAGGAGGTATTGGGTGAGTCTAAAGGCAGTGCACCGCTAGGTAAAATAGAGTGTTATAGAAATCTAAGTAAGAGTCGTGATAATGAGAATTTGGAGAAGTATATGATAGCAAAGAAGGAAGCTAAAAAAGTAGTTTGAAACGCGAGGGATAAGGTATATAAGGAGGTTTATGACAAGTTGGATACCAAAGAGGGCGAGAAGGATATTTATAGGCTTGCAAAGATGAGAGATAGGAAATCGAGGGATCTGGGTATGATTAGATGTATCAAAGATGAAACACAAAGGATTTTAGTCAAAGATGAGAAGATTAAAGAGAGATGAAAAGATTATTTTGATAAGCTATTTAATGGAAGTCATGCTTAGGATCTTGGAGACTTGTCCATTCCTTTTCATGAGATGAATCGTGACTTCATGCGCAAGATTCAAAAGAAAGAAATTGCAGAGACTTTGAAGAAAATGAAATCAAGAAAGGCAGTTGGCCCAGATGGTATACCTATCGAGGCTTGAAAATGCTTGAGAGAGAAAGGTTTAGAATGGTTGACAAATCTTTTTAACAAGATTTGGCGGACAAATAAGATGCCTAATGAGTGGAGGAAGAGTACTTTAGTGACTCTATATAAGAATAAGGGTGATATACAAGATTGCACAAACTATCGTGGTATAAAACTCATGAGTTATACTATGAAACTTTGGGAGAGGGTGATTGAGTCTAGGTTGAGGAAGGTTGTCATGATATTGAAGAATCAATTTAGTTTTATGCCTGGAAGATCAACTATGGAAGCTATACATCTTCTTAGACAACTTATTGAGAGAAATAGAGAGAGGAACAAAGATTTGCATATGGTTTTTATTGATTTGGAGAAGGCATACGATAGAGTACCTTGGAACGTTCTCTGGTGGACAATGATGAAGAAAGGTGTTTGTCTCAAGTACATTAGTATAATTAAGGATATGTATGAAGGAATAGTAACCAATGTCCGCACTTGTGGAGGGGTGACAACCAATTTTCTTATAACGGTTGGGTTACATCAAGGATCTGCTTTAAGCCCTTTCCTATTTGCTATAGTGATGGATGAGCTTACGAGATCAATTCAAGAAAATGTGTCGTGGTGTATGTTGTTTGCTGATGATATTGTTTTGATTGATGAGTCTAGAGCTGGGGGTTAATGCTAAGTTAGAATTATGGAGACAGACATTGGAAGCAAGAAGTTTTAAGTTGAGTAAGAGTAAGACAAAATATATGAAATGTCAGTTTAGTAAGCAACGAAGTAGTGATGGGAGTATAGTGAAGCTTGGTGAGCAAGAAATAGCGGTGGATGATTGTTTCAAATATTTGGGATCTATCATTCAAAAGTATGGAGAAATTGATGGAGATGTAAATCATAAGATAAAGGTTGGGTGGATGAAATGAAAAAGTGCAACTGGAGTGTTGTGCGATCGTAGAATGCCATTGCAGTTGAAGGAAAAGTTTTATAGGACGACTATTAGGCCCGCTTTACTATATGGTACGGAATGTTGGGCTGCCAAGAGACATCATATTCAAAAAATGAGTGTAGCTGAGATACGTATGCTTAGATGGATGTGTGGAAATACAATAAAAGATAAGATTCAGAATGAGGAGATACGTAAGAAGGTAGGCGTTGCACCCATTGAAAATAAGATGAGAGAATCGTTTACGGTGGTTTGGACATATTCGGCGAAGGCCTAATAATGCTCCAGTTAGAAGGATAGAGAATGGAAAAATATATTAGTTAAAAGAGGTCGGGGTAGGCCTAGGAAGACTTGGATGGAGATGATAGGAAAGGATATGACGGCTTTGAACCTCACCGAGGACATGGCATTGGATATAAATGATTGGAGGAGAAGGATTCATGTGGAAGACCCAAAATGATTTTCTTTGTTGGTTCATATCGCCGACCCCAATTGTTTTGGGATGAAGGCGTAGTTGTTGTTGTAATTTTTTTTGCGTCTCTGATTCTATATGCCGCTTCATGACACACCAATATCCATATAATATTAGATGGATACAAATGCAGGAGGGACATGATGCAGATACACTTGGTGCGATGTGATAATTTTAAAAAATTAGTGCACAGGGACACGGCTGTACACACACATAGATGTATGTATGTGTGTGTATACAACAAAATTCCAAATCACTATAACTAAGAACATCAAATAGTGAATCTAAGTTGAAATTGAAATGTAATATAATTGATGAAAAATTTTAAAAGAAAAAGAACACAAGTGTACGTGAAAAAAGTAAAAAATATCATAAAAGGAAAATACCACAATGTTGACTGTGTGAAATTGGTTTGATTGTGTCCATGAAATATCCATGAATCGATAGAAGATACACATGCAAGTGTCTGTCTGACATAGATACCCATGTGACAAAAATACTCGGTAACAACAATGTGAAAGAGAAACAATCACATGTTTAAATATCAATACACACATTTTACAATATTCCTACAAAACATTGATGCCAACTAAAGAAGACATAA
This sequence comes from Nuphar pumila, assembly GCF_984573655.1. Taxonomy (NCBI): domain Eukaryota; kingdom Viridiplantae; phylum Streptophyta; class Magnoliopsida; order Nymphaeales; family Nymphaeaceae; genus Nuphar; species Nuphar pumila. The sequence continues at coordinate 21,662,036 of NC_143263.1, forward strand.
ATGATAAGAATGAAAAATCTTTAAAAAATACATATATAGAAGAGAAAAAGTAAAACTTTGTACAACTTGTTGGCTCCACAAGCTCAATATACTTCCATAATGCAACAAAGTAATCAATGGATATGGATGGATCTAGGCCAGATATTCTACCCTGTTTGGCTTCACTACAATAAAAAATATGTCAATGACTGTTGGTTTTCCAAAGAATCAGAGCAATAAAAGATTATCCCAACAACAATCACAACCAAAATTATGGAAGCACATTTTCGCAGCTGTAAGATAAATAAAGGATTACATATTTTCCTTCAAGCAAACGCGCGAAAAACTTTATGAATGAATTAAACAAATGCACCTGCTTTTTGCAGAACACAACAATGAAAGAAAAAGGGATTCTAGAAGCTGCTAAAACAACTACTTCATGATATATACCTATCAATAATCTTTAGACGTCCTCCAGGCAACCATGACCCAATATCTCCAGTATGAAGCCAGCAATCATCATCAATTACCTCCTTCCTATCAATTCCAAAAGACATCATTTAGCACTTCTTGAACCAAATCATAATTCTTCATATGCTAGTAATTTATACCAATTTTCAATCTTAAGATATCACAATTCATCTTTTACAATTAAAATTTATCATTCATATGCTGGCAAAAATTCAGTGCAGGTCTTACGTTTGCATTTCATCTTTATAATAGCCTTGAAAAACAATGGGACCCCTAACACAGATCTCACCACGAGGATAAGGCTTATCGTCAGTGGTGTAGTTCATTTCGGGAACATCCACAAGCTTCACTTCTGTAATGAATATGAACATACAAAAATAAGTATATCAAGACTAAGCATTCAAAAATTTTGAAATATCAAAAGTAGCCGAGTACTGCACCTAGTCCATCTGTGTGCTTCACAATATCAAAACAAAATCAATCTCTGTGGTTTGATTTTAGTATGTGGAATCATTCCTTTGGCAGTGTATAAGCTATTAGTTCTTAACAACAAGCTAATGAAAATAGATGCACCAAAAACATAGCAAATAGGATATGCTTGATGCATAATGCAAGAAAAGAACATACATAAATGGTTTATTGTTATTTCACAGTTTGAATGACACATGGAACTCATGAAAGATCCACAATTTGATGTTTAAGAGTGGAAATACTCTTGTCAGAGATGTTCTGGAAAGATCACTACATTTAGAAGCAATATCCACACACACACACACACACTCACAGTTGAGAGAGAGAAGCACAAAATAAACAGCCTTTATTCATTCAACAAAAGGGTTAACAGCTCTAGTTATAACATAATACAAGATATAAAAGAAATGCTGTCCACCACACACATGTTATATATATATATATATATATATATATATATATATATATATATATATATATATATAATATTGCCCGATAGGGGCATTTTTGTCTTTTTACATGTATTAATAGTTGTTTATTAAAAACAACTATTTTTTGTTTCTTTTCTTATTTTTCCTTTTTTTCTTTTTTTTTCTTTTTTTTTCTTTTTTTGTATTATGTGCTTTGAGGCCCCACTTCATGGAGTCGTTGGGGCCCCAACGGTCATAAATATGACCGTTGGGAGATCCCCAACGACTCTATGAATGGGGAGCTCCTTGAAAAGAAGTTGTCATTGGGTCTTGGACTCAATTTGTGTATGTACAGGACCCGACCCGATCCATGTACTGAATCGGGTCAAAATCCAATTAGTATGTAATGTAATTTACGATATTACTAGAGGGTATTTTCGTACCCTAAAATTGTGTACTCAATATATTATTAATACATTGATAGACGCATGTGTGACTCTGACGTCTTTTCTTCCTGCAGACGCCTCTTCCATTATTTTGTTCCTTCTCTTCCTGCACAGCTCATCGTGAAGACTCCTTGTCTAACATGGTATCAGAGCAGCATGACTTCTGGGTGTGAAGAACTACTTCAACTTCATTTTTTGTCAACGTGAAAGGTCGACTTTCTCTCCTCGTCGACAGGTCGAAGCCGAGTCTTACCCTTTCACGCGATCTGCCTAATCACGTGAACCTGGTCCTTCTGCTCGTGTTTTACAGTCGACTTTCTCTTCTCGTCGACAGGTTATTCTCCTTTTCCTCTTTCTGTCAAGTTATTCTTTCTCTTCTACCCCTTCCATCGCAGATCTGAATCATATTCAGTCTGCTATCACTATTGGGTTTTGTTTCTAACCATCTTCCCTTTTTGCGCAAAGGTCAAAGTCGAGTCTTACCCTTTCACGCGATCTGCCTAATCACGTGAACCTGGTCCTTCTCCTCGTGTTTTACTTCCTAACTCTTCACGTGATTAGCTTAGGCACATGAATCTGATTCTCTTTCTCCTGTATCACGCAAAAGCCGAGCTTCTCTTTCTATTCCTTCATTCTTTATACCTGCTGGTTATCTGTCCTTTTTGTTTCCTCTGTCCACACTAGCTCTTTATTGTTTGTCTTACATAACTGAACATTATTTCAAATCTACTGTGTCTTACACAGTTCTGAAAAAGTATATTTGATCCTCTATTTTGTTTTCTATCTGAATATTATCTCATTTCCTGTCAAATCTTTATCCTGTGTCATAATTTTCTTTCATATCTCTGTGCCGATTTCTGTCATAACTCACTTTCCTCTCAAATGGATTCCCCTCATCCGCAGTCAGGCCTCTCCTCTAGCTTTCTCGGTCAACTAGTCTCTGAAAAACTGAATCATTCCAACTTCTTAACCTGAAAAAGACAGATTGTTCCGTTTATAAGGAGTCAGGACCTCTCCGGTCATCTGGATGGATCGGTCCCACCTCCTCATGCTCAAGAATCCAGAGTATGTTGCATGGATGAAAAGGGATCAATCGTTAGTGGCATACATCACTTCAACTCTCTCACAAGAGGTTCTTGTAGCCATTCCTGATGATTGTTCGGCCAAAGAACTGTGGGACAAGCTAGTTCAGACATATTCACAGATCTCTGAGGCGAGAATCATGTTTCTCAAGCGAGAATTTCAAATGTTAAAGAAAGATTCCATGTCTATTATGGAATACCTGAACAAAATGAAAGCCATCATGAGCTGGCTATTGTGGGGTGTCTCATCAGTGAAAAGGATAAGGTACAACAAACTTTGAGTGGTTTCGGGCCAGATTATCATAATATGACGACGACTTTATTATGTTTACCAGGACTTCCAAAATTTGAAGACCTTCATGCCAAACTATTGCAATATGAAATGACTCTGAAAGGATCTTCTGAAGGCATTCATGGACATTTAGGAACCCAAGATGTGTTGGCCACAGGAATGACTTATGGTAGAGGTAGAGGAAATTTCTTTCGAGGAAAGGGAGGCCAAGGGAGAAACTTTAGAGGCCATGGTATACTTCCCACGCCCAATATACAAGGACAAAGGCCCATTCCCACCTGTTTTCTATGTAATAAGAAAGGGCATATTAAAGCAAATTGTTGGTTCAACCCTCAAAACAAAGAAAAAACTCCACAAGCAGAGGCTAGGAGGGATGGAGAAGTAAAAAAGTTGTTGTTGGCAGCCTTGGCAGGCTTGAATATGAAGCAAAATGATAAAGGCACTTGGTATGTCGACTCCGGAGCAGCGACTCATGTCACGGGTGATGCGGGTAAACTCTTGAATCTCACTCCTTATGTTGGTAAGAATAGCATAGTCACGGGAGATGGTTCTCATCATTCCATCTCACATATTGGAAATGCCATTATACCCATGTCCAAGTCCTCTCTTAATCTTCCAAATGTTATTCATGCTCCTAATATTCAGAAGAACATTGTTTCTGTCTCAAAACTTGTTGATATTAATGCTTCAGTTGAATTCACTCCCTCTTGAAGACATTCGTTGAGGGAAAAAGATGGGGCAACATATACATCTTTCAAGAAGATCCTTCCTCTGTTCATTCTGACTATTCATCCTTGAAGCCTCACCAACAACAATTTCTCGCTCCTTCTGAGTTTGTGTTCGCCATTTCTGAATGTAATAAGCCAAGACTTTAGCATAGTCGTCTGGGTCATTGTGGTCGTCATTTTATTGAAAAACTTGTCTCGAATAATCTCATTCCTAAGTCTAGTCTGAGTTCAGAAGTCATTGATATAAAGTGTTCTAGTTGTCATTTATGTAAGAGTCGTGTTTTGCCATTCAATTCCATTAATAAGAGAGCTTCAAGGCCCTTTGAGGTCATATGTTCTGATGTCTGGGGTCCTGCCCCAATTGCTTCTCTTTCTGGCAGTAAATATTATCTCATTTTTGTTGATAGTTATTCACGCTATACTTAGATATTTTTCATGAAGCACAAATCAGAAGTTTTTTTATTGTTTCAAAAATTTCATTCCTTCGTTCAAAACCATTTCTCTACCAACATTCTCAATTTCCAATGTGATGGAGGAGGTGAATTCGCCTCTAGTGACTTTGCTAGTTTTCTTCAACATAATGGGATAAAGAGGAGAGTGTCTTGCCCACATACACCTCAACAAAATGGGATTGCTGAGAGAAAGCATCGACATATTGTTGAGAGTGCAATGAGCATGATGCACGGGAGCAATCTTCCTGTAACACTATGGACTGAAGCATTTCACTCCACAGTTCATGTGATAAACCGACTGCCCATGACCATTTTAGAAAATAAGTCACCATATTTTTCTCTATTTGGCATACAACCCGATTACCATGAATTACGTGTATTTGGGTCTATTTGCTATGTTCACATTGACAGCTCATTGAGACATAAGTTTCAAGACAAAGCCTTAAAGTGCAGGTTTATGGGATACGCTGAAGACTACAAGGGGTATAGGTGTTATGACCCATTGAGTAAATGTGTCAAAATATCGAGAAATGTAGTTTTTGATGAAATGAATTTTGATGTTCAGACGTCTAATTCAAGTCTTCATGTTGTTAACTCAAGTCCCAGTGTTGAGGTATACTACCCATGGTTAAATTTAGAACTCTTCTCCAGTGATAAGGAAGATTGCCCAACAGACTGTAGTCAAAAGGAGACATATGAAGAATCAACAAATGCAACTCAAAGAGAAGAGATTGTCACACAAGACTTGGAGACAACAAGGTATAAATAAGGGTGTTGTATACACCCCGGCGAGAGAAAGAGCCCTCATTCATTCCTTGTACAAATATGGGTCCTTTTGACCATGCTCCACAGATGATGGATATCAGAAGATCCTCACGGATTCGACATCCGCTTGACAGGTGGGTAAGCTATAAAAAAATTTCATTAGATTTTCAGTTGTTCTTGACATCCATAAATAAAGAGAATGAGCCTCTCATGTTCTATCAAGCTGCAAGTTCTAGAAGATGGGTCAAAGCAATAAATGAAGAAATGGAAGCCTTGCATGAATGTGGGACATGGGAGATTGTGCCTAGACCACTAAATAGAAATGTCGTTGGATCAAAATGGGTATACAAGATAAAGTATAAACCAGATGGAAGCATCGAAAGGTATAAAGCTAGACTTGTTGCTAAGGGATTCACACAAGGACAAGGACAAGACTTCGATGTAACTTTCAGCCCTGTGGTTAAGATGGGAACCATTCGTATTGTGTTGAGTCTAGCCATTGAACATGGATGGACATTGAGCCAGTTAGATGTAAAAAATGCATTTTTACACGGGGATTTAAAAGAGAAAGTCTACATGGAACAACCCACTGGGTATGTAGAACGAGACGCCAAGCAATATGTATGCAAACTAAAAAGGGCATTCTATGGATTAAAACAAGCTTCTCGTTCCTTGTTCGAGAGTTTTTCACTAGAGATACAAATGCATGGCTTTTCTCGGTCCTTTCTGGATCACTCGTTATTCATTCACAATGAACGAGATGTCACTACTCTACAATTGATATATGTAGATGATATCATCATCACAGGGAACTGCAAAAGTCACATTGAGGAGGTAAAGAAGTTATTAAGTCAGAGATTCAAAATGAAAGATCTGGGGGAGCTGCGGTATTTTCTTGGGGTGGAAGTTGATAAAAGATGTGATACACTCACCCTTACTCAGCACAAATACACGCTGGACATTCTCAGTAGGGCAGGCATGACAGATTGTAAGCCATTAGCAACTCCAAGTGCCATTCATCAGAAACTGAGTTCTAAAGAAGGGGATATATATGGAGATCCCACTAAGTATCGTAGCATAGTTGGCATGTTACAATACCTGACTTTTACTAAACCCAATATAGTGTATTCGGTTAATCAGGTGTCTCAATTTATGCATGAACCCCATACGTCACATATGGAGGTAGTCAAACGAATACTTTGTTATCTGAAGGGTATAATTGGTGATGGGCTGGTATACAAGAAAAGTGAATTAGATCCAGGCGGCGGCCATGAGGTCATTATTTATGCTGATGTTGATTGGGCGAGTGATCCAGATGAACGACGATCAGTATCTGGTTATTACAGCTTCATTGGATCGAACATGGTATCTTGGAGTAGTAGAAAACAGAAGGCGGTTGCTAGGTCAAGTATTGAGGCTGAATACAGATCGATGGCAGCTGCCACTGCTGAAGCCACATGGATAAGGCATCTCCTAACGAAAATGGGAGAACCAATTGCTCGGTCACTGCTATTGTGTGACAATCAAAGTGCCATCAATATGTCTTTCAATCCCATTCATCATAGTCGAGCAAAGCATATTGAGATAGATAAGCATTTTGTTAGAAAAAAAGTTGAAGAAAAGGAGATTGAGCCCATGTTTGTGCGAACTGAAAAGCAAGTTGCTGATATCTTCACCAAAGGGCTGACAAAGGACAAATTTTGGTTTCTAAAAGGCAAGTTGTTCATGGTCCAGGACCATGCACAACTTGAGGGAGGCTGAAAAGTTGTCATTGGGTCTTGGACTCAAATTGTGTATGTACAGGACCCGACCCGATCCATGTACTGAATCGGGTCAAGATCCAGTTAGTATGTAATGTAATTTACGATATTACTAGAGGATATTTTCGTACCCTAAAATTGTGTACTCAATATATTATTAATACATTGATAGACGCAGGTGTGACTCCGACGTCTTTTCTTCCTGCAGACGCCTCTTCCTGCACAGCTCATCGTGAAGACTCCTTGTCTAACACTCCTAAGGGTCCCTCTCTCTCTCTTGTATATAAATAGGGGTGTCTCTCCCTACATGTATTCATTCCTTTTCTCTCACTATTCAATAATACTCGAATTATGTTAGTCTTTTGGCATTGTCCCTTAGTGGACTTGTGTGTGCACTTGAGTGCTTGTCTATCCTCTTTGTAATTGTCCATTATTGGACTTGTAAGTGTTTTATACTTTGTTATTTGTAATTTCGCATAATTCATTACATGGTATTAGAGCCAGTTGAGTTCTCTTGATCTTGGAAGCATTTCTTGTGGTGTTTGAAGATCGTGACAAAAGTGCTATCACTTTCTTCATCTTTATCTTTTTCTTGTCATCATGGAGCATGAATAAAGAGTAGAGCTCTCCTTCAAACTTAATGGATCCAATTACTTGATGTGGGCATCAACCATGAAAAATCATCTTACAGAGAAGAAACTTTGGGGTTTTGTGACAGAAACCTCTCTTGAACCATTGTTAAAGCTCACCAAAGTTGAAAGAGGTATTGAAAAAGCTCTCGTTGGAGATGATCGCCTTAAAGCCATCAATGAACATCAAATAAAGGTAGATGATTAGAAAAGTAACCATGACAAAATTTTGGCATGGTTTATGAACAATCATGACATAAAAATGTGTCAACATTGCTAAATTTAAAAGATCCAGTGAAGCTTGGTTTTTTCTTAAGGGTATGTATACCCAAACGGATCTTGCTAGACAATATTTTTTGTCAAGACAAAATTAGATCCACTAAGCAAGGGGACATGCGTGTCCGAGATTACTTTAGCATTTTCCCCCTCTTTGAGATGAACTAACTTTTCTTGAGCCTAAATGGATGGCTCTCGAAGATATTGAAATGAGAAGAGAGCAAATTGAGGAGCACTTTTTTCAATTTCTTCATGATGTAAGACTGAAATTTGAATAAATGAGGTCTTCTCTCTTTTATAGAACCAAAGTTATCTCTTAAAGTTGCTCTTACCGAGGTATGTTAAGAAGAAACCCGTCTTGGCATGACCAATAAGAATGATGATGTTTTGGTCGTTACTAAGTCGACTTCCAATGTAAAAACCTATAAGTCACCTCACTTTGTAAAACAAAATAACTATGGTAATGGGCCCAACTGTAACGACCCCAACTCATCCCCTTTGAAAATGCGGATTTTTTTTTTTTAAATAGTGCGGAAAACTTCCGAAAGACCCGAGGTCCTCACAGTTCCAATTCCAACTGGATAGCCAGATACCACAAAAGAACTTGCAATTAACATCCATAAAACTAACCAATACCTTTATTCATGAGTTAAGAACTAATCTCAAAAACAGTGTTTCACTCAACAGAAAGTAACGTAACCACTGATGAAAAATAAGTAGGTGACAAGAACACTAGACTGAAGAACCAAAATAAAGAGCCACTCTGTCCACAAAGGAAACTGTCAAAACTCATTGTGACTCCCGCGCCCTCAAAGTAGCTGTCGACTTCATTGATCACATGTTCCTGCGAAAAACCAATGAAGTAGGGTGTCAGAATCGAAATCCTGAGCACAGCTACTTCTTAATGAAACAAGTGAGATAAAGGGTTAATATAAGATATCATGCAACAATTAAGGGAAGTATATACAAGACAGTTTATAGCATTTGGGGAATTTATTCATGCAATAATCATAAATGTTAAGCATGCAAAGACAGTAAAGCAGTAGCATGTAATAAAACTTCAACATGCAACAAGAAATAAACATTCAACACTTACCATCATGTATTGATTAAGGGAACCATTAAAGTCTGCATGATCTAAAGCATAACAGGAAAATGCATGACTTTTGTGCAATGTATGAATCATTTTATTATCTTCCATTTAAGTATTTTGTTTCCCTATGCATGCCCTATTAAATGCATACAACTTTAAGTTTCTCTTTTTAATTATTGTTGCCCGCGGATACACCAAACGGGTACAAACCCCGAGGTCAAGTTAGGTTACCAGAGTAGCTTAGCACACAATTCGTATTTTATTACTGGGTCCCAAACTTAGCCCTCGACCGAATCACCTTCGGAACATTAGACCTCCACATCTAATGTCGGGGACACAAGGGACACCCCACGCCCACAAGTGCCACTTCCTTGGTACCAAAAACAACAGTTGTGTCAAACACACCACTCCCGGGTAAAGTGGCGGACTCTCCCTAAAACCGTGGCCAGGAGAAGGAACCTCAATATCGGGTTTAGGGGACCAAAATTAAGCACACGGAGTTTTGTATCCTCACAGTCTCCCCAAGACCGGATTTCTAAGATCCCCATTCTCCAGATGGGTGATCCCAAAAGGTATATTACACTGAGCTTTATTATTTCTTTTTATTAAAATTTAATTTCTTAAGTTTTGCAACATCATATGCAAAAAGAAAGATAAAAGCTCGCATCTACCTCGCGAGAGCCATCACAGGACTCCGGCCTGTGGAAACATATAGAACAGTGCAATAAAGCTGAAATATTAATAAAGCATGATCTTTGCAATGCATTGAAATGAGTAAGGGAAAACAATTCCACAGCTCGGGCTTACCAAACCTTCGATGATTCATTTTGATCACTGAAGCACTAATGCAAGAATCATAACCATATGTAATGTATGCAGTGGTATCAACATGCCTCCAAGGTACAGTCATATATGTACCAAATTAATCCCTTGACAATGAATATGAAACATGACATTCCCATATGCAAATTGAACTGCCCACGTTATACCCCTTTCTTGTGCATATGCTTGGTATGCGCATGGATGCATCTTTATGCAATCATTGCCAAACAGGCCCTTAACCATGAATCGTATTGGGCTGGACAAAAAAGCATTCATGTATTTATGTGTATGCAACAACACACATCAAGTCCATCAATGTGTAAGCACCCAAAACAAACTTTGTCATGGAATAATGTTTAAGCATGTTCCAACAAACATATAAACAACTTCAACTTCTAACATATAGGGAAATAAAAATGTAGGTACATAACTCATTCTCAAAATTTATCATGCATCAAGAGATTAGAATTCCAAACTTTACTAATAACACAACCAGGCCCTGCTTTCATAAACTAACAGCATTAGGTTACTAACATGATATGATTTCCAACATGAGAAAATTTTGTAATTGGACTAATACAAGGGTGGGTGTACTGTCATTGTGTTTATCAATAATAAATCAGGGTATTGAACATAGAAATAAAAATTCCCCTTAAATTTTTTTTTCTGTTAAACAACCCAGCCATATACACAGGCCCAAATCAGGGACTGTGTATGCTGCCCGGAAGCATACCACAAAAAGGGAACCATGTGTTCTTCACATATATAATTTTTTTTTTGTAAAACATCACCTACCACACATGTCAGTACCCAGCCGATTAGATCAGCTGGGCCTGCCACGACCCTGCCATTGGCTCACCTAATTCCCAGTCAACTGGGTGCTAAGCCTGGCGCACCCTGCCAGCATGCTGGCAGCCAGCCGAGTGCTACTCGACTGGGTGTCAGCCTGCCAACAGTAACCCAAAAAAAATTTGTTGGTTATACATATATATATATATATATATATATATATATATATATATTTGAAAAGAACAAACCCAACCTAGCCGACCCTGTCGGCTGGGTCTGACAGCATATCCACAGGCCCAGCCTGTGGATATGCTGTCAGGAAACCCCCACCTATACAGACCGAAATAAAATTTTCCCCTTTTTTTTTCATGCCCAAGACCCCAGGCCAGCATCCAACCTACTGGGTCGACTGGGCCTGCCCCGGTCCTGCCAAGACCAGCATCGTACCCAGCCAATCACCTGGCTGGGACTGTCGGCTCAGCCAGCAGCTGGCAGTCAGCCGAGTGCCACTCGGCTGGCTGCCAGCCAGCCAACAACTGAACCCCAAAAAGAAAACAGATTTTATATATATATATATTTTTAAAGCCATGCCCAGTCCAGCCGACCTTGTTGGCTGGGCTCAACAGCATATACACAGGTCCAGTTTGGGCCTATGTATGCTGTCAAAAACGACAGCATAAAAGTTACGCAAAACTGCTTATTAGTCATATCATATACTTTTTTTTTTAAAAGGGAAAACACCCAGCCCAGCCGACCCTGTCGGCTGGGTCCAACAGCATGTACACAGGTCCAGTTTGGGCCTGTGTATGCTGTCAAAAACGACAGCATCAATACCCACACAGTCACTATGTGATATATATTAGTATATACCTTTTTTTTTGTTGAAAAGCAAGGAAAATACATAATATAAAAATGGGTATCTGTGGAAATCGTGGATCCACTGCTCCTCCATGGATTTCCATCAAAAGATGCATGGAAACCCCACCTCCACCCGATTTCTCATTCGTTTCAAGAAGGAGTACTCATACCTTTAGAGGAAAAATGAATAGAGGTTGTGGAAGGCGTTTGGGCTGAGCTCCGATGCCTCCAACCTTCTTCTTCTACCTCCTTCACTCTCCCTTTCTTTCTCCCCTCTCTCTCTCTCTCTCTCTCTCTCTCTCTCTTCTTCTTCTCAACCCTTTTTTTTCTCTAGGGTGAAAAATGAGGGAGAAGGGCTGCCCCCCCCCCACCCCCCCCCCTCCTTTCTCTTCTAATATAGCTGGAAACTCTTTAGAGAGTTTCTAGAATTAGGTCTTTCTCTCTTTAGGGAGTTTCCAGATTTTTTTTTTTGGACTCCTTTACTTATCATTATTTTGTTTGACTTTTTGACCTTCCTTTCCTAAAAGATATGGAAACCTCTAACCCTTTTTAATTAGGGAATAGGGTTAACCCTAAACCCTCTTAACCCAAATCCCGAAATTAATAAAAATAATTAAATTAATAAATTTATTTTTTTGAATTTACTTACTCTTAAATATTCAAAGGTTCCCAAAATTGGTCATGTTGACCATGGAGACTTTTTATATGCTAATAACCCAAATTTAAAGCTCCTGGCTGAATTTAAAGTCATAAAAATGTTGAGCTTGGATTTGGATCCGGATTCGGATCCAAGATCCAAGATCCAAACCCATACTCATACGAAAATTTGGATTAAGACTTGGATCAAGTACAGATTTTATAGGACCTAACTAGGACCCAAATCCATAAAAATCTGGATCCTAGGCCTTGGATGAAATCCGATCCAATTTCGGATCCATTTCAACAAACTGCTAAAATTTTAGAAAAACGCGATTTTCGGGCCAACCAGAACTCGAATTTGAAAAAGTAAAATACCATTGCGCTCAGAATTTCGAGGCGCATCCAATGATATATTACATGAATATCAAATTCCGAATTTTGCCCGAAAATAACCAGAATTTCGCTTGAATTTCGCTTGAATTTAAAAGTCGAAATTAGAACTCTTTGTCACACTTCGATTGGCTTGTCTAGACCTTGTTGATGAGACTTGGGTCAAACCCAAACTCTAAGACCTCGGTCTAAAACTCGAGCCTCAAACGATTTTCTTACCAAACTTAGCCAAATTTCAAAATTTTCATGAATTGACTAAGATCCGAAAACACGAGATCTTACACCAACAATAATAGTGGATATAGAAAAAGTGTCACTTGCCATCATTGTAATGAACCGGGACACATTAGACCGGTATTTCCAAAGCTTAAAGGTAAAATTGCTTCCGTTGGAGAAATCACACCTAAGAAATAAGAAGCAAGCAAAAATGAAGATATTAAAGACACACTTAACCAAATAACGGAGGCACTTCAACAATTTCTCAAATCATCCTCAACTTCGGTTGCCGCCATTGCATCTTCCTCATCTCCTTTAGGTATGTGGATTCTTGATTAGGGCTAAATCTTCACTATTGCTTTAATATAAAGTAACATGAATGCATGCGTGTGCATTGTAAGCACTGTTTTCCATGATATAAATATGCCAGATTTGGTTTAGATGTAGGCATTAGATACCCTAATTGGATTCAGGGTCAGGTACAAAATCAGATGTAAGAATCTGAATACGAACTTTAGATGTAAACAAATTCGAAATGTTAATCAGACTCGGATTCAGACATAAAACTCAATAGAATCAGAACTGATTAGTCATTTGATGCTACTATGCTTACTCAGATTCAGATTCAATTGGATATCTAACTCATCTGTTGACATCCCTACACACGCACACATGCACTCAGAATTCAAAGATATGAAACTCAACCCAATCTAAATTCAATTAGTAATTGGATGCTATTATATTTATTGAATCCAACTAAATGGAGTCAGATTTGACCAGAACTACTGGCACTAGAACTAGTAAAAAATAGAAAGAAATAGGACTACTCTTCAATCAAATCAAAACTCAAATTGATGTGATGCTTTGTTCATAAAATCCAGAGACAGTATTTGATTGTCATATCAGAAACAAAAAAGAATAAGGGGACATCCCTATACACATAAACACAAGTATAGGAGAGAGAGAGAGAGAGAGCACCACAGGCAGGATTAGGAGACCCAACATGACCGGTTAAGTTATCACCATCATCCATTCCCGTTATAACACATGAACTCTCTGTCATTCCATAACCTTCATGTAGCCGGCCACCAAAGCACCTGCAAAGATAATTCATATCATACTTTTCACATAAGACCATAATCTTCATGATTTTGCTAGACACAAACAGGTCATCAGAAAATGTTTTGGTGATTGTAGCCATTTTTACCGTAGAGAATTGACCTTTCCTTGTATAAAATTGACTTTGAAACAGAGCTGCACTTTTGAGACAGAATGTTTCCATTGTATAAGGCACACACGTGTACAGAAAAACACAAGGTTACTAGGAAAGGAAACAGAAATGATCCAAACGGAAATGGGAAATGAGATTTTTCTAAGCTCATGTGAAATGGGATTAAATAGATAAATTATATACATACATATATGTATATATATGGGTTAATATTTGGTGCTATTGAAGGCACCAAATTATATGGAACTATTGAGCTGGAAATCATAGGTTCAAGCTTTATCAACTCAATCTGATCATATAGATGTGTTGAGGAAGGTTTGTTTGCTAAGAATCAAACCTTAGATCATGTTATTTCGATCGAAAAATATGATTTTTTGAGTCATGAATTTTAGTGCATTGTGGAATTAAAAACCTGCTTATGTGTCACAATCATTTGATTCAAAACTCATTTCCCAGTAAACAAACATTGTAGATCACATCCAAAAAATTTAATTTACAAAAAAAAAATCTAAAACCTATGATTTTCAGCTCAATAGTTCCATATATTTTGGTGCCTTCAATAGTACCAAATATTAACCCTATATATAGATAGAGAGACAGAGAGGGAGGGAGAGCAAAAGTGAAAATGCAGTAATACGTAAGAAGAATATTATAAGTTTACACAAACCTGTTTATCAACATCATGATAACTAGTAAAAATTAATACATCAATTTATTTCATAAAAGCATGTGAATACCTTGATTAGATTTAGAACTAAAAAACAATCACAAGTTTGTTATGCCTCATGTAAACAAGTGCACAGTTGGGTTACTTTTCATAAAATAAAGTATCTAAATGTAACATAAGGTTTTCGGGGCTTAGATATAATATATTCAAGAAATAAGGAAAAAATAGTTTGGTTACATTAAATTATGTGAGATCCCTACATTTTATTTAGCACGTTGCATCCTTCTTAACATTAAAAATTTATAAAAAATATATACAATATTTTTCAAAAACAAGAAACTAAAAATATCTAAATAGTACAAGCATCTCGATTTTTTTTCAAGAAAAAGATTTCGTATCTAAGTGAAACATGAGAGAAACACATAAAAAATGTTTCTTCATGTAAATTAAACAGGTTTCTCATGATAGGAAATGGGTTTCACTTAATGGGACTCATGCTTCTCATGAGTTCCCCACAAGTTTTCTGCATAAGTTTTGGAAACATTAGGCTTCACGTTTCCGAAACAGGTTTCCCGCATGCAAGCGGAGTTTCCAGTAACTGAAAAATTCATAAATTTTCCTATTCATGGCTCATGGTCTTCTAACGCTGTCTTTCATTGGTCTTAGAAGTTTTCACCAGAGTGTTTACTTCTCCAAAAGTCAATGGACTTTCAAGCGTGATTTTCAGACAGTAGATTTACGTTTTATGTGATTACTAGTAATGTCCTTCAATACAAGAAACCATGAAGATTTTTTTTTTAAGATTAATGAAAAAATTGCAGGTACACTGAGTGCTGCTTAGGAGAGTAAATGTCAAAAATCCTACTGGCAGAGATAACCGTCGCATTTGAAAAATACAAGTTCACACAATGGCCTGCTTTCTTTTGTAAAGGTGGTCAGATGTTTTTGTTAATCCTAATCATAGTGACAAACATTTTTATCGGCAATTTCTCGTTTTTCAAAAACTCGCGAGAAATTGAAAAAATTTCATAAATCTCGCATTTTTTCGGCAAAATCTCGGCAATAAAAAAATAAATTAAAAATATATAATTTATTTTTATAAGAAAATATTAATAAAAATTATTTAAAAATAAAAATACACGATTTTTTGTGATAAATAGCCGTTTAAAACTTAAATATCGCGTTTAAATCACGGTATTTATGTTTTTTTCATAAATCTTGCGATATTTTGAAAATCCCACGAGAAATTGCCATTTTAAATTTTCAGGCAATTTCTCGCGATATTATCGCGAGATTTTCATAAATCTTGCGATATTTGTCACTATGATCCTAATACATTCTATATATTCTTTATAATTGCCAAAGCTCATGTGGTTTTGTATACACAGCAGCACCAGAGAGCTTGATATTTAGATTTTATTGGCAGCCAACCACTAATTATAAAGAATAAACAGTAACTACTGCAATTAATAGCATCCTGAAACAAGATATAACTTACACCCTCAAGGAATCCATGACCTCTGGAGACAAAGGTGAAGCACCGGAACCCAAAAACCGGACTCGTCCTCCAAGTCCTGCCTTAATTTTATTAAATACAAGTTGATCCCACACAGGTGATGGGGCTTTGCCTGTGAGATTTATTCATCTATTAGAACAAATAAACACAAAATAACACCAAATAGCATTTAACATAAACTACATTCTTTTTATCTCTTTTCACCATTTTTTCCCTAGTCAAGTAAAAACAGCAAAACCTGAAACAGTAGAAAGAAAATTCTGACCTTCTGCACTTTTGAAAAACATAGGCACCTAATGTAGAACATAGGTACAAAAAGAACAATATAAAAGAGGAAACTGTTTACCCAGAATCAACACTAATGCATATGAAGTAACTCTAGAAAGGACAATTTCCATGGATTAGCCTAAATATTTCTGAATATAGAGACTGGACAATTTCTGAACCTTCATGCTTCCAGATTTATTCAGAAAAGACAAGCTGATACTCATCTTACCGTTCATAATTGCCTGCTTTTTGGCGTTGAAGGCTGCATTGAATAGCCTTTCTCTTAAAGCCCCAGATGATTTCACAGCATTGATAATCCTGCCATATTTATGAGCATTCACAAGAATAGGTTAATCGTGTACAACATTGTAAATAGAAGATATGAAGAAAACAGAACTTATATACTTGCTAACTTATTACCCAGAATAGATTCTGTTGTACAGTCTAGGCACACTAAAAAAGAGCGTTGGTCTAAGCAATGCCAAGTCGTCCATTAATTTCATATTGTCCTGCATCATAAAATGGTCTCAATGCAGATGAAACCCAAGGAGGGATTTCATATTATGGAAAATAAACATGTAGCAGACATTGGAAAAAACATATTTGTGCACATGAGCCATTTGGAAAACAATGAAATCATTCCTTCAGAACAATGACAGATCAGCATGATCATCTGGGTAGAACATCTTTGCAGAGACACATACCAAAGGAACAACATGGACTTCTTTCCTGAAATTTTTATGAAGAGTAAGGTATTTGCAATTTTTATTTCTTATGGACAGGCAATGATGTGAAGCGAGATGGATCAATATGATACCCCCCAACAGAGATTCCAGGCTAAATATTACTACCAGATGATGTAGACAATATATGGTTAGCAAAGTTTATACTTCTGAAGTATACACCACAGGCATTTGATAGCAACTGGAAATATGTTCATGTTAAGTTCCCATCCCAGACATATGTCCATGACAGCAAAGTATACTTCTGAAATATGTTCATGATAGCAAAGTCTCTCGCATCTTAAGTGGTGCTTTGGTGCACTTATTTTCTGTTCATGTTTATTTTCAACAGAATTTATGAATGAACTGTTTGTTGGTCACGAAAGCTGTTATATATATATAAACCAAAATACCTAATAAGGGTATTTTGGTCATTTCAAACCTGTAATAGGTATTGTTCACTAGGGACAGTTTTTATATTTTTTTTTCTTTTACTTTTTTTGTATTTATGCAAAAGGGTCTGCCTCCAACAGTCACATTTGTGACTGTTGGAAGCTGCTCCCAACTGTCAAAATGGTGACTGATGGGAGATGCTCCCTATGATGGTTGGGAGGTGCACTCAACAGTCACAACAAATGTGACTGTTATTGAGTTGTTGCACCATCTAGGTTAGGGCTGCTATGCTAGTCTCCAAGGTGGTCATTCGGATTTCGACACCATCGATTTTGGAAGTGGTGTCCATCGGGAATTGGGTGAAGGCTTCATGGGTCAAAACTCAGGGTTTTGGTCTTGGGGTTTCTTGGGTGCATAGGAACGTTGCTCTGATACCAGTTGATGTGTTCCGGTGGGCCTATGTTCAGTATTTAGGTAGGCTTGAGTTAGGTTTGGTCAAGTCAAAGGTTAAGGTTGTTAACAGATTCAGGTAGGGTTTAGGCATGGTTTAAGGAAAAATCAGGTTCTCCCAAGATACATTTCAATAAATGTGGTAAAAATAGGAGATGACTTAGAACACATCAAAGAAGCTTGGGTTAAAATCTGAGGTTCAGGGGATTAGGGGTTGCAGGGATAAAATTGTGCAAAGTTCTGGGTTTATTCGGGAACTGGATTCTGTTAAGTTTCTGATAGACCTTGAGAGAGCGAATGATTTTCCTCCGAATAAAATCAGAAAATTCTCAGGAAATAGGATTAGACTAGGGACAGGTTAGAGAAGGTCTGAGTAAAATTTGAGAGTCTGGGTCGATCTGGTTTGAGAATTAAAATTCGGCCAAGTCAGGACACAAGTTTGGAACATGTATGTTTCTAGACTAGGTGTTGGATTTATTTCTCCTTAACAGGGAAGTATTAGGATCCGATTTTTTGAGGGTACGTTAAGGATACGTAAGGGTGTTGGGGTTAAGTTTGCAGGTATGGATTAGGAGATACGTTATTTTTAAGTTAGGTTATTTTCTGAAAATCTTAACAACAAAATTGTGTTTCTAGAATTGGGTTTGGTAGAGGTTTAGGCTTAAATAGGGTTAGGAAAATGGGTCCTAAAGACTTACATGATTGGGGTAAAGTATCATAAGGTTGGGGATGAATGTAGTCCATTCAAAAAAGGTCCAAGTGTCGCAATGATGTTGAGTTGAAGCAAGCCGTCATGGAGTTGATACAGTCTACTAAGTAGAATTGGTTCTACTTAGTACTTAGGCCATTCCAAACCTTGGAAGGGCTGGTACCACCTTACATGAACCAGATGAGCCCTAAGACGATGAACGAGTCAAGGGGGAAGGGACTTGCAGGGGGTAAGGAATGAGGGAAGAAAGCCTAGGGGATGAGAGAGAGAGAAAGTGAGAGTCGTCCTCCAAGTAAGGGGGGATTTCTTCAGAGTGAGGCAATCTTGATTCAATTTCATATCATATCTGAAAACACAATATGGAGCCCCTTTTATAGGCCAAGGGAAGATCCATAATAGCAATTACAAAATCCCAAGCACCCACATATCTAACAATGCAAATACTAACTCCTAATTCCCTACTTTAGATAAAGTCTACTCAAACTTAGGAAAAAACTCCTCAATACACTAACGAGGCCTAACACACAAGGCTCATTTCGAATTCCAAGGAGAGAGGCATAAGAAGGTCTACACAACTTCCTTGGAGGGGCTTGAATGTCGTTGGGTGGTGCCAATGGGTGGAGAAGGCCCATTTGGAATTTCAAGGAGGGAGGCCCAAGGAGGTTTACACAAATTCCTTGGAGGGCATTGAATGCCCTTGAGTGGCGCCATATTTTCGTACTTAGTCATTTTCTGATTTTGCCAAAATTTTGGCTAAGCCTGGGAGAAAAATCATCTAAACCTCAAATTTTCACCGATGCTTTTGAGTCTGGGCTTGGACCAGGTCTCATCAACAAGGTCAAGACGAGCCAATTGAAGTGTAAGAAAGAGTTTTATTTTTTACCTTTAAATTCAAGCGAAATTCGAGTGAAATTCAGGTTATTTTTGGCGAAATTCAGAATTTAATATTCGTGTAATATGTCGTTGGATGCGTCTCAGAATTCTAAGCATAACGATATTTTACTTTTCTAAATTCGAGTTTCGATTGGCTCAAAAATCACATTTTTTCAAAAAGGGAGCAGTTTATCGAACTGGATCATATTTGGATCCAATAGATTTGATCCAAATTAATATGGATCTAGACTCTAACCAAGACCCATATTAGTCTAGATTTGGTCCAATCCAAAATCTATCTGGGTTTTTGAAGTTGGATTTGGATCCATATCCAAATCCATGACCAACGTTTTTCTAGCTTTAAATTCAATAACAAGCTTTAAATTAGAGTTAAATAAGGTTAAGAAGTCTCCTAAATTAATTTGGCTATTTTTGGAATCCTTTAGATAATTATTAAGTAATTAATATTTAATAATTATTTAATTAAATTTTATTAATTCCGAAAATTTGATTTAGGGCCGATTAGTACTTCTTAAAGGAGTCCACGTACTTACCTAAGAAGACTTAAGAAGGATTTTTAGAAACTTGGAAACTTTGAAAAAAAAGTCAACAAAGAGGAATTTTGAAAAATTTAGAAACTTGAGAACAGAGTCCCAATATTTGGAAACTCTCCTTCTCCCTTCTCCAGCCCATTTAGAGAGGGCTGGAGAAGAGGGGGTGTCACCTCCTTCTCTCTCTATTTAAGAGAAAAAAAAGGGGAAAGAAAAGAAAGAAAAGAGAAAAAGAGAAGAGAGAGAAAGTGAGAGGAAGAGAGGAAGGAGGAAGAAGAAGAAGGACCTTCTTCTCCAGCCAATCCAGTCTTTTTCCACCATTATTTCTCATTTTTTCTTCAATTTTTGCAAAGGTACGGGTTCTCTCTTTTGGATCAAGTGAGAAATCGAATGCCGATTCGATTTTCCATGCAATATTTGGTATAAATCCACGATTAAAGAGTGAATCCATATGTTCACTCTAGAATACATGGATGAGGGTCCATGGTTTCTCTTTTATATGTGTGTTTTAAATTCTTTTCACATTTTCAAAAGAGTAAATTTTTGTACATACTAAAACCTGTCACATGGGTGCGGGTGCGGGTGCGGGCACGGGTGTGGCTCAATTTCAAAAAATTTGGACACGAGGACTCAACTATATATATATATATATAACAATAAATTAACAAAGGTGCATGTTCAAGCCCTTTGGCAAGACGCACAAGGAACCTTGCAGTTCAGCATTTAACACCGAGTAGGGACACGATTCTGCTGCGGCAAAGGGAAAGCAAACACAGAGACCCCAAAAGGAACTAACTTGGCAAGAACGAGGCGGGGGGTATTAAAATGTAAATTGTAATATATATATATATATATATATATATATAAAATTTAATATTATTATATTTTCTTTTATTATTTTCTTTTTCTATTTTTCTTTATTTTCTTTTTTAGCATCTAGTTCAATAGAAACTAGATATTTGATCCAGTCAAGTTCCTGTTGGAACTTGACTGTGCAAATAGTTGTTGGACTGTAGTCCAACAGCTATAATAAATGTTGTTGGACTGTAGTCCAACAGCTATAATAAGAGACGTTGGACTACAGTCCACCGTCTCTTTTGGAGAGCTCAAAATGAGCTCTCCTCTCTCTTCCACTTTTTTGTATATATAGGGGTGAACCCCTTCAATGTAAATTACTATGCTTCTTAAGCATTTTGTTCATGAATAAAGTATTATTTATTTTTCAAGTGTTCTTCCTTTTATACCCTTTCAAGGGTCATGCTTGTAGTGTCTCCAATAGACACTTGTTTGTGAGTTATTCGTGCATTTGTTGAAGACCACCATTTCATTACATGGTATCAGAGCTACGAAATCCTTAGATCTTGAAGTGCTTCCACCTCGATTTACGTGTCATATTTACAAAAAGTGTTTCATCACCTTGTTCTTGGATCAAGAAGATTTGTTTGAAGAAAGGCGAACTTGTGCTACAAAAAATTTTGGTTTTGTATCCTCTCTTATTCCCTTGTCTACTCTTTTTCTTTTCTTTTTATTTTTTTCTCTCTCTCTCCTCATATTTATTCCTCTCTTACCCTTGTAAAAGATTGATGACAATGATAAGATCACCATCATTCCTATGAAGCTAAATGATACTAACTATGTAATGTGGGCTTCGATTATGAAGCACCACATTTGGGGAAAAGGTTTATGGGGTATAGTGGATGGTTCCGATTTGGAACCTAAATTATCTCTTACCAAGAAAGAGGGTGATAAAGAGGTTCCTCTAACAAAAGAAGAGAAGAGTAAGGCGTTAGCCACTTATGAAAAGAAATGGAAAGAGTGGAGGATAGGGCATGCAAAAATTATGTCATCGCTCATCAATAGCATAGACATTAAAAAATGCTCTAGTCTAGCTAAGTTTGAGCATGCCGATAAGGCTTGGAAATACCTCAAAAACATGTATTCCCTTAAAGATATTGTACATGTATGCAATTTACAAGACAAAGTTCGGACAATGACTCAAAAAGATAAAACTATTCGAGAATATTATAATGAGTTGTCCGAACTTTGGGAAGAGTTGGCTCGTCTTGAGCCCAAATGACATTGTGCCGAAGATATCGAGCTTCGCCAAAAGCAACTCGATATGGAACATTTCTATCAATTGGTGAATGGTCTAAGGTCGGAGTTTGAATCCACCAAATCGGCCCTATTACATCGTGGAAAAATTTCTTCTATTGTTGATACTATAGAAGAGCTCACTATGGAAGAAAATAGACTTAGAAAAAGTACTCCAAAAGTTAATGATGACTCAGTTTTAGCTGTATCTAGACCGGGGAATCATACTCGTACTTACAAGCCGCCTCATTTTGGAAGGCAAAACGACGACTTTGATAAAAGAAAAGTTATTTGTCATCATTGTCATGAATCGGGGCACTATAGGCCTCAATGTCCAAAGTTAAAAAGAAGAGAAGAAAAAAGAGTTGCATCTGTTGAATCCGAGTCAAAAGATCAAGATGCACCTGTGTCTATGACTCAACTGATGGAAATCCTTCAACCTCTTCTCAAAGGGGTATCCTCCTCAACCGAAGCCTCAACTGGAGCGGCAGTTGCATCTTTCTCCGGTCCAGGTAACTTTCCTTGGCTTTTAGATTTTGGTGCTTGTAACGCCCCAAAATTTTGAACTTGTAAACCTTTTTAAAATGGTTTAAAAGGCTCAAAATTCCTTTTTATTTCAGAGTTTATTTATAAAATCAGCGGAAGCATTTCTTTAAAAGAAAAGAGGGCAAGTCGACAATCTTGGGCACGTTAGCTAAAAGAGCAAAGAGACAAAGGCATAACTTGCAAATATCCAGATGAAAACATTCGTATTATAAATAGTTTTCAAGTTGTACAAAATTTGGATTTCCTTAAGAAATCCGTAACAAAAAGCTCAGGACAAGAGTTGCGAGTGGTAACAATGGATCCTGAAGACATCTCGCAATCGCGTCATCGCCTGCTAAGTGTAATGAAATATGCAGAAAAGCAAAGAGTGCATTAAGCACTTACAACATCCACTAAGGAACAAACAAAAGGGCTAACACCAAAACCCACAAGAGACAACACAACATAAAAATATAAAAGTCTCTTATTGAAAAGAGAGAGAGCTCTCTTAAGTGAAAAATACAAGAGGGGTTCACCCCTATTTATACACAAGAGAAGGAGAGGGGGGATGGCCAAGAGGCCTTAAAAGGAGATCCACCTAGGGGCTCCCCATGTAGTCGTTGGGGGCCCCATCGACTACATGGTGGGGCCCCTTTTGTGTGAGCAAAAAACATAAAAATTATAATTATAATTTACAAAAAATAAACAGGAAAATAAAAGAAGAAAAACAAGTACCCCTATCGGGTACTTGTGAAATGACTAAAATACCCCTATCGGGTATTACATATATATATATATATATATAAATATATATATATATGAATTACATGTATTTTAACACCCTCCCTCAAGCTTTACGGGGAAATAACCGAAAGCTTGTTAAGGAGAAACAAAAAGCGAGGAGCAGCAAGAGCCTTAGTGAAGAAATCCGCCAACTGGTACTCTGATGTGACGTAAGGTAGTGCTATGGTTCCTCTTAGGTATTCATCACGTACGTAATGGCAGTCTATCTCAATATGCTTAGTGCGCTCATGGAAGGTGTGATTGCTTGCAATATAGATTGCGCTTTTGTTGTCGCAACACATCTTCGAAGGAATAGAGATAACAATGCCCATATCACTTAGAAGGCTTCTTAGCCACACAAGTTCCATGGTTGTAGTGGCCATAGCACGATATTCCGCTTCCGTCGAGGATAAGGATACTTTGTGTTGCTTCTTGCATCTCCAAGAAATCATAGAGTCACCTAAGAAAACACAAAATCCGGTAGTTAAGACTCGGTCATTGGGATTTCCTCCCCAATCTGCATCAGTATAAGCAATTAAATCAAGTGACGAGGCAGAGGAAAGAAAAACTCCCTTAGTTATGGTATTTTTGATATATCTGACGATTCTTAAGACTGCACTCATGTGCACGATTGTAGGTACATGTTGAAACTGACTGACAGAGTGGACGGCATGAGCAATGTCTGGCCGAGTGATGGATAAGTAGGTTAGAGACCCAACAAGTTGCTGGTAGGGAGTAGGATCCTCGAGAGGTGTTCCATCTTCCAACCTTAATTTTGCATTGATGACTTCTGGGGTTTCTGTCTTCTTATCATCGGAGATACCAGATTTGGAACAGATGTCAGCAGCAAGTTTCATCTGAGAGAGAATGTACCCTCGATGAGAGTACGCCACTTTAATTCCTAAAAAATATCTTAAGAAACCAAGGTCAGACATATCAAAATTATCTTTCAAAACCTTCTTAATATCATTAATGCCTTGCTCATCACTTCCTGTGATGATCATATCATCAACATAAAGTAGTAAAATAACTACTGAAGACCCTGCACTTTTCACAAACAACGCAGTGTCAGTATAACATGAACGAAAATTCAAACTTGTCATTACATTACTAAATCTGTCATGTCAAGCCTTTGGGGCTTGTTTTAAACCATATAATGCCTTTTTAAGTTTGAGAATTTTATTTTTACCAATACATACTCCTAGTGGGGGATCCATGTAAACTTCTTCATTTAATTCACCATTTAGAAATGCATTCTTAACATCGAGTTGATAGATAGGTCATTTTTTCACTGATGAAATAGCAATAAGAGTCCTAACACTAGTCATTCTAGCAACAGGTGCGAAGATTTCTTCATAATCTATACCATATTCCTGAGCATATCCTTTAGCTACTAACTGTGCTTTATAACGTTCTAATGAACCATCACTCTTAATTTTAATTTTGAAGACCCATCTACATCCAATTGATTTCTTTCCAGAGGGTAACGAAGTTATTTCCCAAGTTTTTGCCTTTTCAAGGGCACTAAGCTCTAAGTTCATGGCTTCAACCCATTGGGGAATATCTTTGGCCTCATTATAGTGTGAGGGTTCATGAAATGAATGCAACACAATTAGACGCGCTCTATATCTTGGAGTTAGGGACTCATAGGAAACAAACCTATTAGGAGGATTGAAGATCCGACCGGATCTCCTTAAAGAGGTTTCTTCTAGGTTGGATCCTTGAGAGTATTTTTCTAAGGCACTCATCTGAGTTTGTTGACCACGCCTAACATAGGTTTGGATTGGTCTATCTATAACATTACCAAGAGGAATTTCCTCTAGGTCATTCAAAGACTCATTAGAGATTTCCTCTTCTTGAGGAGTCTCATCTTCTTGAGATAGAAGATCAAATAAAAAAGCATATTCACTTTCGTCAATATCTTTAGTTTTCACAAAACCATTTTCATTTTCCAAAAATGTTACATCTTTGGATACATAGAGTTTGTTATTTTTCAAGTCAAAACATCTAAAACCCTTTTGATTTTCTCCATATCCCAAGAAAACACATTCAATAGCTTTAGGAGATAATTTGTCCCGTTTATGAGTAAGGACAAAACATTTAAATCCAAAAATTCTTAATCTATTGAAATCGGGTGTTCTTTCAAATAGTTTTTCATATGGAGATGTATTTTGTAAGGATGAAGATAGCATTCTATTTATTAAGTAAGTTGAGGTTAAGGCCGCTTCGGCCCAAAAACTCTTTGGAATTTCTTTGGAAATAAGGAGTGTCCTAGTGGTTTCCATGATGTGTCTATGCTTTCTTTCGGCCAAGCCGTTTTGTTGGGGAGTCCTAGGACACGATCTTTGATGACAAATTCCATGTACTTCTAAATAGTTTTGAAATTCATTTGATAAATATTCTCCACCCGAATTGGATCTAAGAGTAGAGATATTACTTGAAAATAGATTTTTAACTATCATATGAAACTTTTTGAAGAAGTCAAAGGCTTTGGATTTTAAATTGAGAAAGTAGATCCATACATACCTAGTGTAGTCATCGATAAAAGTGACGTAATAGGAGTACCCTCCTTTAGACATGACGGGGGAAGGACCCCAAACGTCCGAATGGACTAACTCAAAAGGTCTTTTGGACACAAAAGTTCGGTTTGGAAAAGGAGTAAATTTCATTTTGCCAAAAATACAATTCTTGCAAACAAAATGTTTCTCATTACAAAATTTCTTTCCAAATGGAAAGGAGTACATTTTTGAGAAACTTGGATGTCCAAGTCTTTGATGCCAAATATCAATATTTTTATCTTGGACATTGTTACAAAAAGAGTTAGTGGGGAGTTTCAAGTTGGTCATGTAATAGAGATCTCCCCTCCTATGGCCTTGCCCAATCTGCTTCCCGGACCGGAGATCCTGTATAGAGCAATCCTTAGTTGAGAAGGAGATTTCACATCCATGATCACATATTTGAGCAACAGAGAGGAGATTTAAATTAAGTTGAGGTACAACTCTCACGTTTGGCACCAAGAAATCTTTTGAAAAGTTTAAAGTTCCAAAACTTTTTACTTGTAAGGATGTACCATCGGCAGTTGAAACATAAGAGTTTTTATAATTATTACATAAATCGGAAAGCTCATTTTCAAGTGGGGTCATATGAAAGGAAGCTCCAGAGTCAAGGATCCAAAACGACATACCTGGAGGAGAGGAAGAAGCTATGGCGGCACCCGAGGTTGATGGTATCTTGAGTAGAGTTTGAAGTGCTTCCGATAGTTGAGCAAGAGAAAAAGATTCCTTTCCTTTGATGGCTTCCTCTTTCTTTTGAGTAGCTTCTTCAACGGAAGCAACCTTATTTTTAGGTGCTTCATTCAACTTAGGGCAATTAGGTCTTATATGACCCGGCTCTTGACAATGATGGCAAATGGCTTTTCTATAGTTGCCATTATAACTATTTTGCTTCCCAAAATGTGGAGGTTTGTAAGCATTCATATGGTTGTCGGGTTTTGATACGGCCAAGACATCATCTCCTCATTTAATCATGCCAAGACGAGTTTCTTCTTGGCATATTTCGGCAATGGCATCTTCCAAGGGAAGAGGCTTAGATCTATGTAGGAGGGAAGATCTAACTTGTTCATATTCGGGCCTAAGCCCATGTAAAAATTGGAAAAAGTGCTCTTTTTTCATTTGTTCTCTCCTTAATTCCACATCCACACTAGAAACTCATTTTGGTTCTAGTAAAGATAGTTCATCCCATAGGGGACCAAGAGTGTTAAAGTAATCCCTTACACTCATTTCTCCTTGCTTGATAGTCCGGATTTTTTCTTGAACAAAGAATTGACGAGCAAGGTCTTTTTGAGTAAACATACCTTTCATAAAGAACAATGCTTCATTCGCCATCCGAAACTTGGCAATGTTGGTGCAAATTTTGAGCTCCACATTGTTCATAAACCAAGCAAGAATCTTGGCATGCTTGCTTTCCCAATCTTCCACTTTAGATTGGTGATCTTCAATGGCCTTCATGCGGGCAATGCCTTCAAGAGCTTTTTCTTGATCACCATCCATCTTAGTTAGTTGGAGTTGTGGTTCCGGAATGGTGCCCATAACGTATCCCCAAAGTTTCTTACCTTTGAGGTTGTTCTCCATAGCGGCGGCCCACATCATGTAGTTGGAGCCATTGAGCTTGAAGGAGAGATCAATCTTTTGTTCTCCTTCCATTTCAAACACTCACAAGAGGGTAAATGGAGAGAGAAACAACAAGAAAAAAATATAGCTATACGACTAGCTATATTAAGAAGAAGAGCATAAACACGGCTCTGATACCATGTAATGAAATATGCGGAAAAGCAAAGAGTGCATTAAGCACTTACAACATCCACTAAGGAACAAACAAAAGGGCTAACACCAAAACCCACAAGAGACAACACAACATAAAAATATAAAAGTCTCTTATTGAAAAGAGAGAGAGCTCTCTTAAGTGAAAAATACAAGAGAGGTTCACCCCTATTTATACACAAGAGAAGGAGAGGGGGGATGGCCAAGAGGCCTTAAAAGGAGATCCACCTAGGGGCTCCCCATGTAGTCGTTGGGGGCCCCATCGACTACATGGTGGGGCCCCTTTTGTGTGAGCAAAAAACATAAAAATTAAAATTATAATTTACAAAAAATAAATAGGAAAATAAAAGAAGAAAAACAAGTACCCCTATCGGGTACTTGTGAAATGACTAAAATACCCCTATCGGGTATTACATATATATATATATAAATATATATATATATATGAATTACATGTATTTTAACACTAAGCACCTAATCATCACCTGTACCCATAAAATGAGTTAGTTTCGTGAAAAACTAGTAAGTGCACAAGTAGACAGAAAAATCTGAAAGAAGCACAAATAATTAACTATGTGTGGCGAGTAACTAAACAGTTACTGAACTAACATGAACAGTTTATTAGCATAAGTAAAAGTCTAACTAGCACATGCTGCACGATGTAACAAAACATTTAATAACGAATTGAAATTAATGAGTATAAAACATAATTCTATGATTCATCAAGTAGAGTGCACAAGTTACTTTAGGTTCCATCATTAACTGGACTGCGGGTACACGCAGACGCGACTCGTAGAAACAACTGAGACTAGTTCGGGCGTCTATTATTCTATGTATTTTGAATAACCCGAATAGCTAGTTGAGTCCGTTCCTAAGGGGACGGCCGTTAGCCGAGAGAGGATTCCCCAAAAGCGTTCGTGGCTACAGATGCATCCTACTTCTGTAGAAGTCCAAAAGATCTACCACCTAGGATAATATCTGGTAGTCTCATCCCCTAACTCTGATGACTGGGGACACCGAGTCTTTGCTCGTAGAATGGTTGTTAACAACCTGTCCATCGAAGTGTGTGTACCAATCCATCCTCTCCCTTGACAGACAACAAGAAAAACGAATGGGTGTGTCAGGGGTTACTTAACCAACGACCCATTCTACATGCTCTGGTCTTTTGACCCAATCGAGCATCTTACCTGTGAAGGCGATAATCAATCAATCTGTAATGTGGTTTACCAATGTGCTCATAGCACTGGTCGAGGTCGAAATCTGTCGTATTACTCGCATGTCATGCATGACTATGAGCACGTTACGAGGAAGGGTTCTAGGTCCTCAATAGGAGCCTCAACAACATGATTTGCAAAGATATAATGTCATCATTCTAAACTTCTCGAAATGATTAATATCATGTGCCAACTTATGGCATGTGATTTTCTCGAATCTCACATTCGTTATCGTAGTGTCAACATGCAACATCAATTTTGACACTGATAACAATAAACGGTAAATGCGGATTTTGCATGAGAAAATTACGCTCACAAGCTTGCTCGAGTCCCGGATGTTGGGTAATCTCGAGCTATGCCAGAAAAGCGAACTAGAGTAGAGGAACTACTCCTTCTGAATGCTTGATTCAGGATGACCCGCTGTGATGCTTCAAAACCAACATTGTTTGCAAAACCGTATGCTCGATATAAAAGGACTCCTTTCATCCATCGAGGTTGCAAATTTTAAAGACAGAAAGCAGCAAATGCGAAAACAAAAGTCTGGGCGCAAAGCGCGACGGCAAACATAGAACAAGTAATGCGAAAGCAAAGGACAAGGATCGCAAAACCGCGTCCTTGAGCTAAAGACAGAAAGTAGGAAATATGAAAGTAAAAGCCTGGGTGCAAAGCGCGACGGCAAATTAAAGACAAAAAGCAGGAAAATGCGTAAATAAAATCCTGGGCGCAAAGCGCGGCGGCAAATTAAAGACAAAAAGCAGGAAAGTGCGTAAATAAAGGACAAGGATCGCGAAACCGCGTCCTTGAGCTAAAAGCATACTTATATACTTATACGTATATAAATATATATTTTTGTTCTTTCGGCCTTTAATTATTTAAGCTAGCTTTAGTTATTGAGGTCCTTGTGCAATTTCCCCTACCTCGGGGTATTATGAGAAAAAGGTCGTCTACGAGCGTAGGTAATTGCTAGTTCAGTTCGCGGGGCGCGAACGGGCTCCGTTGCGTAAGTTGCAAAGGTACGTTATAAGTATGCATTTAAGTGAATGAGGAAAACAACAACAAAGGAGTGGGGTTTCGGCTTTTCTGCAAAACAAGGCAGGGATCAACGGTCCCTGCTGACTTGAAACAGAACGGGGTAGGGTCCAATGACCCATGCCGCAAAAGAAAACATGTGCAGGGGCCATCGGCCCCTACCGGATATTTAAAGGAGGGCAGGGGCCATCGGCCCCTGCCGGGTTTATAAAAAGAGGGGCAGGGTTATAAAAAGAGGAGGCAGGGGCCGAGACAAATAAGAGAGAGGGGCAGGGGGCAGGGGCCATCGGCCCATGCCGGAAAATGAGCAGAGAGAGAGGGAGCGCAGGGGCCAAAGGCCCCTTGCGGCTTTCCAAAAGAGGAGGCAAGGGCTGTCCCCTGCCGAGCTTTGCTCGACAAAACACGAAACAGGGGCCAGAGGCCCCTATCGGTCTAGAGAGGGGCAGGGGCCATCGGCCCCGGCTGAAAGAGAAGGGCAAGGGTCGATGGCCCTTGCCGAAGCAATAAAAAGGGCAGGGGGCGGAGCCCCCTGCCTGCTAAAGGAGATGAAGGCAAGGGGGGCGAAGCCCCCTTGCCTGTCGGAAAAGTGAAGAGGAAGGCAGGGCAGGGTGCCGGCCTTCCGGCGAACACAAAAGAAGAAAGAGGGGGGGGAATGAGAGGAGAAGGGGGGGGTGGGGTTACCTGGGCTGCCGGAGGGAGAGAGGTCGCCTGGTGAGGTGGGAGGTCGTCGGGCTGCCTCGACGGAGAAGGCTCGCCGGCGTCGGTTCATCGACGAGAGAGAGAGAGAGATGGAGTCGGGGAGGGAGAGCAGAAACAGAGGGGAGAGAGACGAGAGAGAGTCAGGGGAGAGGCTCGAACGCCTCTCCTCCCCCTCTCTCGCTCCTTTTATAGAGGGTGCAGGGGGTGGGCGGCCCCCTGTATGCCGCTCCTTGCCAGCCCCTGAAAGCCCGTTCGACGGACAGGGCTGGCTCGGGTATGGATCCGGGTCGGGTCCAGACCTGACCCGGGTCCGATTTTTTTTTTACTGGGTTTTACATCCTACCCTCCTTAAAATAATTTTGTCCTCGAAATTAGATTGAAATTATCGCTCCAAGTACAAGTGAGGGTATTTCTCCCTAATGTCAGAATCTGGTTCCCAAGTACATTCTTTTATCCCATGGTGCTGCCAACGCACCTTGACAAGGGATATCATCTTTGACCTAAGCACTTGATCTCGACGATCCACGATTTTGATTGGTCTTTCCTCGAAAGATAAATCCTTCTGAATGTCTACATCGTCATAATGGATGATGTGTGACGGGTCGTGCACATATTTCCTCAACATGGATATATGAAAGACATTATGGATCTGAGCATATTGAGGAGGTAAAGTCACACGATAAGCTGCTTCACCAATTCGATCTAGGATTTCGAATGGTCCGACGAATCTGGGACTTAGCTTCCCCTTTTTCCTGAACCGGAAAACGCTTTTTGTGGGAGATACCTTAACAAAAAACATATCTCCCGTCGAGAATGTGAGCTCTCGACGACGACGATCCGCATAACTTTTCTGTCCGCTTTGGGCAGTACGAAGTCGCTCCCGAATCAACTGCACTTGCTGAGTGTAGTGCTGTAACACTACTGGAGAATCCAATCTTCGCTCGCCAACCTCGTTCCAGTAGAGAGGTGATCGACAGGGCTTCCCGTACAAGGCCTCGTAAGGGGCCATCCCGATGCTAGCGTGATAACTGTTATTGTACGCGAATTCTGCCAGACTGGTATGAGAATCCCATTCTCCTTTCCAATCCAACATGCATGCACGTAGCATGTCTTCCAAAGTCTGAATCGTGCGTTCAGACTGCCCATCGGTCTGAGGGTGGAAAGCGGTGCTAAACTTCAATTTTGTACCCAAGGCGGACTGCAATTGTCCCCAAAACCTTGAGGTGAACCTAGGGTCGCGATCGGAGATGATGGACACTGGAACACCGTGCAATCTTACAATCTCCCAAACATAGAGGTTTGCCAGACTCTCGAGTGACTGACTAAGGCGAATTGGAAGGAAATGTGCTGATTTGGTAAGTCGATCGACGATTACCCAAATCGCATCATGCTTTCTCCGAGTCTTCGGCAAACCGATGATAAAGTCCATAGTGATGTCTTCCCATTTCCATTGTGGGATTTCAATCTGCTGCATTACTCCGCCAGGTCGTTGATGCTCGATCTTAATCTGTTGACAAGTCAAACACTTGGCGATATACTCGACTACGTCTCGCTTCATTCCGCTCCACCAATAACCTCGTTGCAGGTCTTTGAACATTTTGTGCCTCCCGGGTGGATCGTGTATCTGGACTTGTGAGCTTCTGCGAGAACCTCGTCTCTCAAAACAGGATCATTTGGGAACCATAGGCAACTCTTACGCCATAAACTTCCTTCTTCCTTCAGACAAAAGGGGGTATCAGGCTGCTGTGCTTGAGCCTTCAACTTTACGTATTGTGCATCAATCCTTTGTGCAGCAAAAAACTTTGCTAAAAGCTCAGGTTGGGCCACTAGACTGGAAAGTCTGATAGAATGTTGCGTGACCGCAAATGGTTTCCAAGAAACCAGATCCTCAAAAAACTTTCAATCAACGTATAATAGATTGAAAGAAACACCGGAAGCCTTGCGGCTGAGAGCGTCAGCCACGACGTTTGCCTTTCCTGGATGGTAGGAAAGGGTGAAATCGTAATCCTTTAAGAATTTTAACCAACGTCGTTGCCTCATATTCAGCTCATTCTGCGAGAATAAGTACTTAAGGCTCTTGTGATCCGTAAAAGCCTCGAACTGTTCCCCGTATAAATAGTGTCGTCATATCTTCAAAGCGAAGACCACGACTGCTAACTCCAAATCATGGGTCGGGTAATTCTTCTCATGGATTTTGAGTTGGCACGAGGCGTAGGCGATTACTTTCCCATTTTGCATCAGGACACATCCTAAGCCCGTTCCTGAAGCGTCTGTATAGATCACAAAGTCGCCTTGTCCTGAAGGCAAGGCCAAGATAGGAGCGGTAGTAAGTCGCTCCTTCAGCATCTGAAAACTGTTTTTGCACGTATCGTCCCACACGAACTTAGCCTCCTTCTTTAGCAGTTTTGTCATAGGTAGAGAGATTTTGGAAAAGTCTTGGATAAATCTTCGTTAATATCCAGTTAATCCAAGGAAACTCCTAATGTCACGAACATTCCTCGGTTGTTGCCAATTTAGTACGGCCTCCACCTTGGCAGGATCTACGGATACGCCTTTCTCAGATATAACATGACCCAAAAACATAACTTCCTTGAGCCAAAACTCGCTTTTGGAGAACTTAGCGAACAAACACTCCTTCCGCAGGGTCTCCAAGATTATGATTAGGTGTTCGCGATGTTGATCCCAGGTCTCCGAGTACACCAGGATGTCATCGATGAACACGATTACGAAGGTGTCTAAAAAGGGTTTGAACACACGGTTCATGAGGTCCATGAAGGCTGCAGGAGCGTTGGTGAGTCCGAAAGGCATGACAGTAAACTCGTAATGCCTAGTTCGAAAAGTTGTTTTGGAGATATCATCTCCCTTAATTCTGAGTTGATGGTACCCAGATCTAAGGTCGATTTTAGAGAATACCCTAGCCTTAGCTAATCGAAAAGATCCTCGATGCGAGGCAACGGATACTTATTCTTTATTGTGGCCTGATTGAGCATTCGATAATCAATGCACAATCGCAACGATCCATCCTTCTTTTTAACGAATAGAACAGGAGCTCCTCAGGGCGAGACACTGGGGCGAATGAAACCCAAATTCATCAACTCCTGCAATTGCTTCTTGAGCTCCTCGAGCTCGGCTGGCACCATACGGTATGGAGCTTTAGAAATCGGCGCGGTACCCAGTAGCAACTCGATGTTGAATTACACTTCACGAGGCGGGGGAAGTCCTGGGAACTCCTCTGGGAAGACGTCTGGAAAATCACGAACCTCCAAATCTCTGATCGAAACTTGCGATGACTCAGACTGGACGACACTGACTAAAAAGGCAATGCATCCCCTTCTTAGGTAGTTTTGCGCTTTTAGCGAAGAAATTATCTTGCTAGCTCGAACCGGTCTCACGATCTTGAATTCCACCTTAGGCATCCCTGGTGGAGATAAGACAATTCTACTATCCCGACAAAAGATTTTGGCATGGTACTTGTGCAACAAATTCATGCCTAGGATGACGTCGAATTCTGTCATCTCAAGCAGGATAGCACGAGCGGGCAAGTGCCGATCGGCTAAAACTACGTCCAAAGCCGGTACGTAGGTCGCACAAACTGTGTTCTTCCCAATTAGATTATACACGTCGAGAACATTGTTCAAAGGACTAACAGGTAAGTGCAAGTGTTCAACAAACTTTACGAAAAAAAAGGAATGAGTGACACCACAATCAAAGAGTACCAAAGTTGCTCGGTTAGCGACCAGAATGGTACCTTGCACGAGCTTGCCCTTGGTCAACTGCTCGACCGTGGCGGTGTAGACGCGTCCTGGTGTCTTCTTCTGACCGCTGGATTGCGGCTGTTGTGGTTGTTGTGGTGGTCGAGGCAACAAAGGTGCTCCGTTGTTTCGCCTGAGATCATCGATCGGCTTCTTGCGGCATTCCCGGATGTAGTGGCCCATCTTGCCACAATATAAGCATCCACCGATCTCACGAGGGCATGCCTGTCCAGGATGGGGTCGCGAGTATAGGGGACAAGCATCACTAGCTTGCTGCCTAACTGGAGGGTTGCCCTGAGGGCGCTGACGCTTGTGAGGAGGAGCCTGCCTCCTTCCCCCTTCCTTTTTTACAAAAAAGGGCGGGCGCTTGACTTGGCCGCCAGAAAGGATCTTTTTCTGTTCTCCACCTGCGACAGGTGGCTTCTTGGCCTGGGTGCTCTTAGAGCGCTCCCAGTCTTCGCTCAGGAGGGTGGCAGCCGCAACTGCCACGGAGAAGGTTGAGGGCATGCTGGTGAGGACCCTAGGTCGGAGTCCTTCCCTCAATCCTCGAATGAACTTGCCGGCATATTCGCATTCACCGTCGAACAGGCCGGGACAGTAACGCTCCAGCCTTTGAAAATTGGCGATATAGTCCGCCAATTTGGAGGTTCCCTTACAGAGTTCCAAAAATTTGACCTTCTTTTTCTCTCGTGCATTAGGAGGAAAGTAATTTTCCAAAATCGCCTTTTTGAAGGCTTCCCAAGGATTCACGGATGAATATGGAAAAAGAATATCTTGGGTCGTGTCCCACCAATTGCGGGCGTCATCCTTCAATCGGAAGGTTCTAAACAAAGTCTTCTTGTCGTCTGGGACATTCAGCACTCGGAAAACTCGTTCCACCTCTTTAATCCAGTTTTCTGCCAAGTCTGGATCAGTTTTGCCAACGAAAATGGGCGGATCAAGTTTCAGAAATTTCTCATACGAGACTGTCGTATGATGGCTTGGCTCGGAGGAGGGTGCAGGAGCGCGCATTTGGCCTCGAATTGCATCTGCAAAAGCACCAAGAGAATCCATGACAAATCCTCGTTGATCTGACCAATCATCAGACGAACCTTCGTTCGTACCTTGCACCATTCTTAATATAAAAAGATACGTAAGTTAGGATTCAAAGAAACATAGTGAAGAACCCAAAATATCGTAGTATTTCTAAGTGTCAAAGTTACAGAAACCCAACAGTGCTAGTACAAAAAGACACTTTACAAAAAGCAACAGAGTACATAA
This sequence comes from Nuphar pumila, assembly GCF_984573655.1. Classification (NCBI taxonomy): domain Eukaryota; kingdom Viridiplantae; phylum Streptophyta; class Magnoliopsida; order Nymphaeales; family Nymphaeaceae; genus Nuphar; species Nuphar pumila. The sequence continues at coordinate 21,697,655 of NC_143263.1, forward strand.
ACTCTGGTACAAAAAGTTACTTGTTAAACAAAAGGACAAGCCGATAATAAAACGAGTCCTATATCCTTTAGGGTCGACGAGAGTACTTCTTCAAGTACTCTCTTGCAATACCCATATGCCTGATCCCTCGCGGAGGGGAAAAAACGATGCAATTCTTCATTTTGGACTCCTTGACCGTAAGGAGGGGTCGTGGGGGTGTAATGCGGTGAAGCATTTGGTAGCGTAAAGCCCCAAAGATCCGCAAAAGTAGGGGGGGTTGGCCTTCTTGCCCAAAACTTAGCTCGGGACCCTTCTATTAAATTATATACCTAATCATTCAATGTAATATATATATTTTATATATATAAAGTAATACATATACATATATTAATATATATGTATATGTATCTACTCATTATATATATAAAATATATATTTCTATTTTTGTTTAGCCGTAGGGGTAGAATAGTCTTTTCCTTCATTTTACGCACATTCAATTTATGAATGTGATTGTAATTTATTTTTCTTTTTCTTTTTCTTTTATTTTTTGTTTTTTGTTTTACTTTATGAAAAGTACCTTGGGGGGGGCACTAACATAGACGTTGGGCCCTCTCCAACGGTCACATTTGTGACCGTTGGAGGGGCTCCAACGTCTATGAGTGGAGCCCCTCCAAGGCCCCTCATGTGTTCTTATAAATAGGGGGTTCACCCCTTTGTATTCTTCATGGCTTTGAGTCAAAGCCCAAGTTCTCAATAAATCGATTCCATTGTTTTTATGCCTTTGTGCATTTGTGAGTTATTTGTGAGTTGTGCCTTTGTGCACAAGTGTTCTTAAGTGTTCTTATTGTGCATTCGTGGTGGGTTTATTATCAAGAATATTAAGGTCTTGATCCGAGTATCTTGGTGGAGATACTTTTACATGGTATCAAAGCCTCGTTTAAGAAGGAGGATAGAGCATCCCGCCACTTGTGAAGTACATCGGTAATCGTGCCCTCAAGCTTGTGAAGTTTTGAAGTATATCATCTTCTTCGGGCGATATTTTAGAAGCAACTTTTGTCAAGAAAAGTTGGAAAAACTCTTAAGGTACACATTATTTTCTATCATCTTACCTCTCTAATGGGTGAAAAAAATTCCCACTTCTCTCTTGGGTTTAAACTTAATGGTTCGAACTATCATGTTTGGGCCGGCAATATGGAAGCACATATCAAAGGAAAAGGCCTTTGGGGATACGTTCAAGGTTCTATATCGGAACCCGAACCCAAGCTTTCTATCATAGAGAAAGGGGATATTAAGATCCTTGAGGGTGAAGATAGACAAAAGGCCCTTGAAGAATATTCAAAAAAGCATGATGAGTGGGAAATGAAGAACTTCAAAATTTTATCTTGGATTTTTTCATCCGTGGAAACCAAGATCAATGCCAACATCATTAAGTTTAAAAGGGCTTCCGATGCGTGGTTGTACCTTGAAAAAATGTATACTTCAAGGGACCTATCACACAAATATTATCTCCAAAAGAAAGCTTTGACTCTTTAACAAAATGATTTGTCTATTCGGGAATATTTTGCCGAATTATCATCTATTTGGGACGAGCTTGCTATGCTCGAACCAAAATGGAGCGGAGAAGCTATTGAATTAAGACACAAGCAACTAGAGGAAGATCGATTTTTTAATTTCTTAAATGGTCTTACACCCGAATTTGAGAAAATTCGGTCCTCTCTCTTATCCGCTTTCACATCCCCATCTATTGAAGATGTCATCACCAAGTTAAGTGGTGAGGAAACACGTATGGGGATTAGTAAAAATAATCCGAGTATTCTTGCTACCCCTTTTCAAAGTGATTATGAAGGGGTTAATGCCGTGTCAAGACCCGAAAATAACTTGAAAACCTATAAACCACCACATTTCAAGAATCAAGGGCAAGGAGGAAATGATCGATATGGGAAGAGAGACTATAGCAAATTAACTTGTCACTTTTGTAAAGAACCGGGGCATATCAAACTCCTTTGTCCTAAATAGAAGAAATTTCTTGCTGCGGCTTTAGCATCCCAATCAGAAGAACGACCTTCGTCATCAAATGAGTCTCTTCCGCTTCAACAAATTGTGGATGCTCTTCAACCTATTCTCAAAGGAGGCATTTCTGGAGCCGCTATGTCATCCTCATCCTCTCTCGGTAAGTCATCTTGGCTCCTTGATTCTGGTGCCTCATTTCATATGACTCCAAGTCCTTGTTTTCTCACTGATTATTCTAAAAATTTTCTTCCATCTTTTGTCTCAACGGCAGATGGAACACCTCTTGAAATTAAAGGAATGGGCAACTTTGAAAAACAAGACTTTTTTATCCCAAAAATTCGTCTCATACCCAAATTAAACTTAAATTTACTTTCCGTCTCTCAACTCTCGGACCATGGTTGCGATATAAGGTTTTCTTCTAACAAATGTTGGATACAGGATCGCCAGTCCGGGAGGTTGATTGGGGAAGGCTCTAGGAGAGGCGACCTCTACTATATCGATTTTCTTAAAATTCTCAAGGATCAATTTTGTAATGTTGTTCAAAACAAAGATATTCATGTATGACATAAGAGATTGGGTCATCCCAACATTGTTAAAATCTCTTATTTGCCCTTTATTAAGCATCTTTGTAATGAAAATTTTGTTTGTAATGAATGTATTCTTGGAAAAATGAAAAGTCTCCCTTTTCCTCAAAGATCTATGTTTACAACAAGACCTTTTGAAATTGTTCACTCCGATGTATGGGGTCCGGCTCCGGTGATCTCTAAGGGAGGTTTCTCATACTATGTTATCTATGTGGACGATTTCACTAGGTTTAGTTGGATATATTTTCTTAAACATAAATATGAAGTTTTCTCAACTTTTAAAACATTTCATATGATGGTTTTAAATCAATTCAATGGAAAGTTAAAAATTCTTAGAACCGATTCGGGTGGCGAATATTTTTCCAATGAATTCAAAAATTATCTTGAAAACTATGGAATTCTCCATCAAAAGTCTTGTCCTAAAACTCCCCAACAAAATGGGTTGGCGGAACGAAAACATAGACATATTATTGAAACAACACGAACTTTGCTCATTTCGCAAAATATTCCAAAGAAACTTTGGGCAGAGGCCGCCCTTACTTCTGTCTATCTCATAAACAGACTCCCATCTAAAAACTTGAACAAAATTTCCCCATTTGAAAAATTATACGAAAAAGAACTTGATTATAGCAGGTTAGGGGTTTTTGGATGTAAATGTTTTGTCCTTACTGATAAAAATGACAAACTCTCTCCTAAGGCCATTCCTTGTGCCTTTCTTGGTTATTCTGAAACTCATAAAGGTTTTCGCTGTTATGATGTTAAAAGTGATAAACTTTATGTTTCCAGAAATGTAAGTTTCTTGGAAAATGTTAGTGGTTTCGAAAAACTTGAAACCAATGACGAGAATATAGACTATTCCTTTCTGTTTGATTTATTAACTGAAGATGATGATACTAGTGATGATGAAACAAATCAAAATGACTTGAATAATAATGAAACTCATTCTGATCAACATATCAATGAAGAACATAGAGATCCTATAACCTACTCTCATAGAGATAGGAATACTTTTAGAAGTGCTCTCGAAAGATATGATAGTGAGTCTACCCCTTCAAGTGAAGGAAACCTTCGTAGGACCGAAAGACCAAGAAGACCTCCTTCTAGGTTCATCTCATATGAGTCATTTTCACCAAAATATAGAGCCTGTCTAAGCGCCATTCACTCATACATAGAACCTAGGGATTTCGAGGAAGCACGAAAATGCCCGGAATGGATAGTCGCTATGAATAATGAACTTGAAGCTCTAAAGAAAGCAAAAACCTGGGAGTTTCAAGACCTTCCTAAAGACAAGAAAGCAATTGGGTGTAGATGGGTCTTTAAAGTCAAAACTAAGAGTGATGGGTCTCTTGAGAGATATAAGGCCCACTTAATTGCAAAAGGATATGGTCAAAAATATGGGATTGATTATGAGGAGACTTTTGCCCCCGTTGCTCGGATGGTCACCGTCCGATGCCTTATAACCGTTGCTTCCATCAATAAATGGAACATCTATCAGATGGATGTTAAGAATGCTTTTTTAAACGGAGATCTAAACGAAGAAGTATATATGGATGCATCTCCTGGAATGGAGTATCCTAAAGGAAAAGTGCTTCGTCTTCGGAAAGCACTCTATGGTTTGAAACAAGCTCCCAAGGCTTGGTATGATAGGTTTAACTCCGTTATGTTAGAAAATAATTTTTCATCCTGCTTTACTGATACTGCTTTATTTGTTAGAAAATCTAATGCAGGGATTGTTATTCTACTTCTTTATGTGGACGACATGCTTATAACTGGGAGCGATTCTAAAGGGATTAAAAGCATAAAATCCATTTTAAAGGATAAGTTTGAAATGTCTGACTTAGGCTTCTTAACTTACTTTTTGGGTATTGAGGTAGCTTATTCTCATAGAGGATATTTTTTTGTCTCAAACTAAGCTTGCGTCTGAGATTATTGACAGGTCAGGTATTACAGATGATAAAATTTGTGAAACTCCTGCTATAGTAGGAGCTAAAATGAAGATTGATGATGGTGTTCCTCTCTCTGATCCTACTCCCTACAGGCAACTTGTAGGATCGTTAATGTATTTAAGTATCACCAGACCAGATATCTCTCATGCGGTGCATACAGCAAGTCAGTTTCAGCATGCACCAACTTCTGTTCACATGGGTGCTATCTTACGTGTCGTAAGATATCTAAAGCACACTATTAATAAGGGAGTTTTTCTGTCTTCTTCTTCTGAGTTAAGATTAATTGCTTATACTGACTCTGATTGGGGAGGTGACCCAAATAACCGTCACTCCACCACTGGTTTTTGTGTATTCTTAGGTGACTCATTAATCTCATGGAGATGTAAGAAGCAGCAAAAGGTGTCTCTATCATCAACTGAAGCGGAATATCGTGCCATGGCAACTACTACCATGGAAATTATTTGGATTCATCAGTTGTTGGAAGACATGGGGATCACTATTGAAGGGCCTACTAAGCTTTGCTGTGACAACAAAAGTGCGATTTATATTGCTAAGAATCACACTTTTCATGAGCAGACCAAGCACATAGAGATGGATTGTCACTACGTTCGGGAAGCGTACCTTAAAGGAATCATTGACCTTCCATATGTCACGTCCGAATATCAATTGGCGGACTTCTTCACTAAAGCCTTGTGTGCTCCGCGTTTCAACTTTCTTCTTAGCAAACTCTCGGTCATCCTGCCCTAGGTTTGAGGGGGGGTGTTAAATTATATACCTAATCATTCAATGTAATATATATATTTTATATATATAAAGTAATACATATATATATATTAATATATATGTATATGTATCTACTCATTATATATATAAAATATATATTTCTATTTTTGTTTAGCCGTAGGGGTAGAATAGTCTTTTCCTTCATTTTACGCACATTCAATTTATGAATGTGATTGTAATTTATTTTTCTTTTTCTTTTATTTTTTGTTTTTTGTTTTACTTTATGAAAAGTACCTTGGGGGGGGCACTAACATAGACGTTGGGCCCTCTCCAACGGTCACATTTGTGACCGTTGGAGGGGCTCCAACGTCTATGAGTGGAGCCCCTCCAAGGCCCCTCATGTGTTCTTATAAATAGGGGGTTCACCCCTTTGTATTCTTCATGGCTTTGAGTCAAAGCCCAAGTTCTCAATAAATCGATTCCATTGTTTTTATGCCTTTGTGCATTTGTGAGTTATTTGTGAGTTGTGCCTTTGTGCACAAGTGTTCTTAAGTGTTCTTATTGTGCATTCGTGGTGGGTTTATTATCAAGAATATTAAGGTCTTGATCCGAGTATCTTGGTGGAGATACTTTTACATGGTATCAAAGCCTCGTTTAAGAAGGAGGATAGAGCATCCCGCCACTTGTGAAGTACATCGGTAATCGTGCCCTCAAGCTTGTGAAGTTTTGAAGTATATCATCTTCTTCGGGCGATATTTTAGAAGCAACTTTTGTCAAGAAAAGTTGGAAAAACTCTTAAGGTACACATTATTTTCTATCATCTTACCTCTCTAATGGGTGAAAAAAATTCCCACTTCTCTCTTGGGTTTAAACTTAGTGGTTCGAACTATCATGTTTGGGCCGGCAATATGGAAGCACATATCAAAGGAAAAGGCCTTTGGGGATACGTTCAAGGTTCTATATCGGAACCCGAACCCAAGCTTTCTATCATAGAGAAAGGGGATATTAAGATCCTTGAGGGTGAAGATAGACAAAAGGCCCTTGAAGAATATTCAAAAAAGCATGATGAGTGGGAAATGAAGAACTTCAAAATTTTATCTTGGATTTTTTCATCCGTGGAAACCAAGATCAATGCCAACATCATTAAGTTTAAAAGGGCTTCCGATGCGTGGTTGTACCTTGAAAAAATGTATACTTCAAGGGACCTATCACACAAATATTATCTCCAAAAGAAAGCTTTGACTCTTTAACAAAATGATTTGTCTATTTGGGAATATTTTGCCGAATTATCATCTATTTGGGACGAGCTTGCTATGCTCGAACCAAAATGGAGCGGAGAAGCTATTGAATTAAGACACAAGCAACTAGAGGAAGATCGATTTTTTAATTTCTTAAATGGTCTTACACCCGAATTTGAGAAAATTCGGTCCTCTCTCTTATCCGCTTTCACATCCCCATCTATTGAAGATGTCATCACCAAGTTAAGTGGTGAGGAAACACGTATGGGGATTAGTAAAAATAATCCGAGTATTCTTGCTACCCCTTTTCAAAGTGATTATGAAGGGGTTAATGCCGTGTCAAGACCCGAAAATAACTTGAAAACCTATAAACCACCACATTTCAAGAATCAAGGGCAAGGAGGAAATGATCGATATGGGAAGAGAGACTATAGCAAATTAACTTGTCACTTTTGTAAAGAACCGGGGCATATCAAACTCCTTTGTCCTAAATAGAAGAAATTTCTTGCTGCGGCTTTAGCATCCCAATCAGAAGAACGACCTTCGTCATCAAATGAGTCTCTTCCGCTTCAACAAATTGTGGATGCTCTTCAACCTATTCTCAAAGGAGGCATTTCTGGAGCCGCTATGTCATCCTCATCCTCTCTCGGTAAGTCATCTTGGCTCCTTGATTCTGGTGCCTCATTTCATATGACTCCAAGTCCTTGTTTTCTCACTGATTATTCTAAAAATTTTCTTCCATCTTTTGTATCAACGGCAGATGGAACACCTCTTGAAATTAAAGGAATGGGCAACTTTGAAAAACAAGACTTTTTTATCCCAAAAATTCGTCTCATACCCAAATTAAACTTAAATTTACTTTCCGTCTCTCAACTCTCGGACCATGGTTGCGATATAAGGTTTTCTTCTAACAAATGTTGGATACAGGATCGCCAGTCCGGGAGGTTGATTGGGGAAGGCTCTAGGAGAGGCGACCTCTACTATATCGATTTTCTTAAAATTCTCAAGGATCAATTTTGTAATGTTGTTCAAAACAAAGATATTCATGTATGACATAAGAGATTGGGTCATCCCAACATTGTTAAAATCTCTTATTTGCCCTTTATTAAGCATCTTTGTAATGAAAATTTTGTTTGTAATGAATGTATTCTTGGAAAAATGAAAAGTCTCCCTTTTCCTCAAAGATCTATGTTTACAACAAGACCTTTTGAAATTGTTCACTCCGATGTATGGGGTCCGGCTCCGGTGATCTCTAAGGGAGGTTTCTCATACTATGTTATCTATGTGGACGATTTCACTAGGTTTAGTTGGATATATTTTCTTAAACATAAATATGAAGTTTTCTCAACTTTTAAAACATTTCATATGATGGTTTTAAATCAATTCAATGGAAAGTTAAAAATTCTTAGAACCGATTCGGGTGGCGAATATTTTTCCAATGAATTCAAAAATTATCTTGAAAACTATGGAATTCTCCATCAAAAGTCTTGTCCTAAAACTCCCCAACAAAATGGGTTGGCGGAACGAAAACATAGACATATTATTGAAACAACACGAACTTTGCTCATTTCGCAAAATATTCCAAAGAAACTTTGGGCAGAGGCCGCCCTTACTTCTGTCTATCTCATAAACAGACTCCCATCTAAAAACTTGAACAAAATTTCCCCATTTGAAAAATTATACGAAAAAGAACTTGATTATAGCAGGTTAGGGGTTTTTGGATGTAAATGTTTTGTCCTTACTGATAAAAATGACAAACTCTCTCCTAAGGCCATTCCTTGTGCCTTTCTTGGTTATTCTGAAACTCATAAAGGTTTTCGCTGTTATGATGTTAAAAGTGATAAACTTTATGTTTCCAGAAATGTAAGTTTCTTGGAAAATGTTAGTGGTTTCGAAAAACTTGAAACCAATGACGAGAATATAGACTATTCCTTTCTGTTTGATTTATTAACTGAAGATGATGATACTAGTGATGATGAAACAAATCAAAATGACTTGAATAATAATGAAACTCATTCTGATCAACATATCAATGAAGAACATAGAGATCCTATAACCTACTCTCATAGAGATAGGAATACTTTTAGAAGTGCTCTCGAAAGATATGATAGTGAGTCTACCCCTTCAAGTGAAGGAAACCTTCGTAGGACCGAAAGACCAAGAAGACCTCCTTCTAGGTTCATCTCATATGAGTCATTTTCACCAAAATATAGAGCCTGTCTAAGCGCCATTCACTCATACATAGAACCTAGGGATTTCGAGGAAGCACGAAAATGCCCGGAATGGATAGTCGCTATGAATAATGAACTTGAAGCTCTAAAGAAAGCAAAAACCTGGGAGTTTCAAGACCTTCCTAAAGACAAGAAAGCAATTGGGTGTAGATGGGTCTTTAAAGTCAAAACTAAGAGTGATGGGTCTCTTGAGAGATATAAGGCCCGCTTAATTGCAAAAGGATATGGTCAAAAATATGGGATTGATTATGAGGAGACTTTTGCCCCCGTTGCTCGGATGGTCACCGTCCGATGCCTTATAACCGTTGCTTCCATCAATAAATGGAACATCTATCAGATGGATGTTAAGAATGCTTTTTTAAACGGAGATCTAAACGAAGAAGTATATATGGATGCATCTCCTGGAATGGAGTATCCTAAAGGAAAAGTGCTTCGTCTTCGGAAAGCACTCTATGGTTTGAAACAAGCTCCCAAGGCTTGGTATGATAGGTTTAACTCCGTTATGTTAGAAAATAATTTTTCATCCTGCTTTACTGATACTGCTTTATTTGTTAGAAAATCTAATGCAGGGATTGTTATTCTACTTCTTTATGTGGACGACATGCTTATAACTGGGAGCGATTCTAAAGGGATTAAAAGCATAAAATCCATTTTAAAGGATAAGTTTGAAATGTCTGACTTAGGCTTCTTAACTTACTTTTTGGGTATTGAGGTAGCTTATTCTCATAGAGGATATTTTTTTGTCTCAAACTAAGCTTGCGTCTGAGATTATTGACAGGTCAGGTATTACAGATGATAAAATTTGTGAAACTCCTGCTATAGTAGGAGCTAAAATGAAGATTGATGATGGTGTTCCTCTCTCTGATCCTACTCCCTACAGGCAACTTGTAGGATCGTTAATGTATTTAAGTATCACCAGACCAGATATCTCTCATGCGGTGCATACAGCAAGTCAGTTTCAGCATGCACCAACTTCTGTTCACATGGGTGCTATCTTACGTGTCGTAAGATATCTAAAGCACACTATTAATAAGGGAGTTTTTCTGTCTTCTTCTTCTGAGTTAAGATTAATTGCTTATACTGACTCTGATTGGGGAGGTGACTCAAATAACCGTCACTCCACCACTGGTTTTTGTGTATTCTTAGGTGACTCATTAATCTCATGGAGATGTAAGAAGCAGCAAAAGGTGTCTCTATCATCAACTGAAGCGGAATATCGTGCCATGGCAACTACTACCATGGAAATTATTTGGATTCATCAGTTGTTGGAAGACATGGGGATCACTATTGAAGGGCCTACTAAGCTTTGCTGTGACAACAAAAGTGCGATTTATATTGCTAAAAATCACACTTTTCATGAGCAGACCAAGCACATAGAGATGGATTGTCACTACGTTCGGGAAGCGTACCTTAAAGGAATCATTGACCTTCCATATGTCACGTCCGAATATCAATTGGCGGACTTCTTCACTAAAGCCTTGTGTGCTCCGCGTTTCAACTTTCTTCTTAGCAAACTCTCGGTCATCCTGCCCTAGGTTTGAGGGGGGGTGTTAAATTATATACCTAATCATTCAATGTAATATATATATTTTATATATATAAAGTAATACATATATATATATATTAATATATATGTATATGTATCTACTCATTATATATATAAAATATATATTTCTATTTTTGTTTAGTCGTAGGGGTAGAATAGTCTTTTCCTTCATTTTACGCACATTCAATTTATGAATGTGATTGTAATTTATTTTTCTTTTTCTTTTTCTTTTATTTTTTGTTTTTTGTTTTACTTTATGAAAAGTACCTTGGGGGGGGCACTAACATAGACGTTGGGCCCTCTCCAACGGTCACATTTGTGACCGTTGGAGGGGCTCCAACGTATATGAGTGGAGCCCCTCCAAGGCCCCTCATGTGTTCTTATAAATAGGGGGTTCACCCCTTTGTATTCTTCATGGCTTTGAGTCAAAGCCCAAGTTCTCAATAAATCGATTCCATTGTTTTTATGCCTTTGTGCATTTGTGAGTTGTGCCTTTGTGCACAAGTGTTCTTAAGTGTTCTTATTGTGCATTCGTGGTGGGTTTATTATCAAGAATATTAAGGTCTTGATCCTAGTATCTTGGTGGAGATACTTTTACACCTTCACGGTTGTGACGAAAAGTCGTAGGGTTCCTTCCCCTACTTGAACGATAACGCATCCATCGTGCACCTCTGCCTGGTACATACTCTGCACCGTTCGAAGGATTCATATTCTTTAAGAGATCCCAATTACCCATATAAGGTATGCTAAAATTTAATAGTAAAAATATAAAAAAAAAAATATTATTACAGCGCAATGCGGATACCAGATGTCCAAGAATCACTGTATAACCTTCTGCTCTGATACCAAAAGTTGTAACGCCCCAAAATTTTGAACTTGTAAACCTTTTTAAAATGGTTTAAAAGGCTCAAAAATCCTTTTTATTTCAGAGTTTATTTATAAAATCAGCGGAAGCATTTCTTTAAAAGAAAAGAGGGCAAGTCGACAATCTTGGGCACGTTAGCTAAAAGAGCAAAGAGACAAAGGCATAACTTGCAAATATCCAGATGAAAACATTCGTATTATAAATAGTTTTCAAGTTGTACAAAATTTGGATTCCTTAAGAAATCTGTAACAAAAAGCCAAAACGATCAGGACAAGAGTTGCGAGTGGTAACAATGGATCCTGAAGACATCTCGCAATCGCGTCATCGCCTGCTAAGCACCTAATCATCACCTGTACCCATAAAATGAGTTAGTTTCGTGAAAAACTAGTAGGTGCACAAGTAGATAGAAAAGTCTAAAAGAAGCACAAATAATTAACTATGTGTGACGAGTAACTAAACAGCTATTGAACTAACATGAACAGTTTATTAGCATAAGTAAAAGTCTAACTAGCACATGCTGCACGATATAACAAAACATTTAATATTGAATTGAAATTACTGAAACTAGTTTGGGCGTCTATTATTCTATGTATTTTGAATAACCCGAATAGCTAGTTGAGTCCGTTCCTAAGGGGACGACCGTTAGCCGAGAGAGGATTCCCCAAAGGCGTTCGTGGCTACGGATGCATCCCACTTCTGCAGAAGTCCAAAAGATCTACCACCTAGGATAATATCTGGTAGTCTCATCCCCTAACTCCGATGACTGGGGACACCGAGTCTTTGCTCGTAGAATGGTTGTTAACAACCTGTCCATCGAAGTGTGTGTACCAATCCATCCTCTCCCTTGACAGACAACAAGAAAAACGAATGGGTGTGTCAGGGGTTACTTAACCAACGACCCATTCTACATGCTCTGGTCTTTTGACCCAATCGAGCATCTTAGCGATAATCAATCAATCTGTAATGTGGTTTACCAATGTGCTCATAGCACTGGTCGAGGTCGAATGATCGTCTCAACATCCGTCGTATTACTCGCATGTCATGCATGACTATGAGCACGTTACGATAAAGGGTTCTAGGTCCTCAATAGGAGCCTCAACAACATGATTTGCAAAGATATAATGTCATCATTCTAAACTTCTCGAAATGACTAATATCATGTGCCAACTTATGGCATGTGATTTTCTCGAATCTCACATTCGTTATCGTAGTGTCAACATGCAACATCAATTTTGACACTGATAACGATAAACGGTAAATGCAGATTTCGCATGAGAAAATTACGCTCACAAGCTTGCTCGAGTCCCGGATGTTGGGTAATCTCGAGCTATGCCAGAAAAGCGAACTAGAGTAGAGGAACTACTACTTCTGAATGCTTGATTCAGGATGACCCCACTGTGATGCTTCAAAACCAACATTGTTTGCAAAACCGTATGCTCGATATAAAAGGACTCCTTTCATCCATCGAGGTTGCAAATTTTAAAGACAGAAAGCAGCAAATGCGAAAACAAAAGCCTGGGCGCAAAGCGTGACGGCAAACATAGAACAAGTAATGCGAAAGCAAAGGACAAGGATCGCGAAACCGCGTCCTTGAGCTAAAGACAGAAAGCAGGAAATATGAAAGTAAAAGTCTGGGCGAAAAGCGCGACGGCAAATTAAAGACAAAAAGCAGGAAAATGCGTAAATAAAAGCATGGGCACAAAGCGCGGCGGCAAATTAAAGACAGAAAGCAGGAAAGTGCGTAAATAAAGGACAAGGATCGCGAAACCGCGTCCTTGAGCTAAAAGCATACTTATATACTTATACGTATATAAATATATATATTTTTGTTCTTTCGGCCTTTAATTATTTAAGCTAGCTTCAGTTATTTAGGTCCTTGTGCAATTTCCTCTACCTCGGGGTATTGCGAGAAAGAGGTCGTCTACGAGCGTAGGTAATCGCTGGTTCAGTTCGCGGGGCGCGAACGGGCTCCGTTGCGTAAGTTGCAAAGGTACGTTATAAGTATGCATTTAAGTGAATGAAGAAAACAAGAATAAAAAAATGGGGTTTCGGCTTTTCTGCAAAACAAGGCAGGGATCAATGGTCCCTGCTGACTTGAAACAGAACGGGGTAGGGTCCAGTGACCCATGCCGCAAAAGAAAACAGGTACAGGTGTAACGACCCCAACTCCCATCTTTGAAAAATGCGGAATATTTTTTTTTCTAAGAGTCGCGGAAAACTTCCCAGAGACCTGGGGTCCCTACAGTTCCAATTTCAGTTGGATAACCACACACCACAAAGCAACTTACATTTATCAATCGTAACTAATCCACTGAACTCTTTTATTAATGAATCAATAAGAGTAATATGCTCAATGTCAAAAGTGAAATATCAATTGCAGAAAATCAGAAGAACTAAAAGAAAACACAGGTAGAGCCACTCTGTCCGTAAGTGAAGTCGTCTGAAACAAATGTGACCCTTGTATCCCTCAGAAGCGAGTCGACTTCACTGATCACCTGTGCCTGGGAAAAACCAATAAAATAAGAGGGTCAGAAATCCGAAGAATTCTGCGTACAGGTTTCCCTAATGAATCAAATAAGGAAAAGAGCATAAATAAGATTCATGTAATATTTTAGGAAGTTACAACTATAACCAAATTATAAGGCAATTAACCAGTTAAGCACAATAAAATAAACATTTAGCATGAGGGAACGCTAAGTAATTAACATTAATTACAACTTAATCAAAAAGTTAAATCAAATGCAACAAAGATCAACATCATGCAATGATCAATGTATAGCAACCAAGTGAACAGGTAAACATGCATGAACTAATGCAGAGTAAGGATATGCATGATGTATGTATAATGCATGAACCCATTTATCTTTCATTTAAGCCCCCTCTTTCCATATGTATGTCCTATTAAATGCACACGTCTTTAAGTTCCTCTTTTTAATTACAGTGGCCCGCGGATACACCAAACGGGTACAATCCCCGAGGTCAAGTAGGGTTCCCGGGGTAACTTCACACAAAATTGGTATTTTATTACCGGGTTCCAAACTTAGCCCTCGACCGATATCAGGAAATAGCACCATCCATCGGAACCTTGGAAAACAGCATCCAAAGTCGGGGACACCAGGGAAAACAGCATCCACTGGCGCCACTTTCTTGGTATATCAAAACAAACTCACAGTTGTGACTAACACACCACTCCCGGGTAAAGTGGCGGACTCTCCCTAAAACCGTGGCCAGGAGAAGAACCTCAATATCGGGTTTAGGGGCAACAAAATGCACACGGAGTTTTTGTATCCTCACGGTTTCCCCTAAACCGCAATATCCAAGATTCACACACTAAAGCAGGGATATCAAGGAGAAAGTGAATTACACTGTTCTTTATTTTCTTTTATCTGGTTATTAATTCATTTCTTTTACATTTGCGAATTTACATGCAGAATCAATAACATAAGCTTGCACATCAGCATGCTAAGCTTTTCACGGGACCACAACCCGTGACAATATAGAACAGTGCGGTAAAACAACAATATCACATTTGATTTGTTGCAATGCACCAAAAATAATTAAAACGGAGAACAACTAGTTCTCGAGGCTCGCCCAGCCCCTTATGATCCAATTGACCATCAATGCCTTCATAAGCAAAAATCATCAAGAGTATGTCACTTATGCATTCTTATCACACACTTTTCAATGCACATTCTTCTGCGACCAAAATCAATAATATTTTAATACATGAGCACGAGTTTCCACACCAACAATGCAATGCATACTTTCATTCATTGCACAATCCCTGCCAAATGCATGATTTCATTAATGAATTATTTCAGTTAAAACGTACGAACACTCATGCTATTTTGATCTTGCAAAAGCACCTAAATTTCATATATGTACCTGCACAAGTAAGCCTACTTGCAACAACAATTTTGAATAAGTATCACACAACAAGTTCATTCACATAAGGAAAAACACCCCTTTTGTATGCATATGATTAAGCTCAATACTCTTAACATAATCTGAAATATTTGCAGGCATACCTAACCAATTCATTTTTCATAAACAGAGAATTTGGGTCTGTCCAATACTAAACTGCATATATATTTTATATGTATATATATACATATATGTATATATATATGTTTTTAAAAAGGGAGACTGCTCCAGCACCCAGCTGACAAACAGTCGGCTGGGACTCAGCTCCGGCCCAGCTGACTCGGTCGGCTGAGCTGGGCAGTCACCATACACGCCCAGTTGGGCCAGTGAGCACCCTGCCAAGGCCTGGCAGAATGCTGCCCAGCTTGCACCAGTCCAACCGGGCTGGAATAAGCCTGACAGGGCCTGGCATGCCCCAACCGACCACTCGGCTGGGCTGCCAGGTGTCCAGCTGGTATGGAGATGGGTCTGGTTCAGCCTGACCAGACCCCAACTGAGCCATGTACACCTCATAGCCCCACAGGCTTGCACAGGCCTTTGCATTCAAACTTTTTCTACAAGTACTCAAAAAGGGATAAACATACCACTTAACACAATTGTTCCCAACTAAACCAACTGCCCAGTGCATGCACATTTAGATATCCCAGCAAAAGTAAGTTAAGACCAAAAACAAAAAGCACATAAACATCCTGTATTTCAAATCCTAAAAGAAATATTGCCCATATGTCAAGATAGAAAATTCTCATGCAGTTAAATTCTTTTCTTTTTACACTAAAACTTGGTACTTAGTTCTAGCTTGTTTCTGTTCCATCCAAATCCTAAAAAGACCTCTTCTTTCAATAATGATCTTTATAAACATGGCCTAAAAAGCATAATTGGTCTCATCTAATTTCACTGGAATCGGTTGGAATGAATCACCTTTGTCCATAATGCACTCCTATGCTATCGACTTGACTACTACAGTTGACCTACAGGCTGCTACTAGAAAAGAGTTGCCACTCGGTAAAATCATAACTTTCAAAGCATGCACAAAATAGTAAGGAAACATCCTTCTGCATTTCTCTACAAAAATATACATTAAAATAACCAATCTCAAACAATAATAAGCCCAAATCTATTCAGGAATAACTAAGTTCCAACTCATTTGAAAAGTCCCCTTGTAAAACAGAAAATCTTAGAAAATTTGTATGATTCCAAATCATGTGAGAGTTGCTTCTGAAATCCTCTCTGCGAGTGTCTTTGTGAATGAAAAACAATCTCATTTGATATCTCGGAGTATTCTTCCAGGCATCCTAAATGCTGCTAATGAAACTCTATTCAAAGATGTACAACGTACTTGATGACCACAAATAAAAGGATAAAGAAAAGACAAAATATATCTTAACTCGTACCCATGTGACTATTTACTGTCAAAGAGAATGCACAAGATGAAAATGCCCTCATGCACTGCTCTGCACATAAAAACGACTATATGTGGTGCGATTTGACATTTTTCATTCGAACAGTGTAGGCTAGGTTGGATAGGTTATTTTTGTCCTGAAGATCATTTGACAACTTATAACCAGGCAGAATTTTATTTTTGTCAAATGTCTAAGTCTTAAACAAGGGGGAAAGAAACCTTTTGACAAAAGTAAGAAGCCACAGGGATATCCCCTCTTTGTTGCCTTGAAAAGGCGAAATGGTTTCTACTTCCTCCAAACTACCTTGGTGCTAGGGTCTCAAAAACTAGCAAATGAGGGTGTCAGCCACCCATGACTCAGCCTGTGTAACCTACCCACTTAAAGCCCAAAAGAGAAGAAAAACAGGTATTTCAAGATGATATTTCCTAAAAAGATTACATGGAATCCAGTCCATACCCATCTTCTCACCCGATTTCAAAAGAGAGAGCCCGTACCTATTTAAGAAATTTCCGGCGATCAACGGCTGCAATCGTGTGGGTAGGGCCGGCTGGAATCGCCCCTTGCGGCTGCTGTGACAGGGGTACCCACCGTGGCTGCGGTGGCTGTTGTTTTCCGGCGACCTCCACCTCCCCAAAACGTGCCCACACAGACCGAAAGAGAGAGGGACGAGGGAAGAGGGAAGAGAGAAACGAGGGAGACGAGGGAGAGACCCCCTCTCCCTTCCCTTTTATCAGTTGATCCCCCCCCCCCTTTCCATGCCGAGATTGGTGGGGATCGGTTACGCCAGCCGACCCCCCTTCCTTCCTTCCTCTTTAGAAACAGCAGAATCGTGCCCTAGGCACGATTCTTGCTCTTCCCCAATTTTTAAAAAGGCTGCAGCCCGATATAGGGTTTTAAAAACCCTATCGGGTTATGGATCCGGGTCGGGTCCGACACGGGTCCAAAAGCTTTCCTGCCCTTAAATTAAATCTTATTTATTCTTTTCTTTTAACGAGAGGGCCGGGTCCGGGTCTGCGACCTGCGGCTCGGGATCCAAACCCGACCGGACCCTTGCCTTCCACTAGGTATGGATCCATGGATTGGATCCAAATGGATCCAATCGTGGATCCCCTAAAAATACTCATATATTATATATTTTTATATATATATTTAATCCCGTATACGAATATATAGGGTATTTTACATATATCTATATGGATCCTATCTGGGTATCGGATCCGAAATGTGGATCCCAAGCCCATACATACATTATATACGTAGTTATCTCTTAAATA